>NC_139038.1:21580137-22180137 GCF_964662115.1 Mustela nivalis
GTTTCGTCCACTGACTGAATAAGCCTGTCCTTAAAGTCCTGGATATGGAAGGAAACAACCCAAAAGTGAAGGTTCACACAAGCACCAAAATGGTAATGACTGCTTTCCCCAAAGGCCCAGAATCCAAAGACAAGGCAAGGTCTGCAAGGTTACAACTGCCCCGGAGGAAAGCGCCCTACAGCTCTTACGTTGCTGATGTACTCCAGAGGCGTGAGACTGAAGGTGGGCAGGTCGTCGGTCAGGGTCTCGCCAATGCCTGCTGTGTTCCAGCTCTAGGGCGGGAAGGAGAGAAAGCGATCAAGGTCACTGAAACCAGGAGGCCCGGGAAAGCACCCCATGCCGGAAAATTCTCGAAGAATGCAGCCTTCCTAGAGGTGCCTTTGCTCAGTGACAGTCTTGGGAATCGTCACTATTCGAGAGACCAGGGACTTCTCTTCAAGTCATCACCCTGAAGCCCACCTCTCTCTCTGAGTTCCTGCAGACCCATCCAACGGGAGCTCCTGCCTTCTCAACAGAACTACTTGATGAGAACAGTTCCCGTCTGTTGCTCCCACTCAGACCGTGAAGCGAAGAGCCAGTTACCCTGTGGTTTGAGTTTCTCTACTTGGGTGGGCACACCAGGTTAAGAGCTGCCTGGGTCCTCAGCACTCTAAAGAGACAAGGAGTGCCCCAAATCCTCCACAGAGACCCCACATAAATCCCACATTCCCCACACTATTTTATTGCTTTTATTTCTACTTGCCTTCCAGATCTATTTCTAAATGGATTCAGAGCTCAGAGGGAAAGGGATGGGGGGGAACCTCCAAACCCCACCAGCTGCCCCCTGTCCTCTCTGTGACCCCTTTGTCTGGGGAGATGCTCTTCCTTTCGACATTTCAAATATAGACTGTCTACGGTATCGTGCTGTGAGCCCTCCCAAAGGGCTCTCTAGAGCCAGGCAAATTACCAGCATGTACGTGGTTACAGAGTTCAGCCTGGCACACCTCACAGAAATCTAGTTTCTTAATTCCAATCTGAGTCACCCTAAAGCCAGCCTGGAAAACAAGGCCCTTTCTGGCTGTGCCCCGGGAGTAACTCCCAGGTCATCCTGTAGCTGCCCTCCGCAGCCACCTGATGCCATCCGGCTGCCTGATCCTTTAAGCAACGTTCCAGGAATGTCATGGTCACGTCCACCCCTGGGCTCCCAGCCCAGCCTAAGCCTCAGCTTCCCTCCCCGTGTTCCCCAGCAGCAGCTCAATTCTTATTTTCTTTGCTTGAGACAAGTTCTTTCCTTCCCCACCTCCGCCCCTAGTTTTCTAAACTCCTTGTTCTTGTTCGAGAATCCTCCTCTGTTTCAAAATAGCCTACTTTTCATCAGTTAACTCCCACCCACGGAGAGGAAGCACTGTGATCACCCCCACACACTGCGTGCCCAGGACGCGCACAGCCCTGGGCCCCCCGTGGGGGAGAGGAGACCAAAAGAGGTAAGACTTGGTGCCTGCGCTCCTTGGGAAACCAAGAGCCGGTGACACGCTCCCGCGCTGTGCACCCCCATGCGTTCCCCCACATACACGTGCACAGGTTTCCACTTGGGAGTTCTCTGAGGCAGAGATGAGGTGTGATACCGTCTGAGTTCAGAAGAGCGAGGGCTCAGGGTGAGTACAGGAGGAGTGGGCTGCAGGATGCCTGAGGGGCAGAGAGGGAAGACCGGAAGGACGCGGCACAGCTCCGAAAGGGCTAAGAAAGGGCTTTATTTTTAACAGATAAACTGCAGAGAGAAGGGGAGGGGAGGACGGGAGGGCATGAGAAGGTAGCCTGTACATCATAAACGACACATGGACCAACCCCAACGTGCAGAACAAACCTGGATCCTGCCTCAAACAGTGAAATTATGACTTTTATGACAACTGGAAATTTGAACACTGATTAATGGTATTAAGAAATCATTTCTAACTTAGGGGTGATTTGGGTCCTGTGATTATTTTTAGCGTTGTAATGCTTTAGAGAAAGGATATATGTACAAGACAGACGACCAGCTGACCATGTCGAAGGGGCGTGATGGCGACGTAGGGTTCGTTAGACTCTTCTCTCCACTGTACGTTTGTGTGAAAACTTCCCTAATAAACTTCTGACAGACAGACCGCTCTCCTGGGCCTGGGGAGCTGTAGGGATGAGGCAGAGCCAGGCAGGCCGGTGAGGCAGACGTGTGGGAGAGGGACGGTGCCTGTGAGAACGGGAGCCACACCTCGGGGCTGGGCTGCAGGGAAGGAGCCGTGTCCCCCAAGAACTTGCAGGGGACGAGCACAGCGGGCAGGAGGCCCTGGGAAGGTTCCATGGGGAGGCAGGAGGAGAGTGGCCAGGCAGAGGGCGGCGGGGGCGGGGGGGGGCCGGCCACAATCAAAGGGGGTTTTGCAAGAAGGGCGGGTGGACAGTGGACGAACCAGGAGGCGCTGAGCAAGTAGGGCGACCGGGAAATGCTTCAGGGTATTTTTCAATTGTTCAAAATCTATTGAAAAGTTCCTTCATAGGGGCTTTTCCGTCTCATCTGTCACCAGGTGATGTGAGCAAACGTCAACAGTCGATTCTGAAATGGACTGCAGTGTTGGTTTATATTCTTCAGCTGTGAAAGGGGAATACAATTCACCGGCAAACATTAAAAGCAAACACTGAATGACCAGGGTTTAATTTTCAAATCCTTACGGCCGAAGTGTTTGCGTTTGGGCTGTGTGCTTTCCCCCTGGCGACTCTGGGAGAGCTCCTCCTAATCTCGGAGCTGCCTGTCTCCGTTCCCAGGGTCCCGCGGTGTCACAGCGCGGCCGGAGTAAGGTCAGATTCAAGCGACCCAGAGCCCGAGCACAGCGAGGCGGTGGAAGAGCAGCGGGAAGAGCGGACCTTCCGGGGCGCCCGCGTGGCGCAGGGGGTTCAGCCGCTGCCTTCGGCTCAGGTCATGACCTCAGGGTCCTGGGATCGAGCCCACCATCGGGCTCTCCGCTCGGCGGGGAGCCTGCTTCCCCCTTTCTCTCTGCCTACTTGTGATCTCTCTCTCTCTGTTAAGTAAATAAATAAAATCTTAAAAGAAAGAAAGAAAGAAAGAAACGACCTTCCAGTACAGAAGGTCACGACATTAGGATCTGGGGTGGGGGAATGGGTGACACAGGTGAAGGGGACCAAGAGCATACTTTTCGCGAGCAGCACTGAGCCGGGGACACTGATCACTGCACTGTACGCCTGACACTCACGTAACACTGTATCTTAATTACACTGCAGTAAAAAAGAGGTTAAAAAAAATATCCTGGTTCTTAACATTCCCATGAATCACTTGTTTTATCCTACAATCCACATGAAATCGTTTCAAAACTACAATGGCATTACTACTAGCAATAAAATGACTGGACAAAGTTAAAAATTCCTTTTTAAGCTCTAAGAAAAATAATAAAGCAGCCAGCTCTGGGGGCTGGGGATGGGAAGTATGAAGAATGCTAAGGGCCTCAACTTTCCCAGCAGCTCCACGAGCACCAGCAGCTCCGCAACATGGAAGGGTGACTAACCCAAAACAAGGACCCTGGCCTCTTAACAGTTTTCATAATCCTTTTCGTGCAACTTTGGAGAGAACTTCTGGGTGCTGATACCTTTTGTCGGGAAGAGCCTGTTATCTCAGGCTCCACGACTCCTTTCACTTCCTGTCTCCCTTTTCTAGTCAAGTTCAAATAAATGTTATATTGTATATATTTTGGTTTTTAAAAAAACAGCACGTGTAGTCCAGTTCCATTTCTTCTACAGATCTACCTGCCCAGTGGTGCCCATCCGGCCATCCAGAAGAGGCGTCTAGGGGTAAGTACCACACGTTCGTGGCATTTCTACGTTGTGGGATTCTGAAGGCATTTACTGCTTGTTTCATTGTACTATCCTGTATTGCCTGAATTTCTGAAAAGGAGTGTGTGCAATTTTTACTTTAAAAAACTGTCATTCCTCTTAAAAAATGAGAATCACAGAGAAAAAGAAAACCAGCAATCATTAAGCACGTACACTGCGGCAGCTGTAGGGCTAAGTCCCATCGTCTATGAAATGTCATGTGATCCTCACACATCTGCATGGTCAGAATCAGTGTGTCCCCATCTAATGAGGCTGACACAGGAAGCCAGGCCCATGGGACCGTGTCAGGGACATCATTTCTCCAGTTTCGCCCACCCCCGCCAACTGTCCGCCCCCCTCCAGAAACACAGATCTGACTGCAGCAGATCGCATGGCATTCTGTGGGAAAATCCACTGTCCAACCCCACTGTTTCACGGATGGGGTTTCTGAGATCCAGAGAGATCCACAGACTGGACCCAGGTCATACAGTGAAGAAACGAGTGCCCCTCGAGCCCTGGTCTTATACACTTTCCAGAAGGCAGCAAGAAGCAAAGAACTTGTAATGATGCCTTATGGCTTCTTGCTGCCTTCTAAAAAGGATCTCCCGTTATTAAAGGCCCACAACTGGATCCTTCTCACAATCCTAGCCCAGAAATCCAAACGTCAGTGAAGAGACCAGAGCCACAGGAGTCAGAGCAGGTAGAAATATGACTGATGGGTAATCCCTTAAAGGAGTCAGGACAAGCAGAAAAGGGTATAAGGTGAGGGAAGGGAGGCACCCCGGGAACAGTCAGAGAGCAAAGCCATCAAGGACAGAAAACAGCAGCCCCCTCAAACCCCATCAAAATCACCAGATCAGATCTGGTAAGACACTCTCCTGGGCAAAGTTCCAGAACTAATGCTCATGAAAAGAATGCAATCTCACGGCACAATTAGCTCCTCTGACCTGCCCCAACCTATCCAGTGGCACATAATCTGCCTCACTTCTCCCGCAGAGGGCACAGCTACGCTGCTCCGAAAGGTGAAAGTTAATCAAGCAATAATAATCATCCCAGGAAGCAGGATGAAAATAAGGCATCACAGTGACTCCAATTAAGATAAGACATTCTTGCTAAGCAGTGAGTTGCAAGGGAACAGTGAGTCTGCACTGTGGGACTTCCAAGTCAGGAGAGTTAGAGAGCTTCCTCCTAAAGCTCCTGGGGGCCGGGCGGGGGTGGGGGGTGGGGGGGAGGAGCCGGGGCCCAACAGGGGGATGTCTGCGGTCCGTGGGAAACTCACGTCCATCTTGGAAACGAGTAGCAGCTGCTGTTTGATGCGCAGGAACACGGAATCGAAAGCCAGCTGGTGGGCCTGCTGGTTAAGGCGAGTCAGGGCCGTGCGAGACGCAGACAGCAGGTTGTGGTTACTGGACCCTTTTTCCTAAGACGAGATAATGCAAAAAAATATTAGGGCCTGGGGCGCCTGGGTGGCTCAGTGGGTTAAGCCGCTGCCTTCGGCTCAGGTCATGATCTCAGAGTCCTGGGATCGAGTCCCGCATCGGGCTCTCTGCTCAGCGGAGAGCCTGCTTCCCTCTCTCTCTCTCTGCCTGCCTCTTCGTCTACTTGTGATTTCTCTCTGTCAAATAAATAAATAAAATCTTTAAAAAAAAAAAAAAAAAATATTAGGGCCTGGCTCTAACCAAGGCGATCAGCTCGTTCAACATTTTGAAAAGCCCCTGAAAGGGGGGCGCCTGGGTGGCTCAGTGGTTGAAAGCCTCTGCCTTCAGCTCAGGTCAGGATCTCAGGATCCTGGGATCGAGGCCCGCATCGGGCTTTCTATTCAGCAGGGAGCCTGCTTCCCCCTCTCTCTCTATCTGCCTCTCTGCCTACTTGTGATTTCTGTCTGTCAAATAAATAAATAAAATCTTAAAAAAAAAAAAAAAAAGCCCCTGAAAGGAAAAAACTGAGGTGGTGGTTCAGTACAGCAGTGGTTCCCAAGTCCGACTATGCCCCAGCACCCCCTGTGGAAGATGCGGGATTATAGATGCACTCAGAGCTACTGAACAGAGCCCAGCAAGGTTCTGGGGTGCAGGGAGCATTTTAGCTCACTTTTTCATGTAATTCTGATGCATCTGCTAACAAAAGCTCAGGGACTGGCAGTTTAGGAAAAAATTAACTGGTGAGTGTCCCTCAGGGACAGAGGCAGAGGGAGAAAATGATCAGAAGTGTCAGGTATAAACAAGACTGAGGGACAGGAGCCTGACCTCCCAGCGAGGTCAGCTCAGTCACACTCGGTCGTACGGCAGACTACGCACAATCTACATGAGTTCCAAGGAATTCCAAACAGCCTGAGAAAATACAGAGGTGGAAAATGTAACCTTAGTTTTGCTATTATAAATGAGCCGATTACAACAAACTAAACCAGATCAGCAATAAAGATAAACAGAGTTGCTTTAACCTAATCACGGAAACACGGATGAATGAACCTGCACAACTGTTTTAAGTGTTTGTCAAGCTCTAGTGCAGCCAACTGGCGGGCCAAAGTGCACGGCGATGGGGAGACCGTGTGAGGGTAGATGAAGGCGCAGACACGTCCAGAGGCTCACTGGGCTGTCACCCCCAGAGCTCAAGGCCCACCAGGACACGATGAGATTGCATCTGGTTTCAAGGGAACAGCAATGTCTCCTCTGCCTATCACCAAGACAGGTGGAGGGATGGTTCTGGAAAGGATGCTACAGTCCACTTAGGATCTTGGGGCCATTCACAGGTTGTTGTGTGATTCACTCCACGTGTTGGGAGGTTCTTCCATCCCTGGAGCCCCAAGGGGCCCAGAGCTCAAAGAGCAGCACTGTGATAGGCAGACCAAGAGCTTAAGCTAAAGGGACGGCCAAAAGGGAACACTTATCCTCAGGTCCTCCTGCTGCCACGAGGCAGGGCTGGGGGCCTCCTTTGTGGGTTCTCCCCACTAGCGGGCAGTCCACATTGTAGTCCCCTCTCTGCCGTTCAGTAACAGGGGCCTGTCCCTGCCCTGGAGTCAGGGGCTACCCAGCCATGCTCCTGGCAAATCTGACTCTGGAGGGCAGCACGGCAAGCCCATCGCCACACACCTGAAGTCATGCTGTCCATGAGGGCTCTACTGCCTTCCGTCAGTAATAAAGCTCCACTTCTCCAACTCCCACACCTATACGTCCATTCGTTCCCACCCAGTTTAGTTTGTTAGCTCCTTAAAACGCAACATAAACGAGACCGAGAGGAGGCAGTAGGGCACACGGCAGACTGCGGTCCACACGCAGAGCTGAAAAGCCTGGATCGGGGAACGGGTGACAAGAATGCCATCAGTCTGGTCTCATACCTTGAGGGTATATAGTATTTCCATTAAACTGGCATATTCAGCAGGGTTATCCTTCTGGAGGTAATTATATTCTTGCCATGGGTTCTTGGCAGAGCTCTTCTTGTCTGTCAAGATGCTATCCTGAAACCCGGCCAGGCTCCGAGGGCTGTAGGAGTCAGAGAGATACTTGCCGGCTGTAGACAAAATCCTGAAATGAAAGTGATGACCATTACGCCCTGAGCTATTTGTACGGAACCTTCCTCTGGGAGCATTCAGTTTGCTCCTTCCTAAATCCCAGGATATCCTGATGAGGGAGACTGATTTCGGGTCCATTTGCTAATAAAAGGAAGACATCCCACACCGCTGAGGAACAAGCTGGACCTCGGGTGCACACGAGACCCCAGGTGCTTTTAGTTCCTATTTAACACTCAGTCCGCCAGCACCTGCCACCTTCCTAACGTGACAGACAGCCTACATAGGGGCCGTCGTCAGTTTATTACGATCTGGGACACTGTGCATTTTCTGTGCAGCACTTTCTGGCTCCGCGGGCATCACCGTCTGGAATGAAGCCATGGGGAGCCACCGGCAGCGGGGGAGCTGGTCGTAGGAGAGTGGGGACAGCAGCTCGAAGCACGCCGCTAGCCACATGACTCACCGTCACACGACTGGGCCGGTGTGGGGTTCGTGTTCACCTGCCCTGTATAGTTTACTTTTGTGGTTTAGGTGCCACAGAGAGCTCTACTGTGAGAAGCCAGCACTGTCCCATTTCTCAGGAAGAAAAAACGCCTGGAGAACGTTCTAGGTGACGACCAACCTCTAGGGCTTGCACCTCTATCTTCTCTTTCCACCAAGGCCAAGGACGGCCTTCCCTGACAGATGCTGCAAAGCCTCTGCTGTCCTCCCTGAGCGCAGCTGGACCGCCCAGAACCAGGTGAACATACGCAGGACCATCCCACGTGTGGCTGACTCCCCGACCCCTCCTTGACCATAACATGTTATGAAAAAGGATCGCCCTGGCAGCTTTCTGGCTGAACTCACTTTTTAAAAAAACAAGTCCAGTGAAACCTGTCAAGGCACACGTTTACCTACAGACAAACGAGCGCGATTATAGCGCCTTCCTGGGGAGCCACAGCCGACACAAGCGGCCGCCTGTCTCTGCCACGAAGCTATGGTTCTCCCTGATGCTTAAGCCTCCAGGTCGCTTCAGCTGGGTCTCTTCTCTGCCAAACCGCGGCCTGTTCCTGCCATCACCCTTTCTTCCAAGCCTTCACGATCTGTGAGGACCAAACAGGGTGTCCTTCCCGTCTCAATTCCAAGCACGGAGCACAGGGCCTGGCCCATGGGGGCTGCCCCTGGGTTTGGTGAGCAAGAAGCTGAGAGCTGCCTCTGGGAAGTCAGCTCCCCCTGCTGTGCCTCCCCTGGGTCATCTAGGAGGAGACTGGCCCCAGTATGCCATCCACGCTGAAGGAAAATAGGTATGTCAGGAATGGTTTAAGTATTAAAGATTACAGTTTAAAATGTTAGAACAGTGTGCTCTAAAATAAGAACCAGGGCACCTGAATGGCTCCGTCGGTTAAGCATCTTGCCTCTGGCTCACGTCCTGATCTCAGGGTCCTGGGATCGAGCATGTCCCTCTCCCCCATGCTCGTGCTCTCTCTCTTGCTCTCTCTCTATCAAATCTTAAAAAAATAATAAAGTGAGAACCAAATTAAAAAAAAAAAAAAAGGCAGAATCGGTTCCAACTCCCAAGGAATGAACCATATCTCTTCCTCCCTAGCCTCCTCTTAGATGAACTAATTAGTTCATTAGATGAACTAATCATCAGACTCAGATTTCCTAGGATGTGTGTTCACTAGTACTATGAGCTAAACCTTACTGAAATGAACACTTGATTTCTACACTCACAAAGAAATGTTCTCTCATTGCTGGAACAGGAGACAGCAGATAAGTAAATAGTCCTCACCCTCAAGAAGCTCACGGATTAAGGGGGGAATCCGACCTGCACTAATGTGCTAACGAGTGTTCGGGGAGACAGCAGTGAGTACACACAGAGGAGGGAATCCAATGTCACACTTACAACCACTTCAACTCATCTCCTTTCACGGGAGGTTGTTACCCACTTCTTTACAAGCCATGGAAACTTGTAAATTTACACTGGATCCCCCAAACCTGATTTTCCCATTAAACTGTCCCATGAAGACCTTTTCCCAGGGAAACCATCACTGTGCAATGAAAGTATAGAGGAGTCATGTCTATCTCTCTGTAGCTCACCCGACTTGCCCAGTGCACCAGAAAGTCCTCCAGTGGCACTCAGCCCATACATCACAAAACCATCCTTTTCTGCAAGGAAGTGATCTTAAGAGCCCCAAAGCCAATGCCACTCTTGTCGCCAAAGTAATCTAGAGTGTTCTGAGCTATTGCCTTTGTCACCTTGAGGGATGGTGGGAGGCGTGGTCCTTGGGCCGAAGGAGTCTGGGTTCTGCAGGGGAGATTGAGGGGAGATTGAGAGGCAGATAAGATAAGCTTTATAGGCAGCTGCCACACCTGTGCCTCTCCGATGGGAACACAGATGGTGACTGTCGCCATTTTCCCTTTCCAGGCTCAGTGCTTCCAAGAATGATGTCACCTCTTAAAGAAGCTCCCCTGGATACGCCCGGTCCGTTCTCATCTCATGCCAAAGCTTGGGTCAGAGTTTCAGCTTCTCTGGGCTGCAAAATGCTGATAGAGAGGCTCATCCTTTACCACTACCGGGTCAACTTCCTAACCAGACCCTTCTCTTCCTCTAAGAATGTAATATTCACCTTCACTACAAGATTGAGGAAAGCCTGTATGTCCTGACATGGAAAGATGTCTGCCGTACACAGGCAGAGGAACCCAAGTCCAGGGTGGGACACTAATCTGTGAGAAAGACGGTGTGGGCAGTGCAGGGCTGACACACTCTGGACGGCTCAGCTCACGTCCACGTTCGAATCCCTGCCTCGTGGTCCTGTGACCTCAGCTCACGTCCACGTTCGAATCCCTGCCTCGTGGTCCCGTGACCTGAGACGCAGCTATTTCCACAGATCATTTCTTTCACTTGAATTACTACCTGTGCCAGACTTGATGCCTCAATGTTCCTTCATTTGTAAAATTACAGATGGATAGTACCTACCTCTTTGGTCACGGGGAGGATTAAAGATTTAATTCCTGGAAAGTCCCTAATATCAGAGCTCAATAAATATTATAGGTGGGGGCAGATGTTAATAATGTTTCTTCTAGAGAGAATATTGAGGGTGAGTGGTTTCCCTTTTTATTTCATACACTCATGACCTTTCTCATTTTTGCCATGAGCTAGGGCCAGGCTAGAATTACTACTGAATTGAGAAAGTAAGAAGTGGTATGCCTTTCCTTTAAACATAAATGTTACACTTTCAGCTCTTCCCAGGAGTCCTCGAACACTCGGGCCCACTCGCCGTCCACTACAGGCGCCCTTCACCACGTGTGCGTGTGCGAACGTTGGTATGAGCGTGTGCGGGGGGGTTATGTTCACGGCGTTTATATTATTTACACACACTCCACTATGCACCTGTGCTGCTTGGGTTCTACTCCGCCCGGCTCCGGAGTTCCGGACAGCAGCAGCTGCCCGTTCCACCCCGCAGCGAGACACTGCCCAGAACGGGAACCACTGTGGGACACGGTGAACCTGAAGACAGTCCCTGGGCTCCGAAATGAAAGAAGACAGAATGCGGCGGGACGGAGGAAGCGCTGCCGTGGAGCACTGACCGCACTCCTCAGCCACTCACCCCACCTTCCACCAGGCGGCTGTGTCACCGCGCACAGCCCGCCCCACGCGGACCAGGGCCAGAAATTCCCTCCCCCCCACATCACTTTAGGACAATAAGGAAGTACCCAAGAAAGAGGCGACGGGGCTGCTGCTAGGCCCTCAGACAACCGTACAAAATGGACTTCTTCCCCCCAACTCCCGGAGAACACAGAAATCACCGGCTCCAAGGAGTTGACAGATTTAGGTGGAAAAAGGAAGGAGGGAAATCTGGGAGGCTGGAGCCCTCTGAGGGGAAAACCGGTTTGAACGGGATGACCTCAGGGCAAGGGAAACCCCGGCAGGCATCAGAACAGAGAAAGGAGGGGAAGAAACTTTTCCTAGGGCTGACCCCGGCAATCCTCCTTTGACACAGACTGCCCTTGGCAGCACAGAATTCCGCTGCAGAACCCAGAAGGCTGGCGAGGGAATCCCGATTCTGCGGGCTGCCCCAGGGCCTTCACCACTACCTATAATGCTGCTTCTATGGAGAAACTTAAGAGTCCCAGTAATTCACTTACCAACAAGCAGTGGGAACGCAGCCCATTTATAATTTGGAGACAATGTGTATGGTCTCATTTGGGCTGCAACTTCCATATCTAACAAAAACTTTGTGACCACTGCCAAGGAGCTCAGAGCCTTATCCCTTTCAGGTGCTCAGTAAATGTTTAATGATGACATGATGACACTTTGTATCTAGGTACAGACAGTCCTCGGGCCTGTGACTTTCACATTTGACCGTATGTCGTCATTGTGTGCTGTATCAGGTTCTTCCCCAGCCAGGATCCCGGGGAATCGCCCACAGCTCTGGCCTACCTGTTTGCTAGCTGCTGCTCGAAGTCCCCACATTGCCGCAAGAGCTCACCACAGGTGGCTATTATCCTAAACAAAACAAAACAAAAGCACTTCAAGTTCAAGTATCTGGAATGTTGACATTTACCGGACAAATACTGTCTCATTCATAAACATTCTAACTATTCACTCCTTTTGGGGGTGCTGGGTTCTGGAGAAGTGGTTTACCATTGGACAATCTACCTGACATGTCTCACTAATCAGTAATTCATGGAGAAGGGAAACTCGACTTCGTTCTAACATCCTCGAGACCTCTCTGCTGGGAATCGGGAGTTCTGTGCCACACGTCTCAAATAATCTTACATTTCCCAAATACTGAGGTGTGCTTTGGGGCTTTGTCCTTAATAAAATGGGTTGGAAATAGT
This sequence comes from Mustela nivalis, assembly GCF_964662115.1. Classification (NCBI taxonomy): domain Eukaryota; kingdom Metazoa; phylum Chordata; class Mammalia; order Carnivora; family Mustelidae; genus Mustela; species Mustela nivalis. The sequence continues at coordinate 21,592,295 of NC_139038.1, forward strand.
TCATATCTAAAATTATAAACGGGCACCTGGCAGGCTCAGTCTCAGAAGAGCATGTGACTCGATCTTGGGGTAGTGAGTCCGAGCCCACCTGGGGTGTAGAGACTACTTATATTTAAAAGCTTTAAAAAAAAAATAAAATAAAATTTAGAAATCAGCAATACATTTAAAAAATCATTCACCACAATCAAGTGGGATTATTCCGGGGATGCAACAGTGGTTCTATACTTGCGAATCAGTCAACCTGATACATCACATCCACAAGAGAGCGCATAAAAATCATACAAGCATCTCAAGAGATGCGGAAAAAGCATCCGACAAAGTACAACATCCATTCATGACAAAAACGCTCAACAAAGTCGGTTTAAAGGGAACATACATCAACATAATAAAGGCCATATATGAAAAAATGAAAAACACACAGCTAATATCATCCTCAATGGGGCAAAACTGAGAGCTTTTCCCCTATGGATCAAGACAAGGAGGGCGGACAGCGGCGGCGCACACTGGCGTAGACACTCTTGGGCCATGGTGGTGGTGGCACCCGCGTAGAGCCCGGCCGCCAGGGCCCCCAAAGTGCTGCTTCTGTCCAGCAAGCCCGCTGCCACCGCCGCCACTGCCGCCTGAGCCCCGGCCGACCGGGCTCTGCCACTCATGGTGCTGGGCCCGCGAGGGGCCAGCCGCGAGGGGCCAGCCCCGAGGCGGCAAGCGGGGGGCCGCCCCAGGCACGCGCCTCACACGCCTGAGCCCCGAGGAGAAGGCGCTGCGGAGGAAACTGAAAAACAGAGTAGCAGCCCAGACTGCCAGAGACCGAAAGAAAGCTCGAATGAGTGAGCTGGAACAGCAAGTGGCAGATTTGGAGGAAGGGAACCAAAAACTTTTGCTAGAAAATCAACTTTTGCGAGAGAAAACTCATGGCCTGTAGTTGAGAACCAGGAGTTAAGACAGCGCTTGGGGACGGATGCCCTGGTTACTGAAGAGGAGGTGGAGACCCAGACCAAGGGGAATGGAGCGAGGCCAGTGGCCGGGTCTGCTGAGTCCGCAGCAGGTGCAGGCCCAGTTGTCACCCCTCCAGAACATCTCCCCATGGATTCTGACAGCGTTGACTCTTCAGACTCGGAGTCTGATATCCTGTTGGGCATTCTGTTCAACTTGGATCCAGTCATGTTCTTCAGATGTCCTTCCCCAGAGTCTCCCAGCCTCGAGCAGCATCCAGAAGCCCGTCCCGAAGGACCCAGTTCCTTACCAGCCTCCCCTTCTCCGTCACTGGGGACGTCATCAGCCAAGCTGGAAGCCATTAATGAACTGATTTGTTTTGATTAAGAATACACCAAGCCCCTAGTCTTAGAGATACCCTCTGAGACAGAGAGCCAAGCTAATGTGGTAGTGAAAATTGAGGAAGCACCTTTCAGCCCCTCAGAGAAAGATCACCCTGAATTCACTGTCTCAGTGAAGGAAGAACTTGGTAGAAGATGACTTCATTCCAGAGCTGGGCACCTCAGATCTACTTTCATCCAGCCACTGCCTCAAGTCATCTTCCTGCCTACTGGATGCTTATAGTGACTGTGGCTATGAGGGTCTCCCTTGAGCGACATGTCCTCTCTGCTTGGTGTAGACCATTCTTGGGAGGACACTTTTGCTAATGAACTCTTTCCTCAGCTGATTAGTGTCTAAGGAATGACCCAGTGCTGTTACCCTTTTCTTTTGACCATTATACTGCCTGGCAGATAGCAAAGAAGCCTGTGCTTCATTTAAAAAAGCCAAAGTAGAGGGTGTACAGTGCTAGGGAATTCCCTTAAAGTATTTGTCTGTTAAACTGTATAGGTCACCCCAAGTATTGTCTTTGTCACCCAGCAGTCCAAGATACTCAGATACATTACTACAATCCAGAATTACAGTTTTTGAGGTCGTACCCTTAAGGGCAGTAGTCTGCCCTAAAATTCTTACGTAAGGGTCATCAGACAAGCATCTTAGACACGAAATGTATGAGTGGCCCTTTAACATTTCTTTTACTCCTCTTGGTATCCCAGGCTTGCCTCCAATTTTAAGTCCTTTAGTTTGCTTCTGCAAGCAGAGAACCTACCTGAGGGGGCTCCTTTCCCTCATGTACAGTTCACGGAAAGATCAAGAATCTTGTGTAAAACTATGGAAATTTACTGAGTAAATGCTTGATGGAATCTTTCCCTGCTAGTGTAATTTTTGGAAGGTGCTTTCTCCATTTATTTAAAACTACCTGTGCAATTAAAAAGTGCAATGCAAAAAAAAAAAAAAGAAAGAAAAAGATAAGGATGACCACTCTATCCACTTTCATTCAACATAGCACTGGGAAGACCTAGCCACCGTAATCAGACAAGAAATAGAAATAGAAGGCATCCAGACTGGTAAGGACAAGGTGAAGCTTTCACTATTTGCAGATGACATAATATAATATAGAGAACCCTAAAGACTCCACCAAAAAACCACTAGAACTGATTAATGAATTCCATTAAGTCAGTGGATACAAAATCAGTGTACAGAAATCTGTTGCATTTCTTGCACTAATCATGAAGAAGCAGAAAGTGAAAATTTCCAACTGCACCAAAAATAATAAAACACCTAGAACTAAAAACCAAACAGACAAAAAGACCTATATTCTGAAAACTATAAAACACTTATAAAAGGAACTGAAGATGATACAAATGAAAAGAAGTTTTATGCTCATAGTTGGAGGAGTCAATATTGTTAAAATGTCCACACTACCCAAGGCAATCTACAGATTTAATCCAATCCCTATCAAAATACCAACAGCATTTTTCACAGAACTAGAACAAACAACCTAAAATTCATATGGAACCATAAAAGACCCTGAAAATAGCCAAGGCAACCCTCAGAAAGTTGAACAAAGCTGGAGGGATCACAATTCCAGATTTCAAGATACATCAGAGTCATCCAAACAGTACGATACTGGCACAGTAACAGTGACTAATCACCAGAACAGAATAGAGAGCTCAGAAATAAACCCACACATATATGGTCAATTAATCCTCGACAAAGGAGGCGAGAATAAACAATGGGGAAAAGACAGAATAAATAAACATCTTCAACAAATGGCGTTGGGAAAACTGGACAGCCCCATGCAAAACAATGAAACCGGACTACTTCCTTACACCACACGCAAAAATAAATTCAAAATGGATTAAAGCTTAAATGTGAGGCCCAAAACCATAAAACTTCCAGGAGAAAATACAGGCAGTGTTTCTTTGACATCAGCCATAAAAACATTTTTCTAAATATGTCTCCTCAGGCAAGGGAAACAAAAGTGAAATTTAACTACTGGGACACCACCACCAAAATAAAAAGCTTTTGCTTTTTGCGAAGAAACCACCAACAAAACATAAAGGCAATCTACTGAATGGGACAAGATGTTTGCAAATGATATAACCGATAAGGGGTTAACATCCAGAGTATATAAAGAACATATGCAACACAACACCAAAAAAATGAAATAATCCAATTAAAAAATGAGCAGAGCAGATTTTTCCAAAGACGGACAAACGGCTAACAGACACATGAAAAGATGCTCAACATCACTATCATCATCAGGGAAATACAAATCAGAATCACAAGAGGTATCACGTCACACCTGTCAGAATGGCTACAATCAAAAATAAAAGAAATAATAAGCATTGGAACACCGGGGTGGCTCAGTCAGTTAAGCATCCAACTATTGATTTCGGCTGAGGTCATGATCTCAGGGTCGTGAGACTGATCCCCGCATCAGGCTCTGTGCTGAGCCCAGAGCCTGCTTAAGGTTCTCTCTCCTCCTTCTGCCTCTTCCCCCAACTCACGCTCGCTCGCTCTCTCTCTAAAAAATAGGAAGGAAGGAAGAAAGAAAAAGAGAGAGAAAGAAAGGAAGGAAGGAAGAAAGAAGTATTGGTGAGGAGGTGAAGGAAAAGGAACCCTCTTGCACTGTTGGTGGGAATGCAAACTGGTGCAGCCACTCTGGAAAACAGTACGGAGCTTCCTAAAAAAATTAAAAACAGAATTACCATATGCTCCAGTAATGTCACTATTGGGTATATATCAAAGAAAACAAAAACCCTAATTCAAAATATATACCCATCCCTAAGTTGACTGCAATGTTATTTACAATAGCCAAGATACAGAAGCATAAATGAATGGACACAGTGTGTGATTCATAGATCGACAATGGACTCAGCCATAGAAAATGAGATCTTGCCATTTGCGATCACATGAATGAACCTAAAGGTATTATTCTAAGTGAAGTAAGTCAAAGACAATTGACCGTATGATTTCACTCACACGTAGATTTTAAGACACAAAGCAAAACAAAAGAAACAAATAGACTCTTGAGTACAGAAAACAAATGATGACTGTGGTGGGGGGAGGAGGGATGGGTGAAACAGAGAAAGGGGGTTTAAAAAAATTAAGTTAAGGGGCGCCTGGGTGGCTCAGTGGGTTAAGCCACTGCCTTCGGCTCAGGTCATGATCTCAGGGTCCTGGGATCGAGTCCCGCATCAGACTCTCTGCTCCACAGGGAGCCTGCTTCCTCCTCTCTCTCTCTCTGCCTGCCTCTCTGTCAAATAAAAAAAAAAAAAAAAAAAAAAATTAAGTTAAAATTTAAAAACCAGGGGCACCTGGGTGGCTCAGTGGGATAAGCCGCTGCCCTCGGCTCGGGTCATGATCCCAGGGTCCTGGGATCGAGCCCCACATCGGGCTTTCTGCTCTGCAGGTAGCCTGCTTCCTCCTCTCTCTCTGCCTGCCTCTCTGCCTACTTGTGATCTCTGTCAGATAAATAAAGAAAAAATCTTTAAAAAAAAAAAATTTAAAAACCAAAAGTCATTATTTAGTATTTGTTAGATGTCTGCTATTTGCAAGGCAAAGAAAACTGGTTTTAAGCTGTGCCTCTCTCTGATCCCATGAAAGGCAGATGAAGAGTAATCCATTTGGCTTCTCAGAGGTAAGACTGAATGACCGTCATGCCTTTACTTAATAATCTTTTAATTTTCAAGTAATTTTATGCGAGGCCCTAAAGTCCAGCGACCGAGTCCTTCAACACCAAACTATAAATGTCAGGACAAATCCAAGGATTAAAAACATCTTAAGTCTAGTTAATTTTTAACTTCTCTACAAGCGCCTATCCATCACCAGGGTATCTAGGCATTCCATCATAAGAAAGGTTTATGAGAAAATGAAATATTCCACTTTCCACTTGCCTCGAGTGCAACAGAATAACCTTGTATGTAGTATTTTCCAGTGTACCAAGCCGCCACACATGCTAGGGGGATACAGTTAGCATCGAGAACATTAAATTTCATCCCCCAAAATTAGAAGTCCAGATCAGAGCCATGAAGAAATTATCCGAATGGCCCTGGGAGGTGCTGGATCTGCTCTGATTAAAGACAGCTTGCAGGGGTGCCTGGGTGGCTGAGCTGGTTGGGCATCTGACTCCTGGTTTCAGCTCAAGTCATGATCTCGGCGTCATGGGATTGAGCCCGGAGTTGGACTCCATGCCATGGAGTTTGCTTCTCCCCCCCCCTCTGCCCCTTGCCTCGCTCTCTCACTCCCTGACAGAGAATAAATCAATCCTTTAAAAAAAAAAAAAGAAAGGGGCGCCTGGGTGGCTCAGTGGGTTAAAGCCTCTGCCTTCGGCTCAGGTCATGATCCCAAAATCCTGGGATCGAGCCCCGCATCGGGCTGTCCGCTCCGCGGATAACCTGCTTCCTCCTCTCTCTCTTTCTACCTGCCTCTCTGCCTACTTGTAATCTCTGTCTGTCAAATAAATAAATAAATAAATAAAATCTTTTAAAAAAAAAAGAAAGAAAGAAAGAAAGAAAAAAAAAAGACAGCTCTCAGAGGATCTGGACGTGCTCTGGTGTGGACCACCACACTGAGAACTCCACGTGTCGCAGGCACCCTGCACACACTACCTAGGCCAGGGGTCAGGCAAGAGGGTGAAGGTCAACCGCCCTCTCCAGAATGTACAACCATGAAGAGTGGTTTTAAAGAAAAGAAATTCTGGGTTGTTGTCGTTTATCTCAGCCTAAGAGTAGAGCAGCTGTCCCACCACCGTGGTAGCAGAGCAGCGGCACAAGAGAATGTACGGCCAGGCTGGCGGGGACTTCAGCGACCAGCGCCGGGGAGATGATGCGAACCCATTGCTTCTAGGGCTTCCAGGGTTTAGGTGATGTTAGAAATCTGGATTATGTTAAATCTGGATTATGTTAAATCTGGTTTATAAATGTGGACAACGAACCCCAAATTTTGTAAATGATGTGATCAAACCACGTCCATAGGTCAGGTCTGGCCATAGGCCAGCGGTCTACACTTTCTGGCTGGACCTTCTCAAGGGCCAAACCCTTGCAGGTCACTGCTGATCACACTCCCACCAGGGCTCAGGGCTTGGGGCAATGGGGTCTATCTAGTGGCCCACAGGTCACAGGGACTACCCCAGGATCTAGCCATCAACCACCACTTGGAAGAGTGACCACAAAGCCTGTTATGAACTCTAACATGGTCCTTTAAGGCCAGATAATGTTGCCTTACCACTTAGAGGTATGGCGTTTAGATTTAAAAAACAGAATCTGGGGTCCCTGGCTTGTCGTTCCACAAGTGGAACGTGTGACTCTTTATCTGGGGCTTCTGGGTTTGAGACCCAAGTTGGGTGTAGAGATTACTTAAAAAAAAAAAAAACTTACAAAAAATTTTAAAAATTTTAAAAATAATAAAAATAGGACCTAATCAGCTACATATTTTCTAAAATATAAGTTCCAAGTTATTTTAGCCCGAAAAATTATAGGCTAAGGGGAAAATAAATCTCAAGCCAAATATAAAAAAATATAAGTCACCTAAGGAGATGAGGCATACACAAAGACTAAAATGCTTTAACAGTGAGAGGGGGTCTCTCTGGGCTGCTGTTGTCGCTGCTGCTGTTTTTAATTGGCTTGTTTTTAGAGTTTGCTTTAAGATTATTTATTTATTTATTTGAAAGACAGAGATCATAAGTAGGCAGAGAGGCAGACAGTGAGAGGAGGAAGCAGGCTCCCTGCTGAGCAGAGAGCCCGATGCAGGGCTCGATCCCAGGACCCTGGGATCATGACCAGGCACCCCTAGAGTTTGCTTTAAAAAAAAAGAAAGCAGTGAGGGAAAAAAAAAATGAACCCCTTAAAAGCACACTCATCAGGGGCGCCTGGGTGGCTCATCAGGTTAAAGCATCTGCCTTCGGCTCAGGTCATGATCTCAGGGTCCTGGGATCGAGCCCTGCATTGGGCTCTCTGCTCAGCGAGGAGCCTGCTTCCCCCCTTCTCTCTCTGCCTGCCTCTCTACCTACTTGTGATCTCTGTCAAATAAGTAAATAAAATCTTTAAAAAAAAACAAAGCAAAACAACACGCTCATCGATTTTACGTATTCTATAATGCATGTTTCTGCCTACTACATGGGGCACACATTTAAGTTACAGCCCTCATTTTTACCTGATGGAATTCTGAAAAGCTGTCCAATCTTCTTGAAAAAGTGAGTTGGGAGGAATATCATCGAGCTTACACTTCTTTCGTACGGACTGGAGAGTACTGGTGAAATCAGACACGTACCTATGCGGGAAGAAAAAACACCGGACAGGGATGTCAGCAAAGACTCCTCGGCTCTAAAGTCACCTGGAATCATGTGGCTTTGGGAAAAGGGCTAAGGACCCTGAGAGCATCTTTAGAGGCCTGGAAAATCTGACTACAGCAGGGTCTTCTCTGTTGGGCCGGACCATCTTTTTCACCTGGAAGGGAGATTTAAGAGAGAGGTGCTCAAGACGAAACAGAAGGAGAGAGCCACTAAGACGAAGATTCTGGTGACCCACCAGGTGAGAGGTGGTGCTGAGAAATGACTCCCCAGCCCAAAGAACTGTCCTGACATGTCACAGGCCCATGATGATACCTGACCGCCACCGAGCACACTGTAAGGCAGCTCGCCAATGCACAGGGTACTCTTGCAGGATTCCCGGCCCCCTCCCCGCCCCCCAGTTTAGATTAAACAGCCAAGCTCCACAGCAGGCAGGTTCCCGGCTTGAATGGCACAGGATGGGAAATGGATTCAAAGCTGAGGCATCTCTCCCCCCCCCCCCAGGCTGCTGTCTGCTCCTCCAGACCCCAGCTGCTTCCCTGCCCAGCACGCAGCACAAGTACGAGTCCATCGCTTCTTTACTGTGTGTGTTTAATGTATGTGCTGTCACCAGGTTAGAAGCTCCGGAGGAACAGGGACTATGTCCTTGTGGCTCATAGTGTCCCCCAGGAAGGAGCACAGAGCTGGGAACAAAAGAGACACCTGGAAACAGTTCCTGGATGAATGCAAGACTTGCACTGGGGCCCTGAGAAAGTATCTGGGTGTCTTTGGGACTGTTTTCTCATCTTTAAAATGGACTTAACGAATGGTGTCTTCTACATTGCCTCAAGGAATTGTGATGATCAAATAAATGAAATAGGGGTTTCTGGGTGGCTCAGTCGGTTAAGCGTCGGACTCTTGGCGTCGGCTCAGGTCACAATCTCTGGGTCATGACGCTGAGCCCCACATCGGGCTCTACGCTCAGTGTGGAGTTTGCTTGTCCCTCTCCCTCCTCTCGAGCAAGCTTGCTCTCTTTTGCGAATGAATAAATAAAATCTTTAAAAACTAAATAGATGAAATAATATATACAAAAGCTCTTTGAAAAGAATAAAAGGAAAGCTGCTGTGGGGTGGCGTTGTTTTCTGAGACGTACACTTCCTGGAACAGGAACGAATGTGCGCACGTCCTTGAGAGGGTACGGTGAGGAGGACACGGGTGAGCAGGGTCTTGTTCTCTGGAAACCACGAGGCTCCCTGAAAACCCAGGACATCTGTGTGCATCCCAAGACGCCTGACCTTGCTCCCTTCCCAAACCACAAACCCTAAGTGAGGAAGGTGGGTTGTGCCCCGCAGGGCACAGCCCTGAAGTCAGCTTTCTTGGGGACATCGGTCCATGGTGGATGGGGAGAGGCCCCAAGGACCACCTGACAGAGGGATGCTGAGGAACATAATCATGCTTCAGCGGCAGGTTGAACAACTGGGCCACCACCCCGCGACTATGATAAATGTGTCTTACAAGAGTGTGCGACCCGCCGCTGGACCTGCTTGGCAGCAGCTCATGGGTGTTCCCAGGCTGCAGAGTGGGCAGCAGAGCACTGGAGCGGGGACGGGGGGGGGTCCCCCGTTCAGCCTCAGTGCGTATCACATCACATTTTCCTCACATTTATGCCCAGATTTTCCAATTCTCTCTCATGATCAACATCTCCAGGTGTCTCCACCACGTAAGGGTAGCCGTGTTGGGGGCTTTAATTACCGCTTTCACTTACTAGCCACGAACGCCATGGGGAGAGCCTCATCACTCAAAGAAAAGATGTCAGGACACCAAGACATCCCAAGCAGTAAGCAGCAGAGCCGTGAGCCTGGCAGGGCTCCAACACCAGAGCCCACACTCCCGGCAGAGCTGGGAAGCCCCTGATTCTGAAACCCGTTCTCCCCTGTTACACCCTTCGACCTCACGCTGGTTCAAGTTAGGCCAGGCCCCTCCTGCCTCCCCTGCATGCTCCGTCCTGCCGTCCCCAATACCCCTCCCTGTGACTGAACGGTGTCCCACCTCAACCCCGCTCGGGTGAGCTTCACACTGATTGTCCTCATTCTACAGACAGCAGCTGCTGCGGTAGCTTCCAGATCTTCCCTTCGCGAGGTGACCTAGTTTCACCATGGCCCCTCTCTACAGTTTGAATTTTTAATATAGATCTGTGTTATTTTTTTTTTTTAATGACGTAATCTAAATAACAGAAGAACTATCTCACTCACAACAGCTGAGAAGAGCAAGGGATAAGAGAGAGGAACAGCCTTATATACATTAGTTCCTCAAGAGACAACAGTAAAGGATGGGGCGCCTGGGTGGCTCAGCGGGTTAAGCGTCTCCGTTCAGCTCAGGCCATGAACTCAGGGTCCTGGGATTGAGCCCGATGTGCTCAGCGGGGAGCCTGCTTCCTCTTCTCTCCCTCTCTGTCTGCCTCTCTGCCTACTTGTGATCTCTGTCTGTCAAATAAATAAATAAAATCTTAAAAAAAAAAAAAGATATAATAGTTAAGGTTGATTAAAAAACTCCTTTAAAGTACGGAGGAAAGAGCTGAATGTCTTCTTTTGAAGGAATAAAAGCAAAATGTTCAAAAGTGGTTATTTTGGGGTACCTGGGTGGCTCAGTGGGTTAAAGCTTCTGCCTTCGGCTCGGGTCATGGTCCCAGGGTCCTGGGATCGAGCCCCGCATCAGGCTCTCCGCTTGGCGGGGAGCCTGCTTCCTCCTCTCTCTCTGCCTGCCTCTCTGCCTACATGTGATCTCTGTCTGTCAAATAAATCAATCTTTAAAAAAAAAAGTAGGTATTTTTTTAGCAGAAAGACTAAGGGTGGGAGGAAGATTTTCATATTTTTATACCTTTACGTGTTTTTTAAAAATTACTCTAATGCAGGCGCCTGGGTAGCTCAGTTGTTAAGCATCTGCCTTCAGCTCAGGTCATGATCCCAGGGTTCTAGGATCAAGCTCCAGATGGGGCTCCCTGCTCAGCGGGAAGCCTGTTTCTCCCTCTCCAACTCCCCCTGCTTGTGTTCCTTCTCTTGCAGTCTCTCTCTCTCTCTCTCTCTGTCAAATAAATAAATAAAATTTTTTTAAAATTACTCTAATGTATTATTTTTGTTATTTCATAATAAAATCTTTAGATCCCAATAAAAAAGTTCTTTCTACCCACAAGATCTTGGTTGGTGGTAGAGACAGAAATTGGCCAATTCTGTCCAATAAGACTTACTGCTCATACTCCTCTTTCTGCAGGCACACATCTGGGTTTATCTGGTTACTCCTCGATCTGAGAGCAGTGCCTGTGTTCTTGGCGGCCTTAATGCCTCCACCTTGAGCTGCCCTCTGATGGTGCTGACCTGCTGCGGGGACTGAGAGCTCTGGCTCCACGGACCTCAGAGCTCACAGGGGCGTGCCCAGTATTTCTGGAATGACAAGAGCTCCCTGAACTTACTATAGGAAAACAGCATTCTGCTCAATTAAAAAAAAAAAAAAAAAATTCTTGTGGGACACCTGGGTGGCTCAGTTGGTTGAGCATCTGGCTCTTGATTTTGGCTCAGGTCATGACCTCAGGGTCATGAGATCAGGCCCCACGTCAGGATCCATGCTGAGTATGGAGCCTGCTTAAGATTCTCTCTCTCTCGGGCACCTGGGTGGCTCAGTGGGTTAAGCCACTGCCTTTGGCTCGGGTCATGATCTCAGGGTCCTGGGATCGAGTCCCGCGTCGGGCGCTCTGCTCAGCGGGGAGCCTGCTTCTCTCTCTCTCTCTCTCTCTCTCTCTCTCTCTCTGCCTGCCTCTCCATCTACTTGTGATCTCTCTCTGTCAAGTGAATAAATGAAATCTTAAAAAAAAAAAAAAAAAAAAAAAGATTCTCTCTCTCTCTCTCTGCTGCCCCTCACCCCACCCCAAGCCTGCACGCTCTCCCTCTCTCTAAAACAAAATAAGAAATAAAAATAAATTTCTTAAGACTGAGGGCAACTATAATCTAGAACAAGCTACCAAGAGAAGGGCTTTGGAGAGCCCGAGAATGTGTCTGTGTGTAAGCCGGAGACTGCAGCTCTGACCAGCGGCGGGCTGTGGCGCGTGGACTGCGCAGGTCCGAGAACCCAGCCTCAGGCCTCCTGCTCGCTTGTTCTGTCCCCTAACTAAATGTCACTTCGCATCCTCTTCTTTCTTCCTTCACACAGCTCTGCTGCGATGTAATTCACACACTGCACAATTCACCCATTTAAAGAGCACAATTCAACAGTTTTCAGCGTAGTCACAGAGCTATGTGACCGTCACCACAGTCGACTTCAGAACATTTTCATCGCCCAAAAAAGCAGCCCCGTCTGTTTTAGGAGTCACCCCCCATCTCCCCCAGGTGCCTACCTCTCCTCAGCCCGAGGCAACCACAGTCTATCTTCTGTTTCTATCGATTTGCCTGTTTTGGACACTTCATATAGACAGAATCATAAAACACATGGTCTTTTATGACTGACTTCCTTCACTTAGCATGTTTATGTTTTTTCATCTTATATTTTTAATTACGTAAACAACGTGTGAACATACGCTCTCTTCTAAAAGTCAGAAAACAACAAATAAAGCTGAATTCCCTATGAACACCACCCTACTCCTTCCCTGCCTCCCCATCCCCACCCCCCCCCCCCCCGATGTTTTGAGTTTGTGGCCTAACCTTCCACACATCAGGGCTCAGCAAAATTTTCTGCTAAGGTCCAGATATTTTAGGCATTGCAAAGCCCAAGGTCTGTCTGTCGTAACTACTGAACTCTACCTTCATAGACCAGAGGTAAGTGAAGGGGCATGGTTGCATTCCAATAAAACTTTATTTACAAAACCAGAGGGCAGACCAGGTTTGGCTCATGAGCTAGTTTGCTGACACCCATTCTACAGGAATATATAACGCATGTTAAAGCATTAAAATAGATCCAGAACAGGGATTGGTACTTTTGACTTTTTTGTAAGAAAAAGTTTTCCTGACATACGGTCACACCATTCATTTACATGTCATTTACAAAAGTCTCTACTGACTACTCGCACGGCCCACAAAGCCTACAATGCTTACCATCTGGCCCTCTGAGGAAAAAGCTCGCTGAACCCCACTATGGAAAATATACCTTATTTTTTGTATGTTCTTTTTACATACTGTATTGGACTCTACATAATATTCTGCAACTTTGTTTTTTTCACTGGACACCCTATTTTGGAGATCCATCAATGTGGATATATGTTGATCAAATTAAGGCTGTAACTGCCAGAGTTCCCTTGTATGAACATGTACATTATTTAGTGATTGCCAAATTCTTGGACATTCAGGTTGCTTCAAATGTTCTGTCGGTAATGGTGCTACAAGGAATATCCTTGAGATTGCCCCCTCAGGGGGAATAAAAACAAAGATTGCCCCTTCGGGGGATGGGGGGTGGGGAATGCCTGAGTGGCTCAGTTGGTTAAGTGTTTGCCTTCAGCTGAATTCACGATCCCAGAGTCTTGGGACTGACCCTCCCCCGCCCCCCACGTCAGGCTTCTTGTTCAGTACTGAGCCTGCTTCTCTCTCTCCTCCCCACTCATGCTCTTTCTCACGATCTCTGTCTCTCTCTCTCTCTCAAATAAATAAAATCTTTAAAAAAGATTGCCCCGGGCTCAGGCACGTGTGCTACTCCAGGGCTCAGAGCAGGAACACAGAACACACGCATTTTTAACTGGGGCAGACAGCACCCGCTGTGTTGACCTGTCCCCACACCCCAGCCTTACTTGGCAAAGAGGGATTTCAGTGCTGCTAGCAAGCCGCAGGTCCCCAGGCCGTTGGTGAATCTGACGCATCTGTCGACGGCTGCAGAAGCCAGACCAAAGAGCTTGTTCACGGAGTGGCTCAGCTCCTGCACGCAGTCAATGACTTCCCCGTGTTCCTGGTCAGCAAATATGGACAAATGAGGGCCGCCTCGGACTCAAGAACAGATGAACAGACATTAAGACGGAGGAGATGTCTAAACCTCCTGGCACGGGGTCAGGTAGCAGAAACGCAGCCCCAAAGCTGCAGAGCTCTTCCAGAGCCCGAGCCAAGGGCAGGACATCTACATGGCCAGTAAGATCACACACACCAATCCCTGGGAGAAAAGCCTTCCATTTTTCACCTCTTTCCTCTTTTTCTGTGATTAAGATGGCATCTCCCCTTTGGCTCTAAAGCTAGAATTCAGATTCTCTGTATCAGACACTCCAAAAGAATGCAGCGAAAGGAAAATCTTCCTTCAGGGGCAAGAACGTAACTGAGGCGGAGCAGACTTTCTAGGCACATCACTAGAAAATGGAAAAATGGCAGAAGGCAGCAGAGTTTAACTAGTGGGAGATCTGCTCTTAAATGTCAACTCGCAACATGCTAAATCACCACAATACTGGCGACGGGAATGCCTTCCCTCACCCTCGGAGGCCCGCCCGAGGGAACCTGCCCCTAAGGCACAGTCCCTGAGTGCTCTGCTCCTGTGCCCATCTGCACCCAGGCTCTGAGGCTTTGAGAAGCCCAGTCTAAGTTCACGGATTGGTCCCTGCTTCTCAGGGCCAGAAACCACTGCCAGCAACCAAGCGAGGACACAGAGGATTCTCCAGTCTCAAAATAGGACCCTGACTATAAGTTCCTCAAGGGCAGAACACACCACTTGTTCGTGCTTTTCTAGTTTCCAGCATTTAAAGTAATGTCAGTATGCAGTAAGTGCTCAGTAAATGCTCATCAAGTAAAAAAAAGAAAAAGAAGGGGGGGGAGCCTGGGTGGCTCAGTCATTAGGTGTCGGCCTTCAGCTCAGACGGAAGACTGCCATAGTAAGAATTCAGTATCTGGGAGATCATCAACTTCCCCCCAAAGATTTAAGCCTCTCATTCTGCTGGACCTTTATTTGAGATTTTAAATAGAAAATCGGTAGCATCTCCATGGTCTCATTTTACACCTGGATTGCAAGAGTCCACTGGGTACTTGAGCCCCTTTTTTGCCAGCCCCCCCCGCCCCCGCTCCCAGTCTTTGCACCCCACCCTTCTCCCTGGGGCTGGCAAACCAGAGGCTCCCTGCCTGGCCACCGGGGGGACTGGGCCATTACCAAGGGCACCGCGCTGATCTGGATGAGGACGTTCTTCTCTTCCAGGTCGCCGTACTTCAGCTGGTAGGGTTTGTATGGACCATACACAGCCTCCACCAGTTCCGTGACTTTCACCAGGTTGTACTCATCTTAAGGGGATGAAAAATTAAAATCGATAATGAACAAAGGGGCCGAAATTGCTGGAAAGCAACGGCTGATCGTACTCTGCTGGAACTTGTCTGGCTTCACCTTAGGGGTGACTGACCGCATTTTGTGAACGTGCTGTGGCTGGCTATTCATGGAAGCTGCAGCCATCACTTCGGTAAATAATTCTGCGGAACTTGGGCTCGGGGTGTAATTTGTCTAGAGCGCTAAGATGCCAACTCCCTTCGTCCCACAACCCACCGTGGCTAAGAATCACTTCAAACGATGACTCTAGTCAAGCGCCAGTTCCAGAAGTGCTGCAGAGAAAAGGGTCTGCTGGAATATTTTCCCAGGACTTTAGAGACGGGATACCTCACATACTAGGCATCCCCAAAATTCCTATATTCGCCTACATAAAAAAAAAAAATAATAATAATACAAAGCATGTTTGTACCAAAAATCGAAATGGGCACCTTCCAAGAATAGCAACTCAGCTTCTAGGCTGAATACTGACACCCAAGTGACTTCAGTATCCACTGATAAGCCTTGCCTGAATAAACTTACACTGCTGATTATAAAATGATTTCCTAATCCTCTCGTTTCTTCTAGATCTACTTGCAGGTCTTCTCTTACAAAGAAAAAATTTTCCTTTGTCGCTCTCTTTAATATAATAAATCCCGTGAACCCATAGATTCTTCCATATTCACGGTGTTAGGATCCACTATTGTCATTATCCGCTTTGATGCTCAAATTGTTTTGAATTTGGTCAGCGGGGCGCCCCTGCAGGCTGCCTCCTGAAATCTTCCTGACGTGTCTCTCCCTAATCAGCCTCTGAGTGCCTCAGCTGGAATCCAAAATCTTTTCTCTAGGCCGCAAGGCCCCACGCAGGCTGACCTCAGGAGGGGAAAGACGCAAGCAGTGGCGAGGGAAGGCTCTTCGGTCCAGGCTCCCCTGCCTCCTACTTACGTGACTGTGTACAATGACAGAACTCTGGAGGCCTGTTTCCTCAGCTATAAATTAAGATTAATAAAGGCATCAATCTTATAAGGCCTTAGTGGGGACTACATAAAATCTGTGTCTAGCCTGTGGGAACACTCCATAAAAGCCAGCTCTTTCGGTTTCTAACTGCCCCAGCCTCTCCTTTACCATCGCCCTGGCCCCCGCCTTCTCTCAGCCCCTCGGACACACCGGGCTCCCTTCCGGTCGTGTGCCGATGCTTCTGTCCAGAAGGATCTTGTTCTCCCTTATCCTCCGGCATCTGGTCACCTCCCCGTTTTTCTTCCAGGACTCACTCAGCTCAAGTCCCCAGGCTCGATCAGCTTTGTTGGCTCACATATGCTCCTAGAACCACTGTGTTTTTCTTCAAAGTACTCATCTCATTTTGTAATTATACACCCATTACTATGATCATTAGGTTATCTCCCACCGGAACAGATGATGGGTGACAGCAGGGACGGTCTGGTTTTGCTCGGCACAGCAACCTCAGCGTCCGGCATTCCAGAACTCGTCCATTTGTAGTTGAACAGAATAAATTAAACACATTGTGATCTATCTATAAAGCAGTCAAGAAAAATAATTGGACATCTACATAGACAAAAGACACACACACAAGTTGGGAACCAGAGGTGCAAGTGGGAAGACCGAAGCTATGAACCTGTGGTGGTGGATCTGCTTTGGAACGATCTAGAACAATCCACTGTTCCAATTCTTTGGAACAAACTAGAAACATGCATTTCCTAGCTCTGTTCAACAAAAGACTCTAGGAGCCCAGCAACAATGAGTACCCTCGGTGTCCAGACCTTGTTCTAAATACCATTTACCAGTAGAAGAAATCAGGCTCCTTGGGAAAACACAGAACCGAGGCAGGGAAGGTATGTGTTCCTGGAACAGTTTGTGCCGAACAGCAAGAATGCACTTAAAGACTGATGGGGACACACTGAAAAGATCCAGGAGGCAGCCCAAAGGGGGCAACCACTGACCAAATTGGAAATAATTCAAGCATCAAAATTAATAGTGGCAACAACAAATCATAACACAAGGAGTAAAAAAAAAAATCCAGGAATTCACAGTGATATGAAAGTGAGGAAAGGGGCCACCAGGCTGGCTCAGTCAGAAGACCACAAGACTCTTGACCTCAGGGTTGTGAGTTTGAGCACCACATGGGGTGTACAGATTACGTAAATAAATAAAACTTTTTTAAAAAGTGAGGAAAGAAAGGGAAATCTCTTTTTTTATAAAAGAAGGCCACAAACAGATGTAGAAGGAAGCAGAGAATTAGGAAATCATCATTTTATAATCAGCAGTGTAAAAGTCTATTCAGGCAAGGATTATCGATGGAGGCTAAAGTCACTGGGTAAATATTTTTTGAGGATTAGTATATTTCTATGGGCTCAAGGCATCACTCCATGGGTTACTTAATTTTTTTAAGATTTTATTTATTGACTTGAGAGACAGGTGGAGAGTGAGAGAGAGCACAAGCGGTGAGAAGCAGAGGGAGAAGGAGACTCCCCACTGAACAAGGAACCAGATGTGGGACTCAATCCCAGGACCCTGCATGACCTGAGCCAAACGCCGACACTTTAACCGACTGAAGCATCCAGGCACCCTTAAATCCACCCTTAAGTAATCCTTAAGTAATAAGGATTACTTATGAGTTACAAAGAGGAAGAAGTACGTTTATAATGGAGAGATCTAGTGGATACATCTACTAAGTGATTAATCCAACCATCACCAATGATTGGACATTATGTGTCTCCTGACGTGGTGCCACAGGAAACACACCCCATCATCAATGCAGCATTCTTGCCAAAATATTTCATCTAAATCTAATCTTGAGGAATCAATCAGACAGTTCCAGAATATGGGACATCCCACTAGAAAACTACCCTATATTCTTCAAAGAGGTCAGTGTCTTGAAAGACAGAAGAAAGAGGAGATGACTATTTCAGATTAAGAGATTAAAGAGACAAGACAACCAGATACAATGTGCATCAACTGATCTTAATGGGAGGCAGAAGTGGGGAAGCAGCTATGAAGACTTTAGTGGGGAAAAAAAAAAAACCTTTTGTGGAACAAATGGAAAAATTCATGTATTAGGTGACATTATTGAGTAAATATTAAATTTGAACGGTTTTTGTCCCTTCCCCCTAAATTTGAGGGGGTTAATACAGTAACAAAATACTCTATTAACAACATATTTAAGGGGGCACCTAAGTGGCTCAGTGGGTTAAGGCCTCTGCCTTCAGCTGAGGTCGTGATCCCAGAGTCCTGGGATGGAACTCTGCTTCTGGCTCTCTGCTCAGCAGGGAGCCTGCTTCCCCCACTCCTCTGCCTGCCTCTCTGCCTACCTGTGATCTCTGTCAAATGAATAAATAAAATCTTTAAAACAAAACAAAACATATTTAAGGAGCGGAACCTGAGTGGCTCAGTCAGTTAAGAGTCTACCTTCAACTCGGGTTATGATCCCAGGGTCCTGGGATCGAGTCCAGCATCGCACTCCCTGCTCAGCAGGGAGCCTGCTTCTCCCTCTGCCCCTCCCCCTGCTCCTGCTTTCTGTCAAATAAATGAAATATTTTTAAAAGATTTTATTTATTTCTGGCGTGCCTAGGTGGCTCAGTGAGTTAAGCCTGTGCCTTCGGCTCAGGTCATGATCTCAGGGTCCTGGGATCAAGCGCCTCATCGGGCTCTGCTCAGCAGGGAGTCTGCTTCCTTCCTTTCTCTCTGCCTGCCTCTCTCTCTGCCTACTTATGATCTCTCTCTCTTTCAAATAAATAAAATCTTTAAAAATTAAAAAAAAAAAAATCAAGGATCTGATACTTAACTGACTAAGCCACGCAGGTGCCCCAATAAATAAAATCTTAAAAAAAAAAAAAAAAATTTAAAGCACAGCTGGATGGCTCAGTCAGTTAAGTGTCTGCCTGAGGCTCAGGTCATGATCCTGGGTCCTGGGATCACGACCCAGATCAGGCTCCCTGCTCACCGGTGAGTCTGTTTCTCCCTTTCCCTCTGCCCACCAACCTCCCCTGCACCAATGCATGCTCTCTTGCTCTCGTTCTATCTCAAATAAATAAATAAAATCTTTAAAAAAGGTAGTTAAGGATACAGAGACATGGTCATTCACACAGAATCTGCACATGTATGTAACACAAAATATTATTTCTAGATGGGAGATGGAGAGTGACCTTCCTTCTTTGTCTTTTCTGTTTTTTTTAAATAATGAATCCTGTTATCTATTAATTATAAAATAAATTATCTTAAAAATTTCATTTTTCTATTGCAAAATCTTTCATGTATTTCTAATCATGCCATGTACATACATTAATTACTAAAATAGAAACAATGTTAAAGGCAAAATATAAAGTTTGAAAATATTTCTGCAACATACTTGATAAACAATGGGAAAAAAATCCTTACTCTATAAGGATATTTTGAGGAGATACAACAAATTTTTAACAGTGGTTACACATGTATATATTTTCCATTTGTGGGAAATGTGTATTTATATTTGAATTACTAGGAGAAAATATAACAGAAGGCTGCCAGAGGCTCTCTCTGAGTGCTGAGGTGATGAATCATTTTTATGCTTCTGTATTTTTATTTTTGTGTAGTGAATCATTTTTATACTTCTGTATTTTTATTTTTGTGTAGCGAATCAGTCTTATTCTTCTGTATTTTTATTTTTGTGTGTTTCTGAATTATTTTTAGATTTAAAGAAATACTTTTTTGAAAACCTCAATAGGAATCCTTAAAAACTGACATTTCTGTGGCTAGCTAACAAAGCACTTCCACGTCTGATTTTGTGCAGGGCGGTCCTCTCTTCTTCAAGGACGTCCTTCACCACCGGGAGGAAGGCGACCAGCCCTTCTGTACTTTGCCCTACCTTCATTCTACTGGGCCCTAGAAGGCAGCATGTCCTATGCTCTAGCCACTTGGACACTGCATCCCGGTCCCCTGGAAGCTACCCACATCCCCCCGGCCTCTCCCACGACCGAGACCTGCCGAGTGAGTGAGCCAAAACACCTATGAATCATCCGGAACTCGAACAATACACACACTCCCTGGAATGTACAAAGTAATTATACACAAATGTAATTAAAGAGAATAACTATTAAATAAACCAAGGTAGTGACACACAGCAGCCAAATGGCAGAACAAAGCTTCCTGAAGTGATTTCCTGATTTGACAGCAGCATGTGTCACGAGATCTGTGCTACTTAAAAGTTTATGATGCTTTTGACTTACAGGGGACACAGGTAACGTACCACTGCTGTGTTCCCAAATAGGAGTGAGGAGTGCTTTGGTCCCAGATACAGCTGGGGAAATGCCCAGTTCCCCCATTACCACCCTTAGTCCTGACATAGCCTAACCCTGTCCTTCAGAACTTGCTGGTGCCCCATCAAAATTTCCTCTAACCTATCTGTTCTCTTAACTTACTTTTTAGGTTGAGTTGTCTGAGGTTTTATGATGCCTCAAAGGGAAGAGGACTCCACCCTCCCAATGTAGCCGGCTGCCAATCCAAGGCCACCGATGTCCAGCTACCTCATGTGTATTCTAAGCCCCTGCCGATGTACCCATCACGTTCCCAGAGCATGCAAAGCCCCTAGGTAGCACTGGGCTTGGTTAACAGGCAACAACCATTTCCACAATGGCCATGCTTTCATGGAAGCGGCTTCTGTATCTGCTGAGAAGGAAAACAAGGATCCCTTCCAATTCTGCAAGATCAGTCATCTAAAAGACGGGAAAACCCAGGCCCCAGAAGCTTCAAAAAGAGCAAGTGAAGACAAGCCAGAAGGAATGTTTACGTGGGTGGGGGAGCTGCGCCATCTCCAATCCCTTGGCAAAGTGGGCGGTGGCGTCATAGAACTCCAGCAGCTTGAGAAGCTCCAGCTCAGGCCCTGCCCTTTCCAGGCTGGAGCTGAGGCAGTCGGGCAGAGTGGGCAGCAAGACCCCCAGAGTCTGAATCAGCAGCACAGTCACGACCTCGTGGGGGTTCTTGAAAACCTGCAGCAAGACAGAGGTATCGGTGTTAGCACACAGGGCCAAAGAGAAGCACACCTGTTAAAGAAACAGTCTCTTGGGTTGCTCTCAGAGGAATCCCTCCAACAGCTGGAAAGTGACCTGGTCAAGAGCTTTAAGCCCCAACCGATCCTTATCCCAAACTTGAGCAAGCTCAGAAGGCCAAGTAAACCGCAGAACTTGCAACCTGTCCAGGACAACTGGCTACTTCATGTCTATCACTGGCCCCAAGTGCCTCTTTCCCCATCTGTCACGCAGAGTATGGAGATGGCCACCCAAAAGTGGCCAGCGAGGACTGTGTGGATGACAGTGCAGAAACTGGGAGGAGGTGGGAGGTGGGGAACAAAATGGAATTAAAGAAGAGCAATTCGCGGAGTCAGGGCTGGAGGACATCTAGCCAGATTTGCAGAGCAGCCACAGCCACCTCTCCCCTGGACACAGATCTTTGGTTAAGATGGATTTATCTTTTATTCTAAGGACCACCAGGAAGAGTGTGTGCAGGGCCTTTAAGATTACAGATTTAGTTATTCGCTAAGAGTCTTTTCTGTTTCATATACTACTGATCTCTTGTGGGCAAAACTGGAAGAATGCACACAGTACATTTAGAGAGGGGTTCTGAGGGACACCCCTGTCTGTGATGTTTTTTTATCATAAAAATGCTGTTTTATCATAACATAACTTAAATAGGCCCAAACATGAAAACAAGATATAACGCCATTCCTAGGTAACTCTAAGGCCAACAAAGGTGTAAGCTTAAAAACTGTAAGATCAATAAACTCAAATTTTTAGGAGAAAATACCCTGAGAGGAAGGAAAATGAAAGCACAACTTCTCCAAAGTTATGGGACACAGCAAAAGCAACACTAAGAGGGAAATTCATAGCTTTAAACACATACATTAAAAAGGAAGAAATATCTCAAATCAATAACCTAACTGTACACAGTAAGGAAAAAGAAAAATAAGAAACAAAACCCAAAGTTAGTAGAAGGAAGGAAAAAATAAAGATTAGAGCAGAGGTAAATGAAATAAAGAATAGAAAGTAATTTTAACAATCAACAAAACTAGTAAATTTCTTTGAAAAGACCAACGAAACTGACAAACCTGGTATCTAGACTGACCAAAAAAAAGAAGCTTTCAATTACTAAAATCAGATATGAAGGTGGTACATTTATTACAATTTTACAGAAATAAAAGGGATTGTAAGAGAATATGATGAACAATTATATGCCAACAAATTAGATAACTTACATGACACAGACAAATTCCTAGAAACAGGGACGCCTGGGTGGCTCAGTTGGTTAAACAGCTGCCTTTGGCTCAGGTCATGATCCCAGCGTCCTGGGATGGAGTCCCACATCAGGCTCCTTGCTCGGCAGGGAGCCTGCTTCTCCCTCTGCCTCTGCCTGCCACTCTGTCTGCCTGTGCTCGCTCTCTCTCCCTCTCTCTGATAAATAAATAAAATCTTAAAAAAAGAAAAATTCCTAGAAACAAAATTTGCCAAAACTGATTGAAGAAGAAACAGAAAATCTGAATAGTCCTATAATTAACTAGGAAGGAGGCAGAATCAGTAATCAAAAACTGTGTTGCCCCCAAATTTATATGTTGAAGTCCAGATCTCTAGTATCCCAGAGCGTGGCTGTCTTTGGACCTAGGAGCTTTAAAGAGGCAATTAAGGTAAGACGGGTCATCTAGGTGGGCTCTTATCCAATCCGACTGGTGTCTTTATAACAAGAGAAGATCAGGACACAGACACCAATCAAAAGAAAACATAGGTAGAAGACTGCCACCAGCAAGCAGAGAGAGGTCTCAGAAGAAAACAACCCTGCCAATACCTTGAGCTTGGACTTCTAGTGCCCGGAACCATAAGAAAATAAATTTCTAGGGACGCCTGGGTGGCTCAGTTGGTTAAGCAGCTGCCTTCGGCTCAGGTCATGGTCCCAGCGTCCTGGGATCGAGTCCCACATCAGGCTCCTTGCTCGGCAGGGAGCCTGCTTCTCCCTCTGCCTCTGCCTGCCATTCTGACTGCCTGTGCTCACTCTCTCCCCCTCTCTCCCTCTGATAAATTAAAAAAAAAAAAAAGAAAAAAGAAAATAAATTTCTATTCTTAAACCATCCAGTTTGTGATATTTAGTTATGATAGTCCTGGCAAACTAATACAAAACACTTCCTAACTCATTCTATGAAGCCAGCATTAACCTGATACCAAGGCCAACCAAATACTAAAAGAAAATTACAGACCATTTCCTTATAAATACACAATCAACAATACCCAACAAAATAATAATAAACTAAATTCAGCAACCATATTAAAAGGCTTATATACCATAATTAAGTAGAATGGATCTCCTAAATGAAGAGTGGCTCAATATATAAAAATTAATCAATATAATGGACTACATTAACAAAATGAAGGGAAGAAAACACACGACCATCTCAGTTAATGCAGAAAAAAGCATCTGATAAAATTCAACACATTTTATGTTAAAAAAAAATAAGATAAACAATAAACAACCAAAAAACTCAATAAACTAGGACTAGAAATGAATTTCCTTAACATGATAAAGGTCACACAAGAAAAACAGCTATCATACTCTACGGTGAAAGGCTGAAAGCTTTTCCCCTAAGGCCAGGAACAAGATAAGTATGCTATTTTATTTAACACAGTATTGGAATTTCTAGCCAGAACAGTACAACAAGAGAAAGAGATAACAGGCATCTAAATTGTAAAGGAAGAAAAAAATCATCTCTGTTCATAAACTATATGATCTTATATATAGAAAACCTTAAAGAATTCACACACACAACCTGTTAGCATTAATAAATTCATCAAAGCTACAGGATATAAAATCAACAAACAAAAATCAGTTGTGTTTCTATACACCAGCAATCAACAACCCAAAAAGGAAATTAAGAAAACAATCCCATTTATAACAGCTGCTGGTCCTACGGCAACCATGTACATAATCCAAACTACCATTTTTTTTTTTTTAAGATTACTATAATAATAGAAAACTCACAAAGCTTCAGTGAACACCTGTTTAGTTTGAGAGACATCCCTGCTGGAGTCTGAGAGGTAGGAACAGAGGAAAGAACCAAACAAGCCAACGAGGAACGAAATGACCAAACTGTGGGAACCTTCCCAATTTGTACTCCTTGAGTGACAGTCTTCCATCCGTCTCCTGTACAACACCGCTGAGGCAGCCACTCTTCCTTGGCATTTAAGTGTCCCAAACTAGAATTCATTACTGTCCCCGTGACCTTCCCAGACCTGCTTCCCTCAACTTGTGTACTTCTGACAGTAACACCTCCCTTCTGACACAGTGAAAATCTCCCCTCGAACTTTTCCGTTATCAGTTACTAGGTCTTAACAACTGTCCACTCTTCTTGAACTGGGTGCCTTCTACTATGTTTCCATCATGCAAGGCCAGATCAAGTTCTTGCCTTGTCTCCAACCTCTCCTCATCAGATCACTGCCTACGCTACCTCCAAATTCGTTATTTTTTAAATGTTATTTTTAAGACTTATTTACATTTTAAATATTTAAAATTGCAAGATTCATCAATTACTAACATCCTGTCACAACTGCTTTATTTCTCTAACACAGGTCTAATGCAGGCACCTCAGCATGTACCTCCTAAAAACAGGGCCATCCTAGGGCAGCTGGTTGTCTCAGTCAGTGGAGCACGTGACTCTTGATCTTGGGGTTATAGGTTCGAGCCCCATGTTGGGTGTATAGATTACTCAAAAATAAATTCTTTAAGAACAGCAGCAACAAAATGGGGGCATCCTCTTACATCACAACACTACAAGTAATCAAACTTATTCTTGAAATACCTTTATGGTCCAACTATCCCTACATGGCTTTTTTGTCCTCATGCAGAATCCAATCAAGGACCATGCGATTACATTTAGTTGTCATTCTTTTTTTTGTCTCCTTTAATCTAAAATCAAATCAACTTTTCTTTTTTTTTTTTTTTAAGATTTTACTTATTTATTTGTCAGAGAGAGAGGCATAGCAAGAGAGGGAACACAAGCCAGGGGAGTGAGAGGGAGAAGCAGGCTTCCTGCTGAGCAAGCAGCCCGATGTGGGGCTCGATCCCAGGATCATGACCTAAGCTGAAGGCAGACACTTAACAACTGAGCCACCCAGGTGCCCCAACTTTTTTTTTTTTCTTTCACCACACTGACATTTTTGAAGACTCCAAGACAACTGTTTCACGAAATGGTCCTGCATTTGAATCCGTCTGCATGTTTCCTCATGATAGCATTCAGGGTTAAGCCTTTTGGGCAGGGAAACTACTCAGGTGATGTTCTGACACCAACATCATCCTTAAAACGGCAACGTCATCACTCAGTCTGTGGCTCGAGACTCTCACTACCTTCTTGAGAAAGCCACGTTCCTGCCTTGGCTCCACAGTTCGTCCTCCATGTGGCTCCGCTGCCCACACACACAGCTGCACCAACACGAACCCTCTTGTCTCCAGCCAACGCGGTCCCTTCACTGTCACCGAACAGGCAAATGTCAGAGAAGCATCAAGAGCTTCAGATACCGCTCAACCCAACGTCCGCATCTGACAGAAGAAACCTGATAGAAGAAATAGAAGAAATCTGACAGAAGGGACCCAAGGAAGAAAGGAAAATGGATCTTGTCTAGAAGAAGGTATCCTGACTCCTCACCACGTCTGGTGAAGCGGGACTGCGCGGTTTGGATCTCCTCTCTCATCTCCTACTCCAATGACCTGGGGCAGGGGAAGAAGGAAACTAAGTCGCTCGGTTCTAAGGAGCTCTAACCGGTGGGTCCGCTGAAGCTACGAAGGCAGATCCTAGACCTTCAGTGGCATGTTTTTTACGCGTTTCAATTAAAACACGCTGGGTCGCTTACACTCAGAGGTGTCCCCCGGTCCTCGGAAGTAATGTGGCGTAAGGATTCTCTGGTCATGGGTCAAAGAACCACCTCAAAGTTCCCAGACTTACCAACTTATCAACTAGGGCTTCAGAAATCAACCTCAAGAGCCCACCCGACAACAATCTGACCTGACCTTACACTATACAACAAGACCAATTTCAAGACAGACCACAGACATTTCCGTACAAAGTAAATAAGCTTCTAGAAGAAAACACAGCAATCTGGGGGTTTGTGATAGTTTCTTACAAAACAATTTAAAAAAAAAACTGAAAAAACGAAGCCTCATCAAAATCAATACCTCTGTTTAAGCCACAGACCAGAAAGCAGTATCTACAAAATATATCTGGCAAAGGACTTTTAGATTTTATTTATTTATTTGTCAGAGGGAAAGAGAGACAGAGAGAGAGTGCGTGCAGATCACACAAGCAGGCAGAGGCAGAGAGAGAAGCAGGCCCCCTGTCAAGCAAGGAGCCTGATGTGGGACTCAATCCCAGGACCCTGGCATCATGACCCGAGCCAAAGGCAGCAGCTTAACCCACTGAGCCACCCAGGTGTCCCTGGCAAAGGACTTTTATCCGAACTATAGAAAGAACTTCTACAACTCAATAAGAAAAAGGCACATAAACCAATTTTCTGTAATGGCCAGAAGATCTGAACAGACACCTCACAAAGGAAGATACAAGTACACTGAGAAGGTGCTCACCAGCCTTAGTCATCAGGAAAGTACAAATTAAAACCACACTGAGATACTACAACACACCCACCAGAATGGCTAACTTAAGAAAGACTGACATCACCTACCATTGGCAAAGATGTGGGGCAATCAGGACTCTCGCATCCTTGTTGTGGGAGTATAAAAAGTACAACCACTTTGGGAAAATGTCTGGCAGTTTCTTATAACTCTAAACGTATACCCGCCTGATGACCCAGCTATTCCACTCCTAGGTATTTACCCAAGAGATATGAACATGTGAATCCACAAATAGACTTAGAGAACAATGCTCAGTAGCAGCTTCATTCGTAATAACCCCAAACTGAAACCATCCCAAGTGTTCCTCAATGTAAGTATGAATAAACAAACTGTGGTCTAGTCATGCTACGGATCAGTATTTAGCAATAAAAAGGAACAAAGTACTGATTCACGCAATAGGAATAAATTCCACAAACATGCTGAATCGAAGAGGCCTTACGGAGAGAACACATACCATACAGTTCCATCTACAGAAAATTCAGTAGCAGGCTACTACTTTACGGTGGGAAAAAACCAGAACAGTGGTTGCCTTCAGGGGTACTGGTATGAAGACCGACCAGGAAGGAGTAAGAGAAATTTCTAGAGTGCCGGTAAATGTTCTCTACATCTTAACAGAGATTAGGGTACATAGAATTTGTCAAAAATAAATCAACTGGCATACTTAGGATCACCACAGTTCACAATTTTATCTCAAAAGAATAAGGGAAATCAACACTGAACTCTAGTCACTGACATGCATGTCCAGAAGTGATGTTTATAAGTTCCTTGAAGTCAATTAAAAAATAAGACTAATGAATGGACAGATACATGGAGAGAAGGATAGGTTTATAATAAAGCAAACAGAGTGAAATATCCATTGCAGAGTGCACGAAGTGGATATATGGGCGTTCACTACACAATCCTTTCAACGCTTTCATATGTCGAAAGTTTTTCATATTAAAATACTGGGGGGTAAATCAGAAGGGGACACATTTACTGTGGTGTCTTCTGTTTTCTTTTGCATTGTACTAAGCCTCAGGAGATGACGGCTTCTTATCATGCTTACCTCCTGAAAAGGAAATGGGCCACGGACAAAAAGTATAGACTAGCCCAAACTCACACCTTACAAAATTTAGAATGAGGCCTGAACAAAAGTCTGAAAAGTCTAAATCCTTTTTCGGAGATGATGAAGGGCATTTGCACATGCGGCCGTGAACTCGTTTTATCCTCCCCACATGAGAGACAGCAGAAGACGCAAGGGCACAGAAATGAGTGGGCATCGACAGGGTCACTGAGAAGCGACGTTCACATCAACGCCGAGGAAGGACTACAGGAGGCTGGGTCTTGTGTTACTGTGACCTAACTGAGTTCTGCTGGCTCCAGGGGAAAGCGACAGGAGTTGGAGCAGAGTGCTTTAACCAGCGGGAGAGACACAACCCTGTCTGGCGGGTTCTTTCCAGCTACAGCTGAGCTCATTCCAATGGGAGACAGAGACAGATGCACACTGTAGGCCGAGCGCACAACTCACTCTGAAAGCAAAAAGACAAAAAAACCAAGCCACACAGGCCCAGTGAGTCACAGCTTCTTCTGCCCTCAACGAAGGAAAGAGGATCTGGGGCACCTGGAGGCATCAAGACAAAGGAACAGTGGTTCATACCCCGGAAGGCGGAAAATGCCATGCCGAGAGGCTCTGGGAAAATCAATGACGCCAAGTGTCCCCTGGCAGTGAAGTTCCTCTGCCTCATCGGTCCCCTACGTCAGAGGGCGCCTTTCAAACGGCCGTCTTCCTCCGCCTCTGGGTGTTCTGTGTGAATAAGGGAAACTAACTCTAGGCCAGGTACATTTTACCTGAAGTTAAGATAAAAACAATCTTGTTCGGTCAAACAGCACCTGACCAAGGGCCTCCTGCTTCTAGATCAGGAGATAATGGCCTTCAGGAATTCCACAGGCTCCCTGGCTGAACACCATGCCACGCTGTCACATTAGATTCTATTTAAGATACAGAGAAGCACGATAACAAGAGTCTTAAGGCGACCTAAAGGTTTTACTGCCTTGGGTTTCGAGGCTTATCTTTAACTCCTTTGGTGAGGGCAGCAAATAGCCATTAAAGTGGGGAGACACCACTCCCGGGGCAGGCACCGATCCCCTAGGACCCACGCAAGCAGTTACCTGTGTTGCCCACTGGATTTGCGTGTGCCAGGCCCCGAGCAAGGCATCATAGAACCCTGTGAGCTGCCGGTCCAGCGGGAGGTCACTCTGGCACAGTTCTTGCCAGGTCGCTAAGAGCTGCGCCTGCAGAGGCAGAACAGAGGGGACCTCACTGAGGAAACAGGATAGCCCTATCACCCCAGCAAGGCAAGCCACATCGAGCTGCCCACTCCCCAGGGCGAGCGGGTGCCCCCTGATGACCATTCACTGCAAACAAAAGCGAGGGAAACAAGACTTCAGTGCCAGCTCTGATCAACAACTCGAGTGACTCCGCTGCCCTCCGGGTGCTCCCTGCTCTCTTCACGTCACCCCAAAGCCTGCCAAGGTCCTTCCACCAGGCATGCTACACTCTCCAGAAAAGACCTCAAGGTGGGAGTGTGTGTGCCCTTGAGCCCCACGGCCAACAGCACTGCTTAAAACACACAAGCGCTGGACCTGGAGGAATTCAGTCAGCCCAGAAAGCGGTCAGGTTTTCAGCTCATGTCAACAACTCCAGAAAACAAAAAAATTCTTCAGGCTTCCTGAGGGCATAAGACAGGACTCTCCCTTGAAAGGCAAAAATGCAAAAAATTTAAACAACTTGTCAGTGTGGAAGTGAAATTCAGCTATTAACCTACAAGAGGCCGAAAGGGAGGGCTTGTGTTCCCAGCGCCGCGAAAATGAATCCACGGGTTGGACCGAGAACGCCCCCTACTGGCGAATCAGAAGAAAAAAGCCAGAGCGCACAGAGGCCAGTGTCTCCTCCTTGGAGCTTGCAAACTGGAGCTCGGCAGCCCAGCATGGGAGCATTGCACAACTGTAAGCACCCCCAGCTCCTCACCTTGTGGCATTTGTAGTAGTAGGCAAGCAGCTGGGGCATCCGGTCGATTTCAGTAAACACCTTCACAAACATTCGGCACTGATCTAAAGAAGAACAACATCAAACATGGCCACATTGGAACCAGGCTTCCTGCTGCAGACCAGAGAAAGAATCCCTCCGGCTAAATGTGGACATATGTAAGCTTGCCTTCTGAACTGTCTACCTATACAGTGAATTAACTCACGCACAGAGAATACAGATACGAAAAGTAAGCATAAGGGCAGAATATGTGACTCAGATGCCACAAGCCTTGGCTTGTTTAGATAACGCATCTGTAGGCTTCAGCAAGGGAACTTAGATTATACATCAGCAAAGTCATTGTTCCACGGGAACCAGGAAATGAGTTCGAATCAGGCCTGGGCCAGGGGCAGGGGTGGGACGGGGTCGGTGGTAGGAGCTAAGCCTGGGCTGCAAAACTGAAGGAGACTCTCGTGCTCAGGGTTGTGCAAGGGCAGAGCGAGAGCCTCCTTAGATTTTCTGCTTTAGGCAATTCACCTGCCTCACCTCCTCCTGGGCCAGACTAAAATCATAAAATGTCAGCGACAGAAAGGCATTTGAAAAACCATCAATCGAACTCATTTTACAGGGGAGGAAAGGGCAGCCCAGAGAGCTTCAGTCACTTGCAGGCCAACGACAGGACTGCTCAACCACAACATGGATGGAACTATATAAAACTACTGCTCTTCAACCACTTGACCCTACAAAAGCAGCAATCTCATAGGATTCAATCTAATATGTATATGAACTAAGAAATACTGACACAGCTGACCTTCTGCCAGCTGCAGAAAACAAATCATGCTCTTTTCTGCCCCAGGGCCTTTGCACTTACCAGGTCTTGGATGATCCTTCTGGCTGTCTGTGTGGTTCTCCCCTTCCCTTATCAGGAAGGCCTTTCCCAATCAGCCAACCTAAATTAGGTTTCTCCTGTTATTTATTCCCCATCACATCTTTCCCTTTGTAGAATTAATTAAAATCTGTATTTTTCTATTTAGTTCCTGTATAACAGTTTGTTATCTTTCTCATCCTCAGAAATACAAGGTCTATGAGGCTGTGACCTTTCCTGTCTTGTCTCACTGTTCCTAGAAATTAGCACAGCATATGGTACACACACACAAAATGTAGTAAGTTGGGGCACCTGGGTGGCTCAGTGGGTTAAGTCTCTGCCTTTGGCTCAGGTCATGATCTCAGGGTCCTGGGATAGAGAGAGCCCTGCATCAGGCTTTCTGCTCAGCTGGGAGCCTGCTTCCCCTGCCCCATCCCTGCCTGCCTCTCTGCCTATTTGTGATCTCTGTCAGTCAAATAAATAAATAAAATCTTTTTTTAAAATGTGGTAAATTAATGACTGTTTTAAATAGCATTGCTTTTCAGAAATATAAATAGTATGTTCGGGGTAGAAAAAATGGAAAACAAGAAGAAAAAACTGCCTATCACACTCTATTAAACACTGTCAACATTTTGGTGTATATTCAAAGAATGCTTTTAGACAGAAACTGCTACAAGGTTACTAGTCCAAAAATATAATCACATCTTAAAAAAGTTTCCACCCCAGAGTAGAACTTGTTATTTCTTGAAACAAATAATAAACAGAATAACACAGAATTTGACCACACAGCAAAGCATTGGAAAACTTAAAGGTGACATGTGAATCTTCAGCCCTTACAGAGGATTTCGAGTTTTTCAAGGTTAGTACATTAAATTAAACATAAACATGTAACACTGGGGGAAGTTCCTGATTCAGACAAGAGAAAGAAAAAAATGGGAAACTCACTTGGGCAACCATAAAACACTTCTAGGCTCTTGCGATAGCACCGACTCCATGCAGAAGGCACTGCTGAGCCCTTGCCTGGTGAAGGGCCATCTGCTGGGTGCTGCGTGGGGGTACGGGGGGTGGGGTTCTGATGGCAGACGTGTTGTTTTGCAAACATATCCCACTGCCCTTCTGCTGACAGAGCTCTAGGCGTTCTCTGAGAGACCATGGGCCTGCCTCCCCTTCTCCCATTTTTCTGTTTGTGTTTTTAGTTTTTTTCTTACCAGGCAAAAAATTTAGGTTTTATTACCGAGTAACACCATTAGCACTTTCTTACAGCTGCTAGTAATTACACATACATAAGACAGAGCAGATGTTGGGGCAGCTGGGTGGCTCAGTCATTAGGCATCTGCCTTCGGCTCGGGTGGTGATCTCAGGGTCCTGGGATCGAGCCCCACATCGGGCTCCCTACCCTGCGGGAAGCCTGCTTTTCTTTGTCCTACTCCCCCTGCTTGTGTTCCCTCTCTCACTGTGTCTCTCTCCATCAAATAAATAAATAAAATCTTGGGGCGCCTGGGTGGCTCAGTGGGTTAAGGCCTCTGCCTTCGGCTCAGGTCATGATCCCAGGTTCCTGGGATTGAGCCCCGCATCGGGCTCTCTGCTCAGCCGGGAGCCTGCTTCCTCCTCTCTCTCTGCCTCTCTGTCTACTTGTGATCTCTGTCAAATAAATAAATAAAATCTTTCTTAAAAATAAATAAAATCCTGGGCACCTGAGTGGCTCAGTGGGTTAAGCCTCTGCCTTCAGCTCGGGTCATGATCTCAGGGTCCTGGGATCGAGTCCCGCATCGGGCTCTCTGCTCAGCAGAGAGCCTGCTTCCTCCTCTCTCTCTCTCTCTGCCTGCCTCTCTGCCTACTTGTGATCTCTCTCTGTCAAATAAATAAATAAAATCTTTTAAATAAATAAATAAATAAAATCCTTAAAAAAGCCAAGAGCAAATGTCAATTGTCTTTTTTTTTAAAGATTTTATTTATTTTGACAGAGAGAGAGATCACAAGTAGGCAGAGAAGCAGGCAGAGACAGAGGGGGAAGCAGGCTCCCCGCCGAGCAGAGAGCCTGATGTAGGGCTCAATCCCAGGACACTGAGATCATGACCTGAGCTGAAGGCAGAGGCTTAATCCACTGAGCCACCCAGGCGCCCCGTCAATTGTCTTTATGAAAGAACACTTTGGTTTTGTTTCTAGTTTTACTGACATGACATCACTGTGTAAGTTTTAAGGCATACATCATGCTGGTTTTATCGACACATACTGTGAAATGATAACAGGTTCAGCTAACATCCATTTCCTCATACAGACATAGGAAAAAGAAAGGAAATAAGGAAAGAATAAAGGGGAAAAATTATTCTAGTGATGAATACTCCTAGGATTTACTCTATTAACAACTGCCCTGGTATCTCCTACAGGGTTGTTATAGGATTGTTATACATAGGATTGCTATAGGACGGTTCACTCCAATCATCATACTGTATGTTACAGCCCTGTACTTGTTATAACTGCAGTCTGTATCTTTTGACCATTTTCCATTGAAGTGTTTCTAGTGAAGCTGACTCTACTCCAGGATCCAGAGTTGGCCAGCCAGAGCCTCAAATCCACCTGACGAAGTAAGTGACTCAAAGGGCAAAAGCCTGCCAATCAATGCAATCAAGATTAATGCTGAGCTCTCTTCTTAAGCTGTGAGGACAGAAGCCTGGAAGTGTACAGGCCACCACCTGAAGAGGGCACCTGGAAGTAACTGACACCAGCACACAGAGAGACAGAACCAAGAAATGGCAAGAGACACGGTCCTAATAACAACACAGTCTGTCAGTCTGTGCTCAGCAAAACCTACTCCAGAACTTCTCAGTTCCGTATGCAACAGACTTTCTCTCTCTGTCTCTCTCTTTTTCACATAGGCCAGTGTGAATTGGGTTTCTGTCACTTGCCGTGGAAGAATCCCAAACTCCTAGAGGCCTCATGTGAATAAGATGGGGCCTCTAGTCTCTATGCCATAGAGGGCATAGAGGGCCAATGGACTCTTATTTCAAATTAACAACTGATTTTAGATTATAAACAAGGTAATATTAACAAACATATAGCACCAATGGGAAATTTCGCTTACGTTTCTTTTGAGTATGATTTCACATTTTATTTCGACATATGGAAGTACTTCTCACACAGTGCCCTGCACATAGGAGATCTGTCATAGTTATCAATGAAGTGAAATAAGTATATGGGAAGAAATGCTCTGAAATCTCATCCTAAAACATCTCCCCCACTGCATCAGTCAGCACCACTCTGCCCTGGAAGGCTTCCCTTCACCCGTGCACCACTCTCTAGACTCATTCTTCCTGGGGAAAGAGAGCATCTTGTATCAGAAAGTATGTGAATGTATCAGTAAAATAAACAGAGGTGAGGCTAATATCAAAGGCCTCCGATATACAATGTAGGTAACAACATAAAAAAAACCACACCATCTAGAAGCTTCTGTCACACTCTTACATTCACACTTCTTCCAAAGCATCTCCCATTTACAGAATCTCACTTCAACCCCAGTGCAACCCTACTGAGGCCAGAAGATGGAGAAACTGGCATCAGAATAAATAAGCCCGTCCAGATCACACAACCAGAAGGACCGAGACTGTCTCTCAGTCGGGTTCCTGAGGCATCATTTAACTCAAGTTAACTATCCAAAATGACAAATGACAGATGCAAGAGTTTAAATCTCAGATCCAGCAAAGAAATTCCAGGAGCTCTGTTGGTCTGCTTCAGAGAAGAGGAGCGACTTCTAGAAGGAAAGTCTCTGGGATGAAGGGGAAAGGAACTCAGAACCCCTTACTCCCATTTTGGAAAAAAATGAAGGCCTATGGATGGTAGCAGGAAAGAGAGGAAATAAAAAGGCAACCAGAGGGGTGCCTGGGTGGCTCAGTGGGTTAAGCCTCTGTCTTCAGCTCAGGTCATGATCTCCGCATCCTGGGATCAAGTCCCGCATCGGTCTCTCTGCTTGGCGGGGAGCCTGCTTTCCCCCCAACCCCCCGTCTGCTTCTCTGCCTACTTGTGATTTCTCTGTGTGTCAAATAAATAAATAAAATCTTAAAAAAAAAAAAAGGCAACCAGAAATTTAAGGATAAAGATTAAAATCATAGTACCTGACCTGATTCTGCAAAAATGCACTAAGCTTATAAATTTGTGATAAAAGAAAGATTATTTACTAATTCAATTAAAAACCATGATATACGAGGCAAATGCAAAAGGAGAGACGAGAGATATGAGAGTGAAATCCTTAGCTACAACAATAGGAAGTCAATAGACAATGCCTAAAATTAATATACAAAGAAGTAAAATAATAAATGTATGATGCAAAGGGGCACCTGGGAGGCTCAGTCAGTTAAGCACCTGACTCTTGATTTCAGGTTAGGTCATGATCTCAGCGTTCATGGACTCGAGCCCTGTGCTGGGCTCTGTGCTCAGCGGGGAGTCTGCTTGAGAGTCTCTCTCCCCCTCTGCACTGCTACTCCCCCTCCCCCTACACCATGCACACATGTGCACGTGCTCTCTTGGAAATGAATAAATCTTTAAAAATAAGTAAGTAGGGGGTGCCTGGGTGGCTCAGTGGGTTAAGCCGCTGCCTTCGGCTCAGGTCATGATCTCAGGGTCCTGGGATTGAGTCCCGCATCGGGCTCTCTGCTCAGCAGAGAGCTTGCTTCCTCCTCTCTCTCTCTGCGTACTTGTAATCTCTCTCTGTCAAATAAATAAATAAAATCTTAAAAAAAAAAAAAAAATAAGTAAGTAGGGGCACCTGGGTGGCTCAGTGGGTTAAAGCCTCTGCCTTCGGCTCAGGTCATGATCCTGGGGTCCTGGGATGGAGCCCCATGTTGGGCTTTCTGCTCCATGGAGAGCCTGCTTCCTCCTCCTTTCTGTCTCTGCCTACTTGTGATCTCTTTCCTGTGTCAAGTAAATAAATAAAATCTTTAAAAAAAAAATAAAATAAAAAAATAAAAATAAAAATAAGTAAGTACATTCACTTATCCAAAAACACAAAGTGAAATGCCAGCGAAAACAGTTCTGAGAATTAGAAGTGCTCTCCTGGGATCAGGATTGGGGAATGAAGCAGTAGAGGGAAAAATTGTTTTTTTCCCCAGTAAGACTGCCACTGTTTTTTCAACAACCTCCAGTTTTTTCAACCTCCAGTTTTTTTCAACACTGTTGGTGAGGAGAACAAATTTTAACTGAATTTAAGAAATAGAAAAATGAAACCAGTGAAGTCATTTGTGGGTCTGGATTCCAATTTGTAGTGTAGCTCCATATGCTGAGCCAAATAGAAACTTCATGAGTTGCCGACTGGTCTCTTAGGACTTACTCCCTTTGGGTTACTGTGAGAGCCATGAAATCTTGAATGGGGGTCCAAAAGAAAGGAATAACATTCACAGAGTGCCTCCCCTAAGACCAGGAAAGTAGGAATCATAGGGTGTGTATATTCCATACTCCCTTTTCTAAGAAGGAAATTGAGGTCTTATTGCTAACAGGCAGCAGCCGTTGGGGCGCCTGGGTGGCTCAGTCATTAAGCATCTGCCTTTGGCTCAGCTCATGATCCCAGGGTCCTGGGATCAAATCCCACATCAGGCTCCCTGCTCAGTGGGGAGTCCACTTCTGCCTCTCCTCACCACCCTGCTCATGCTTTCGCTTGTTCCTTCTCTCTCAAATAAATAAAATCTTAAAATAAAAAAAAAAAGGAGGCAGCAGATCCAAAATTGGTCTGTCCATTTCCGAAGTCCACACTCTTTCCACTTGGCCATCAGCCCTCATCAGACTTACTAGTAAACTGCTAACAGCTATGAAATTCTTCCCCAGATAGAAACTCCTCAGTCTGTTCAAGGCCAGCTACACTCTCCTAGCTCTCCTGTCCAGGCTCATCTCTGACCATTTCCCAACATCCACGCCACTGAAATAGGCTTCACTGTTATTCCCACAACTGCCCCCGAGTCTTCCCATTCCTACACTACTCATATGTATGTTGTTCCCTCTGCTGGAAACAGTTCTCCCCACCTATCAAAATCCTACACCCATGGGAAAATGCTCATCCCATGGTGCTCACGGGGAGAAAAACAAGGTACAAAATTGTATATATTCAATGGATAGTCCTGCCTTAAAAGATACAGGTAGGTACACACTCACAGGAAGAAACTAAAAGGAAATACTAACAATTATATCTGGGCGTTGAGTTCATTGGTAAATCATCTTCTTTTTTATATTTGTATATATCTTCCCATTCTCAGCAACCTGTGTTACCTTTATAATTGAAACAATGGGGCACCTGGGTGGCTCAGCAGGTTAAGCATCTGCCTTTGGCTCAGTTCATGATCCTAGGGTCCTGGGATCGAGCCCCACATTGGGCTCCCTGCTCAATGGGAAGCCTGTTTCTCCCTCTCCCTCTGCCACTCCCCCTGCTTGTGCTGTCTTTCACTCTCTATCTCTCAAATAAAATCTTTAGGGGCACCTGGGGGGCCCAGTCATCAAGTATCTGCCTTCAGCTCAGGGTCCCGGGATCAAGTCCCACAAAGGATTCCCTGCTTGGTGGAAAGCCTGATTCTCCCTCTCCCACTCTCCCTGCTTGTGTTCCCTCTCTAGCTGTGTCTCTCTCTGTCAAATAAATAAAATCTTAAATAAAATATTTTAAAAAAGGAAACAATTAAAAATTTTTAAAAATTCATTGCTCTTTCAAAGTTCTGCACATATGTTAGTTCTTTCAGAAAAGCTTCCTTGATTTTCTATCATCTTTTCCCTTCATCCCAGGGATGGCTAAAGCAACTTTCACATTCCATCTTGTAATAAAATTATTGGTGCACCTGTTCTCTCCTGGCCTCACCCTCAACCAAGCTGTAAAGTCCCTGAAGGACAGCAACCTTATCTTATTCATCCTTGCATTCCCTGCTGTTCCTCACATAATCAGTATTTTAAAACAATATTTAAAAAGGAGTTATCCTTTTGAAATGCCCACTTGGAATTACACCAGACAGGAATTATACAAAAGCAAACAAACTCAACAGCTTAGATGTTCACATATTTGGTGGCTTGAGGATAATAAGTAATTTGGTAAACATCAGCATTCCACACATAGCAATGGACTCTAAGAGCCAAATTCTGGCATTGATATTAAGTAGTTTCTTACATATTTTCCTAAGGGCAGAGGAAAGGACTGAACGGAAGCCCCCGCTTCCAGGCTCACTGCTGAGAAGCCAGGGCGGCAGCCTTGGGACAGGCCGTCCAAAGCACCACCTATGGCACTCGTCTGCCCCCTTCTGGCCAAAACTCAGATGCCACCGTCTCAGAAGGAAAAGAAGAAAGAAAAATTTTAACTGCACAAACTGGTAGCCAACCTTTTATACTTGCTGAGAAGAAAAATCTGTGAGGGCAGTTATTGTGATGATAATCCAGCTTTGGAAATCTGATAGTAGATCTCACTTTGATGGGCAGGAGTCCATGAGTTGGAAGATGGCTTTTTGCCCCTAAAATGCTTATTATTTTCCCATGATCCCTTAGATCAAATGAATCTCCCTGCTATGTTTAAAACTGCTATAAGGGACGCCTGGGTGGCTCAGTTGGTTAAGCAGCTGCCTTCGGCTCAGGTCATGATCCCAGCGTCCTGGGATCGAGTCCCACATCGGGCTCCTTGCTCAGCGGGGAGCCTGCTTCTCCCTCTGCCTCTGCCTGCCATTCTGTCTGCCTGTGCTCGCTCCCTCCCCTTCTCTCTCTCTGATAAATAAATAAAATCTTTTAAAAAAATAAAAAATAAAACTGCTATAAAAAGTTGCTTCAGGGACGCCTGGGTGGCTTAGTCAGTTAAGCAACCGCTTTTGGCTCAGGTGGTGATCCAGAGTTCTGGGATCGAGTCCCACATTGGGCTCCTTGCTAAGTGGGGAGCCTGCTTCTCCCTCTGCCTGCTATTCCCCCTGCTTGTGCTCCTTCTCTCTTTCTCTTTGACAAATAAATAAATAAAATCTTTAGTAAAAGAAATCTGCTTCATCTGCCTTCGGCTCAGGTCATGATCCTGGGATCCTGGGATTGAGCCCCACATCGGGCATCCTGCTTGGTGGGGGGTCTGCTTCTCCCTCTCCCTCTGCTTGTGTTTCCTCTCTTGTTGTGTCTCTCTCTGTCAAATAAATAAAAATTTTTAAAAGATTTTATTTACTTATTTGACAGAGAGAGAAATTACAAGTAGGAAGAGAGGAAGGCAGAGAGAGAGGGAGGGAAGCAGGCTCCCTGCTGAGCAGAGAGGACCCTGAGACCCTGGGATCATGGCCTGAGCTGAAAGCAGAGGCTTTAACCCACTGAGCCACCCAGGCGTCCCTAAATAAATTTTTTTTTTAAAGTTTGCTTCAACATAACTGAATTACCGGTTGGTTGTGTAAACAGAGATAGGCATATGAGGTTGGAGAATGTCACTCTGAGCAGAGATGGGAAGTGGTAAGGTGTTGGGGAGGTACTAACTTAGCAGTGATTCCTCTCCTGATTTTTTTAAGTAGGTCAACAGAACCCCAGACCCTGAGAACAAGAGTCAGACGCTTAGTCAACTGAGCCACCCAGGCACTTCCAGAGATTTCCCTTTAAAAACAGATAGGGATGGGGTGCCTGAGTGGCTCAGTGGGTTAAGCCTCTGCCTTTAGTGCAGGTCATGATCTCAGAGTCCCGGGATCGAGCCCCACTTTGCACTCTCTGCTCAGCAGGGAGCCTGCTTCCCCTTCTCTCTCTGCCTGCCTCTCTGCCTAGTTGTTATCTCTCTCTGTCAAATAAATAAAATCTTAAAAAAAAAAAAAAAAAGGCAGATGGGGTGCCCGAGTGGCTCAGTCGGTTAAGTGTTGCTTTCAGCTCAGGTCATGATCCCCAGGTCCTGGGATCAAGCCCTGCATCGGGCCCTTCCTCGGCAGGGAGCCTGCTGCTTCCTCTCTTTCTGCTGCTGCTCCCTGCTTGTGCTAATGCAAAACTTTTCTCTGTTGAATAAATAAATAAATAAATAATCTTTTAAAAAATAAAAACCATCAGATAAAAAAGCAACTTGGCCTACCAGGAAAGATATCTGATGAGAGAACACATTACTTTGGGTGGGGTGGGGAAACTTCCTGATGCTCACCAAAATTCACTACCATGAGAAAAATACAACCACTTCATCTGTGCTGAAGCCGGGGAAATATGTGTACTGCAGAACGTTGGAGAAAGGAATCAGAAGTCAGATATTCAGTCACTTTGGCCCATGGTGAGTGGGGATTCCAGAAGCCTGGGAATGTCACCAGGAGCAGCTAAGCATGGCAGGACAAGTTGGAGACAGGGAGCAAAGAGGGGGTCTGGTCCAGGCCAGCGGAGAAGGCTTAGTTCCGCATCAGCCCAGAAGAGGCTAAAAAGAGCCATCCTGCCTGCAGAGAGTGGGTCTGGAATCGGGCCTGATTTAAATCTGAACAAAGGTAATCAAACATAGCTTGCCCTCGCTACCAAGGCCCATAATCCTGACCCAGAGGGCATCCTCCAAACCTGATTCTAGCAGCAAACCCCTTCAGCAGGAAGGGAAAATCATTCAAATTCATGGAGCCACCGCCTCCCCACCTCCATTCCTAACTTCTTCTCCAACCCCACGTAGCCAGAGGTGCACCCCTACCATATCCGTGAGCTCTGTGGGCCTCTAGCCGCAAAAACTCGTGACAAAATGGGAGGGACAAAGCTACCAGATGGTGACTTTCCACAAACCAGCTCCAGTCCTAGGATCCTAAAGAGGCAGAGAACACTCCAAACAGATGACTGACAAGAGGGTAAGTCATGGAAGGGAAAGGCTGGAGGTGGGTACTGAAGCCGTTCTCTTTAGGCAGCTGAAGAGCACAACACGGAATGGAGCTTTTAATTCAAGGGCAAGGCGAGAGCTCTCAACAAAGCCCAGGTAAACAAGGATGGGCTTCTAAGGAGACTGCACGTTATTTTCCAGTTAAGAGCAAGCCCAGAAAAAAGCAGCCACGTAGAAGTATGACTAAGCAGAACGAAAACAAACTAAAAAAAAACAAAAAACCCCACAATAGGACCTATGCAGAAGTAGCACAGGGAGGGGAGAAAAGAAAAGGAACAGAGAGTGCAGAAGGTACATCATGAGAGCACTTCAAGAACAAGCAGAGGGAGGATAATAAGGAAGTCAAGGACTTGACCACCACCATAAACCAATTAGACCTAATACACACACACACACAGAGAACACTCCACCCAGCAACAGCAGAATACATATTTTTCTCAAGTGCCCATGAAACATTCTCTAGGACAGCTCACAACTGAGGCCAGAAAACAAGTGGAGGGATAGCTGGGTAACTCAGTTCGTTAAGTGGCTGCCTTTCGCTCAGGTCACGATCCCAGGGTCCTGGGATCGAGTCTCACATCGGGCTCCTTGCTCAGCAGGGAGCCTGTTTCTCTCTCTGCCTCTGCCTGCCACTCTGCCTGCTTGTGCTCTCTCTCTCTCTGACAAATAAGTAAATAAATAAAATCTTTAAAAAGAAAACAAGCGTAACTAAGACGGAAATCATATATCCTTTCCGATCATTATGAAATAAAACTAGAAATCAAAAGAAGAAAAAACAGTGAGAAAATTCACAAATATGTAAAACCTAAACAACAGTCTTAAACAACCAATGGGTCAAAGAAGATACCATAAGGGAAATTAAGAATTATCTTGAGACAAATGAAAATAAAAACACAATATACCAAAATATGTGGGATGCTGCAAAAGCAGCACTAAGAGCTAATTTATAGCTGTAAATGTTTGGGTTAAAAAAAAAAAAAAAAAAGAAAGAAAGAAATATCTCAAGCCAACTGCCTAAACTCTACATCCTAAAGACCTAGAAAAGGGAAAAAAAAAAAAAAAGAACAAACTAAACCAAAAGGTAGCAGAAGGGAAGATAATAAAGATCGGAGCAGAGATCAATATAATAGAGCAAAACAAAAAAGAAAAATCAACAAAACCAAGAGGTGGTTGTTTGAAAAGATGAACAAAATTTACAAACTTTTAATTAGATTTATTATGAAAAAGAAAGAAGACATTTCAAATAAAGTCAAAAATGAAAGAAAGGACACTACTTCTGATCTTACAGAAATAAAAAGGATTATAAAAAAGTACTATGGGGGGTGCCTGGATGGCTCAGTTGGTAGAGTGTCCAACTTCTGATCTCAGGCCTTGATCTCAGGGTTGTGAGCTCAAGTCCTGTGTTGGGCATGGAGCCTACTTAAAAAAAAAATACGGGTCCCTGGGTTGTTCAGTCAGTTAAGCAACTAACTTCAGCTCAGGTTCTGAGAGCGAGCCCCATGTCGTCTTTGTGCTCAGCAGAGTGTCTGCTTCTCTTTCTACCTCTGTTCCTCCCAAAGCTCGTGCTCACTCTCTCAAATAAATAAAAAAAATTTTTAAGTAAATCAATTAATAATAAATTAATAAATAAATACCAACAAACTGGGTAAACTAGATGAAATGAACAAATTCTTAGACACACACAATCTACCAAGACTGAATCATGAAGAAATAAGAACTCTCAATGGATCCAATACTAGTAAGGAGACTGAATCAGTAATCCAACAACTTCCAACAAAGAAAAGCACACCAAACAGCTTCACTGGTGAATATATTAGACATTTAAAGAAAAATTTATACTGATATTTCCCAAACTCTTCCAAAAAAATTGAACTCATTCTATGAGGCCAACACTCCCCCAATCCAAAGCCAGACAAAGACAATGCAAGAAAAGAAACCTACAGACTAATATCCCTGAAGTTTTTTGTTTTTGTTTTTGTTTTTTGACAGAGAGAAAAGACACTTGCACTCAAGCAGGGGTGGAGTGCTCAAGCAAACTCCACACCCAGCACAGATCCCAACACGGGGCTCGATCTCATGACCCTGAGACCATGACCTAAGTAGAAATCACCAGTCAAACACTTAGCCAGCTGAGCCACCCAGATGT
Source organism: Mustela nivalis (assembly GCF_964662115.1). NCBI lineage: Eukaryota > Metazoa > Chordata > Mammalia > Carnivora > Mustelidae > Mustela > Mustela nivalis. Next base: position 21,634,570 of record NC_139038.1, read on the forward strand.
CACATCCCTGAATAGTGATGTAAAAATCCTTGACGAAATACTAGCAAACCAAAATCAGCAGCATATTAAAGGATGATACTCTACAGCCAAGTAGAATTTATTCCTGAGATGCAAGGATGGTTCAATATACAAAAGTCAAGCAATGTATTACACGATATTAACAGAATGCTGGAAAAAATCCACATGATCATCTCAAATGGTGAAGAAAAGGATTTGTTAAAATTCAACACTTTTCATGACATAACTCAACAATCCAGGAATAGAAGCAAACTATGTCAACATAATAAGGGCCCTGGATGAAAAGCTCCCAGCTGACCTAATACTCAATGGTGAAAGACTATTTCAAACTCTTACTCTGAGATCAGGAACAGGACAAGAATGTCTGCTTTTGCCACCTTTATAAGCCTTAATGCTGGAAGTCTTAGCCAAAGCAATGAGGCATGAAAGAAAAAAGCATTCAAAGAGAAGAGGAAGAAGTAAAATTGTCTTTGTTTGCAGATGATATGACCTTATAATCAGAAAACCCTAAATATTCCACAAAAAAACCTGTTAGAATTAATAAGAGAATTTGGCAAAGTTGCAGGACACAAAATCAGCACATAAAAATCAGCTGTACTGGGGCACCTGGCTGGCTCAGATGGTTGGGTATCTGCCTTTGGCTCAGGTCATCATCTCCGGGTCCTGGATCAAACCCCACACTGGTCTCCCAGCTCAGTGGAGAATCTGCTTCTTCCTTTCCCCCTGCTTGTGTTTTCTCTGTCTTGTCTCTCACTCAAATGAATAAATAAAATCTTTTTTTAAAAAAATCAGTTGTTTGGGACGCCTGGGTGGCTCAGTTGGTTAAGCAGCTGCCTTCGGCTCAGGTCATGATCCCGGCGTCCTGGGATCGAGTCCCGCATCGGGCTCCTTGCTCCACGGGGAGCCTGCTTCTCCCTCTGATTCTGCCTGCCACTCTGTCTGCCTGTGCTCGCTCTCTCTCTCTGACTAAATAAATTTAAAAAAAAAAAAAAAAAAAAAAATCTTAAAAAAAAAAAAAAGAATCAGTTGTTCTTCTAGGTACTGACAATGAATGATCTGAAGAGGAGAAAAAATTCATTAACAGTAACATAAAAAAAATAATTAAATACTTAGAAAAAAAATTCAACAAGGAGCTGAAAGCCTTGTACTCTGAAAACAACAAAACACTGATGAAAGAAATTAAAGACGACACAAGTAAATGAGAAAACATCCCATGTTCATGGATTGGAAGACTTAATACTGTTAAGATGGTAATATTACCCAAAACCATCTAAGGATTCAATGCAATCCCTATTGAAATTCCAATGGTGTCTTGTGGAGAAACAGAAAAACCCGTCCTAGAATTCATATGGAACTTCAAGGGACCCCAAATAGATAAAACATTCCTGAAAAAGAAGGGTAACATTGATGGTCTCACACTTCATGATTTCAAAATTTACAACAAAGCTACAATAATCAAAACAATATGTATGGACCAGTGGGGGTAACGGTGTGGTACTGACATGAGGACGGACATGATCAGCGGAAGAGAACAGAGTGCCCAGAAGTAAATCTTCACATATATAGTCAAATGACTTTCAACAGGGTGTCAGGGCCATACAGTGGGGAAAGGACAACAAATGATGCTCGGAAAACTGGATATCCACATGCAAAAGAAAAGAAGTTGGACACTTACCTTACACCATATACAAATTAACTTAAAATGGATCAAAGAGTTACACATAAGAACTAAAACGTTTCACGACATTGGATTTGGCAATAGTTTCTCACTTGTGACACCAATAACACAGGCAACAAAATTAAAAACAGATATATTGGACTAAATAAAAATTTAAGAACTGTATATCAAAAGACACTATAAAAAGAAAGGACAACACACAGAATGAGTTTACAAATCATATATCTGACAGAGATTAATATCCAGAATATATAACAAACTCCTACAACTGAACAATAAAAAATAACCTGATTTTTTTTTTTTAAGATTTTATTTATTTATTTGACAGAGAGAGATCACAGTAGACAGAGAGGCAGGCAGAGAGGCAGGCAGAGAGAGAGAGAGGGAAACAGGCTCCCTGCTGAGCAGAAAGCCCGACGCGGGACTCGATCCCAGGACCCTGAGATCATGACCTGAGCCGAAGGCAGCAGCTTAACCCACTGAGCCACCCAGGCGCCCCAAATAACCTGATTTTAAAATGGGCAAATGACTTGGAACGTCTGGCTGGCTCAGTTGGTTAAGTGTCTGTCCTCGGCTCGGGTCATGATCCCAGAGTGCTGGGATCAAGTCTCCCACTGGGCTCCCTGCTCTGAGGGGAGCCTGCTTCTCCCTCTGCCTCCTGTTCCCCCTACCTGTATGGTCTCTCTCCCTGAGAGATAAATAAATAAAATCTTTAAAAAATGGTAAAATACACATAGCATATAATTTACCATTTTAACCATTTAAAAAAAAAAAAAAAAAAAGGACAAAAGACTTGAATAGACATTTCTCCAAAGATACTCAAATGGCCAATAAGGATATGGCCATATCCAGTATCATTAGTCATTAGGGAAATGCAGGTCAAAATCACACTGCGATATTAATACACACCTATTAGGATGACTACTATCAAAAAAGCAGAAAATGACACGTGCTGGGGAAGATGTGGGGAAACTGGAACACATGTACATTACTGGTGGGAATGTAAAAAGATGTAACTCCTTATGGAAAACCTGATTCCTTGAAAAATTAAAAGTAGGGGCGCCTGGGTGGCTCAGTGGGTTAAGCCGCTGCCTTCGGCTCAGGTCATGATCTCAGGGTCCTGGGATCGAGTCCCACATCGGGCTCTCTGCTCAGCAGGGGGCCTGCTTCCCTTCCTCTCTCTCTGTGATCTCTTCCTTTCCTCTCTCCTACTGTGATCTCTCTCTGTCAAATAAATAAATAAAATCTTTAAAAAAAAAAAAAAAAGAAAAAAGAAAAATTAAAAGTAGAGTTCTCATATGATTCAAAAATTCCACTTCTGGGCATACACCTGAACGAACCGAAAGCTGAGACTCCACCAGGTATTTGTACACTTGTGTGCACAGCAATACTATTCACAACAGTCAAAAGACAAAAGTAACTCAGCTGTCTGTGGACAGATAAATAAACGAAAGGTGATATATACACATAATGGAATAATATTCAGACTTAAAAAGGAGAAAAAAAATTTTTTTAAGATTTTTTTTTTTAATTTCTTTGACAGAGACAGAGACCACAAGTAGGCAGAGAGGCAGGCAGAGAGAGAGGAGGAAGCAGGCTCCCCGCTGAGCAGAGAGCCCAATGCGGGGCTCGATCCCAGGACCCTGGGATCATGACCTGAGCTGAAGGCAGAGGCTTAACCCACTGAGCTACCCAGATGCCCTGGAAATTTTTTTTTTTTTAAGGAGGGAAATGTTTACACATGCTAAAACACAGAAAAACCTTAATGATACGTGCTATGTGAAATCAACCAATCACACAATGACAAATGCCATGTGATTCTACTTCTATAAGGTCCCTAAAGTAGTCAAATCTCTAGAGACAGAAAGAGGATGGCAGATGCCAGGGGCTGGGGGCGAGAGAGTAAGGAGTTGGTATATTTATTTTTTTTTTAAGATTTTATTTATTTATCACAGAGAGAGAGCACAAGCAGGCAGAGGCAGAGAGAGAAGCAGGCACCCCGCTGAGCAAGGAGCCCAATCCAGGACTCGATCCTGGGACCCTGAAGGCAGTAGCTTAACCAACTGAGCCACCCAGGCCTCCCAGGAGCTAGTATTTAATAGCACTGAGGAAAATGAGGAGTTCTGGAAGTGGCTGGTGGTTATGTTTGCACAACATAAATATACTTCATGCCATTACCTTGTACACTTAGAAATGGTTAAAATGGTAAATTATATGCTATTTGTATTTTACCATAATTTAAAAATAAAAAAACTCTTTTTAAAATAGAGAGCACTTCCCCATACCCCTGGGGCTAATAATACATGATATGTTACTTAAAATAATATTTTTAATTAATAAATAAATAAATAAAAGAGAGAGCACTTCAAAAAGTTAGCCTGGGGGGCGCCTGGGTGGCTCAGTGAGTTAAAGCCTCTGCCTTCAGCTCAGGCCATGATCCCAGGGTTCTGGGATGGAGCCCTGCATCGGGCGCTCTGCTCAGTGGGGAGCCTGCTTCCCCCTCCCCGCCTGCCTCTCTGCCTTCTTGTCATCTCTGTCTAATAAATAAATAAAAATTAAAAAAAAAAAAAAATTAGCCTAGGAAAGAGAAGAAATTTGAAGCTACAACCGCTTCACACTCAAGGAAATTACATACGGTGTGCTTTCCCTAACAGGATCTAAGTTTAGGTACCTGGCTGGCTCAGTCAACAGAGGTGCAACTCTTGATCCTGGAGTTGAGTTTGAGCACCACATTAGGTGTAGAGATTACTTAAAACAGTAAATATTTTAAATAAAGGGGGGTTGGGGATCTAAGGTATCACAATGAGATATAAAAGGACACTGGGAAAACACTAGAAAGTAAATAATGATCTCACAAAAGTAAAAATTAAACAGAAAAATAGCAGAAATGCTATTTTGGAGTACCCGGTTGGCTCAGTCAGTTATGCATCAGCCTTTAGTTCATGTCATGATCCCAGGGTCCTGGGATCAAGCCCCGAGCCAGGCTCCCTGCTCAAGGGAGAGTCTGCTTCTCCCTCTTCCTCTCCCCGCTCCCTGTTCTCTGTTTCTCTCTCAAATGAAGAAATAAAATCTTAAAAAAAAAAAACCGTAATAGAGGGGCACCTGGGTGGCTCAGTGGGTTAGAGCCTCTGCCTTCAGTTTAGCTCATAATCCTAGGGTCCTGGGATCGAGCCCCGCATCAGGCTCTCTGCTCAGCAGGGAGCCTGCTTCCTCCTCTCTCTCTGCCTGCCTCTCTACCTACTTGAGATCTCTGTCTGTCAAATAAATAAATAAAATCTTTAAAAAAACAAACAAACAAAAAAAAAACAAAAACAAAAAACTGTAATAGAGTAATAAGGAAGAATGAGGGGCGCCTGGGTGGCTCAGTGGGTTAAAGCCTCTGCCTTCAGCTCAGGTCATGATCTCAGAGTCCTGGGATTGAGCCCCGCATCTGGCTCTCTGCTCAGCGGGGAGCCTGCTTCCTCCTCTCTCTCTCTCTCTCTCTGCCTACTTGTGATCTCTGTCTGTCAAATAAATAAAATCTTTAAAAAAAAAATAACGAAGAATGAAAGCTTCCCAGCTGTTTCTATGACATCAACACAACCATGATACTAACCCCCGACACAGATATCTACTAACGAGCTCTCTATGAAAAAGTTCTAAATAAAGCATCATCAAATATCCAGTAGGACTTTAACATGCACTCACACATGCGCATGCGCACCCACACAGACATCTCATAAACATGTGGGGCTTGATCTTGAGGTGCAAAAATAATAGGATATTAGGAACGCTATCAATATGATTTCCCACATTAGTAGATCAGAGGAAATAAAAATCGTATTTGACAAGAGTCAAACGATACACTTAAGATGTGTGCATTTCCTTAAAAGTAAATTTTACCCCCCGAAAAGAGAATCTTAAACTGATACTGAACTCTAGTTGTTGATATGAATGCTGAAGCAGTTAAGAGTGAAGTATGTTGATATCTGTAAGTTACTCTGAAATGCACCCCCAACAGAACCTGGATGGACAGAGCGATGGATGGGTGGGTTGATGTGTGACAGAGCTAATGTGCTGAAACACCAAACTAGGATCTAGATGTTGTTTGTTGTGTGCTTATCTCGACATTTCCATATGCTTAAAAATATTCATATGAACTACTGGAAAAAGGTAACCCCCATTAGGTTACAACTTAATTCGAAATTACATAATTTAATCCAAAGTAAGACACTCAAAAGGTGGAAGACTTGGAAAGCCTTACCCCTGGGGGGGGTGTGCAGCGAGGAGAGAGGCCGGCACTTACCTAAAGACGGGGAGGCAAAGGCTGTGACAATCTGCGGCGAGGCCAAGGCCTCCAGCCTGTTCTTCAGCGCCTCCAGGTGCACACATTTTTCTGAGTAGTCTGGCGTATCAACAAGCATCATTAAGCTGTTCTGCATACCGATCAGCTTGGCAGAAATCACAGCTACGTCCTACGAAAGGCCAGAACAGAAGATATTTATTTTAAAAGACCCCAGGTTCTTCAGGAGCGCCTGGGTGGCTCAGTTAGCTAAGCATCTGCCTTTGGCTCAGGTCATGATCTCAGGGTCCTGGGACTGAGTTCTGTGTCAGCCTCCCGGCTCAGCAGGGAGTCTGCTTCTCCCTCCCCCTCTGCCCCTCTCCCCTGTTCATGCACTCGCTCTCTGTCTCTGTCTCAAATAAATAACATCTTTGAAAAAAAAAAGAAAGAAAGAAATGAAAGACCCCAGATACTTCGATAAGAACAGACAAAATACAGGAAAAGACAGTTCATATAATAAAAAAATGGCCCATAAACTTATTATGCTCAATATGATTAGCAGTCAAATCAATGGAAATTTAAACAAGAGTTTTCTTCCTAACAAAGTGGAAAACCCTAGAAAAAATTATGATAGCTATTGTTGGTGAGGGTGTGAAGAAGAAGAGTCTGGTCCCATAAATTTGTACTGTCTTTCTAGAAGGTAATTTAGCAATTTGCATCAATAATTGAAAATTATTCGGACGCCTGGGTGGCTCAATCGTTAAGCCTCTGCCTTCGGCTCAGGTCATGATCTCAGGGTCCTGGGATCAAGCCCCACATTAGGCTCCCTGCTCAGTGGGGAGCCTGCTTCTCCTTCTCCCACTCCCTCTGTGTTCCCTTTCTCACCGTGTGTCTATCAAATAAATAAATAAAATCTTTTAAAAAAAAATGGGAAATTATTCACATGATTTTTTAATTAAAGATTTTACTCATGTACTTGAGAGAGAGAGAAAGGGTGCCGCGCATGAGCAAAGGGCTGGGGCGGGGGGTGCAGAGGGAGAGGGAGAATCAGACGACTCGCCAAGCACAGAGCCCAATGCGGCAAATCTCAGGACCTTGAGATCATAACCTGAGCTTCACGAAGGCAGATGCTTAACTGACTGAGCCACCCAAGCACCCCTCACATCTTTTGACCTCGTGTTTCCTTTTCTAGAAATTTGTCCTAAAGAAACAATGGGGGGGGGGGGTGCCCAGCTGGCTCAGTTGGTGTACCATGATCTCAGGGTGGTGAGTTTGAGCCCAACATTGGGTATAAAGATTACTTAGATATAAAATCTTTAAAAAAACAAAGAACGAACAATCAGAGGGACACAGAGATAGTCATGGATTCTAATTAATTAATGTGATTCTAGTGTTGTAGTAACGAAAGCCTGGAAGCAACCTAAGTCCTAAAGGACGAGTCACTCATAATGACATGCGGAATACGTGCACACATTAAAAATCATGTTTTTGAGAAGTATTAATTACAAAGGGAAATAAGACTTTCTATTAAGTAAGAAATAAGACATTCATTTAAGTAAGATCTTGTTTAGATAAAAAATAGACACTAGAATATATGTAATGTCTTTATATCAGTAATACATAATATATACAAAATACATAAGCACAAATATGGAAAGAGTAGGAAAAAATACCCAGTACACATTAAAAAAACTTATCAGTGTGCACAGGAATAGGATCATTTTGTTTTCTGCCTTGTACTTTCCGGAATTTTCCAAATCTTCTAAGACACACATAAATTATGTTTAAAATGAGAAAAATAAATGCTGTTTTTTAGAAGAATTCAAGGTATAGTAATTGTGTTTCATTTCATCACTCCACAGGTGTCTATATCATGTCAGACACCGTGTTAGATGCCTGAGACACACAGAAGCTCACACGGCAGCCCCTGAGTTCACAGCGTGTTGGGACAGTAAGATCAGGACACAATTTAAGGAGTACGGTTCAGGTGCCAGCGGCACAGGGAGGGAGCGAATGAGTTTGCCCGCGAGAGGCCAGGAGCCAGCAGGGATGCCGACTGCTCCAACGGTTTGGCGGAGGGACAACGGGCAGCAGGACCAGAGCGGTGGCGGAGGAACCCAACGAACAGACAACCACAGAGAGGTCCCGGGATGGGAAAGGCCCCCCAACCTGTGTTCCACACTCCCATTTCATCCATTTTCTCTGCCTTTTCCATGGAGGTTTCTCCCGAACTCTGTGACTGAGAAGGTCTTCCGTCAGGTGGGAGACACCAACTCCAGAAGGTAGAAAGACCCAGAGCAACTGCAGGTCTTCCCACTCTTTGCCTGTGTGTGTTTCCACATGCTGCCTTTTCCAATCCCTTGCGGGTTCGGGGAAATGACTTTCTTGTTTGTGTCTCTGAACCTCAAGCGCCTGCCTACCTGGCCTGCGGACATGCCCTCAACTAAAAACCTACCTGAGTCTTTTTTTTTTTAAAGATTTTATTTATTTATTTGACAGAGAAAGATCACAAGTAGGCAGAGAAGCAGGCAGAGAGAGAGAAGGTGGGGGAAGCAGGCTCCCTGCTGAGCAGAGAGCCCGATGCGGGGCTCGATCCCAGAACCCTGGGATCATGACCTGAGCTGAAGGCAGAGGCTTAACCCACTGAGCCACCCAGGAGCCCAAGACCTACCTGAGTCTTGAAGGTCTCCTCGATGTCGGCACTCAGGGTGCTCCACTTGTCCGCTTCCTGAAGGGATTCGGCCGCGAGCTGCATTCTGGACTTCACCTGGTCGATTTCTACCAATACCTAAAAGAGAGACGAGAGGACAAACACTAAGGAAGTGGCAGTTCCTTCATCTCTGGCCTCCGCCTGTGACCGGAAACATAAGCGTCACAGCACGCGCCTGTCTTGAGGGAGCTTCTGTGAATGTCTCCCCAAAACAAGAATCGGCCTGAGGGACAGGAGCCGAAATACCTGCATTGACTGAGATGTATCCTGTTCAAATTTTTTAATGTCCTCCTTGACAAGAATCATCTGTTCTTTCAGAAAAGACGCTTCCTGTTTCAGGGCTTCGACATCGCGGAGCACTTTGGGCATGTTCTGAAGAGCCTGGTGACTGGTTTCTGTAGCAAGAACCCAAGAACAAAAGGTGAAACTCGGACCGGTCACCAGTGGACAAGATGAACAGATCGTGAGACAGGAAGGGATTCTGCCCAAAGCACCCCCAACCACACAAGTTTTCTGTGGAAGATGCGGAGGGAGAGGAGGAGGGCTGGGAGGCCGCTCTGCCAGGACCACGTTCTCCCAGACCGCCGGACGTGCGCCATGTGATTTTACAAGGACGGAACCATCAACCTGACCCAACATGAACGCTTCTCCACTACTGAGTTCAATTGAAAGTCCCTTCATGAGGAGAGGAGGTGAAAGAATCTGACACTGGGTCAATGCCAACTATGTAGCAGGTGACCTACGAACATTCTAGCACTGAATGTCCAGAGGAATCACCAGCAGCCACCTGTTACAAATTGGGAAACTGAGGCTCAGAGAGGCTGAGTAACTGCCCTCGGATTTCACAGAGCTGAAACCAAACCTTACATATGTCTGGCCCCAATGTCCGCATTCCATGGTCTTTTTGAAATAGTCCATAGACGGCCAGCGCCAACTGGGGCACAGTTAAATGCAGGTCTCTAGGCGCCTGCCAGAGTTTCTCATTTAGCAAGTCCAGTAGGAGACTGGGTGACATTAAGAAAGCTGCATGTTGTAAACAAACGTCCCAAACACAGACTACAACGTGCACATCTCTGGGCCCTATGATGTGTTACGTGGAATTGGGAGAGCCTATGGCGCACCCTTGACCCTTTAAAGGGCAATGCACCGGGGAATCAGTAAGTCCACTGTCTTCTCTCTACCAGTGCGGTGAACGGAACCTGAACTTCTTTTTTTTAAGATTTTATTTACTTATTTGACAGACAGAGATCACAAGTAGGCAGAGGGGCAGGCAGAGAGAGAGGAAGGGAAGCAGCTCCCCGCTGAGCAGAGAGCCCGATGCGGGGCTCAATCCCAGGACCCTGGGATCACGACCTGAGCCGGAGGCAGAGGCTTTAACCCACTGGACCACCCAGGCGCCCCTAGAACCTGAACACCTTGAAGAAGTATTTCAGGAACCTGTTCATCCAGCTGTGACATAGAATAACAATCTGTTTCCAGCACTGACCCCAGGTAAAGTTCTAAGACTAAGAAAACAAAGACAGAACAAGGATTTCTTTCACACAGAGACGGACTTTGAACAATGCTGACTTTTAACAACATTTTTATAGCTCCAACCTTCTGCTTGCTAAGCCTCAGTCACTCTTCGGCCCCTGCTGGTCCCTCGTTTTCCTTCTGCACAACCCCCCCCCCCCCACAAACTGAATCCACTCTTTCTTCCATTTTTTTTTCTTAAGATTTTATTTGACAGAAAGAGACACAGTGAGAGAGGGGAACAGAAGCGGGGAGAGTAGGAGAGGCAGAACCAGGCTTCCCGCCGAGCAGGGAGCCGGATGTGGGGCTCGATCCCTGGGATCAAGACCTGAGCCAAAGACAGACGCTTAACGGCTGAGCCACCCAGGCGCCCCTCTTTCCCCCATTTTAAAACTCTCACTTGCAGTGGTTGCCTCTGGGAGGATAAGGACCAGATTTACTGTGAAGGGGAACGGAGGCACTTTCTTGGGTGACGGCAATATTCCCCTTGACAGAGATTTAGGTTATCCCAGCGTACACATTGGCCAAAACTCATGATGCTCATCAGAACAGATCTGTGCCTTTCACCTTATGTAAACTGTATTCAGTTGAAAAATAAAGAGCTGTAAAATAAGTGCTGAATTCTACTGTTTAGGGTACCAACTGAAATGTACAGGGGTAAAGCATACTGACGTCTGCAACTCATTTTGAAACACGTCAAAAAACAGGATGGATGGGGATGCCTGGGTAGCTCAGTGGGTTAAAGCCTCTGCCTTCGGCTCAGGTCATGATCCCAGGGTCCTGGGATCCAGCCCCGCATCGGGCTCTCTGCTCAGCGGGGAGCCTGCTTCCTCCTCTCTCTGCCTGCATCTCTGCCTACTTGTGATCTCTGTCAAATAAATAAATAAAATCCTTGAAAAAAAAAAAATGATGGATGAGTGGAGAGAGGGACAGATCTGTAACAGAGCAGAGCAGTACACTGTTCGCTGCAGAATCCAGGTGATGGGCTATGGACTCTCTTTACAAATTCTCTCACAGTTCCCGACCGCGTGGGACCTGCACCCACAGTCACTCAGCTCAAGAACCTGCTGTCATTCTCGATGCTCCCCCCCGCTCATCCCTCCTTCCAATCCATCAGCAAGTTCTTCCCATTCCTCCTCCTAAAAATATCTTAAATCTACCCATTTCTCACCATGACCACCGCCATAACCCCACTTAAAGCCACTATATGACAGTCCATTCTTCTGGACAGCTGCTTTTCAAACAGAGACAAAAACCCATCCAATGTCTCTCCCCTGCTTAAAAATCCTCTGGTACATGCCCTTTATATTCATTTTGTATCAACTCCAAAGTCTTTAATGTGACATTAAATGCCTGCATGAGGGACGCCTGGGTGGCTCAGTTGGTTAAGCAGCTGCCTTCGGCTCAGGTCATGATCCCAGCGTCCTGGGATCGAGTCCCACATCGGGCTCCTTACTGAGCAGGGAACCTGCTTCTCCCTCTGCCTCTGCTGCCATTCCGTCTGCCTGTGCTCGCTCTCTCTCTCTCTCTGACAAATAAATAAAATCTTTTAAAAAAAAATTTAATTAATTAATTAATTAAAAAATAAATAAATGCCTGCATGATCTGGTCCCTGTTTGGTTTTTGTGGGTTCCCTCCACCCGCCCCCAACTTGATCTATTAACTGATCCAACCTAAGACTGGGTCTGTTTTTTTGTTTTGTTTTGTTTTTAAGATTTTATTTATTCAACAGACAGAGATCACAAGTAGGCAGAGAGGCAGGCAGAGAGAGAGAGAGGAGGAAGCAGGCACTATGCTGAGCAGAAAGCCCGATAGGGGCTTGATCCCAGGACCCTGAGATCATGACCTGAGCTCAAGGCAGAGGCTTAACCCACTGAGCCACGCAGGCGCCTAGGACTGGGTCTTGTTCAACACTGTATCTCTGGAACCTGGAAACCAGTTTGTGCCCAATAAATGTTTGTTGACTGAATGAATGAACAAATCAATCCTCCAATTTGGAGGCTTCAACATCCCCCCCCTTGAGCCTCTGCAATAACATCTCTTCACTGCAGACTTGAGCCCTTGTCTCACCTTCCATAAAAATACAGCTTTAAACCTCTGAAGGCTTCCCACTGCTTAAGGGCCAAATTCCCAACTCCTTAGGAAGACCAAAAGGGAACACCTGGGTGGCTGAGTCAATTAAGTGTCCCACTCTTGATTTCCACTCTGATCATGATCTCAGGGTCATAGAATCAGGCCTGCTTCAGATTTTGTCTCTCCCCCTCTCTCCCTCTGCAGCCCCCTTCCCTGGGTGTGTGTGTGTGTGTGTGTATCTGTGTGTAAAGAATAAAATAAAATAAAATGATGGGCAAAAACGCCTTTCATCCCAACCTACTTTTTTGTCTTATCTCCAGAAGTCTTCCCCTCCCCCGGGGAAAGTGTGATCCTATAACAATAATATTAATGACTAATGTTTGTTGATGTTACTGATGCAGCTCTGTTAGAATTTCTCACTCTTCTGTGGACTAGCTAGGCCTTCTTATACCCACGTGGCCCTGCGTGTGCTCTTCTCTGTCCCCTTCATACCAGAGGGAGCAAGGTATAACGGGTAAGAGCCCTAAACTCTGGGACCAATCCTTGGCTTCAAATCCAAACTAGAAACATGATGCTGGGTCCGTGATTTCCCTCAGCCACAGTCTCTGCAACTATGAAGTGGGAACCATAACTGCGCCCACCTCCAAGGATTATTGCCAGGTTTAAACTGGATAATTACACTGAAAAGGGGCAACATTAGCATTCTGGCCAGGACCGTTCTTCATTGTGTAGGACTACCCCAAGCATGCAGGACACTAAGCATCGCTAGGTATTTCCACTAACTGTCCCTCATTGTGACATTCCTTCCCATCGCAAGGACTGAAAAACACACCCCACAACATCCAGAAACTCAGGGGATGGTGGGGCTGGAAGGAGGTGACATGACCACCCCTGGTTTGAGAACCACTTAGTTAATACATATAAAGCTTAAAAAAGAGTGACTGACACATACCAAGGACTCAAATATTGCTATCACCGTTATTAATGTCCTTTCTCTCTTTGCCCTATTAAGTCTTCCTTCAAGGCCTAACACAGTTGGAAAACCCTTTATGATTCTCCCAGATTAGGGGTGACTGCACGCTTCTGCCAGCTCTCATAGCCCCTGGTCCTACTTGCAGAAAAGCCATCCCTCATTGTAACTCAACTGTTTTGTATCTTCCCCACGAGGCAGCAATCTCCTGAAGGGTAAACTTTTTGCCCCTGGCCCCGTTTCTGGGCACAGGTGTGGCAGATGCTCAATTAGGAGTATTAGAGGCAAAGCACAATAAAGAACCTGCAGTGAAATAAAGCTACCCTCCCCCCCAACAACAGCCTTTTCTTAAACACTGGACCCATCTCTAAAGGAAAGTTCTATTTACTGGGTCATAAACTTCCCTGCGGGACCTGTCTCTCTCCCACCAAGCCTGGCAGAGAGACCGGCGTCCAGGAGGCATCTAATGAACGGACGGCGAGTAAACATCGAGTCGAGGAGTTAATGGAAAGGTTGCTGGTGTGTATTGTTTTTTCAGTTAAGTATCCTGGAAAGATGGTTCAAGTCTCTATTCAAGCCAGCCCACCTCCAAGGGCATGAAGGTCCGCTTAAACCAGCCCGTCTTCAAGGGCATGAGGGTCCGCTAAAAAACTACGCTCCCCAGATTTGTGTCATTCCCACGCCGCTTTTGATATGCTTTTGCGAATTTAAGGACCAGGTGACGATCAGTTACTATTCTTGAAATTCACTCTTTGGGACGTAAAGGAAACCTGATGGCACCGCCAGGGGTAGGAGGCAAGCCCCGGCCTCGGCAGGCGTGAGACAGGCGGCAGCGAGCGGAGACCGGCCCCGGCTACCCGCCCCCCCCCCCCCCCACCAAGGGTCTGCAGGAGGGGGAGGGGCGGGCCGGACTCGCCTTCCCACCGCGGGGCCCGCGCCCGCCCGCCGCCCGCCGCCCCACGCCCGCCCGCCGCCCGCCGCCCCACGCCCGTCCCGGCAGCTCGGCCTCACCCTCCACGGCGTGGTTCACCTCCTGGATGAACAGCTGCAGCTTCATCACCAGGGTGGCCGCGTGGCCGTCCGCCTTCCCCGCCGCCGCTTCCTTGGGGCCGGTCCTGAAGGCCGCGTTGATCCACTCCTTCACGTCGAAGTCTTCCGCCAGGAACTTAGAGAAGTCCATGGCCGCACCCGCGCTCAGCCCCGGCGTCCGGCGGCAACGAGGCTGTGGGGTCGAGCGGCCCTGAGAGGGCACCGGGGCTGGCCTGGTGTGGGGAGCGGGGGGCGGCAGGCAGAACCCCCAGCGCCCACTAAACTCGTCCCTCCGCGTCCCCTCTGTGAACTCGCGGAGCAGCGGGCTCCGAATGGTCCTCGCCGCGCGCCGTACTTCTTCCGGAAGTGGGTGGCCGTTACCATAGCGACGCCGGCGCTTCCGGGCGCTCTGCAGAGCTGGGGACCGGAGAAAGGCTCCCGGCGCAGAGCCTTGCTGACTTGAGTGCACGTTGAGCGCTGAAAGTATGTGCTTGCTCTGAAGCCCTTACGTGCACTAGCGCACTTAAAGAGTTCACTGTCCTCCGGGGGCCGTTATTCTCCCCCAAGGTAAAGATAAAGAATCAAGAGGTCGCTGAGCAACTGGTCCAGAGTCAGGTCGCCAGAAAGGGGGACGGTGGGGCCTTGAACTGGGGCAAGCGGGCCCCTGGAGCTTGAACTCTTTACCACGCTTTCCTGCCTTCCTACGGAGAGCGGAGCAATCTACGCCATCCGGCCTCAGCCCTCCCCATAGCCACATTGTCCTCCTGTCCTTTCCCGAAACGTACCACGCTGGAACTGGAACTGACCGGTTGCACCTGTTTTCTGTAGCCTCGTAGGACGCCTCGGAAAAGAGAAGGCTTCAGTGTCATGAGAACCGAAAATTTAAAAAAAATGCTTTGTGTGTAATTGCGAATAGTTTTGCCACTTACCCTTCTCACGCCAGGCATACTCCGACTCGATGCATATGGTAGTTCTTGAAGACTCTGTATATCTAAGAACCCCAATCCACAAATCAGGAAAAGCTAGTATACTGTTCTTGGTGGGAGCGTTGGAAGCCTTAGGCGCCTCTACAATATATCCCCTGGCCTCCCTGATGAACATTTTAAAAATAGCTTTACTAATAATTTACAGGATATAAAATTCACCCATTGTGGGATGCCTGGGTGGCTCAGTGGGTTAAGCCTCTGCGTTCAGCTTGGGTCATGGTCCCACATCAGGCTCTCTTGCTCAGCGGGGAACCTGCTTCCCCCTCTTTCTGCCAGATGCTCTGCCTACTTGTGATCTCTCTCTGTGTCAAATAATATCTTTTTAAAAAATTCACCCATTGTAACTATACAATTCAATGATTTTTTAAAAATTTAGAGTTGGGGGTGCCTGGGTGGCTCAGTGGGTTAAAGCCTCTGCCTTCGGCTCAGGTCGTGATCCCAGCGTCCTGGGATCGAGCCCCACATCGGGCTCTCTGCTCAGCAGGGAGCCTGCTTCCTCCTCTCTCTCTGCTTACTTGTAATCTCTGTCTGTCAAATAAATAAATAAAATCTTTTAAAAAAAAATTTAGAGTTGGTCTATCTCCACAAGAACATTTCCATCATCCAGAAAAGTTCCTTCCTCCTCATTTGCACTTAATTTCTGCTTCCACACCAGGCCCTAGGAAACCACTCATCTGCCATCTCTATAAATTTGCCTTTTGCAAACATTTCAGATTTCCATCTGGCTTGTTTTCCCCGAGCCTGTTTTTTGAGGTCCCTTTGTGTTCCACCATGTATCGGTTTGTTCCTTTTATGTTGTTGAATAGTATTCCATTGTGTGGATATGACATATTTAGCCATTCACCAACTGATGGGTATTTATGCTGTTTCTAGTTTAAAGTCATTATGAATAATGCTGCTATGAATGCTCAGCCACATGCCTTTGTGTAGACAAGTTTTCATTACTTTGGGATATATTCTTAGAAGTGGAATTGCTAAGTTACAAGATAAATTTATGTTCAACTTTTTTTTTTTAAAAGATTTACTTATTTGACACAGAGAGAGAGATCCCAAGTAGGCAGAGAGGCAGGCAGAGAGAGAGGGGGAAGCAGGCTCCCCGCAGAGCATAGAGCCCGACGTGAGGCTTGATCCCAGGACTCTGGGATCATGACCTGAGCCGAAGGCAGAGGCTTTAACCCACTGAGCCACCCAGGCGCCCCTATGTTCAACTTTTTAAGAAACTGTCAAATTTACCCAGAGTAGCTGATACCATTTTACATTATCATCAGTAACATGTGAGGGCTCCAGCTTCGCTGTACCCTTACCTATTTCCGGTATATAATAGTCACTGTTGCTTTTGTCTGCATTTCCCTAACAACCAACGATTTTGAACATCTTTTCATGTTATTAGCCATTCTTACATCTTCTTTGGTGAAACGTCTATTCAGATCTTTCACCCATTTTCAAACGGGGCTGTCTTCGTCATATTCAGCTGTTAAATTTCTTACATATTCTGAATTCCCCTTTTTTAAGGGGAGAGCTGAGCAGAGAGCCTGATGCGGGGCTCGATCCCAGGATCCTGGGATCATGACCTGAGCTGAAGACAGAGGCGTTAACCCACTGAGCCACCCAGGCACCCCCTGAATTCCCTTTTTAATATGGTTTACAACTATTTTCTTCCAATCTGTATCTTGTCATTTTCTTAATGGTGTCTTTGAGGTGCAAGTTTTTAATTTTGATAAATTCCATTATCATTTGTTCTTTCTTACGGATCCTACCTTTTGTCTCATTATCTAGCAAATCTTTGCCTAATATGAAATCGTGAAGTTCTAAATTTTCTTCTAGAAGTTTTAAAGTAGTAGTTCTTCATTTATGCCCATGGTCCACTTTGAGTTTTTTGTGTATGGTGTGAGGTAAAGGCCTAAGTTTATTTTTTTAAAGAATTAAAGTAACCTCTATACCCAGTGTGGGGCTCAAAGTTACAACCCCAAGATCGAGCGTCACATGCTCTACTGAACCAGCCAAGCGCCCATCTAATTTTTTACATACACGTATACAGTTATCCCAAGATGATTTAGAAACTTTCCTTCTCCACTGAATTGCCTTAATGTCTTTGTCAAAAATCAAGTGATGGGGCACCTGGGTGGCTCAGTGGGTTAAGCCTCTGCCTTCGGCTCAGGTCATGATCCCAGGGTCCTGGGATCGAGCCCCACATCGGGCTTTCTGCTCTGCAGGGAGCCTGCTTCCTCCTCTCTCTCTGCCTGCCTCTGCCTACTTGTGATCTCTGTCAGATAAATAAAGAAAAAATCTTTAAAAAAAAAAAGACAAAAATCAAGTGATACAGATATGAGGATTTCTGGACTTTAAATTCTGTTGCATTTTCTATATTCTTATAGTACCAATACCAAATTGTCTTGATTACCATAGTTTATAGTAAGTTTGGAAGTCTGGTAGCGTGGGTCCACCCACTTTATTTTTAAAAATTGGGGCACCTGGGTGGCTCTGTGGGCTAAAGCCTCTGCTTTCGGCTCAGGTCGTGATCTCGGGGTCCTGGGATCGAGCCCCACGTTGGGCTCTCTACTCAGCGGGGAGCCTGCTTCCTCCTCTCTCTGCCTGCCTCTCTGCCTACTTGTGATCTCTGTCTGTCAAATACAGAAGTATAATCTTTAAAAAAATTATTTTGCAGGGTGACCCGGTTGGCTAAGCATCTGCCTTCAGCTCAGATCATGATCCCAAGGTCCTGGGATCCAGCCTTATGTTGGGGTCCCTGCTTTTGGGGGAATATGTTTCTCTCTCTGCCCCTCCTGTCCTCTCTGGCCTGCTCTCTCACGTGCACTCTTTCTGAGATAAACACAATAATTTTTTAAAGATTCTATTTATTTATTTGAAATAAAGGGAGAACATGAGTAGGGGGCTGGGGAGAGGGAGAAGTAGCCTCCCCGCTGAGCAGGGAGTCCGATTTGGGGCTCCATCGCAGAACCCCGGGATCATGACTTGAGCTGAAGACAGACACTTAACTGAATAAGCCACCCAGGTGCCCCTCAAATAAATAAAATCTTAAATAAAAATAAAAACTAAAAAAATAAAATCTTAAATAAAAATTTAAAAAATTAAAAATTAAAAATTAAAAAAAATAAAAGAGGTCTGCTACTCCAGACCTCTTGCATGTCCCTATACATCTTATAACCCGCTTATCAATTTCTACACAAAAATGCTGCTGGAATAAGGATTTTATTGAACTTACACATCATTTAGAGAATTGACAATATGGAGTCTTCCAATCCATAAATGTGAAATGCCTCTGCATTTATTTAGATCAGGATTTTCAACCTTGGTGTCATTCACATTCATGACCACGTAATTTTTTGTTGTTCAGGCTGTCCTATGTTTTGTACAATGTCAGAGGCATCTCTGGCCTCTACCCCCTAGACCCCAAAAGCATCCCTTCCCCCAAACTGCGGCAACTAAAAATATCTCCGCACAATGCCAAAAATTTCTCAGTGCGAACAATCACCCCTGGTTGAGAACCTTTAACTTAAATCATCTTTCTCTCAGCAATACCTTTTGTTGTACATTGTAAATAACTTGCACTACTTTTGTTAAATTTAGTCCAAAGTATTGCATTCATTTTAATGCTATTATGAATGTAATTAATTTCATTTCGTATGTTCTTGCTATAGGAATCCAATTGATTTTTGTATATGTGTCTTGTACCCTTTGGACATTGATCAGTTCCAGTTATTTCTCTATGTATTGCCTGGAATTTGGCTATGTACAGGTTCATAACATCTGTGAATAGAGATTCTCCTTTCTCTTCCTTCTAACTGCACTGCTCAGAATCTTCAGCACAATATTGAGTAGAAACGGCCAGAGCAGACATCTTGGCCTTGCTCCTGGTCTTTGGCGTCCCTTTCAGTCTAATCCCTTTCTCAAGATGACCAAGTTCCCTTCTATTTCTAGTTTCTTAAAATGTTGGTTAAAACACATGTACTTTTGGGGCGCCTGGGTGCCTCAGTGGTTTGGGCCGCTGCCTTCAGCTCGGGTCATGATCTCAGGGTCCTGGGATCGAGCCCCGCATCGGGCTCCCTGCTCCGCAGGAAGCCTGCTTCCCTCTCTCTCTCTCTCTGCCTGCCTCTCTGCCTACTTGTGATCTCTGTCTGTCAAATAAATAAATAAAATCTTTAAAAAAAAAAAAGCACATGTACTTTTTTGTACCTATTAGAATACTTGTGTGGTTTTTGCCTTTTATTCGACTCATGTTATATAGCAATTAACATTTGGATGGTAAACTGACCTTGCATTCCTAGGATAAGTTCTACTTGGTCATGATGTAGAATGTTACCAGATTTGCTTTGATACTATTTTGTTGAGGACTTTTGTGTCAATGTTCATGGGAGAAAACTGGTCTGTAATACTGTTTTTGTGATCGATCTCTAATTTTGGTTTAAGGGTATAATACTGGTCTTAGAATCATTTGGGAATTGATCCTTCCTTCTCTAGCTTCAGAGTTTGAGAACTGGGGAAGCCTCTTCTTCAAAAATTTGGCAGAACTAACTGTGGCGCCATCTGGGCCTGGCTATTTCTTCTTGAGAAGATTTTATGAATTCAACTTATAGACCTATTCAGATGTTCTATTTCTTCTTAAATCAGCTGGTAATTCATGGCTTTCTAGAAACTTCTCCATTTCACCTAAGTTGGCATAAAATTGTTCATAGTATTTCTTTATAGTCCTTTCCAATTTCTGTAGAATCAGTAGTTATGTGTCTTATTTCCTGATTTTGGTAATTTGTCTTTTATTGTTGGTCAGTCTCCTATCTTGAACCATAAAATGTTCTTAGTAATAGAAGTCACTCATAGCAAAGCAACAAGACTGAAGTCATCTGGGTGCCAGACATCATCTGGACTGCATACAAACCCTAATCCCACTACCTCCAGGGTTTTTGAATTTGAGAGAATTATGGTTGACTTGTGTCTCAACTTAGGCATGAAATCCTAATCCCTAGTCCCTCAGAATGTGACCTTATCAATAGCATAATACAGATATAGTATTATATCTGTATTAATACACTACAGATATAGTTAAGATGTCCTACTGGAGTAGGATTGGCCCTTAATCCAATATGATCCATAGAAGATGGTCACGTGGGGTGCCTGGGTGGCTCAGTGGGTTAAAGCCTCTGCTTTCGGCTCAGGTCATGATCTCAGGGTCCTGGGATCGAGCCCCACATCGGGCTCTCTGCTCAGCAGGGAGCCTGCTTCCTCCTCTCTCTCTGCCTGCCTCTCTGCCTACTTGTGATCTCTGTCAAATAAATAAATAAAATCTTTAAAAAAAAAAAAAAAAGAAGAAGAAGATGGTCACGTGAAGACACACAGAGAAACCACATGACCACAAAGGGAGAGGGAGGAGTTCCGCAGCTGCAAGCCAAAGACTGCCAAAGATCATTGCAAATCACCAGTTATTTGACAGGTTTCAGAGTGAGCATGGCCTGATTTCAAACTTCTCCAGAACTGCCAAATGTCTGTTGTTTTTAAGCCACCCCACTCACTGTATGTTGTTGCAGTTGTCCCAACCAGCCAATACAGAGACGTAAGTATCTTTTGTGTAACCAATGCTTCTTTGGCCTTACCCGTTTCTTGCAGCTGATGAGAACCTTGACAGAGATGGAGGGGATGGTCAGATTCTATCAAAACCACCAAACAGGGTGCCTGGGTGGCTCGGTGGGTTAAGCCGCTGCCTTCGGCTCGGGTCATGATCTCAGGGCCATGGGATCGAGTCCCGCATCGGGCTCTCTGCTCGGCGGGGGGCCTGCTTCCCTCTCTCTCTCTCTGCCTGCCTCTCAGTCTACTTGTGATTTCTCTCTATCAAATAAATAAATAAAATCTTTTTTTTTTAATAAAATCTTAAAAAAAAAACCCCACCAAACATTTTTGTAGCCTTAGCAAACATTAGGTTAGTAACATTAGCAAAATTTTACTGGTTTCCATGAGAACAGAAAAAGTTGTGAAATGAACCAAGTGACAAAATGGAAGTCACCACAGTTACAATAGTAAATGAATCTCGGGTATGGTGATTTGAGGAGAAATGATAGCACCTACAGTTACAGAGTCCCTATTGTGTCTTATTATTTTGTTGATCTTATTAAAACTGCATCTAGGGCGCCTGGGTGGCTCAGTGGGTTAAGCCTTTGCCTTCGACTCAGGTCATGATCTCAGGGTCCTGAGATCAAGCCCTGAATCGGTCTCTCTGCTCAGCGGGGAGCCTGCTTCCTCCTCTCTCTCTGCCTGCCTCTCTGCCTACTTGGGACCTCTCTCTCTCTGTCAAATAAATAAATAAAATATATTTTTTAAAAACCTGCATCTAAACCTAAGAAGTAGATTTTTTTAATATTTTCACAATTTAACAATATAAAAACTGAGGCCCAGACTGTTGAGTGTCCTGCCCAAGATACTACAGATGGCAGAAAACTAGAAATTGAACCTGACTCCAAAACCCATACCTGTTTCCACTCTACAATGCTGGGCTGACAGAAGGCAGGCAGGGAGTGGATTGCTAGAGAAGATGTAAGCATGTCTGGGCCCATTGGAAATGGAACCAGGGTGAGGGAGAGACTGGAAATACACAGGAACTACCAGGAAATTCATGTGCCAATTTGAATACATGGGACTTTTTTTTTTTTTTTAAAGATTTTATTTATTTATTTGAAAGACGGAGATCACAAGTAGGCAGAGAGGCAGGCAGAGAGAGAGAGAGAGGGAAGCAGGCTTCCTGCGGAGCAGGGAGCCCGATGCGGGGCTCGATCCCAGGACCCTGAGATCATGACCCAAGCCAAAGGCAGCAGCCCAAACCACTGAGCCACCCAGGCGCCCCTAATACATGGGACTTTTAACATAGAACTGATTGATCCCATCTGCTGTCAGGAGATGGAATCCGAGAGCTGCTTTTTCCTACTAAGCAGTAGCATGACATTATCTTCAAGCTACATCATTACATCTAAAAACAAAATAAAACAAAACAAACAACACTCCAGTTCATTTGAGCATGCCCAGAGTATCTCCAAGGACGAAAGAGAACGCGTAACACTGTCTCCTAGAAGAGTAATCAGGTGGAAGACTTTCCACCTTTTAAAAATCTGGAAAAAACATTAAGCATAAAGATGTTTTTTTTCAGCCTAGCAACTTTAGAAAATGCAAATAAAATTTAAAGAAAACCCATTTACAGGGCGCCTGGGTGGCACAGTCGGAAAAACGTCTGACTCCTAGATTTGGCTCGGGTCACAGTCTCAGGGTTGCCAGACTGAGCTCTGTGTCAGGCTCCACACCCAAGTGTGGAGTCTGCTTAAGCTTCCCTTTCCCTCTCCTCCACCATGTTCTCGCTCTGAAATCTTTAAAAAACTCACTTGCAATTCTAGGACCCGAAGATTATCAGTTATTACATATGCACACATTTACCTAGATTGCTTGGTTTTTAAAGCGGGCTACGATAAATATAAAAGTATGGGTTTTGAGGCACCTGGGTGGCTCAGACATTAAGTGTCTGACTTCGGCTCAGGTCATGAAACATGGGATTGGGTTTTTGTTTTGTTCCATTCCACAGTAGTCCAAGGACAGCTTTTTTCCCTCCAATAGATGGCCCTAGTATCTTATGGTAGATAGCTAATCTACTACAAATCCAGTCTTCCCTTCTTCCTTGGCCAAAACCCAGTTTTGTGAGGTGTGGCACTGTGCGCAAATATGACAATTTCTCAGCCTTCTTTGCTCAAATTGTGGCCATGTCACTACACAGCCAGTTAGATGTGGATGCAAGTATCACATGAAACTTACGGGAAACCTTAAGAATGTCCGTTTTCCTTTTTTCCTTCCTTCCTTTCCTGTGTCCCCATCTCAAGCCATCACCACGGGACATGCTGAGGAGAGTATTCATGGGCGAGGGTTTCGGGCTGGCTGGAGTCTGGATCCCTAATGACTCTGTGATGCTTTTATCAGCAATGGTTTCAGACTACATCAGGTCTTTTTAACAAGAAAATAAACCTCTATTTAGGCCACAATACTCTCTCCTTATTAAACATGCTACCGGTCGGTTTTTGTTATTGTAGTATTTTATCTGAGACCAACAGCATGAGTTGCTCAGGTCGGGGAGGGAGAGGCAGCAGCAGACTCCACACTGAGCAGGGAGCTCCGTGCGGGACTCCATCCCAGGAGCCTGGAATCATGACCTGAGCCAAAGACAGACTCTTAACTGACTGAGCCACCTAGGCGCCCCTGATCATTTATTTTTATTGGGATTAAACAATGAATAATTTAGAAGGACTTTTTCTCCATCCATGAGATGACCAAATAGTCTGGTTGCGCGGATGTGGTTTGTACCGTGTTTTCTTTCAGTAGGCCCCGGGCTGTACGGCAGTGTGCCGCGTGTACGGCAAAAACAAGAGCAGCCTACACTGCCTGCTCCAGCCCTGATGTCAGGGCCATACATTCTAGAATGCACACCTTTGTTCACAAAAGTAACTGAATGTCCTCTAGGAAATGTGTTCTGCTACAGAATTCATCTGTTGATGAAGCTTGGGGATGTGTTTCAAAATGGCAAGAAGTCTTTTGGTTTCCAATTAACTTTTGATTATCTTTTTTATCCTTGATGTTTTACTGTGTCTCGGTATTAGAGACTTACCAAAATTTTAAATATCTGCTTTTTACTTTAGGAGATAAACTTTATAGTTATGGGCAAGTTGACTCTATTCACGTGCTGGAAGGAAACCAGGTGGACAGGCTAACAGCAGACAGTAAATGAAGTAAGTTTTAGCTAATTTAGTGCCATGCACTTTACATAGTCTTAGTGCCATGCACTTTACATAGTCTTTTTAATTCTCAAAAAAAAAATCTGTTATTCACTACACGGAGGAGGAATCTGAAGGTGGCAAATTACTTACCCAAGATCACATGGCTTCATGGAGGCAGCAATGCCACTGAAGAGCCGAACTGGAACTAAGGGTGAACTTAAGTATTTCAGTGTTTCCAGTTCGAGGCTTCAGAAGATGGTCAACGTCAGTATCCTATGCATCCGGGGCCTCTGACACTGCAGGATGCTCTCACAATTTTAACTTCTAGAATCAAAGTGCTACTTCTCTAAGTGGGATGAGGTATTTAAGAATGAAAGCTGGAAGGAACAGAATGTTCACTTTTGAAAATGCAAGCTTTTTCAGAGTGAGCATGGCGTCATCAGGAATGCATTGCGCAAGGGGAAAAAAAAAGGACTGGATTTTTCACTCGGGCTGACATTAGATGTCATGAGAACTCTGGACTCTAAGTGCCTCCACTATGTCACGAAAGGCTTGGCTCAGCTCACCTGAGGTCTCCTTTGTCCTACCTGGCTTCACCT
This sequence comes from Mustela nivalis, assembly GCF_964662115.1. Lineage (NCBI taxonomy): Eukaryota > Metazoa > Chordata > Mammalia > Carnivora > Mustelidae > Mustela > Mustela nivalis. Next base: position 21,659,159 of record NC_139038.1, read on the forward strand.
CTTCACAGATCACAGGTCACATCTTTATTAAAACAGCCGCCACCACCACCACCACCACCCCCACCCCCAAACCATGGACATTCCAGGACACTCTCCTCCTGTTTTCTTCAAAAGAAAAAAACAAAACAAAACACCTAGTTCACAGAACCTTATATTTTGGAGCTGAGTCAGCGTCTTCTACACTGGATAGGAAGAATTTGATTTGTAAACACTGTGGGAATCAAGCAGTACTTGTATTTTAGAATATCACCTTTGCTTTCTATCCTGAAGGTTTGGTCATTGTGAACTCACCACCCTGAGATGAAGACCTTAGCTGAGATCAAGAGTCAGACGCTGAGCCACCCAGGCACCCCATACCATTTTCAATAACGAATGTGCATGTTCTTTTGGTCATTAAGTCCTTTATCCTGTTTTCAACACTTCCCATCTCCAAAGCCCATTTATGCGCACAGTGACTCACAGATAAAGCAGGGTTCTAGCCTAGTCTTAAATTCACTGAAGAGAGAAAGGGAAAGGAGTTGCCTCCTAACGTCATGAAAAAACATGGCATTGTCAAAATACGAAAGGACGTACGTGGGGCTGTGGCAAAGTGCCCATCCTGGCAGGCGCCAGAAGAGTAGGGAGCACACCAAGTTAGTGAATACTTAAAGGGCAGTGAATACTGAAGCACTCAATTGGATTGTATCAACTTTTAGGGCATTGGGAAGCCATTTAGGATTTCTCAGCAAGGGGCCAAGGGGCCGGATTTGTCAGATAAATCTGGTGGCAGCAAGTCGCACAGTTCAGAGAATTGAGAGGCAGCTAACTGCACCACCCCGCCTCACTGACCCCCACCTCCGCCAGCCAAAAAAGCCAAACCAGGGCAGTGACCGTGTGAATGCAGGGGAGGGCAAGATGTCCTATTTAGAAGGAGACTAAAGAAGACAAAGCTACTGAGTGGTTCTAAAACGAACAGGAATCAAGAATCCATGAAGGCTCAAGACAGGTGCTTTCAAATAAAAGAAAATGTAAGGGGAAGGGGCGACGGGAGGAGGAGGCTGGGTTCTGTGCTAAGCTTTCCAAGCTTGAGACAAGAGTGAACCTGCAAAAAAACCACTGATGAATAGGGATCTGATGTCAGCAAGGAGGCAGAAGCTTGAGACAGAGGTCTAGGACCCATCTAGGGGTTAGCTGCCCAGATGTGCTTAGAAGAATCCTAAACCCTGGGGCAAAGCACATATAAGGGGCAGAGGAAGAGAAACAGTCACAAAGTCAAGTCAGGAGACAGGGGTGAGCAGAATCGGGGAGGAGGAATTCAGGATAGGGGACAAATACCGATCATCGGCGCCATCCCCACCAAGGACATCATGGGTCTGTCTCTGCACTAGAAGACCCACGAGGGGAGGAACCTTCTGCTGCTGTGTCTGCGATGCCTACCAGAGTGCGCAGCTCCTGGCAGCGGCTCTGCAACTGCTTGTGGAAGGAACGGAAAGATACCGGTCAGGCCTTCAGTAGCTGCAGAACTTGATCATCAGAAGGCACTGATGACAAACACCAGGGCCACTATCAGGAACTCCCCCCGGCCCCCCAAAACAAACACACACAACCCTACCCTGTCCAACTTCACCAAAGCACTGCTGGGAGTCTGGCTCCTGGAAGACAGAAGGCTGAGACACAAGTTCACCACTGAGCCGGGGGTAAAAACCTCGTTAAGTCTCATTCACCCACCTTGATGGAAGTTCTGCATAGGCAGGCATCATCATTACGACGGGTTCCTCTTAAAACCCTTATGAGATTAGCTAGAGTCCATAAAAGCTATAGAGAACACCTGAACATGCAAGAAAGTTTAGATAGAATGAATCTTATGGGAGTCATGCCAAACGAGGAAGTCACCCATCTCATCGGTTTTAGGAGTTTTCACATTTGCTTAAAAATGAGCATAGCTAGATGATCTTTTACAGCTCCGATCCCTGCCAATTAATGTTGGTGGGATTCTAACTGTACGTAGAAGTTCAAAGATCAACCTGGAAAGTATGAGATTTTGTGATAAAGAGCCCCAAAAAGAGTCTCATGGTTCCTGAGGTAGAATCGTGCCTCAACAGGTGAACGGCTCCGATTTCGAAGTCCTTAATCAGGCCCCATCGGCAAAGCTCAGCTCGCTTCCCCCATGACCAGCAAAGCAGGACTACAGAAGATGCCGAGCACACAGCAGGTGCTCAGTAAGAACAGGTGATGCACCTGAGTTTTCCCTTCAAACCACGCACGTTAACAATCCATCTCTCCAGCTTTGTTTGGACCCGCAGGGCCTCTCCCTTCACTGAAGTCACTCTTCCGGTTCCACAGCAAGAAGTCTTCCTACTTCCTCCACAGGCAACAGGGCCCTTCAGGCTTGGCGCCTCCGAATGGAACAGGCTCTGCGTCTCCTACTCACAAGACTCCACAAAGCGTATTTGCTACACAGTTTTATTCAAGGACTTTCTATATTCACCACTGAAATCACTGCTAAGCTCTTTTCTTATCTATTTGTGTCACAGTTCTCCATGCTGGATGGTGAAGACAGGCGACGGCGAGCCTGTCTGTTAGGACTGACGACGGGCATGGTGTCACCATCGAAGAGCTCTGAGAGTAGACGCTTGTGGAGGAGGAGAATGGAGAGGAGGGTCCTGAGGAAGGGCCGAGACGGGCTGCCCCACCCACAGAACCCGAGGCCTGCGTGAGGCCTGGGACCTGCTTTCCCCTCTGCCCCGGAAGGTCTTCTCTGGGTGATTCTAAGGCACAGTGGTGAAGGACGTTGAGTGGCCCACACCCAGTGTGGTCCTCTGGTCTAGTGGCAGCCCCTCGCCTGCCAACAGTGCACCGAGCATTCCGTTCTGAAGATCTTCTCAAACACACGCAAGCAGCATTCTCTAATGGAAATGGAGACAAGGTCTTTCTTGGAAGAGAGTGCCCCAGAAGGTACTCTCTGCCCCAAGACCAACCAGGTCCCTTTTAAGGTCCCTGAGAACAGCAGCCTGGGAGCAACCAAGACTTTCAAAGGCTGACAAGGCACAGAGTGGATGAATGAAAAGGGAACAATACATGGAAAAAAACAAAACACAACACAACTTTGGCTTATAAAACCTCCAACCTGAGGTGGGGACACCCGTGTCCACAAACATGCAGAAACAGATGACTGTAGCAGATGGTTGTCAGAAATGCTTCAGCATTTCCCACACTGTCCACACCCCAAGCCCCCAAATGCCCTGCAACACACACACACACACACACACACACACACACACACACACACACACAGTATGTGCAGAATAAGTCAGAGGTTGGGATCCAGAGCCTGACGTCAGGATAGAACTGTTGGCACTCGGCACTATATCACCATGATTAGTCCTATCTAGACAGCAAAATTCACATTGGCCTAAGCTTGAATGGCGGGGTCTGTCTTGTGAAAAGTTAGGCTGCACCCAAGACTGCCAGATCTGGAAAGTCTTTCACTTCTCCTACTTCGCTGAAAGGCTGTCCACCCTGGTTGAAGGTCAGCTTATACCGTAACCGGATGGGCTCCTGCACAAAGACAGAAGACATTAAATTAGTGGGGAGAGACACAGACCAGCCCACTCTAAGAGTTTCTGCCCACTCAGCAGTCACCAAGGAATAGCAATATCACACTAACTCCATGTCAGTAAGACCCCGAAACAACTGTACGACAGGGACCCCTGGCCAGCGCACTCTGAGACGACCAACACAAGGGGAGCCAGCCATGCATCCTGAGAGAACTCCCCCGCCTCTGCAGTCCTGAGGCGGACCACGACTCAGACCAGTTGAGGACGACAGGCAGGCCTCACCCTTTCAGAAGACTCATGGTCCTGGGGGGAATTTGTGTCACTCTTGGTTCCCAGCTATGGCACCCCAGTCAGAGACCTTCCTCCAAAGAGCCCGAAGAAAACAGACCCTCAGCAGGGAATATCCCACCACCACTCCCAACCAGACACTTTAGAGCAAGACCTAAATAAACCTCTTTCAACCTACCATGCTATCTCCCGACAGCCCAGGGCCTCCCTCCCCATCCCCCTGCTATCAAAGTTACCAGAACATACTTTATGCGGATTGTCAAGCAACAGCATCTGAGAGATCACAGCTGGAGGCGTCAGCGGACTGAAGGCAGGGAGCTTGGAGCTGGATGCCGGCTGCAGCTTCACTCTCATGGACTATGGGGGGGCGGGGGCAGAAAAATCCAGTATCTAATTTGTTCCTAATAAAGTACAGCTTCAAAGAGGGAGTTATGGTAAACAGGAAAACTTGACCTCCACCCACCAAATAATTAAAGGGTCCCAAAGTCCTTTCCTTCCAGAAATCGAAGATGTGTGGTCAATGGTTGGCTTCTGAGAGGCAGCATGAAGAGCTAGGGCATACCTTGGGCTGAGTTCTACTTCTTACTAGCTCTGGGACTTTGGGCAAAATACTTAACCTTTCTGAACCCATGGACTAGAAGTTTATAAAATAAGAGATAACAATAACACATGTCCCACAAGACTACCGCAGGGATGAGAGAATGCGTATTTTTACTTTTGCTTACCTTGATCCTTTCCTTTCAGGACATCCTTTCCCTGTCTTTTGTGATGCTGGTATGGCTGTTAGTCATGGGGCCCTACTTCTCTCGAAGAGGAACGGATGTCATGTCTACACTGGTCAGAGTACCTCTATTATCCTTGAACACAAGGCACTGGTCCCAATTACCCCATTACCCAACTAATGCCAATGGGGCCAAACCTACCCCTTTCTTGGGTAATTACTATGCATGCCTCGTGCCAGACGGAAGTTTCCCTCTGTGATAAAAGAGTTCAGGGAGGAAAGGACTATGTAATTCTGGGGCTGCTGGTAGCCATTTCCATGCTCTTTGGAGTCTGCTGGAGAACAGGCTCCCCAGAAGAAAGCAAAGTCAAGAGGTGGAAAGAGATTCTTTTTTTTTTTTTTTTTAAAGATTTTATTTATTTATTTGACAGAGAGAAATCACAAGTAGATGGAGAGGCAGGCAGAGAGAGAGAGAGGGAAGCAGGCTCCCCGCCGAGCAGAGAGCCCGATGCGGGACTCGATCCCAGGACCCTGAGATCATGACCTGAGCCGAAGGCAGCGGCTTAACCCACTGAGCCACCCAGGCGCCCCAAGGTGGAAAGAGATTCTCAAGGAATCCTTTTAAGGACTTATGTGGGTCCGGTCCCATCTAAAGTCAGATATTCAGAAATCCCCAGCTCCACAAGCCAATAAACCTCCCATTTGATCTTAAACTCCTTTGAGGATTTTGTCTCTTACACCTAACTCCAAGATCATGTCCTAGGTTAGGGAGCTGGCCAGCAGACGGCTCACCTTCGGCACGGCAACTTGAAACATGATGTCCCAGACAGGCTGGGTGGCAGTGCTCATCATGGTCAACAGCAACACCTGCACCTCCGGGTGGCCAGGGGCCCCCGTCTGGGAAAAGTGGAGCAGAATTCGGAATCCATTCCGGTCATACACGATAAGAGGCGGCAGGCTGCCTGGTGGAGAAGGACCCAAGCAAAAGGGTTAGCATGACCACGAGGCCACCAACAGCCACGCCTGAAAGATGTGCGTGTTATCACCCACTGCTGCCGCTGCTTCTCCAGTCAGCGCAGCTCCTGGACTAACCTCCTCGGAACCAAGCTTTCGGTGCTGCCGTGACCCAGCTCTCACTACTCCCAACCTGGACTCCTAGGTCCCCTCAAACTGATCGCTCCCCACCATCCAACCCCCTGAAGCACATCACCAGTTGTTTTGTTTTAAAGATTTTATTTATTTATATGAGATAGAGCGAGAGCAAGAGAGAGGGAGAGAGAGAGAGAGAGGGCACAAGCCAGAGAGGGGGGAGGGCAGAGGGAGAAGGAGAAGCAGGCTCCCCGCGGAGCAGAGAGTCAGCTCGGGGCTCAATCCCAGGACCCCTGAGATCACATGACCTGAGGTGAAGGCAAACGCTTAACCAACTGAACCACCCAGGCGCCCCAGCATATTACCAGTTTAAAAAAAAAAAAAAAGGAACTTTAAGGGAGACAGGATTAGGACTCAAATACTATGAACATGACAGAAAATACAGGATCTCATAGAGAATGAAATAAAAGACACCATTAATTCAGAAATCAAAGTATTGCTAACATTTGGGCCTATTTCCTTCTGGTCTCTCTTCTATGACTACATGCACACACATCTCTCGCATTTAATTTTACAAAACAATAAAGACACATCTCTTCAAGTCAGTAGGTTTAGTGACGTTCCAATGGGCTAAGGCAAATAGGGTATGGGGGGTGGTGCAAGACTTCACATTTATGACAGGGGAAGGGCGACCTGCAGCAGTACATACTCGTAAGTACACAACTGAGTGAAGTAGAAAACTAAGCATGCAGAATAGACCTAATGAGAGAATTCTAGAACATCTATTTCAAAATCAGTGGCTGGCTCAGTAAGTGGAAGACAACTACATAATTTGGGAAAAAATTTCTAATGAAGATCCTTCGCTGATGCCAAAAATCACTTACCAAAGTGTACATTCAGTAGGTTAACATTGATACCAACAAAGTGTACGTTCAACGGTTTAACACTGAAACTGACAACGATGTAAAAGTCTGCAAACTCCTGAGGTACGGTGGTGGGGGTACAGGGAAAGAGGCGACCTTTGTGAAGGGATCTTGCTAATGCAGATCAGAATTTCAAATGTCTATACCCAGCACTTCTAAGAATATATCCTGATGAAATAATCAAGAATGTTTAAACATAGAAGTGTCCAGAGATGTTCGGCATAGCAGTTTTAACAGCAAACAACTAAAAACAAATTATCCTTCAGAAAGGAATTGAATTCAGGCACCCGGGTGACTCAGTGAAGTGACTTGATTTTAGCTCAGGTCGTAATCTTGGGGTCATGAGATCGAGCCCAGCTCCGTGCTGAGCACAGAGCTTCAGAGTCTCTCTTTCCTTCTCCCTGTGTCCCTCACCACTCAAGCACATGTGCTCTCACTCTAAAAAAATGTTTTTAATTAAAAAAATTTTAAATGAAGAAAGGAACTGAATAAATGAATGACAGTACCATGATTATAGATGTATGGAGACATTTAAAAAGTAAGGGTTTTGAAGAATAATTCATGGCATGAAAAAATGCTATGGCTTATAAAAGTAAAGCCGGCTGTAAAACATTCTAAATATACTGCAGTGCCAATTTATTAAAAAAGTATATATATATACACATGACTAAGCAAGAAGACACATTAAGATATTAATAGAACTTCCATCTCTGGGACCAGTATAGATGATTTTAATTTTCTGCTCTGTTTTTTTCTAAAATTTCTACTTTGAGGGGCAACTAGGTGGCTTAGTCAGTTAAGTGTCCAACTCCTGATTTTGGCTCAGGTCATGATCTTGGGGTCCAGGGGTCAAGACCAGCATCAGGCCCTGTGCTGAGTGTGGGGTCTGCTTGAGATTCTCTCTCCCCCTTTCCCTCTGGCCCTGCTCTTCCCCACCCCCCAAAATGAATAAGATCTTTAAAAATAAAATTTCTACATTAAATCTGTTTTTTCATTTTTGTACTTTTGTAATAATTTCAGATTTATAAAATGTTACAAAAACAACTCCCACACACCCTTCACCCAGCTTCCTCAAATGTTTACATTTTTACAAATATTAACATTACATAACATGGGACAATGATCAAAACCAGGAAATTAACACTAGACAGGTATTATTTTTAAGGTCAAGTAAGTATCACAAATGGCTCCTACTGCATACTGTTTAATTCCTCTGCCTGGTTCCAGATGCGACATCAGCACACAGAGCCACAGGAGAGCTGTGTGCCCAGAGAAAAGGGCCTGTACTGTACATCCGAGCACCCTGGGTGTCTCCTGCTCCCATGCCAGTATGCCGACCGCATGCAGTCACCTTTCCTCCTTCGTAAGGAGGGAACCTCTGCTCTCCTGCACTGAGGACCCCCCATGGTAGACGGCCACTAGCCAAGTTCTTCCTTTCCACCTAATCCCACCTCTTCAAAGTTATTTCTGCCACACTGGACTGGACATTCCCTTCAATTTCAAATGAGTGAGCATCATGTCTAAAAAGACTCGAGTCCCCTCATTAAAGTCTGCCTGCCAATATCCTTCACCTTTAGGGTCAACTCCAAGCCAGAAAACTTTATGAAAAATAGTAGGTAAGAGACTGTGAAGCCACCTCCTTACCCTCTGCCCCCAGGCAAAATCCCTAGCACTCACCTTCCCCAATTTAAGAGCCACCCCCTACCAGTCCAGAGCAGATAAAGCTGGGTATTTAATAGCAAGGGTGGGGGGTGGTGAAGGTAAAACTGTACTTACTGGGCTTGACAGACTCCAAAGGGACAAACACTTGAGCCAGCGATGTATTCTGGGTGGATGGGGAAGAAGCCAATGGCCCAGCTTCCCAGGACCAACCTGGAGAGGACTTAGTGCCAGGGGGCACTTCCTTAGGAATGCTCTTCTGTGGAACATAATTCCTACAAAGAAATGAAAAAAATATCAAGACTAGCAAAAATAATACACAATTTCAGGAATCTGATTAGGCTTTCTGAAGAGTTAGGTAATAAAGAGAGAGAAAAAGAAATACATATGTGTGTGTGTGTGTGTTTTAAAGGGGTAAGACTTTAGATGGGTAATTTCACCTGTGCCTCCGTTTTCTCATCTGTAAAATGGAAATCATCTAGCATCTACCTCATGGGGTTGTTATTAGAATTAAATGAGAAAATATATGTAGGGCGCCTGGGTGGCTCAGTGGGGTAAGCCGCTGCCTTCGGCTCAGGTCATGATCTCAGGGTCCTGGGATCGAGTCCCGCATCGGGCTCTCTGCTCGGCGGGGAGCCTGCTTCCCTCTCTCTATCTCTCTGCCTGCTTGTGATCTCTGCCTGTCAAATCAACAAATAAAATCTTTAAAAAAGAAAATACATGTTAAGAATTGCAGGGACTGTGCAGACCTAAGAACCCAGTAAACTAGAGCTATTATTAAAGGAATGAGAGTTGTAGTTGCCAGGCAGCCTCTGAAATGTTGTTCAGGTTAAGTTTCCCATATATGGTATGGGCACTAGGAAGATGATAACACCACTACACAGGCCGTGATATTCACATTTCATGATTTTGTCCATTTGGAATGTAAATTGAGAACATTTTGTAAGTAGGCTCCACGCCCAGCAAGGAGCCGAACTCAGGGCTCGAACTCATGACCTTGAGATAGAAACCTGAGCTGAGATCAAGAATCAGATGCTTAACGGACTGGGCCACTCAGGCTCTCCAAAGACATTTTCAATACAAACTGAAACTACAGTGCAGAATAACCCACACAGATCAGGAAGATTACCAGCCCCCAGCTGAGTGGTTAGAAGGAGAAAATGAAAAGATGACTCTCTGAGTGCAAACGAGAATGACGTCTTCCTGTAGGCCAGGGCCCTGTGTCTCTACCGCAGATATGGACGTGCTCAGGCTGTCTACGGGAAGGCAAGCCACCCCAGCCCTCCAGAGGCAAAGCAGCAGGATCTACGTTCACATATTTAGATTCAAACGCTAGAGCACTTCTACCTCTAGGAATCCGCACTGTAACAAAGCTCCAAGTGCCTCTGAACTGAGAGGTATTTAAACACCCACAAGAGGGCAGTGACTAAATATATGAGTATTATGTGCACGTGCATTAGTAGACCACCAGAATGCGACAAATTTATAGAAACGGACATGGACATGTATCAAAGATGCGATAGTGTGGAACCGTTTGTAAATGATGATCCCATGTGTATAAAAAATAAACAACATAACCCGTTACACACAGAGAGAAAAGCAAAGGAACATTCGACATTATCTTTAGAGAGTGATAATTGGGCCTTTCTATGTTATCTAGTTCTCTAGTGATCAAATTTTGCTTAACTTCATTGTAAAAAAAAAAAAAGCCTGTGAACACCAAAACCATCACCTACTGCTGCTACTAGTTAAAGCAACCCCTTTTTGCAGAGATCCTAACCAAAGCATGTTTTTTTTGTCTGACTTGGGATGGGGAGTCAAAGGAGACAAGGGAAGCACACACAGAACCTGGGGTAGGAAAGCAGCAGCCTGCCCAGGGAGAGAGGGCTCTGGCTACCTGCAAGCGTGCCCCGTGTTACTGTACACTAACACGGCCCATCAGCCTGCCCCCCACACGATGAGCAGAAGCACACGCACGGAGCCCCTCTTCTATGTTCCTTGCCTACAAGACTCACAGAGGCCCTGGACATGGTTGTGGGGAGAGGAGATCCAGCAAGTTCCTTTCTGCAGAAGGGCTCTGAACATCACCACCTGGCAGCATGCTGGCAGGGGGATTCTTCTTCTCCTTACAGCAATTCTGACCAGCAACCTGTGAAAGCAGGAATGCCTAAAATAAGGCCATGGTATGAATGACCAGGAGCCATGGTGACACCAGGACAAAGGCTGACTGCATTTCCTGGGACAGGAGGAGAAATAGGGCCAGAAAACACAGGACTCCTGATCTGACATTCAGTAAGCGGGAGCCTGGATACCACTGCAGAGGGTAGGAGTATAAGGAGAGGGAAAAATGTGTCTCTCTGGGGGTTGAAGCCAGACAGTAACAGTAAGGAAGAGGCTCCGGACCTCCAAATCCAGTCGCCACCAGGCTATGCTGTGGGCCCTCCCCCCACCACCCAGGCAGTACTGCCCTCATGAACACAGGTTTGAGGGACCTCCTTTCCAGCCCCTAGGAAGAGCTTCCTTACCTTGTTGGTAACCGGAGCATCACTGAGTCCTAGAAGGAAGAAACAGAAAGATGCGCACCAGTAACTCTACCTGACAGGAGCTAGAGATTGATACCATGTTCACCCTTTCTAGAACACATAGAAAGCCTGGACAAAGCAATTACCCAAAATCATTCTCAAGTCATCCGTGGCAAATCTGAGACTAAACGCGATGGGGACCTCCCAGGATGGCAGCGTCCCTTTATTCATTAGGGGATATGTTCTAAGACCCCGGGGGATGTCTGCAAAGGCAGATAGTAGCAATCCCTCCATTTACTATGTTTTTCCCCACACATACATGTCTATGATTAAGTTTACTTTGTAAGTTAGACACTGTAACAGATAATAAAAATAATATGCTGCAGTAAGAGTTATGTGAATGTGGTCTCGCTCTCAAAATATATTATACTGTACTCACCCTTTGTCTTCTTGTGGTGGGAGATGATAAAATGCCTACGTGATGAGATGAAGTGAGGTGAACGAGGTAGGCATGGGACGCAGCCCTAGGCTACTAGTGACCTTCTGACCAGAGGTCAGAAGGAGGCTCATCGGCTTCCAGACCACGAGTCACTGAAACCACGGACGAGGGGGCTACTGTATACCCAGCTCCCTCTGAAACCGGGCATAGTCTCCCGAAGCGGAACCAGATTACTCGCTCTCCCTGGGAGTCAGGGCCATTCTGTGCCTGCTCCCCGTAAACACCCTCCCTCACCTAAGGCTGCCAGGTCCTGGTGAAGCAAGGACGGTGCCACAGTCCCGGCCTGCTCAGATCCACTGTCCACCTCCAAGTCAATCAGAGGGCAGCTCTTCGTGCAGCCTGCGGGTTTCTGAAAGACTACACAAGAGTCAGGAAGATATGTCAGGATGTGAGCACAGTCTCCACTTAACGCTCGTCAGCTTCCCAGAGGCGTCCTCCGAAACAGAAGACATCACACCGCCCCTCAGTGCCCCCCGTGGTGGATAGCCTGTGCCGACATCTGGAACAGGACAGGACGCAGCCAGAGGACTGCCTTCCTACCCCAGCCACTGGTGTCCTCTGCTAGGCATCCAGTCAACCTGGCCAGCAGCACAGCTGACGTCTCCGCCTCACAGGCTTTTTGACAACAGCTCATCACAATCACTGGAGTGCTTGATAAAAACACAAACCCCCAGGCCACGTGCTAAGGAGCATTGATACAGAAGCTCCAAGCTGAAGACCTAAGAATCTGCGTTTTAGCCAGTATTCCAGATGATTCTGATGTAGTTAGCCACCAACACACACATCTTTTTTTGTTTTGTTTTATTTTTTTGTTTTGTTTTTTTGGTCTCTAGCTCTCCTGAGTAAGCATTCATGAGAAGAGGAATCAAAACCTGGGTGCAAAATACCATGTGCTCCTGTGGAGAGCCAGAGACGGGCTCCAGCCCGCCCATCAGTTGGTGATGGCGCATGTGGCAGAGGCTGGCTACATAAAACCAACTCTTGAAGGGAAGGGGAAAAAAGAGCAAGGCCTCTCATTTCCACACCACAACCCAGAATATTCTAAGGATCCATTTCTTCTCCAGGATTTGCAGGATGTCCGGGCAGAAGGTAAGAGAGGCTTCTTTGCACATACCTGTGGAGACAGCTAGGTCTCCCACTGCGCTGCTCACTGTGTTCCCAAAGATGACTCGGCCCTCCATCACCTGTTTGTACAGCAGAACTCCCTGGGTGAGGAGGTCATTTGCCTGGAGAATCTCCGCTGAAGGAGGAGGGGAAATTGAGAACACCCCTTCAGTTATCCACCAACAATCTCAGTCTTTTTAAAGTCATTCCAGAAAGCAGTGGCCACACAGCTCTACCAGGTTCAGTAGATCTATGCCTCCTGCTGCCAGATCATGTGATCAGACCCCTAGCAGACCTAGTTATTCAGTCCCTGAACCCCAACACCTCTCGTTCAAGATGCAGGAGAAACCAAATTTCTTCGCCTTCATTCCCAATACCTTCCAACACAAGGATCAACACTTGAAACATGGCTATTTCAACTAAGAAACTAAAACTTTAATATTTAATTAACTTAAAAACAGTTTTGTCAATGTGAATGTGAATATTTTTTTTTTAATTTTGGTTTTTTTTTAAGATTTTATTTATTTATTTGACAGAGAGAGATCACAAGTAGGCAGAGAGGCAGGCAGAGAGAGAGAGGAGGAAGCAGGCTCCCTGCCGAGCAGAGAGCCCAATGCGGAACTCGATCCCAGGACCCTGAGATCATGACCTGAGCCGAAGGCAGCGGCTTAACCCACTGAGCCACCCAGGTGCCCTGTGAATGTGAATATTAAAGAGTTTTTCAGGGGGCGGCACCTGGGTGGCTCAGTCGGTTAAGCAGCTGCCTTTGGCTCAGGTCATGATCCTGGAGTCCTGGGATTGAGCCCTACGTCATGCTCCTTGCTCAGCAGGGAGTCTGCTTCTCCCTCTGTCTCCTACCACCACCCCTGCTTGTGTTCTCAAATAAATAAAATCTTCAAAAAGATTTTTAAAAAGAGATTTTTTTGGTACTTTATTCACTTATTGGAAAGCTTTTAAGTGTGTAGGGAACAAACATGAATGTATGTTTTTACCTGTAATTTCATAAAATCTAAATATAGATCAAGTACTTCTGATGAAAACTTGGCATCCAAATTAAAATGTCATCTAAATATAAAATACACACTGGATTCCAAAAACTTCATAAGCTTTTGTGAAATTGGCTTCTGCCTATTTTCTTAACCGTGGACATAAGCTACAACATGGTGGTGTATTCACCCGGCAAAATGTTTTAGTTGGCACAAGCAAGTTGCTTAAAAATTTGATTGTTTTTGAGCTTACTGCAATCAGAGAAAATGATGGGTTCAGACCATAATCATGAAGAGATCATCAGAAACCAGGGGCCTCTTGACCACTACCCACGAAGTGTTCTTGCTTCCCCAATCCCTATTCTAACTGATCCTGAATCTGATCAAGCCCCCGATGCACTTTATAAGAAATATCAGCAATTTGTAAGAAGGGTCAGATATGGAAAAACATTAAATATCATGGGGCATGCCATTAGAACATTGAGGCCTAGAGAAACTTTGTAGGTCAAAGGGCATGTTTTTCCAGTCAAAACCAAAAGACAACTGACAGAATGGGAGAAGATATTTGCAAATGGCGTATCAGATAAAGGGCTAGTATCCAAAATCTATAAAGAACTTATCAAACTCAACACCCAAACAAATAATAAACGAATCAAGAAATGGGCAAAAGACATGAACAGACATTTCTGCAAAGACGACATCCAAATGGCCAACAGTGAAAAACATGAAAAAGTGCTCAACATCACTTGGCGTCAGGGAAATACAAATCAAAACCACAGTTAGACACCACCTCACACCAGTCAGAATGGCTAAAATTAACTAGTCAGGAAACGACAGATGCTGGCGAGGATGAGGAAAAAGGCGAGCCCTCCTGCATTACTGGTGGGAATGCAAGCTGATGCAGCCACTCTGGAGAACAGTGTGGAGGTTCCTCAAAAAGCTGAAAATAGAGCTACCCTAAGACCCAGCAATCGCACAGCTGGATATTTACGCTGAAGATACAAATGTAGTGATCTGAAGGGTCATGTGCTCCTGAATGTTTATAGCAGCAATGTCACAATAGCCTAACTATGGAAAGGACCTAGATGTCCATTAACAGATGACTGGATAAAGACGTGGTGTGTACACACACACACACACACACACAGGAATACTATGCACCCATCCAAAAGAAAAAAAAAACAACCACGAAATCTTGCCATTTGCAATGATGTGGATGGAACTAGAGGGTATTATGCTAAGTGAAGTAAGTCAATCAGAGAAAGACAATTATCATATGATCTCTCTGATAGGAGGAATTTGAGAGGGAGGGTAGGGGGCTGTGGTTGGAACGGAGGGAAAAATGAACTAGATGGGACCGGGGAGGGAGACAAACCGTAAGAGACTCTTCGTCTCACAAAACAAACTGAGGGTTGCTCTTAGGGAGGCAGTGAGAAGGAAGGGGGAGCCGGGTGATGGACACCGAGGAGGGTATGTGCTAGGGTGTGCTAGGGGGCATGCTTTTTATCTAATAACAAAGAAAAAGAACAGAGGGGCTATCCATTAAAAAAGGGCTTACAAAATAGCAGCATGGCTTTTCTGAGTGATTCAGAACTTTAAAAAAAAGGGAGGGAGGAAGAGGCGGGAGGGTTAGCACGAAATGTTGAGAGAGAAATGCCCAGGGAAATCTTAACACTATTTGATTACCTTAAAACATTTGGAATTTGCTTCAGAGAGAATGAGCTACGGGGGTAGAGCAGTACATATGCAACAAGAGGAAAAAAGATGGGTCATGTGCTAGCTGGTGGCTGTTACCCACAGGTGAAGGGCACACAGGGCTTATCCCACTATTTCCCTGCACATGTCCTGAAGTTTTCCGTAACATAAAGTATAAAATATTTTAATCCCTGTCTGCAGGTACGAACATTCTCCACAGCCCCTACCATCACCCCCTCCGTTCCTCCTCAGCCTGCCTCATTGAGGTTGGTGGCCCAGCCCCTGCGGCACTCAGGTTGGGGAGACCTTCGAGATGCAGCAGTTCCTCAGACTTCCGTTAATCTTCCTTCTAGCATCTCCCTTGCGCCCAACCTTCACCGCACGTTCCCACCCCTCTCCACGCTTTCGGACCTGCCGATGACTGCTTGCTCGGGCCTCGAGCATCCTGGAAATCAGTTCTAAGCCAACACGGGGCACGCCCTTTGGAAGCCCAGCCACCACAGAACCTCAAGCCCTTCTGTCTGGTCTCTGGCACCACCGCAGCCCAGCAGGAAGGGGCACGTGTGATCTGCCCTCTGCGGTCCCGGCTGCGCCCAGAGGAGGGGGACCGCCTTACCGAGCGCGTCGTCGTCGTCTGTGGTCTCACTCGCCAGCCGGAACAGCGTGGGCCGCAGCTTCTCACAGCGCTCATACACGACCTAAGGAAACAGCCTGGTTTCACAGCAAGGCCCCAGATGCCTCCAATAAGCATACAGCAGAGTCTAGGGCTTCTGGAATTCTCCTTTGTCCATCCTAAATGCGTGACTGCAGTTTTGAAATGACATGGCTGTTACAGTGTCAGAAAAAGTTTGGGCTATAGTTACCTGAATTTTTAAAATAGTTAAAAAGATGACAGAAGCCTAAGAATCTACCTTCTGAGCATGTACGATATTAGCTCTTCTCCAAGCTCCTTTCCTTGCCTCCTAGAAGAGCTTTAATAATGGGGTAACCCCACATAGAACTCTGAAGAGATTCCTCTGCTTTAAAACTAACATCCAGAGGGCACCTGGGTGGCTCAGTCATTAAACGTCTGCCTCTGGCTCAGGTCATGATCCCGGGGTCCTGAGATCAAGCTCCACATCAGGCTCCCTGCTCCACAGGAGGCCTGCTTCTCCCTCTCCCAGTCCCCCTGCTTGTGTTCCCTGTCTCACTGTGTCTCTGTCACATAAATAAAATCTTTAAAAAAAAATAATAAAACTAACATCCAAACTCCCCATCCAACTGTTGTCTGATGCCAGTCTTCCTTTTCCAAAAACACTCCCTGATTTCCACTGCAGGTTCTCCCAGGACTAAACCTCAGTCCGCACCAATAACACCTGGGAAGTCTCACTCTCCTGATCGCAGGGAAGTGCTCTGGACTGCAGCACCCTCCACATGCTCGGTGTTGAGGAGGACGCTGGCTTCTGTGCATGTTAGACTTCCTTGCAAAGGAACCCAACTAACTTAGCACCGCAGTCCTCCCTGATGGTAGTGCTCCCCGCCCCCTCCCTCAGGGCTGGTGAAATGACCTCTCTGCTAGGGGAGTCCGGGAGAGGTGTAACCGTCCCTGAGAAGAACACACTGACCAAACATGCTTAAACATGTACTAGCAGCAGTATCCTCCTCTGGGGAGGGGACAATACACAATACACTTTCTCGAAGCCAAGCAGCTGGGGATGCCCGGCACCCGCTCAGGGTGGACGGTGGCCTGCATCTTTTTTCTGTTACCTCCCCTTCTCCAGAGATTGCCTGCAGTTCATTAGATGATGATAATTAGGTGATCTTATACTGCTTGCTCAGGCGCATCCTGCTTATCTATAATCTCCTTCCAGTCCTTTGTTGATTGCTATCTTTACCTAACAAATACTGGAATGAGGGGTCGTTCGCGAAGACAGTCTTCTCAACGGCTGGCCCCTGCTCCCTTTGTCTTGAAGCTGATTTGTTGGTGCCTCATTCTTGTCCCCTGCGCCATCGGGAAGTGGCAGGAGGAAGCAGGAAGGATGCCCCTTTCCTGCCACTTTGCTCTTGAGAGCGCCCTGCCTGTACGCAAGCGCACATCCGGCTCCGCTCCCACCAGCCCTACGTTTTAGAGAAGGAAGCCCCTTGTGGGGAGAACAGCGGTGAGCCAGTGCTATCTGAGCAGTAGGTAAACCTGCCTGATTCGGCTTCCGTATTGGGAAGCCACTTGCGAATATTTATGTGCCCTTTTCCCCAAAGACGGCTCTGCCCATTACAAGGAAGAAGTTTTGTTTCACGCCACGACTCTCCTGTCTCCTAGCTCGTTACCATCTTGGGTGGGGAAAGCTGTGCTATTTAGAGGCCCAGCATGCCAGCCTTGCTGATGGACTCCGGCACAAACTCACCACAGGGAGCTGGCTTTGGAGCATCTGCCTGGCCCAAGCCCAGTAACCCTTCTGAGTACTGTCCCCACCCCCCCGGACGCAGAGGCCAGCATGATCTTCTCTGCAACTCTACCCAGTTCTGGCTATAGCTGATTGACCTGGGGTAGGTACGGGAGCCTTGCTGGACAAACAGATTGTTCTCTCAGGAAGCTGGGCTTAGGAAAGCTACTAGTTTGTTTCTGCTAACTCTGTGAAATGGAAGGACAGGGAAACTAAGGAGCTACGTGAAAGCCATCTTTCCTGTGCAGAGAAGCACAAAAAGCTGGAAGCAGACAGAGAAGACACATGTAGCTGGCGGAAGGAGGAAGAAGAGCAGAGCTGCAAAGACAGGCTTTGAGCGGCTGCCTCGGACAGCACTCCGCTCCCACCGCCATCTGTCTGCACTGGCGGTGGTGGTGGCGCGGCTAGGACACCGACAGCCCCAGGGACAAAAGACAACACACAGATCAAACTCCCAGATTAAAGGAGAAAGTCCAACAAAGGACTGGTATCCAGGATATATAATGAACCCTTAACCACTCAAAAGAGACAACCCAATTAAAAATTGAGCAAAGGATCTTCAGCAAGAGGTTATACAAGCGGCCAAGAGACCTAGGAAAGAAAGCTCAGCTTACGTCACCAAGGAAATACATTTCAAAACCACAGTGAGATCCCACTTTACACCCACCAGGAGAGCTATTACCAAAAGACAGGCAGTAGCAAGCGCTGACAGGATCCGGAAAACTGCGCCCTCCCATCTTGCTGGTGGGCCTGTAACTGGCACCGTGGTTTGGCACACGGCTTGGCTCAGACACTGAAACGGACCCACTAGATGATCTGGCAACTCCAGCTGCAGACACAGATGCGTACTGAAGAAAATCAAAAGCTTACACTGCACACACAGAGAACTGGTAACAGATGTTCACAACATCATTCATAATAGCCGAAGTGGAAGCCCAAATGCCCAACTGATGGAACCGACAAACAAAACGTGAGCCAGCCATGCGGCGGAAGGTTACTCGGCCAGAAAAAGGAATGAAGTTTTAATACACACTAGGAGGTGGAGAAATCTTCCAGACGTTAAGTGAAAGCAGCCAGACTCAAGGCATGGTGTAGGATTCAATTTATACAAAATGTCCAAGGAGGAAGATCTACAGACACAGACCATGGATCAGTGGTTGCCAGGAGCCGCTGAGGTGGGGGGTGGGGAATGGGGGGCTGAGGGGAGTGGTGCAGATGTGTGCTAATGGGCCCAGGACTTCTTTTAGGGCTGATTCAATTCTTCTAACGAGTGCTAATGGCTGCTCTTAGGATAAGTAAATTCACACTAAAGGTGTTTTTTAAAAAAAAAAAGATGGAGGAGCCCCTGGGTGGCTCAGTGGGTTAAAAAGCCTCTGCCTTCAGCTCAGGTCATGATCCCAGGGTCCTGGGATCGAGACTCCTGTACGCAACTATACAATTGTTTATAGCAGTTTAATTCACAATCACCCAAAGCTGGAAACAACCCATTATCTAT
This sequence comes from Mustela nivalis, assembly GCF_964662115.1. Lineage (NCBI taxonomy): Eukaryota > Metazoa > Chordata > Mammalia > Carnivora > Mustelidae > Mustela > Mustela nivalis. The sequence goes on from NC_139038.1 coordinate 21,678,096, forward strand.
CAAAAGACGGATATATTGTAATACACACAACAGAATACCACTCAACAATAAATAGCAAACTATTGATGCACACGCCACGAATGGATCTCCGTTATGCCAAGAGGGAGAAGCTAGAGAGAGAAGCCAGAAAGATAAAAAGAGGAAGAAGGAAAGAAAACTCTTGTTCCTTTCATACAAGTCTAGGAAGTACAAGCGAATCAGATCACGCAACGAGGCAATGGTTGCTTGGAGGACGTGAAGACACACAAGGAGGGGAGGGCTGACCCAGGGGATGAGGAGATTCTGGGGGGCAAAGGACATGTTTACTATCTTGATTGTGATGATGGCTTCATGGACACACACATGTCAAAACACATCGAATCCGCTCGAAATACGTGCAATTTCTAACGTGTCACTTACACTCAATTCTACTTGAACTGACTTTGTAAAACCGGTACCTGCAAGGCCTCCTGGTCCGGCGGGGCCTGGCCGGGCCGGCGGCACACGCTCAGCATTTCCTGCAGCGCCTTCACGTGGCTCCGTACCTCCTCCACAGCCCTGACTCTCTTCGACACTTTCTCAGTTTTCTCTTGCTCCTTTTAGAGGAGAGGACACGGAGGTGAGGAGCAAAGGCCTGGCTAACGCATGAGCGAGGGACGGGAAAGAGGCACTCAGCTGGCAAGCTCAGGGAAGTCACTAGAACACCAAGTGGGTGGGAGTGTCCACTCAGTGGCGAAGAAAGCGCGGAGCCCAGAATTCCTGCAAAAGGCAATGCAGTCCAGGGACCAGATGGCCAAACTGGACTCTGTCACTGGGACAGACACTGGGGTCTATGACATGCTTGGGGCTCTCGCACAGAAGTACTTGGAAAGTGCCCAGCGGGACTTCTGCTTCCCCTCACCATCCTGCTGTTCCCTCAGGGAGCCCGCGGCTGTGTCCCCCTTCTGGGCCCAGAGGACACCACTCTCCTCGGCCAACTGTACACCCACTCCCTCCAGCGCACACACAGCGGAGTCAAATGCTGCTTCTGCAGAGCCCCGTGGAAAAACGCCCACCTCCTTGACCAAGTTCTTGATCAGCCTGTTTGCAGCCTGAAGATCCTCCGGGTGGTTGCTCTTCAGAAGCCTCGTCAGAAGCTGCAGGGTGAACAAGAGGCGGTGAGACGCCGTCCCCCCGGTGTCAGAGGGCTCAGAGCAGCAGCCGCAGCAACAGAATGCGGACTTCCCACACGTTCTCTTACCAAGTCCTCACAGTGAGGCCATGGAGGTATTTGGACCCCCCCCCCCCCACAGACCCCTGGGTTTCGACAGGGTAGGCAGGTGGAAGAAACAGCCCCCAGGAGACATCTGGCGAAGACTGGAGACCTTTCTGATTGTCACAACTGGAGTGCTACTGGCATCCAGCGGGTAGAGGCTGGAATACTGTAGACTCCCTACTCTCAACAGGACAGCCCCCAGCAGGAAAATTATCTGGCCCAAAATGTCACTAATGCTGAGGTTGTCCTGGCCCAGGCACCCTCTGATACACCTCGGTGATCTAGCAGAATGCCATGCCCGTGGGAGTCACTCAGTCTGCACTGATGGAGTAAAGGCTCCAGGGAAGCCCAGAGCATCTCGTAGCTTGCCCCCGGGACACAGGATTCTCTCTTTCTCCGAAGGCTGTGCCATCCCTCCTCTTCCTACCCTCTGCCTCTGCAAGGCACCGGCAGGAGAGGAACCAGAGGGAAAGACAGCCCAGAACCTAACATAATCCTGCTTGTTCTGACCCCATGGCCACTGAACCCCCAGGTCCAAGGGAGGGTGCAGCTCAGGGGTGCAGTCAGAAGCAGAGGGTCCCCAAGCCTTTGTCTCTACACTGCCTGGAGCTTCCCTGGTACTCATTTCCCAGACCCTGTGAGTGACCAAGATTGGTAATGTCCCAACACACAGCCACCACCAGTGCTCAAGGGCCCTCTCCCCATGCAGAGGCACTCTAAAGCTATCCCCAGTTCCTCATCCCTCTCCTTCCTGATGTCTGAGGAGCAACAATTACTGGAGATGGCAGCAGAAGGAAGATGGGTAGGATCAGGCTTACTGGCACTGAAGAAAAAATGTGAGCGAACACACAGCCAGTTCTTTCCGGCATCTTCCCCCAACACCACACATACCCTGAATACAACCACCCTCCCACCTGGCCCACCTGGGTTATCCTTTTGTACCTTCCTTCCCTCAGGAATGCTCGTACAGGTAAGGCAGAGGGTACATTAACATGGCATTTACTATTTGGCCCATCCATAGAGAAGACATCCAGACCTTATGCTACCACTCTAAGAGCCTGCTCCAAAGAGAACTCACTAACCCACCTCCTCATATCCCCCCGCAACTTTGGTTCAGGGATCAGAGCACATCTCAGGGGATATTTCAGGAAAATCCCTAAAAGAAGGGGTCTGCTGCCACCAAGGTCAGAGAGGGGCTCCTTACCTTGGACTTTTCTTTTTTTTTTTTTTTTTAAAGATTTTATTCATTCATTTGACAGACAGAGATCACAAGTAGGCAGAGAGGGAGGAAGCAGGCTCTCCACTGAGCAGAGAGCCCAATGTGGGGCCCGATCCCAGGACCCTGAGATCATGACCTGAGCCGAAGGCAGAGGTTTTAACCCACTGAGCCACCCAGGTGCCCCTACCTTGGACTTTTCTTCATCGGCATCGAAGATAGAGCTCTTGGGCCAGGGAGAAGGTGGAGGCAAAATTTTATCCACTGGTAGTTTAGGGTCTTGCTTTACGATGCCTAGAAGTTAAGACATGGTTATAGGTACTCACTGACCTCAGTAGGAAGCAGCATCAAGTCCAGAAACTCCTAGTTTCTGATGTCCCTGTCTTGTGCTGGTTCCTTGAAGTCAGCTGAGGGAGGATGCAGAGGCTTGGTCATACCCTGGGTCTGTCCCTTTGAGGTCATCGACAGTGTGTTCCCAGTGGGACATAAGAAACTAGGAGTTTCTTATCAGCACCAGACCCTAAGGTTAGTGGGACACGCGCCTGACGCTATAAGAACACTGATCATTACATGCAGGTACATAACCTCCCAGGGCCCAGAAATTACTGTAGAAGCCACGACCCTTGACCCTCTCAACAACAGTGAGTACATGTGATGGAGAAAAACAGTCCATCCTGAATCCAGATTCCTGGGTTTTTTTTTTTGGTTTTTTTTTTAAGATTTAATTTTTTATTTGACAGAGAGAGACAGCAAGAGAGGAAGCACAAGCAGGCAAAGGAACAGGGAGTAGCAGGCCTCCCGCAGGGAGCCCAATGTGGGGCTCAATCCCAGGACCTTGGTCATGACCTGAGCTGAAGACGGACGCTTAACAACTGAGCCACCCAGGTGCCCCATCCAGGTTCCCTCTTCTACAAGGCTCTGTGGACTCCCAACTTCTGCTCAGGACACAGAGAGGTACAAACTGCATGACTCTACCTCCAACAACACAGCACTGGACAACCTACAGATCGACCACTTTTCCTGAATCCATCACGGTGGAAAACACAGGGCCAAGAACGACCTGAAATCTAAGGGAAGGCAGGGCCTCCGAGGAAAGACGGAAGGCAACACCAAGGCGAAAAATTCGGATAAAGTTGTTTCTCAATTTTTTACAGGCTGGAGTGAGCAGGTGAGAGAGCACAGAACCTCTGAGGCCCACAGCAGCGCAGGAGCAACAGGCTCTTCACGAGGCCTCACCAGGCCCTCATGCAGAGACACGGCCAAGGCCTGCGGTCCCACTTCCGTCCTCTCTCCTCCAGAACAAGCACCTTCAACTGCTGGGAAAGGACAACAAACCGTGCACTCCTCAGCTGTGGGAATAGACTGCAGCTTCCAAACAGAAAGGAAAGCCTTCTGGCCCTGGGAGGGGGGGGAGCAAGATCACAAACAGGTGCTACCGAGACCTGGAGAAACAGCTCGGTTAAGCATCTGCCTTTAGCTGAGGTCACGATCCCAGTGTCCTGGGATCGAGCCCCACACTTCTCCCTCTCCCCATCCCATCCACCCATGCTCTCTCTCAAATAAGTGAATAAAGTTTTTTAAAAAAATTAAACAATCTTTAGGGCACCTGGGTGGCTCAGTGGGTTAAGCCTCTGCCTTCAGCTCAGGTCATGATCTCAGCGTCCTGGGATCGAGCCCCACATTGGGCTCTCTGCTCAGCAGGGAGCCTGCTTCCCCCTCTCTCTGCCTGCCTCTCTGCCTACTTGTGATCTCTCTCTCTGCCAAATAAATAAATAAAATTAAAAAATAAAATAAAATAAAACAATCTTTAAAAAAATCATTTGTCTCAGACTCTACTGTCCTACGCAAGATGCCCAGCTTTCACCGAGAAAACCACAAAGCACACAAAAAAACAGAACGACTGTGACGAGAAAATGCAATGTAAGCCACGGAGTCTGACCCTGTTTCTTCAGCATCTGGTAAGCATCTCGGATCTTGACATCCTCTGGAAACCAGACAGTCCAACTGAAGAGTATTTCGATGACTCTTCCTTTAACCTTTTCTGTGGTCCAGGATCCCAGGTACTGAAAATAAAAAGGAAAGAATTATAGAGCTGAAAAGGACTTAGCCAGCACACGCTACCACGGCAGAGATGGCCGCTGAGGTCCAGGGAAGCGAGCTGCCCCAGGCTGGTGGAGATGGGCAGCAAGAGAGACCAAACTGCCTGGTGCCCAGCCCCAGGGTGCCTTCTGGATTTCCAGGAGTCAACCTCTGTAACTGCTCAAGTGAAGCCCACCGTATACTGGGCTAGGTTAGAGCCACAGGGGACACTCAGTTTTTGAATGAGGCAAGATCAGTAAAATGTATTTGGTCTTTCTCTCTAGTTCCCAGCACAGTTTCAAAAACCCCTGGAATATCCTAAGTTTTAGGAATAGCTTTTATTATTCACCAGGAGCTCCCTTGGACCACATGTGAGTTTACGTTCACCATTCATGGTGGGCACTTAGTTTCAAGGGAAAGACTGGCCACTTCAGAAAAACCCACCAAACAACAACAGGGTGGGAACGTTCAGCCCAACTCCCAGGAGGGGCGGGGGCTGGAGATGGAATTCAAGCCTAGCTAATGGTTTTTTTTTTAAAGATTTTATTTATTTATTTATTTCAGAGAGAGAGAGAGAGCATGAGAGGGGAGGTCAGAGAGAGAAGCAGACTCCCCATGGAGCTGGGAGCCTGATGTGGAATTTGATCCCAGGACTCCAGGATCATGACCTGAACCAAAGACAGTCGCTTAACCAACTGAGCCACTGAGGCGCCCAAGCCTAGCTCATGATTTAATCAAAATGCCTACATAACTTCCGACCAAAACTCTCCAGCAAGGAGCTTTGGGGAGCCTCCTGATTAGAACACACGGAGTTCTGGAGGGTGGTACGGGGACTCTGCTCCCCATTCTCCCCAAAACTTTGGTCCACGGATCTCTTGCACTTACATCCTTTATAGCAAAAGGATAATAGTGAGTATTGTGCTTTCCTATCTTTTGTGAGTCTTTCCAGTGAATTATGAAACTATGGAGGGAGTCATGGGAACCCCTGAATTTGTAGTTGGTCAGAGGGCAGGAAGTAACCTGGGGACACCTGAAACCCCTTGCTGGTATGGACGGAGGCAGGTCTAGGTAGGACCGAGCCCTTTGTGGGTAGGGTCTATGATAACTCTGGGTAGTTAGTGGCAGAACTGAAATGAACTGAACTATAGGACCTACAGCTGATATCAGAGAATTACTGCGAAGTATCCAAGAAGGGCTCCATCCGAGGACGGTGTTGCTGCCACAGGGGCTAGGAGAAGAGATGCAGAGAGCAGGCCAGAAGGGACATAAAACTGGAAGTCACACCTGCTATCTCTTGCCATCACCACCAACCAAAGGCAGGACTCAGCTCACGAACATGACCAGCATCCTAGACCTTGGAGAGTGCTGGGGAAGGCCATTGAGAAAGATGTGACTGCCGGCTGACCTGTGAGCGGACTTGGGCAAACTAAGGTTTCTCACCCCTTCTGCTGTCCTTGGAATGTGGACACGGCCGTGACATAGTGATGTGGTGTGGGGAACACCTACACAGTACCTGTCACGGAACTCCCTTAAGGCCTCTGTATCACTGAAGATGTGGCAGGGGTGGAGTCCTGCCACCACCCAGGACAAGTGTCATGTTCAATTCCAGATCACACTTGGGAAGCTCCCGAGGTTACAAACCAACAAGAGGAAAGCTGTCCCACGCAGATGGCCATCCCCTCTGTTCTGTCGCAAACCAGTGATCAGCCGACAGGCTCTGTTGTGAGCAGGCCTAGCTCTGGACCAAGAAGGAGCACAAGAAGGTCTGGAGGCTGGGGTAGGTACAGCGCGGCGAGCAAGTGCAGTCCAGCCAAGCCCAGGCTGCTCACCTTCGGGGACAACACTTTGATCAGCTCATTCAGGAAGCGGAATTTGGCCACCTCGTTGTGGAACTTCTCCCCACAGTGGTTCACACACATCTCCAGCACCTGCACGGACACAGGAGCCCCATGAGGAAAGGGAAAACCACTGGCTTCAGGGCTCATCTCACAGCCAATGAATGTCTGCTGGAATCATGGCTGGTGTTTCCTCAAGACGACAAAGACACTGAAGTTTGAGGAAGGGTGACATTTTAAGATGAAGAAAAAATGCTACCTGCCTGTATGATCTGGCTATAAACACCAGGTCTGTGCCCAGGAGAAAGCTCAGAGACTGCCCCCCCTTTTAAGGAGACCAGGGGGCAGGAGACACTGGCTAGAGAATCCCGCCCTGCTCAGAGGCAGACACCTGATCTGTAGCGCACAAGGACTGTTACACCAGAGGCTACTGGCTGGCACTCAAGTGGCAAGACAGGCCTGCACACATCTTCTTTGGTCCACACTCTTGTTTAACATTTACAATTAGTCACAGACATTGATAAATTCTGAGAACAGATTAAAAAAAAAAATCTGGATTTCTGATTTCTCCTGGAAAGCTAAGTTTTAGCAACACTGGGCCCAAGTGGTCCTGTGCCACAGCTGCCTTCACACCAGCCTCGCGCTCTCCGGGCTTTCTATCCTCACCCAGCAGCTCACTAATTCGTGTGAGTGGTCAGGCCCCGCTACGTGTGGCGCCTGAACCTGCCAGCCCTGGTCTCTGGAAGATGAAGGGAAAGAAAGCCTTCTCTTCCCCCAAAGGAGGCTCAATGCTGCTTTCTCGAAACAGACCTAGGATGGGGCCACCCGAGTGCAGAACTCGCTATTGGACACTCTCTGGCACGTGCAACAGGCCTGGGGTCCAGCGCTCTCTAGCTGCACAGGAGGGAAACTTAAGTGCAGGGCCAAGCCAAACTCACCGTTAAGGCATAAAGAGCTTCTTTCTCTTGCGGAGACTGGATCTTGTGGGCTAGGAGCCAAGGCGCGTGGGTTGGGCTAAGGGAAAACAGAGAGACCTGGGTTGTGGGTGGAGAGGAAGAAACCAACTGGTATGGCTCAGTACACTCTGTCACGTTGCCTCTTCCAGAAGCACGGGTCCCAAAGCAGAGGTGGAGTGACAGGCCCACAGCCCACACACCTGCCTCTGAAGGAGGCCCACCCACCCCTGCTGCAGCTAGACTACCTGCCATCCCCCTCCCCGCAGCCAACCCACGCCGACAACCTCAAGCTGTAAGCTCAGGGCCAGACCTGTGTGTAACAAGGTCGTGAGCGGCAGACCCTGTTAGATGACAAACACTCAGTACACACTGGAGTAGAAAGTGTGATCAAACTTTTCACTGAGTTCGAGATGCTGACTACGCAGCAACATGTAGATTAAACATGCGGATGGCTGGCATGATTCCTTAGCTCCTATCTAGATGCTTTGGAAACAGAAGTAATATTAAAAACAAAATAAAAACAAAAACCAGAAACCCACAAAATCTCACCTTTTTCCTACATTTTCTTAAGAAAGAGGACACTTAAATAACGGAGAACACACTGATGTCTTTTGCATTGTCACATAACCTAGCTACATTCTATCCCTAACATTCAGGGGTCTCCTCAGCATTAGTTACTTAGAACACTCCATTTTTTTCCCCATTTGCTATCTCCAGGAAAATAATGTTCTCAGATCATGGAGAAAAAAAAAAAAAAGGAAAGAAAGCCTCACTTTCTTTCTCTTAGGTCAAATAGACCCAAGAGACTGAAGCATGTACTTTGTCTGAGGTATCCTGAGTCAAGTGCATGTGTGTGAAGGTCACCTTACCCATTGGGATCGGTGTTCACCTGGTCACAGAAATTCTGGATAGCAGACCAATCCTGTTCTGACACACTTGGGTCTGTGGCTTTATCTGTCAAGGAAATAAAAATAAAGAATGAAAAAAAATATACACCCGCCCCTCCACAAAATATAGTGGTAGCCAAGAACGGTTCTAGCACACCTCCAGGGGATCAGACCCAGCAAGCAGACAGCTGAAACAGACAGGACCATGGCTATGCTATTGGCCACCATCAGGCACAGTGTCTGGCACAAGATATGGCCTCAGTGAAGATTGGCTGGCTGAACAAGCAAGCTTTAGTCCTGCAACAAACTCCCCTTCCGTGCAGCGGTTGGCCTACAGGCGCCTCCCTCATGCCCCGTCGGGACTCCCCACTTTGGCCCTGCAATGAAGATGAGTGAGGGCCAGCATCCAGGAGGCTAACCCCTTTTTTCTGAGAGAGAGAGTCAGAGGGAAAAGGAGAAGCAGACTCCCATTGAGGAGGGAGCCCAATATGCAGCTTGATGCCATGACCCTGGGATCACGACCTGAGCCAACAGCAGCCGCTTAACCAACTGAGCCACGGAGGCGCCCCGCGGGAGGCTCCTTCTAACTTTCTCAGCTATGTGATGGTAAGGTCAGAATACACCACAAGGCTCTAGGTGGCTCCACTTGGTCATCTCATCCCCTCCTCAAAGACAATACCCCTATGTCTAACCCTCAGCTTACTGAGATCCTCTCTGACCGTCTCATGTCAGAAGCTTCACCATGCGTCAGCGACTTGTGCACTCTAAAAAAAGGACCTCCTTGTGTTCACTTCTCAAAATGCTGTTCCCTTCTGGAAACCTGGACATTCCCAGGGACCCCCGGATCCAATCACACTAGGATCCCCCAATGAAATGTGAGGACACTACGCACTGAGAGGCTGGCGGCACAGCCAGAGATCCCTGCAGAAGGGGAATGATAAGAAGGCCTCAGGTAAGACCGAGCTCTGCTGAGGGGAGGGGTCATCGCTCACCTTCCTGGTGCTGGATGACAGCAGCTTCTCCTGCCCTCCCAACATTGCTGCCTAGAATTCCTGTCCAGCCATCCAAGACGGGTATCCATTCCACACATCCTGCCCCAGATTAAACCAGGCTCTGCTCTTGCACAAAGGAGCTGCTGGAAGGCCTCTGTCCTGTGCTTTCCTAACCACCCCCACTCCTTGCTGCCCACCTCCTGGGGGGCTACCCATCCCGCCACTGAAAGACCTCCCTGAGGGCTCCTGAGAGAGAAGCTCTTCCAAGCTCCGCAACTGGCTGATTCTAGGGTCCTGTTTCTGCTATTATTCCTTAGGCCTAAACATTCACTCCTCTCGTCTCCTCGTAAAATCCCATCCATTTTAAGGCCCATCTGAATTTCCACCTTCTGGCCAGACCTCCTCCAAGCTGCTCCAGACCCTGTGATTCTCCTCCCGTGCCGGATTACAGAAGAGTCCAAGGTCAAGCAGAGTTTAACCTTTCCTGACTGCAGCCACACTTCTGTCATGTGGAAGTCATGTGTCTCCCTAGCTCAACTGTGAGAATTCAAAAAGCCAACTCTGTGCGGCGCCTGGGTGGCTCAGTGGGTTAAAGCCTCTGCCTTCAGCCCAGGTCATGATCTCAGGGTCCTGGGATTGAGCCCCGCATCAGGCTCTCTGCTCAGCGGGGAGTCTGCTTCCCCCTCTCTCTCTCTGCCTGCTTGTGATCTCTCTCTGTCAAATGAATAAATGAAATCTTTAAAAAAAAAGAAGCCAACTCCATTCTAAGTGAAAAAAGACAGCAGGGGGGAACAAAGGCACCGGCTGCCATGGTCTGCATTCCCTCGCCTGTTCCTCCTCAAAGCGCTTTCCTACGCTGGACCGCAAACCCCAGCCATCCTGTGAGCCCCAATTCAAATACCACTTCTTCAAGAAGACTTCCTCAATCTGTCTCTCACCCCTGCAAAACAGAAGCCTCTCTTCCTTCTCAGAAGGCCCACATTTTACCTGCCCCCCCCTTTTTAAAGATTTTATTTATTTATTTGACAGAGAGACAGAGATCACAAGTAGGCAGAGAGGCAGGCAGAGAGAGAGAGGGGGAAGCAGGCTCCCCGCCGAGCAGAGAGCCCCTACCTGCCCCCTTTCGATGGAGACCTCTGGCTCCAGTCCTGACTAGCTTCATGTCCTTGGGCCCTCAGAGCCTCAGTTCCCTCTACTATAAAGGAAAACAGCACCTTCCTCATGGGACACTCCTGAGTTTGTACGATAGTGTCTAAAGTGCCTGGTATGGTAGCAAATATTAAAGTAATCAGTAAGAGGGGTGCCTGGGTGGTTCACTGGGTTAAAGCCACTGCCTTCGGCTCAGGTCATGATCTCGGGGTCCCCTGGGATCCAGCCCCGCATCTGGCTCTCTGCTCGGCGGGGAGCCTGCTTCCTCCTCTCTCTCTGAAGTAATCAATAAAGGACAGCTAATCTTATTGTTCATTATAAGGCAAAGTCTCTGCCTTTTACTTTAAAAACACACGTATGTGTGACTTATTGCACCTAAAGGGAATAAAACTCTGGAAGGCAAACAATGCCTTCCTCAAAGGCACAAAATAATTACTCATGAAATAAATTATTTAAAGCAGTGATTCTCAGAGAGCCTAATTAAGAATGCCTGACTCATCTTAAATAATTCTTCTTGATTTTAGCTTCCTGAAGTTTTAGTTCACTGCCAGGTCAAGATTGATGCCTCTGGGCATTCAGAGACTCAATACAGGACTGGACCTAGAGCGGAGATCAGCAGGATCCAGCCATCCTCCTCCTCACCCCCTCCGCCCCACCACTAAGTGAAGAGAGTAAGACAGCCACCAGTTTTTCCAAAGGAAGGAAGAAGGACACTTCTATGAGGTTAAGTTAGGTTCCAAACCCTTAACCAAGGCAAAACAGGAAGATCTATAAAATGTAAGTTTATTTGTAACATGAAGATTCCTTCAAAGTTTATCTCAGCCCCCAAAGAGCAAGAGTAGTAGTAGCTGCCTTTTTTCTTTTTTTTTTTTTTTTTCCCTGTTTTGTGAAGAAGTTACTGTTGTTATCAGCCCCCAGGCTGAGTGTTTCCCAAGCCTCTCCTGGGCCCAGCTCAGAAGGGAGAGTGCTACTATCCTCTCACCGTTGGAGACGCAGAGAAGCCTGCCCAACCACAGCTGTTGCTGGAAAACAGCAACCAGGGCCCAAACATTTCTCGCGGTTTCTTGGCCAAAGCAAGGCCTCTTTGGGAACTAGCTTCAACCTCCTCCCCACGGTTACCTGCTCCCTAAAGCAGGAAGACCTGTCTCATCCACTCACATTCACATCCTCCAGAATGTCATGCACACAAATCTCTGCTGAATGAATGATTCGCCTTTCCCTCTGCAGAGCCTGGCCAGTTGGCTGGACCGATTTCTGACTCCAGGAGAGGGCCAGCCTCGTTCGGAAATAACAGGGTCTCTCATAACATGATGCCAGCGTGTCCGGCTGGTTCAGAGTCTTCATGCGACTCCAGAGAAAACGACCCTCCAAGGCCCAGCCACTGGGTCTCATCAGACCATAGCCCCAGTCCAGGGTGCAGGACACCCATGTGCCCCAAGAAGTGGCAGGTGGCCAGCAGGGCACGACCAGAAAGACTTCTCAGGACTGCTCCAGGCATTAAAGTGGCTGCTTCAGCCGGCACTTGGACAGGACAGAGAACACTAGTGCCATGTATCTGCTTAATAAAAGCTGTGTTCCGGGTGCCTGGGTGGCTCAGTGGGTTAAAGCCTCTGCCTTCAGCTCGGGTTGTGATCCCGGGGTCCTGGGATCGAGCCTCGCATCAAGCTCTCTGCTCAGCAGGGAGCCAGCTTCCCCCCTCCCCATGCCTGTCTCTCTGCCTCCTTGTGATCTGTCTGTCAAATAAATAAATAAAATCTTTAAAATAAAATAAAAGCTGTATTCCTATGCATTTTAAGCCCGCCACAGGGTGAGACGTATTAAGAAAACAGCTGAGACCTCCAGCAGTGAGTGAATGGGTCATCTAAGAGTGACTAAATCCGAAGCCAAATCATCTCACACCAGCTGCCAATGAACCACGAGAGTCTGACTGTGGCGCCAGGAGCAGCCTACACTGGACAGGGGAACCCTGAGGCTGTGGGGAAGCGGTCATCTCAAGGAGCACTTAGAATTCAATTCTTTGGGAAGTACCCACCGACCCCTAGCGTCCAGCAGTCCTTCCGTTAAGCCCATGATGGGAGCGCGAGACCCACCAGAGGAATGCCCTGTGCTAGACTCCGAGATAAAGAATGAGCTAGCCCTCCAGAAGCAGGGAGAGTAGAGACAGACTGCAATCTGACCGTGCCCGATCCCCAAGAGAACCACAGAAGTGAGGCTGGAAGGAAGACAGGACATATCACCTGGGAGCAGGTCGAGGGGAGGAAGGAGACAGGACTTTGCCAAGCACCCCACCAAAGGCACGTCAGATGGCCCTGAGCCCCTGGCAGCACCTCTGTGGCAACAGTCCCAGAGACCCACGGGGACCCAGCGCTGCTTTCAACATCCCACTAACAGGGAACGGGTTACATCAATCATAGTACACCTCATACCGTGGGGCATCGGCTCTCAGAAACAAGAATGAGGCAGCTCTCTGGGAAGGCATGGGGAACCATCACCAAAAAATCAATGGAGTTTTGGGATGGGCGGTTGCAGAATGCACAAAAGCGATTTCCTTTTTAAAAGATTTTATTTATTTATTTGACAGAGAGAGAGAAGGAACACAAGGGAAACAGCAGAGGGAGACGCAGGCTTCCCACCAAGAAGGGAGCCTGACATGGGGCTCGATCCCAGGACCCCGGGATCATGACCTGAGCCGAAGGCCGAGGTTTTAACCCACTGAGCCACCCAGGCAGCCCCCCACCCCAATTTTTATTAAATTCTGGTTAGTTAACATATAGCATAATATTGGTTTCAGGAGAATTCAGTGATTCATCACTTCAGCTTCCTGATGTTCCTTTGAGGAACTACTCCCCAGTTCTAGACCCAAAGTTTCTTTTCCTCCTGCTAAGCTGGTATGACTTTTGCCACTCGCAACTGAAAAAAACCACTAATGGTAATAATATCTAACAGTCCGTGCTGGGCACCAGTCTCAGTGTTGCACATATATTAACTCTACGGTCAGATTACTACTATCCACATCTTCAAGACACAGCCGCCCTGCTTTGCTAAGGCAAGGTCTCCTGGCGACCTGAGCTTGGCAGTCCTCGGACCCCCCCTACAAGGACTTCCTCCCCGACCCCCGCATTCCTTCAGTGACACTCCTGTCCTTTGTACACCATCAACCCTCCGCCTCCTCCGCCTTCCATCGAATCAGCTCCACTGCACCCCACATCCCAGCAAATCCAGTTTAAACCATAGTTCGCCTCCTCGGATCCTACTGTGGTGGAGAATCACAAAACCATGAAGACTACAGGAAACACTTCTGATGTCCAATCAACACTTCAAAGTCCAAACTCCAAGGATCTCAAGTCTGAGGGGGAAGGTGACCCTGCCACTTTCCTCGAGGGGACATTTGGCGATATCTGGCAAAGCTTTTGGTTTAATGTGGGCATTCCAGTGTGTGGAGGCCAGGGATTCTACTAATGACCTTACAAAGCACAAGACAGACCCCCCACTACACAGAATTATCAGACCCAATATGTCAACAGTGTCAAGGCTGAACCCCTGCTCTCAAGCACCCAGGTGGGTGTCCTTTTGTTTCCCTCACCTGCTGACACTTAGCAGGGAAGGGTGGCAGTCACCCCGGAACCTTATTTGCATGTGTAATCATCTTTATCTCCTTCCCCATTCAGAAAAACAAAAGGTGCCCTTTCTCTCTGGAAGCCCGCTCACCCCTTTCTGCTCGGGCTCTGATCTCCCTCAGCATCTTCAAGACCCTCGCCCACAGCTCCAGCACTGGACTTGGAATTTAAGGCCAGTTCCCAAAGGCACAGCAGCGAAGAAAAGAGAGGCTTACAGGTGCCCCTCTCCTTAAGAGATCTCCTTTACACCTTAACTCCCTCCTAGCTACCCTCCCTCCTTCCTTTTGCGAACACCACTTAAAAAAAGAAAAAAAGGGCTGGTGACCAGGGGCTACACACTCCCGACATCAAACAAACTTTGTATTTCAAATTAGTTGTTGCCAACTCTTCAAAACTCAAGAGATTTTACATAAAAATACGGTTCTAGCTCTACCTGAAAAACCGGAAGATCTAGCAGCTTTGGGACCACAACTGTCTAAAACAGTGGGGGCTGAAGAACCTACCCCCTGGGCAGTCAGGTTCCTGCTCTCGCCGGCAGCGGGTCAGCTGACCCTGTCCTCTCCGCCCATCCACCGGACTCTTTTTGGCAAATCCAGTCTAGGTCCCTAATCTACCACCTCTCAACCCCCTCTCAATGGCCCTCCCCACCACTTACCGCCAAGATGCCTCATCAGTAACCTTTTAGTTGCCAAATTCAAGGTCTCCCTTTCTGCTGCCTCACACTACTCCATCTTCCTGCCCACCAACTGTACCCCTTCTTTGAGGTGGGTCGCTCCCCACCCTCCTAGCTTTCTCCTGCCCGTGTCCACTCCACCTTCCACGTCACGCTGCTTTTCCCACGTGCTTCCTAAGGGCTGAGGTGCTCCATGCTCTGTGTGCAAACCTCTGCTCTTCCTACCACCGCCAGCCTGGACAAGCCCTCTGCCAGTGAACCAGACTCCCACACCAGCCACCAGCTTCTCCCCTTTCTGCAGCTGACCACCTGCCCTGAGGGTCTCTTTTTGGCTGTGCCACGTGTACCTCAAACTCCACAGCTCAACCATCTCTTCCAAGGTAAACTAAGTCCTCCTCACAGGTGAGACATTTCTAACGAACCAGTTACCGGAGCCCGAAACCTGGGATCCATCCTAGCTTTCCTCTAGTCTCCATTCGAAGGCATCAAAGGCTGCTGATGGTGCCTGCTAAGTATTTCTAAGGTCAGTCCCAATGCCTTTGTCCTACTTCAGCCCCTAAGCACTACCCAAAACAGCTTTTAACTTACTCTCCCTCCATGGCCTAGCCTCCTTAATCAGTTTGGCTCCACATGGCTGCAGATGAGGTTTTTAATAAGTGCACCCGATCAGATGCTCCGGCTGAAAATTCCACCTCCACCCCACCACAGGATAAAACAGAAATTCCTTCCTGCAGCACACAAGCCCCAATTAGCCCTGGAGCCTCTTTTCCAAGCTCTTTGTTCTCTAGGCCTTACCCTCTAGCAGTTCCCACTACTGGTTCCCAGAACTGCTCCACGCCCTCCCGGCCAGCTTTTTGCACCTGGTTTCCTGGGCCTGAGTGCCTGAGATGTTGTCACCTCCACTCTCCACTCAAATGCTATGTCTGCTGTGACAATCCCCAGGTAAACCGATCAACTCCTACTGCACATAAAGCAAACACAGCCGCACCCCCAATTTCCCATAATTACAGCAAGGTGCCCTTCCTGCAGGCTTGGACCCACTAAACAAAATCTTTCTGTTCGAGGACCCTGTGTTAGACATCTCAGGATTCCCAGCACCTAGCAAAGCCCTATACAAGGCGCATAGTCTGTACGATCCCTGAATTTCCATTCCTCAGCGGTTACCCCTACTGGCCAGGACTGTCATGAAGCTCACCATACACATGCCAGGCCAGAGTAAACATACACAAAAAAGGTATAAAGGTCTTGTTTTGACATTAACAACAGGGGCCTGAGAGAGATCTGTGCCAGCTGCAGAGAGACCGCAAGAGGCTGCCTGGCTTGCACGAGTCTCCTTCGGTGGAAACGTCCTCTTCTCCCAAACGGGGCTAATAATAGAAACTGCCTCTTGGGGTCGTAGTGAGGATTAACAATGGCTGAAATGCTTCTCGCACAGGGCTGGACACAAAAGAAAAGCTCCACAAACGCTAGCCATTACGTGAATCCTGTTGGTGCGCTGCGACCACAGTGGAGGTGGGCAGTGGCAGGGGGCCGAGCACCCAGTCCCGGGTTCCGCCGCCCGGCGGGCTCCTGAGGCTCCTCCGGGGACCCCGCGGCGATCCCCGCACCCACGCCCGGCCCAGGCCCCGGCCCACGGCCACCTGCCCGCCGCCGCCGCCGCCGCCGCGTCAGAAGAAAGACCCCGGGAGGCGGGAAGCCAGGCCTCACGTGTGGTGCTGGGCCCCCGCCGAGGGGCGGCCCCGCTACTCACTGAGCCACAGCTCCAGCGCCGCCGCCGGCCCCGGGGGCCCCTCGGCCGACTCCGCCCCCGCCGCGGCCCCGGCCCCCGCGGCCACTGTCGCCGCCGCCGCCATGGCCCGTGTCCCGCTGCTCAAGCTGCGACCGTCCCTGCCGTCTAGCAGCCGCCGTCCGGCGCGATCCGGGGCTGCCGACGCGGCAGGCGAGGGTTGGCACGTGACGGGGCGGGGACTACTGCGGCCCCGCCCAGCAGCCAAAGCCCCGCCTCCTTGCGGGCCCCTGGGCCAGGGGTGCCGCCTCGCAGAGATGCCTCCCCTCAGCAGAGGCTGAGTTTGCACAGTCTACTTCTAGACCAGCAACGGAGTCAAAACCTATCAACCAGCGTCGCGAGGCCTGCGTGCTCTGGTCCTTCTGGAGTAGGCTTGTTGGATGAGATGCAGGATACCCAGTTCAACTTGATTTTCAGATAAACTAGAAATAGTTTTTGAGGGGGCTAGTTTTTTTTTTTTTTTAATATTTTATTTATTTATTTTACAGACAGATCACAAGTAGGCAGAGAGGCAGGCAGAGAGAGAGGAGGAAGCAGGCTCCCCGCTAAGCAGAGAGTCCCATGTGGGGCTCGATCCCAGGAACCAGAGACCATGGCCTAAGTTTAAGGCAGAGGCTTTAACCCACTGAGCCACCCAGGTGCCCCTGGGGGCCTAGTATTTTTACTCAGTGGGAAGTATCCAGGAGGGTCTTCCCCCACACCACCTTCTCTGAAATGACACACCTGCTTTCCATCATAATACCTTCTTTTCTCCATTACACGTTACACCATTGATACTAGATATTGCTTATTTTGTTAAAGCATAATTTTTCCTCAAAGAAGTTAGAATTCTCATACATATTGAAATGAACACGTGTTAACTATCTTAACTCTTTTGTTTTAGAGATTTTATTTATTTATTTGACAGAGAGAGAGAGATCACAAGTAGGCAGAAAGGCAGGCAGAGAGAGGGGGGGGGAAGCAGGCTCCCTGCTGAGCAGAGAGCATGACGTGGGGCTCGATCCCAGGACCCTGAGACTATGACCCAAGCGGAAGGCAGAGGCTTTAACCCACTGAGCCACTCAGGTGCCCCTTAACTCTTTAATTAAATGAGGGGAACTGGGGCACCTGGGTGGCTCAGTGGGTTAAACCACTGCCTTTGGCTGACGTCATGGTCTCAGAGTCTTGGGATCAAGCCCCACATCAGGCTCTCAGCTCAGTAGGGATCCTGCTCCCCCACCCCCCGCCTGCCTCTCTGCCTACTTGTGATCTCTCTCTGTGTTAAATAAATAAATAAAATCTTTAAAAAAATAAAAATGAGGGGAACTGAGATGTGATGTTATAATTCATTTAAATGAGAGAAAGTGTTGGGGGCACCTGGGTGGCTCAGTCAGTAGAGTGTAAGACTCTTGATCTCAGGGTTGAAAGTTCAAGCCCCACATTGGATAAAGAGATTATTTAAATTTTTAAAAAGAAAAGGCTAATGTGTACAGAATAAAGGAATGTTGGAACACATGGATAAATGGATACAAAACTAACTTTTCCATCAGCAGTGGGGGCTGTCCATCTAACTTGCAGAATAATTTGCATTACTATATCAGTCATCTATGAGTAACCTCTTATAGGAGGTCGGTGAGACAATGAAAGGCCATGCTATCTAGACAATGATAATTTTCCTTCGAAGAACTAATGATCTATACTCCATTGCCTGTTTTACTCCACTACTAAAAGCAAAAACTGCTCTGTACACATCCATATCCCCAGGACCTGGAATAGTGCCTAGCACAAGAGTGCCACTCAAGACTTGTTGAATGGCCAAATGAACCCTAGTAGTAGTAAGAGATAGTAGCTATATGGCTTTAGGTCCTGTCTCTCAACAAGGACTTCACTTCCATCTTGATCTCAGTCTGTACTTTCTAATGGGTTAAGTTCTCTCCAACTTATCTCTGAACTGTGACAAATGGCCCCACACAGGGAAAGCATCCTGCGATGGGAACCAACACTACCCCCGCCAGAAGCAGGGACTGCCTTGGGCCAGCAAGACCCTGTGATCGACCCTAATCATCATCGTTGATGACCGGAACTTCACTGCCCACCATTGCCCCACATTTTGCTTAGACAAACCTGGAAGTCTTTTCAGTACTTTGGAGATATTCTTTGAGAGGTTACTCTGCTCCCTTCCCTGTGCTGGCCTCACTGTAATATGCCCTTTTCTTCCTTCATTGCCACTGTCTCTCTGCCTTTGGATTTTACTGGTAGTGATGAAGCACACCTGAGCTGTTTGGGACCCTTGGAGCCAGGGGCTCTTGTACCTTTGTGGCCCAGTGACATCCCTACCCCTGAGTCAATATACAATCTTACCACCATGGTGTTATCGGAGTTTCAAAATAAGTCAGCTACACACATCTCCGTCTGACTGCTGCCCGTAGCATCTCTCTACATGGAAACTGTCCTGAAAGCTGTTTGCTGGCTTCTACACTAAACCTTTTACAGTTATTACCTGTCTTAACAGAATACCCCAGACTCGGCGGCTTAAACAAGCATTTTCTCACAGGTCTGGAGGCTGGGAAGTGCCAGAGAAGGTGCTGCAGACGGGGGTCCCTGGTAAGACTCCACTTCCTGGTTTGCGGAGGGCTGCCATCTTGCACGTGCTTCCAAGGGGGAGGGAGCAGAGGGGGGGATACAGAGAGCACTGGGGGCTCTGCCTCTTATAAAAATACTAATCTCGGGCACCTGGGTGGCTCAGTGGGTTAAGCCTCTGCTTTCCGCTCAGGTCGTGATCTCAGGGTCCTGGGATCGAGCTCCACATCGGGCTCTCTGCTCAGCAGGGAGCCTGCTTCCTCCTTTCTCTCTGCCTGCCTCTCTGCCTACTTGTGATTGCTATCTGTCAAATAAATAATAAAAAAAATTAAAAAAAAGATTAAAAAATTAAAAAAAAAACACTAATCTCATCGTGAGGGCTCCACCCTTGTGATCACATCTAAACTAATCAACTCCCAAAGTCCTACCTCCAAATACCGGAACATAGGGGCTTAGAGCTTCAACATAACGAATTTTCAGGGCACAGCTTCCACCTATCACATTATTCATATAGGGGAAACTTTGTTTTTCAAAGAAACTGCACCATCTGTAGCAAACCCTTCCATGTTCTCTGTATTTGGTTCTTTGGGAATTCATATTCTCTGTATTTGGTTCTTTGGGAATTATGGTAATCTCTGTAAACTGTAGATAACTGAAAGCAATTAAAAATTATTCTCGTCTAGGGGCGCCTGGATGGTTCAGTGCCTTCGGCTCACGTCATGATCCCAGGGTCCTCTGCTTGGACGGGCTCTCTGCTTGGTGGGGAGCCTGCTTCTCTGTCTCTCTCTCTCCCTACTTTTGATCTCTGTCAAATAAATAAATAAAATCTTTAAAAAAAAGTATTCTTGTCTATAGGCATGCAAATGACTTGTCCTGGAAAGATACAACCTGCTTCATGTGGAAAAACCAGTTTGTCTCCATTTCAATATTCCTGAACCATAAATGTGTGTGTCCTATGGATTCTCCTTCGAACTGGTTGTAACATCACCTCAGTATCTTCACTAATGAGTCAAATAAAATCTTTAACCCTTGTTCATCTCTTGAAAATCCTAAACACCTAGTGACACTAGAGCAGGGTTTCCTCATTGCAACAAACGTCTGGCGATGACTGGAGACTGAGCCCTACGGAGGGGCAGGAGCTGTCCACCGGCATCCGTCACTGCCATTACTTCTTACACCGGGCTTACGTTACTGATTTTAAGCAACCGCACTCGTTCAACATTCTGACTTGTGGATCAGTAATTTTCCAATGGGCCTTTGTTAGAATCACCTGGAGGGCTTGTTAAAACACATCCTGCAGGGCCCAGCCCACACGGTTTCTAATTCAGTAGGTCTGGGGCGAAGCCCAAGAATCTGTCTTTCTCATTAGTCTCCAGGCGATGCTGATGGTGTTGGCCTAGGGACTGCAACAGAGAGATAAAAGGCTAAGTGGGTAGTAAGGAAGTGGACTGGGAGGTCAGGACGGGGGCTGGGTTTCTGTACCATTGAACTTCCGCACTTTATAGATGGAAAATAATTATTGGTGGAACCGGAATCTTCTGGCTCTCCCTATCGAGCTTTAAACACCAGATGGGAAGTGACTGTACCTCAAGTCCTTTCTTTTATATGTCCTGTTCCCTCAGCCAGGAACAGACCTCCCTCTGCTGTCTGTCAAACTACCTCAGTGTGGGGCTGCCACATTTAACCAATAAAAATAAGGGAAACCCAGTTAAATAAAATTTTTTAGTACAAGTATGTCCCAAATATTGCCTGGGACATACTTATGCTAAATAATTACTCACTATTTATCTGAAATTGAAATCAAAAGGCAAAACCGAACTCCTTTTAAAGAAAATGTTCCCTGACTGGCTTCCCCCACACACCCCCGCACCCAGGGATTCCATATCCCTGTAGCAATTCCATTGGTTCTCCACCATGAGCTACACACCTGCCTTACTGTCAGTCTCACGTGAGAGGCTCTCTGAGGTGGGGGACCTTCTGTTTTGTTTTGTTTTGTTTTGTTTTTTAAGCTTAACAAATGTAAATACACACATACAAACATAGAAATAATTGGGGGTGAGAAACTCCTGTCGACCGAGTGTCTATCATTTTTTAAAGATTTCATTAATTAATTAATTAATTAGTTTTTAAGATTTATTTATTTATTTGACAGAAAGAGAGATCGCAAGTAGGCAGAGAGGCAGGCAGAGAGAGGGGAAGGGAAGCAGGATCCCCGCTGAGCAGGGAGCCCAATGTGGGACTCGATCCCAGGACCCTGAGATCATGACCTGAGCCGAAGGCAGCGGCTTAACCCACTGAGCCACCCAGGCGCCCCTAAAGATTTTATTTATTTGAGAGAGTGAGTGAGAGAGAACACGGACACAGGACCGGGGGAGGGACAGAGGGAGGGGGGAGGAGGAGAAGCCGACTCCTCACTGAGCAGGGAGCCCGATGTGAGGATCATGACCTGAGCAGAAGGCAGATGCTTAACAGACTGAGCCCCTCAGGCACCCCTGAGCGTCTATAATTAATGAGCCTTTATTATTCCTCTCCACATCCCCAGGCATCAGAGGGCCTGGCACACAACAGGTATTTGTCAAATGAAAGAATAAAGCTAGAACTGAATGGACTCAGTTCAGAGGTGTTCTACAGGTGATGAAAGCCTCCCCTCTCTGGCTGGGCTGTCCTACTGACATCAGGATTGGGGAAGTGGTGGGAGGGGGCAGAGTTGAGGGGGTTCTGGCCTAGAGGAAAAGGCCATGACCCTAACATTTGGCCCAGCTATAAAGGATAAGTTGGAGATCCCCCAGGCCATGATAATGAGCACAGTGCCAAGACAAACTTGTATTGCCTTCCAAATTAAAAAAAAAACAACAACACATTCATATCCGGTGACTAATGATAGTTACCCCCAGCGATGTGAAGTTCCTGGACACTGCAGCATTCTCGCTAAACATAGGGACCTCAGGGAAGCCAGCACCCGTGCACGTGACTGCTCACCCTGACCATCTGATCCAATCAGAGGTGGATCTGGTCTGTGACTCAACAGTGTCTCTGGGCGGCCACCGTGTGAAGCAGAGCTATTCTCACCACCAGGGGCACGATGGTGAAGATAGGAAGCCTCGTCCTTCTGGACCTTCCTGACACCAGCAAATCACCGCAGAACTCCTTACATAGCCGACCAGTCACGGAATCCATTCCAGTGGTGTGCTTTGGAAAGGAAGAGGGTGCCGCTGAAGAAAGACAACAGGAAGACCTCCTGGGAAGAAGTCGGGGGTGACCGGGCACAGCCAGAGAAGAGCGGGGAGACAGGTCTTCCAGCCGCAGAGAACAGCAGTACGAAGGCAGGAAGGAGATGTGACTGGGGACCTCGGGAAGGCTTCTGTGGTTGGAGCCAGACAAGAGGGCATGTGAGGGGCTGTGAGGCGTGAAGGGCAGCTGGGGAGACAGAGCAGGGTCAGGCTGTGATGAGGAAGCGCGGCTTCACCCGACCACAGCCCTCCTTCGAGCCTCCTTTCCCCATCATCTCCTACCAGGGCTCCCTGCTTCTGGTCTGGTTCCGCTCACATCTCGCAGCAGCAAAGCTCTCAGGGGGAGCTTTCAAATAATCCGATCATGTCGCCTCCTCGCTCAAAACATTTCAAAGGCTCCTCACCTTCCACCTCCCGAAGAGTTAACTCATGTCTTCACTAAGAGAACCCGCACTGTGTTCAAGTGCCCAGGGCTCCCCAACCCAGCCGTGTACCTCAGGGAAGAGCTTGCCCTGCCCCCAGCTCTGGGTCTGACCGACCTATGCAGATGCTTTCCCCTCCTTCCCCAGAAGTTCAAGAATGGGGAAGTAAAGCAGGAAAGGGTGCTTGGAGAAAAGTTTCTTTGCATTTAGGGAGAGCTGCAGAAAGCCACCATCTCTGACAGCACATGAAGGAGGAAGTGCAGAGAGGCCCAAGCTCTTAAGGCGAGCCAATTGTCAGCACAGGAAACCAACCCAAGGCTATTGGCTGGGGCTGATACAGCAAGAGATGGAAACGCAGAGACCAGGGGTCCTTACGGACGTCACTGAACGTTAAATTAACCAACCCTAGAGCCTGCCTTACCTCCTGAACTTCCTGTTACATGAAATACTAGATTTTATTTTAAGCTGGTTTGAATCTCAGTTGTTTTTGTTGCTATTTCCATCAGATGGTGTACCCTGATACCCTTAACCTGGCAAAGAAGGGCCATTTTGGGGGGCGCCTGGGTGGCTTGGTCAGTTAAGTGTCTGCCTTCAACTCAGGTCATGATCCCAGGGGCCTGGGATTGAGACCCACACTGGGGGTGGGGGGGGTGGTCTCTGCTCAGCGGGGAGCCTGCTTCCCCCTCTGCCCCTCCTGCACATGCTCTTTCTCTGTCAAATAAAGAAAAATCTTAAAAGAAAAAAAAAGGGCCATTTGGAATTTCCCTCTGCCTGGTTTCTCAGCCACTTTCTACACCCCTTCAATTCCTACTCTTACTTCTGACCATGCTCATCTTTGTGAAGTTCTCCTTTCCTCCTTTTACTCGGAATACCCTTCTAACACCAAGACCTGGGAAACTCCTCCTCATCCCTTAGAACCTCGTTCAAAGGTCACTTCATCTATAAAGCTTCTGGTACCCCTGAACTTACTAAAAGCCTCCCTCTGGGGGTGCCTGGGTGTCTCGGTGGGTTAAGCCTCTGCCTTCAGTTCATGTCATGATCTCAGGGTCCTGGGATCAAGTCCCACATCCAGTTCTCTGCTCAGTGGGGAGCCTGCTTCCCTCTCTCTCTCTCTGCCTGCCTACTTATGAGCAAATAAATAAATAAATAAAATCTTTAAAAAAAAATAAAATGGGGTGCCTGGGTGGCTCAGTGGATTGAGGCCTCTGCCTTTGGCTCGGGCCATGATCCGAGGGTCCTGGGATTGAGCCCCATATTGGCTCTCTGCTCAGCAGGGAGCCTGCTGCCCCCCCCCCCCACAGCCTGTCTGCCTACTTGTGATTTCTGCTGTCAAATAAATAAAATCTTTAAAAATAAATAAATAAATAAATAAATAAATAAATAAATAAAAGCCTCCCTCTCTGGACCCTGCTATCAGCTAGAGGGTACTCACTGTCTAAGTATTCAACACTCTTGGTCCCTGGGAAAGTAGCAGTTTTGTCGTATGACAAATATATTAACTGATGAATAGACGACTTCCATTTGTCCCCACCCTTCACTTCAGAGTCTTTGTCCAAAGTCTGTCTCATAGAGGGACGCCTGGCTGGCTTAGTCAGGAGAGCATGTGACTCTTAATCTTGTGGCTGTGGGTCCAGGCACCATGTAGGGTATAGAGATTACTTAGAAATAAAATCTTAAAAAAAAAAGAAAAAGAAAAAGAAAAAAGGCTATGCCTCACAGAGAGCTGGATTCAAAGCAAATTACAGGCCGCAGACCAGCCTGCTAACCACAATTGCAAATCTTGCAGTGATGTTGGGAAACTATTAGAATTTGGCAGTTAGACCAGAAGATGACTGCCACTTCTAAGAACCCACTGTTCTGACTGATGGGGCCCTTATTTTTCCCGTAAGATCTTCACTTGATTCCCTACTGTGTGTCAGGCAATAGGCCAGGCACTATGGTTATAACCAAGAACGAGACAGACTGCCTGCCCGTCTTAATCTTATGTTCTTTAGAGCAAGGGAGGCAGTCAACACATTCAAGTATACTATATAATTTCGTATAGGAATAAGTATTATGTAGAAACAAAGTAGGATAAAGGCAATGGGAATGAAATTCCAAATGTGGTTACAGAACGATCATTTTCTAGAAAAGATCCTGAGTGGCACAGAGAATGTGCTGAGGGGAAGGAACCAGTCTCCCTACTCAGTACGGTGGGCCCTCCTGCAGCCACGGTGCTATTGTGGGACTGTCCCACTGGTCACAGTTGACTGAACCGTGCGTAGACAGCTGACCCTAAAGAGGCCCATGAGATTCCTCCTGGGAATCTGGACATGGAATGCTAGTTATCTAACTGGGAATGTAGGATAAGAGAGAATTCGGCTTTAGTGCTGGGGCAGTTGCTGGCCAAGTACAGAGAAAGAGAAAGCCGGCCTGCAGAGGGAAGATGAGTGAAGTGGACCCAGCTGAAGGTTAGAGACTGTGGTCTCAGAGGGACAGAAGTGAGCTTCTTGGGTCCCAGCAGGTTGGCAGGTACAGATTTCATCTCTTGAAAGGTCTAGCTGGAAGTCCTCCTGTTTGGATCTCTGAGAGTCCTAACTCTCTCTTCCTTTTGCAGTTCAAGTTAGTTTGCGGGGAGGGGAGCCTGCGTGACATCTGCCTTCAGCTCAGGTCAGATCTCTGGGTCCTGGGATCAAGGCCTGTGTTGGGCTTCTACCTCAGCGGGGTGCTGCTTCTCCCTCTCCCTCTGCCCCACCCCCTGCTCCTTCTCTCTCTCAAACAAATAAATATATATATATATATATATATATATATATATATATATTTTAAAGTTAGTCTGTTTCTATGCTTTGCAAACAAGACTGCCCTTTCTAAGAATGAAAATACTGGTGGTGATGATGATGGTAATAGATAACATTGGTTAAGTGCCAGGCAGTTTTTTTTTTTTTTTTTAAGATTTTATTTATCTATTTGACAGAGGGAAAGATCAAAAGTAGGCAGAGAGGCAGGTAGGCAGAAAGAGAAGCAGGCTCCCTGCTGAGCAGATAGCCCAAAGCGGGGCTCGATGCCAGCACCCTGGGATCAGGACCTGAGCTGAAGGAAGATGCTTAACGACTGAGCTCAGGCTCCCCTAGTGCCAGGCAGTTTTAAGAACTTTCCATATAACATCTATTTTTATCCTTACAACTCTTTGAGAAAGGAAAACTTACCAGCCCCATTTTACAGATGAGGAAACTGAGGGACAGAAATCACATGGTGAGTAGGTGGTAGAACTGGCTTTTGGATCTAGTAATTGGCCTCCATGGCCTTTACCACTTCACTATGCTCTCAGAAGCACAGGGTGACGGACTTGAGGTTATTTCCAATGTGTGGAGTCCCTTCACACACACTCACAATACTGGGCAACCCCCCCCCCATCTGAAGACACATGCCACTTGTAGACAGCTCCCTCCAACTGAGGAAGTGGCAGCAGCTTTACCAACTCATGAGCCAGTTTCTTGTAACTGTGCTTTGTGTTGTAGAAGCAGGGGCTCTGATGTCACTCTGCAGTTAAGAGTTGAACTTGACCCCGGGTTGTCCTAAGTCTGAGTTTAAATCCTTGTTTTGCCTCACATTACCACCTCGGGACAGTTCATTAACTCCTCTGAGCCTCAGTTTCCCTACTTATAACACAAATAAGAATACCTCTCTTACAGAGTTGTGGAAACTAAATGGGGATGGGCTACCGTGTTTCTCACTTGGAGGCTGGCTGCCACATGGGGAAACTCTACAGAAGCCCCAGTAGGTTCTTTTAAAAAAATTGTTATTTGGAGCACCTGGGTGGCTCAGTGGGTTAAAGCCTCTGCCTTCAGCTCAGGTCATGATCCCAGGGTCCTGGGATGGAGCCCTGCATCAGGCTCTCTGCTCAGTGGGGAGCCTGCTTCCTCCTCTCTCTCTGCCTATTTGTGACCTCTGTCTGTCAAATAAATAAATAAAATCTTTAAAAAAATTATTTTATTTATTCTTTTTCCAGTACGGTCTTTATACACAGCCATCATCTTCCTCCCATTTCTATTTACCCCAGTATGAACATCTACTTCAGGGGTGGGTGCCTGGCTGGCTCAGCTGGAAGAGCATGTGACTCTTGACCTTGGGGTTGTAAATTTGAGCCTCATTTGGGGCATAGAAATCACTTAAATAAATAAATAAAAAGAACATCTTATTTCAGAAACCTGTAGATGAAGACTTACAAAAATGGGCAGAAGGAAGAGGTAGACATGAAGAAAAAGGTGTGAAAGAGGCAGGTGAAGGTCTCCAGCCCAAGGACAAGTCCCAGAGAACTGAGGCGAGAAAGGGATGACCTTTAGAGAAGGAGAGACAGGACGCCCCCGTGCAAGGCCAAAGAGCAGTAGAAAACGCAGTGCTCACCCTCGTCAGACAGTCACTTCTCCTCTCCCACGCCCCAGAGGGTCTGCCACCCAGTTTAGCCCTGCATGCACCAGCCACCCTGCCCTGCTCCATATTCCAATAGGCCCCGAGAACCGAGATCCAATGTCCAGGAAGCTGCCACACTGTTAAGGGCCGACCTGTATCCCCTCAACACTCACATGCTGACACCCTAACCCCCAAGACCTCAGGACATGACTGGATGTGGAGACAGGACCCCTAAAGTTGGGGTTAAGTTACAGCTAGGCCACCAGGATGGGCCTCACTCCAACCTGACCCACGTCCCTTTAAGGGTAGATGTGAACACCCAGAGAGACCCCGTGAGGACAGAGAGGTGGCCGTGGGCAAGCCAAGGAGAGAGACTTCTGGGAAGCCCCACCTGCTGACACCTTGACCTTGGACTTCCAGACTCCAGAACTGTGAGAAAACCATTTTCTGTTGTTTAAGGCACTTGTCTGGCAGCCTGAGCCAAGTGTGAACCTGCCCCTAACCGCCGCCATGTTAACGTGCCGTCCAGACCAGACATGAGATGAGAAGAGGCCATAGAAGCAGCGTGTGCACTCGGAGACTGTTTCCACTCGGGGTTCCTTCCACGAGCTTCCCTCTGAAGGCGGTTTCCAGGCCCGCCCAGGTTCCTAGGGCCGTCTCCACTCTCCTGCACATCTTCTCTCTAGCTGGAAAGCACCTTCTGTATTCGCTCCCGCACTTCCCTCACTCCCAAGGACACCATCATCTCGGCTACAGGGGGTCCTTGCTAAGAATGAAAAGAGAAAACATGGCCTCATTGCCTTAAACTGCCGAATGAGCGAATACCCAGGGAACCCCAGTGCTGCTGCCTGCACCCCAAGGGGCACAGTTAGCCTTCTACTGTCTTTACTTTCTGCGGCTGAGGCTGACTCCCAGGAGCCCGTGCTCTTGGCCCCCCCACCCCCCGCTCCCCGGCCGTCAATGGCCAGCTCCAGGCAGGCCGGGAGTGGGTTTCATTCACTGCTGTGCCCACTGTACCCGACATGGTGCTTGCGCACAGTGGGCACTCCATACATACTATCTGCTGAATGACTGAAGGGGACGATCCTGCGCCATTTGTCTTTGTACCCCCGGATCAGAGCTTACTGCCGGCCAGTGAATGCCAGCTGAATGGATGAATGGGGGGCTCCAGGGAACCATCCGGCCCATCTGCCCACTTACCAGCTGCCCGCTGAGGGCCACTCGGAGGACCCGCATCACAGTACTGTGTTTGGTCCCTTCCAGGCCTTCGGATACCTTCTTCAGTTTGCTATTCAGCATGTCCTGAGTAAAGCTTGTATCGGGTCCTTCTAAAAGCCTAGAAGAGAGGGGCGCCTGGCTGGCTCAGTTGGAAGAGCATGCTATTCTTGACCTCAGGGTTGTGAGTTCAAGCCCCATGCAGGGTGCAGAGATTACTAGAAAAATAAATAGGGGCGCTTAGGTGGCTCAGTTGGTTAAACGTCTGACTCCTGATCTCAACTCAGGTCTTGATCTTGGGGTTGTGAGTTCAAGTCCCACATGGGGCTCTACCCTGGGCATGGAGCCTACTTAAAAATAATAATAGTAATAAATAAATAAGTAAGCAAATAAATATATAAACTTAAAAAAAAAAAAAGCCAACAAAAGACTAGAAAAGAGCCAGTCTATGGGGGCCTGCATGGGCCAGTGGCCAGTACGTGAGAGGGAGGATTTCAGAAGATTAACAGTCAGCTGGGACTCTTCAGGCCTGTATTCAAGCCTGCTTGGGGGCGAAGGGAGGGAAGGAAGATCTACTGTCCTCATCCCCATCCAAGCTGAGGAAGACAAACAACCAAGGGACCACATTCACAGATAATCCAAGCTCAATATAGGAAAACTCCATAATAAGAAATTTACTAATTTCTACCTCAATGTTAAGTGATCTCTATGCCTGTTTTCTCATCTGTAAAAGTGGCTGCACCTCACAGGGCGCTGGTGGGGCTAAGTTAAAACTTGTCAGGAACTAAGTACATTCACTGCCTGAATAGACAGTAAGTACTCCAAAGTATTTGATCTTGTATTTCATTAAAAGATTAAGTAGCTGACATTTTTCTGTCCAAGAGCTGAGGGACCTTGCAAGAGAATCTTCAAAACAACAACAACAAAACGAACTTAAGAACAGGTTAGACACAGGATGGAAGAAGGAAGCTCTCTGGGAAATTACCTGAAATGCAGTGGAAGGAGGACTCCTGGGGAGGAGGGGGAGGGGTGAATCGCACAGAAGTGCAGGAAGAAAGATAGCAGGAGACCCCAGTCCCCTACCACCACTGCCACCAACTTGCTTACAAACATTTTCTCCCTTCCTTCCTTCCTTTTTAATTTTTAGGGCAGCAACCATGCCCCCTTGCCTCCATTCTGGGACACGGTAAGACTTAGGCCTATCAGACCTGCACATCCATACTGGCCTTTATGAACTCCGCAGTGAAGTCACAGATGCCACCTTCCTGGTGGCCAGGAACAGCACCTCATGCAGCTACATGAAGAGATAGGTGACCCCAGCCTGCATGCGCTTCCAGAAGGCCTTGTACTCGGCAGGCTGCTGCACTTGGACGTGATGAAGTCGGCCACGGTGAAACAGTTCCCAAAGCGGGAGAAGGTCATGGTGTCCGCTGCCGGGGGCCACCGAGGACAGGGCTCCGTGTTAGCCGGCCTGGTGCCCCATTCTTACTACAACCATTCTTTGCACACAGCTTGAAGCACTTCAGACCCAAAATGCAAGAGGCCAGCCACCTCGTTCCGCTTTCCTGAGATCCAGCTGAGATCCAGCTGAGATCCTCTCTCACTCGTGCGCTCGAGTTTCAAGAGACTCCCCAGGAACTCAGAACTGCACTTGCCAAAAAAGAACACTCACAACGACTCCGAGCTGGAGCGAAGGACAGGGGCAGGGTGGGGGGGGTCTGTTCGCCGGCGCCGTGCCAGTCTCCTCTGGCTACTACGGGGACTCCAAACTGGAAATGCTGCACAGGAGCTGGGGCTGGAGAGCTCTGCCGGCGCGGACAATCCACGAGGCCGACTATGATGCCGCCTGCGCACGTCGGGGTCCAGGGAGCCCCCTTCCAGGGCCGGGCTTCGTGAAGAGGGCTGCATTCAGCAGGAACATGAAGAGACTGCCGCCGCGGACTGACAGATTCCGTCCCTAACTCTAGTATTTGAGCAGCTGAGTTCCAACGGGACACCAGAGTAACCATCCTTACCGCATTATTAACTGGGCCCCGTGAGAACTATTCCTTCCAAAATCCGGGAGACAAAACACGGAAAACATAAAACGTAGCGTGGGAAAAAACAGGTATTCTCCTCCACGTCACTGTGGGGAAGCAGGCTGCCA
Source organism: Mustela nivalis (assembly GCF_964662115.1). NCBI lineage: Eukaryota > Metazoa > Chordata > Mammalia > Carnivora > Mustelidae > Mustela > Mustela nivalis. Next base: position 21,708,484 of record NC_139038.1, read on the forward strand.
AGGAGTTGGTGAAAGACTGACAGGCCCCAGGTGGCCAACAATGGCAGCTCGGGACACGTGAGAGCTGGCCCAGAGCTGGGTGTGGACACAGAAGGGACATCGAGAAATCTGGCAGCTCTGGAATGCTTGGGTATTGGTTTTCCTGCCTTGAGTGGGAGCCTCAGACTGTCTCTGAAGCCTAACCCTGTGGCAGGGATGGGGAGTTAAGGCAATGGTCCTGGTGAATTAGAACTTAGAGCCCCTATGGTGGAATGCCCTAAATTAAAGGAGTATTAATAATAATGGCTCTTGGGAATTAATCCTGGAGATACAGTTGCAAACCTGCTTAATGATGTCTATATGTGGCTATTCACTGCAGCATTGTTTGTAACAGCAAAATCTGGAAGCAGTCCAAATGTCTATCAGCAGGAAACGAGTTAAATAAATCATGGTAATGTGGTTTCATAATGGGATTGGTGTAGCTGCAGAAAACAATCAGAATGCTCTCTAAGCACTGAGCAGAACCACAAGTACCTTTTTTTTTTTATTTTTGACAGACAGAGATCACAGGTAGGCAGAGAGGCAGGCAGAGAGAGAGAGGAGGAAGCAGGCTCCCCACTGAGCAGAGAGCCGGATGTCGGGCTCTATCCCAGGACCCTGGGAGCATGACCTGAGCCAAAGGCAGAGGCTTTAACCCACTGAGCCACCCAGGCGCCCCTGATCCACAAGTATCTTAAGTGAAAAAGACAACAAACCAGAAACACACCAAAGTGTTACCGTATTTTTGTGTAAAAAAGAAGGATCCTTGGGGCGCCTGGGTGGCTCAGTTGGTTAAGCGGCCGCCTTTGGCTCAGGTCATGATTCTAGGGTCCTGGGATCAAGCCCCGAATCAGGCTCCCTGCTTAGCAGAGAGCCTGTTTCTCTCTCTCTCCCTCTGCCGGTCGCTCTGCTTGCTTGTGCTCTCTGTCTGTCAAATAAATAAATAAACTCTTTAAAAAAAAAAAAGAAGGCTCCTTTAGATTTAACTAGGAATAGTAGTAGGTATGGACACAGGGTTCTGGAACTAGGTGGATGGGGAACAAGGATAAAAATGGGTTTCCTGGGCGCCTGGGTGGCTCAGTGGGTTAAGCCGCTGCCTTCGGCTCAGGTCATGATCTCAGGGTCCTGGGATAGAGCCCGACATCAGGCTCTCTGCTCAGCAGGGAGCCTGCTTCCTCTTCTCTCTCTGCCTTCCTCTCTGTCTACTTGTGATCTCTCTCTGTCGAATAAATAAATAAAATCTTTACAAAAAAAAAAATGGGTTTCCCAATTATTTACCTTTTTTATACTTTCTAGGCTTTAGACCCAGGTTTGAGAGATCTGAATGTGTTCCTAACCAAAATATTACATCTAAAATTTAAGAACTTCTAAGAATGGAGTCATATACCCGTATGGTTGAATACTCTGACATTACGCAAAGGAAACTGCTAACGGTGGTGCGTTTCTGTCGGGGGCAAGAGGACAGACAACACATTTTTTGCTAATAGACCTTGCACCATTTGTATGTTACTATAATTTTTGGCTGCATGCTTATTTTCTTACCACTTCTCAATGTGTATTATAACAATATTTTAAGGTTTCGGGAATCAGGCACTTTCCAAGCACTTTGCAGAGAAACACAAGGCCTTGTAGGCCCAGCCTACAAGGTTTGGGTGTGAATTCCTGCTCCTCCAACTTACTATTATTTTAGACAAGTTACTTAGCCTCTCTGCGTCTTGATTTTCTCATCTATAAAATGGGGATAACTATTTTATTTTTATTTTAAAAAGATTTTATTTATTTATTTGACAGAGAGAGATCACAAGTAGGCAGAGAGGCAGGCAGAGAGAGAGAGAGGAGGAAGCAGGATCCCCGCTGAGCAGAGAGCCCGATGTGGGACTCGATCCCAGAACCCCGAGATCATGACCTGAGCCGAAGGCAGCGGCTTAACCCACTGAGCCACCCAGGCACCCTGGGGATAACATTTTAACCTGCTCCTTCATTAGGTTGCTGTGAATTTAAGTGTGTATACACACACACACACACACACACAGCCCTCGCATGAATCTATGTACCTAATGTACAGAATGTATAGAACAGCCCACTGAGGGCATGTGCACAAGCAGACACTTATTACCTACTTTAATCTCTGCAATTAAGGCGGAAGGAGATAAGTAAAGAGGACACTGTGGGTTTTGCTGCCCACCATCCGTCTGCCTTCCTCCTGATAGCCCAAATCTCGGGGAATCGCCTGGCTCTCATTCTCAGCCCATGTGCCCTGGCTGGGGGTCCATTTAGAACCCAGGAGAAGGATAAGCTAACCTGCACTGACTGGGACGTTACGCTCTCCAGGCTTTAATGACTGGTTCGGAGACAGGACAACAAGGCTAAGCAGGCTCCATCGGAGCTCATCGCCGGGCGTGGCTGAGGCTCTGAGGCGCCGGCGCAGACGCGAGAGGCTACTAATGCTCTGTTCCCGCGTGTCTCCTCTTCACAGGCAGAGAGAAAATTTTCTGCCAGCCTCATGGCTGCCAAGTTAAAAAAAATCGACACTTTCCAAACTCCCCTGTGGCTTGCTATGGCTGCCAAGACAGGCGTTCTAGTCAGCGGGATACGGGCGGAAATGAACGTGTAACCCGTAAGTCAGGTCTGGAAGGGGAAGGAGTGTCCTGTCCTTCCCTTGTCCTCCTTCTTGTTCTGGCTTAACTGTGGATGATCTGTGAGCCACCATGTACCGCGTAGACCAGAGCAAAATCTAGGGACAGCAAGACCCTTGAGACATGGGAAAAGCTCTCCAGCCTCGGATGGCCACTTCCACATGGGTCAGCACTGTCCTCTCTGTCGTCTGATAGAGTCCCACCCTCCACCCACCCAGCACAGACTGCCTGCAGAGGAAGGAGCCAGCATGGAGAAGTGTGGAACAGAAGGTCAAAGGGACAGAGAGAGAAAAAGTAGGTCTTGATGACACAGTTTTGGCTCCTGCATGAGGCTCGGCTTAAGTCAGTTTGGTTGTACTTCTGTTCCTGTCGCGGTAAGGACCGTAATGTCATCTCTACCTTGGAGACGAGGAAATGGGAGCTCAAAGAGGTGAGGTAAGTTGGCCACAGCGACGCCGTGTGGGCAGGAGAATAACCGGGGAAGTGGCGGTACTGGGAGGGAAGCCACGGGGACCCACTCCCAAAGCCCAAACATGCCGCCCCTTTCGGGGAGGGTCTGGGGTCCTCTGGGGAAGCCTCTCTTCCATACAGACCCAATCAGCTCTGTCCAGACCCTCTTGCCAGCCATGAAGGCTGGTGTGAGGACCTCACAGTCAGCCCTGGGAGAAGGGTCCTGGGAGAAAGAGGGAAGTCGGGTGCAGAGCCTTGGGCTTGGCCTGTAGGAACTCACCCCAGCACACGCTTGGCAATCACATCCACCTTCTCTGAGAGGGCGCCCAGCTGTGCTCGGCCCACTGCAGGGCGAGTCCACAGGTAGGAGTATGCTGGCGAGACCAGATCCTGCAGGCGGCAAATGTGACCCTGGGTGGGGGGTAAGAGGCAGTCACTGGGAGCGCTGTGGACAGGGCTCCAACGCACCGGGACAGGCAGTGACAGGGCACCAGCCACTCCCTCAATCTCCTGCGACTCCTCAACGCCACACCTGTCTCAGCACGATGATCCTTTCCACGTAGGCTGGGGCCAGGACCTCCCTGTCCTGAATCTGGTCCCCAAACGTCTCCTCCACCAGGGCCTGCAGCTTCCCCACCAGCTGGCGCCTCTGGGTCTCGCTGCTCACCAGCCGACAGAGGTGCAGCCTGTAAGAGAGGCCAAGGGACTGTCCTGACTCTGGCGTCACCAGCCCCAAACCCTCTCCCCGCAGGGGAGCTTGTGGGGGGTGGAAGCATGACCCATTATGTGAGCTGCCCATCCCACACCCTGGAAACAATATACAGGAAAGGGATCTAGCCAAAGTCTGCAGCAGCCTGAGAGTCCCAAGCAACCCTGAGAGATATCCTGTTTTCATTGTTTCTAAAATAGGAGCTAACATTTTAAACAAGGAAGAGATCACATAAAAATAGAGATTTCTGGCCTCTCTCAGGAAATTTGAAGATCTGGCTGCAAAGGGCCCGCCTTCCTCACGCTTCAGTGCTAGCATGGAGTGGAGAAGGCCCAGCTCACAGGCACAGAACACTCCAGTCTGCCCAGCCCTCTGCTCCCCAGGGCCTCTCCCGGCGGCCACCCTCCCCTATGCTGCTGGCCTGGCCTCTACAGACACCTGAGTTTACAAGACAGACTCTGCCGGTGTTGCCTCCTGGCACAGCTCTAAGCAGGGGGCTCTGGCACAAAAAGGCAGAGGTCAAGAATACGGCTTTGGAGGATTCAAAGCCAGGGGACAGTTTGGAGGACAGATCTGCTTCAATCCAACGTTCAGAGTTAAAACGTTCAGGTTTTCTTATCAGTTCGAATGTTCACCTTTCTAGAATTCTCCTGCCTTGTTCCCTCTCAGGAAGCAGCAAAGCCTCCAGGCAGGCACTGTGAGTCCTCAGTCCCCTCGCTAAGCTGCCCTCACCCTGCCCCCAGCAATGTCAGAGGGACCTGAGGGCCAATCTGCAGGCACTTCGCCCTGGTCCCTGGCGCGGAAGGTGGGCAGCAGCGGTGGGATCTCCTGGGCTCTGGAACCGGCCAGGCCTACAGATGAGACCAGCCCTGTGAGATGTCTGCAGCAAGTTACACGCACGCTCAGAGCCTCAGGATACTCGCCAATCACATGGGGATGATGGGAGGTGGGGGGCCTCCATCACAGGGCACTGTGCAGATTAAATGAGGGACCATCTGTAAAGCACAGAGCTCAAGGCCACTGGAGGTGGGCAGGGGGTCGGAACAGAGGCTCCCGCGTGTCAGTGGTGGAAGGAGGAGACCCTCTGGGGAGCTATCTAGAGCATACAACTCTCCGAAAAACAGAACGGTTTTCTTACAAAGGAATTAATACCACATGCTGAAACTGTTCCTAAGACTGCCTTAGCAGCAAGATGAGACAGTGGAAAGCAAGCAATTAAGGGACCCTAGTGGCCAAGCTTGAGATAACACTCATCCGGTCCAGGGCCCGGGAGGCAGAAGTGCTAACAGATGGTCTTTACTGTTACTACTCCCACCGCACCTCTAGGACTGCTGTGACAGCTATTACTGCCTTTACTACTAGCACTGACATAATCACAGCAGTGGCTTGATGCTAGAAACATCTAAACGTGACAGCTTTACCTGCATTAGACCCACAGCCATCGGTTCCAACACTGCATCTCCTCCCTGATTCATACTGAGCAAAGCCCACCTCTACCTTCCTCTGGCTGCCCTCATGCTCCGGTGGGGGGGGGGACTAGAATGGGTCACCAGCTATCTCCCCCATCCTGTCTCCATTTCCCTGAGATACTGCTTCCCCTATAATCAGGTAGCGTACAAGTTACATTCGCTCCGGAATGCCCCACTCGAGAGAAGCCTGCTGTTTACTGTGTGAACTTGGGCTAGTCATGGGACTGCCCTAGGTCTCAGTTTCTGCATCTGCAAAATAGAGCTTAGTCGGGCAACCGACCTCAGAAGTCCAACGGTAGAAATAAATGAAGTAACATCCTTAAAACACCTGCAGTCCAAGTGAATTCCCTGGGCTCACACAAGTAAAGCACTGAGAAGCCTGTTTCCAAACCAGTGCTCAGGAGAGGGCACTGAGTCCCTTGTCCCTTAAGTACACCTCTGTCCGCTGGCTTTACCACTGAGGCCCTTAGATGTATATGTCAACAGTGATCTGAACCGTAACTGGGTTTAGAAGGTTGAGTGAAGAACTTCGTGAAATGTACAACAGGTGCCGCGAGACAGTGCTCATTCACCGCTGGCTGAGGGAGGTGGGGGGTGATTCCAAGATGAAGATCCCCCTTCTCCAGGCCGTGGTTAACAGAATCCAGGCCCGGGATGGGCGGGACAATAGCAATGACAAAAACAGCACCTACCACGTACTGAACACTTTCTATGTGCCAGAGGCTGCGCAAGGACTTTGACGCAACACTTAATTTTATTGAACTCTCAAGACAATTGCACAAGGTGGGTCCTGTTATCAGCCCCATGTTCAAGAAGAGGAAAGAGAGGGAGCTTAGGTGACTTACAAACTTTGTGTCAGGTCACAGAATGTTAGACACCTGAGCCCACAGTCAAATCAGGTCCATGTGACTCCAAAGCCTGCTAGACCCTTTGCCCCGGGGACCCATCATCATCGAGAAAGCCCTTTCCCACCAGCCACCCCCCACCACAGGTTCCCCACTCACCTGTTGAATTCTGGAAGCTTCTCCAGGTCCAACAGGGCTGAGTGGCAGGTGACTCGGGTCAGGTCGAACTGTGTTATCAACTCCGGCAAGGTCCTGCCCATCTGGTTCTCTGCAAGCAGACATGCCCAGCCTCAGCCCCCTGCCTCTCCTTTCAGTCACAAGGCAGGCTGGGCGAGCACCTTCTGGGCTCCCCACTGCATTCCAACTGAAGGGATTTAACTTCTAGCTCTTTCCTAGATCAAGCGCTCAAATGAGCTCTCATTTGCAGAAAGGATTCTGTCACTCAGAAAGAAACAAGTTTGAAAACAATCAGGCTAAATGACCCTCACTGCCCCCAAAGATGCGAGACGCAGGAACAGCAGTGCCTGGAGACTGTGATTCCACTGGTCTGGGATGCAGTCTGAGCATCAGTGCGCTTTACAGGCCTCCCAGGAGACTCCCAAGCATAGGCAGGGTTGAGAACTACTTTGCTGGGAGCCCCTCCTCCTGAGCAGCAGCCCCGCCCCATACAGTCGGTGGGCAGCGTGGTCAGGCTCGGGCCTCAAGGGGGCCTCTGCCATGTCCCTTACAGGCTGTGTGACTATAGTAAACCTCTCTGAGCCGCTCAATTCTCTTAGAAATTGCAGTGATAATACATACCTCCCAAGGATATTTCAAGGAGCAAACCAGGTAACAGCAGAATGAACAGTAAGCAGACTACCACTGCCACATTTCTCAGAAACCCCCTCCACAAAGAGGTCACCCTAATTTGCTGCTGCTTTAACCTTTGGGTTCTAAGTCTTGGGCCAAATAAAGGCTCAGCTGGAGTAAACTAGGGTCATAGTAAGCTTCGTAATACTACTGGAACTTAAACTTGCCACAGTGGTAGTAATATAATTGTCATCATCGTAAGATCTGTAATTTTCGGGGGCCTGGGTGGCTCAGTTGGTTGAGTGGCTGCCTTCAGCTCAGGTCATGATCCCAGGGTCCTGGGATTGAGCCCTGCCTTGGGCTCCCTGCTCAGTGGGGAGTCTGCTTCTCCCTCCCCCTCTCCCCCTCCTCCTGGCTCATGCTGTCTCTCTAATAAATAAATAAAATCTTTAAAAAAAAAAAAAAGGAAAAAAAAGATCTGTAATTTTCGTGCTTACTGCGTGGCAGACACTTGGCTGGCTGCCTTGTACTCATGAACTCAGTGCATCCTAACCCTCTGAGGGAGTCACTTATCCCCATTTTACAGATGAAGCAGGCGAGGCTCAAGACTATAGCTCCTTGGGGCGCCTGGGTGGCTCAGTGGATTAAGCCGCTGCCTTCGGCTCAGGTCATGATCTCAGGGTCCTGGGATCGAGTCCCGCATCGGGCTCTCTGCTCAGCGGGGAGCCTGCTTCCCTCTCTCTCTCTGCCTGCCTCTCTGCCTACTTGTGATCTCTGTCTGTCAAATAAATAAATAAAATCTTTAAAAAAAAAAAAAAAAAAAAAAAAAAAAAAAAAAAAAGACTATAGCTCCTTAAGAGCAGGGGTTACATCTATCTTGTTCGCTATTGTAGCCCCAGCATTTAACACAATTTCTGGTTCAATAAACCCAAGAATGAACTTGGGCAGGCTGCAGGTGGCAGCAGCCAGGGCTGAAGACCAGGCAGGCCTGAACCAAAGCCCCCCCGCTCCTCACTGCTGGAATCTCCCAGGGGTGGGTACCTGCAAACCCCGAGCCACAGTTGGTGATGATATCAAGTAAGGCATCCGGCAGGAAGTCGGCGGCCGCAAAATGCTCCAGGAAAATGTCCCCCTGCCTCTTGGACAGCTTGCTGCCATCCCTGTTGAGCAGCAGGGGCAGGTGGGCAAAGCGAGGAGGCTGCCAGCCCAGGGCCTGGTAGAGAAGCAGATGCTTGGAGGTGGAGACCAGCCACTCGGACCCACGCAGCACGTGGCTGATGCCCATGTGGTGGTCGTCCACCACGCAGGCCAGATGATACGTGGGGAAGCCATCGCTTTTCAGGATGACTGGGTCCCCCTCCACATTTGCCACCTCATGCCGATTCCAGCCGTACACCAGGTCCTGGAAGGCTGGCGCTTCCCCCTCCAGGCGGAAGCGGATCGCAGGTTTGGGGCCTTGGGCTAGCTTCTGGGCCACCTGCCCCTGGCTCAGGTTCCGGCACCTGTTGTCATACCTGTCAGGAAGCAGAGTAGCACAGTAGCTCAGGGTACCAAAGACACAGGTGGGTTCTGTCTTCATCTCTGATAGTTAGATAAGCTTGCCAAGTCCTTTACTTCTCTAGCCTTCTTTCCAGTCTCGAACAGGCATAAGAAGAGGGCTATGGCGGAAAACCGAGTGAGATAATAGCACGGCAGACACTTACGCCCACCTGCCAACCTGTCCCTCTTCTTCGTTAGCGAGGAAATGGAGAAATGCAGAGTCCCAGGGGCGGAATCATTGCTGGTGTAGCCGATCGTGCAATCTCTTTCCCCCATGCCAGCCGCTGGGCCAGGCAAGACCACTATATTCACTGAGACTCAAGTAAAAGTCTGCTTGGGGGAAGGGGAGGTTAGGGTCCTCGGAAAGGAGTGAAAGCCACAAGAGGAAAACCCCCTTTTTTATTCCCTGCTTTCTGCTTCTGTGCTCTTTAGCTGTTGTCCTATGAGGAGAGATGCTTGGGGCTCCTGAAGCCCCGTACAACAGATAGGGGGTGGGGCAGGGGAGGCCGGGAGGAGCCAAAATGCAGCCCTGATGTCTTGAAGCTGCTGGTTTTATCCTTGAGTCTCTCACCTCCAGACTTTTTTTTTGGGGGGGGGGTGCAAAAAGTGGTCTTATTAAAGCACAGGGATAGGACTCATGGTCAGAAAGAGCTGTTGCCTCACCTCCAGATTTCTGCAAAGGAAGTGGCAAATGTCTGTCAGTTATGCCCTGGCTACTCCAAGTATGGTCTGTGGACTCCCAGAAGCAGCCCCACCAAGGAGCCTGTCCGAAATGCAGCATCCTGGGCCCCATCCCAGACCTGGTGGATCCGAGTCTGCGTGTTGACTAGATCCCCAGGTGAGCTGTCTGCACATTAAAGTATGAGAAACTCTGGCTTGTCCCTTTTTTTTTCTTTATTTTTTTAAGTAAACTCTACCCCCGGGATGGGGCTTAAACTCATGACCCTGAGATCAAGAGTTGAGTGCTCCACCAACCAAGCCAGCCCGGTGCCCCTGGTTTGTCCCTTTTCCACAGGGCATTCCATTACTAGCTCCCCAAAGCATCCTTTTTTTTAAAAAAAATTATTTATTTATTTGACAGACAGAGATCACAAGTAGGCAGAGAGGCAGGCAGAGAGAGAGGAGGAAGCAGGCTCTCTGCAGAGCAAAGAACCCGATGCGGGGCTTGATCCCAGGACCCTGGGATCATGACCTGAGCCGAAGGCAGAGGCTTTAACTCACTGAGCAACCCAGGCGCCCCTCCCCAAAGCATCCTGATAGAAAACGTAAAGCTTGAAAACACACTCCTAACACAGCGCTAAGTGTTCAATCGGTAAACGGCTGCATGAACTCCATGGCAGAACTTGACCATGATTTTAAAAGAGAACCTTCTGCCAACGGACAAGCAGACTGTTTATAATAAAAGAGCAATGCTGCGATGAGGGGCATGTGGGTGGCTCAAGTTTGATGTCAAGTTTGTGACTTCAAGCCCCACAGTGCGTGTGGAGCCTTGGCTCAGTCAGGAGAATGTATGTCTCCTGATCTGGAGGTTATGAGTTTAAGCCCCATTTTGGGTATAGAAATTATTTAAATAAACTTAATACAAGTTTTTAAAATTCTTTAAAAATAGGGGTGCCTGGGTGGCTTGGCCAGTCAAGCATCTGACTCTCGATTTTAGCTCAGGTCTTGGTTTCAGGGGCACGAGATAAAGCCCCATATTGGGCTCTGTGATCAGCGTGCAGTCTGCTTGGGTTTCTCTCTCTCTCTCTCTGCCCCTCCACCCACCCTCCCTGCATGCACATGCCCATGCATTCTCTCTCGCAAACAAAAATAATAAAAAGATAAATAAAAATAAAATTATTTATAACCAACCAAATAAATAAATAAATAAATAAATGACTAGAACGCAGGTGTCCTGCTGCCACTGCTGATAGGAATCAAGGTGGTCAAGGGCCACAGGGACAGTGTCTATCAAAGTTCCAAACTGGCCCAGGAGTTCCGCATTTGGGAAGGTCTCCAACAAATGCTCCGCATGTGCACACAACAATGTATGTCCCCGTGATCCACCCCAGCTCTTCTGTTAGAACTACAGATTAAAAATGGCAGAAAGAGGGGCGCCTGGGTGGCTCAGTGGGTTAAGCCTCTGCCTTCAGCTCAGTTCATGATCTCAGAGTTCTGGGATCGAGTCCCGCATCGGGCTCTCTGCTCGGCAGGGAGCCTGCTTCCTCCTTCCTCTCTCTCTGCTTGCCTCTCTGCCTACTTGTGATCTCTCTCTGTCGAATAAAAAAAAAAAAAAAAAAAAAAAATCTTTAAAAATGGCAGAAAGATTCCCTAGTAAGAAACTGGTTAAGGGCAGATACCTCTGTACAGCGGAATATTGCCCAAGCCAAAGAAAAAGCCTATGGGCCAGCGCAGACTGGGTCTCCTCGAGATGGTTAAGTGGGAACGGGAAGTTGCCCAGTCTGCATATTGTGTGCTGCATTGGAACGTGGGGAGAAGAGAAACAATACACATTTCTCAGGGTCTACGTGGAGCATCTCTGGAGGAGACTTAAGAAACTTCTAACAGCCATTTGTCTATGGCAAGAGCAACTGAGTGGCCAGAATCAGGGTTCAGAAAGATCTCTGCATCTGTATCTCTCTGGACCTGAAAACATTTTGCAATGACACGTTAGTACTGCCCGAGAGCTAATGTGGCAGCAGCTCTGTCACAGCCTCCGTGAGCCCCGTCTCCAGGGTCTCTGCCCCTGCAGCATCCCCTCGTCTGGAGTGCAGGATGGACCTATGGCTGCCTTCTTATGAGCAGAATGCAGCAGAAGTGATGAGATGTCACTTCCTTGATTTGGTTACGAAAAGACTCTGGCTTCTGTCTTGCTTGCTTTCTTTTGCTTTCCGTCTGACTCACTCGAAGAGAAGCCAGCTGCTGTGCCAGGAGCTGCCCTGTGCATGGCAAGGAGCTGGCATCTCCTGGCAACAGCTAGCGCAGCCCGAGGTCTGCCAACAGCCTCACGAGAGACACAGAAGCAGATCCTCCGCAAGCCAAGCGTGGAGAAAACCGCAAACCTGGCCCGAACCTTGACTGGAGCTTTGCAAAAGACCCTGAGCCGAGGGAGCTGGCTAGGCTGAGCCCAGGCTCCTGACCCACACAGGCCATGCAGTGACCACAGTCTGGGGGTGATCTGTTATGCAGCAACAGCCCAGGGACATACACAACTTTGGGCAAGAAACCCTGAGAGGATGGGATTCTCACCGGGGCGTCTGGTGGTTCCTTAGGGCCTCCTTCTTCAGGAGCTCCAGCCGCTGCGGTGAACAGAAGCAGGGGTAAGCGGCGCCGGACTCCAGCAGCGCTTCTGTGACCCGGGCGTATAGCTCGAGACGCTGGGACTGCTGGTAGGGCCCAACAGGACCTCCCCGGCGGGGACTCTCATCAGGCGGGATGCCTGTGACAGCAAGAGACCATGATCACCATATGCTAATAATGGGGGCACCAGGGTGGCTCAGTCATTAAGCGTCTGCCTTCGGCTCAAGTCATGATCCCAGGGTCCTGGGATCGAGCCCCACATCGGGCTCCCTGCTTGGCGGGAAGCCTGCTTTTCCCTCTCCCACTCTCCCTGCTTGTGTTCCCTCTCTTGCTGTCTCTCTCTGTCGAATAAATAAATAAAAAGCTTTAAAAAACGAATAATAATGAAGATGCTTGCAGCACTGGCTCCTGGGCACTGTCTGATGTGCTGCAGGCATACAGGAAAGCTTGTGATCCTCAGGGCAATCCCCGAGGTCATTACTATTGCGATTTTCCTGGTACAGATAAGCTGAGAGATAAGAGAGGCTAAGGGTTCAAGGTCGTGATGAGGAGTCATGGAGGCACCTCTGCAGTCCATGCTCTTGACTCACTTCCTTTCCATCCATCAGTCCCTGGGGCGCGGGAGGGCAGCCCAGGCCTGGAACAGCCCTCAGGAGAAGGAAGCATGGGTTGGGGCACAACCCGGCAGGCCCCAGCTGGACCCCTGGTTCTGCGTCTGAGAAGCTGTGCAGAGGGATCCTGAAGATGTGGGACCCCTTTCGTGGCCTAACCATAACATGTTCAGCACTTGGAACGCCCCAGGGCTTAAGAGTGGTTCCACTAGGGGAACTGGAAATGTATGTTCAGCTTAAAAACTAGTAAGTAAACGTACACAGCAGTTCCATTCATTGGACTCAAAAAAGTGGGGCGCCCAAGTGGCTCAGTGACACGTCCGACTCTCGATTTCAGCTCAGGTCATGATTTCAGGGTCATGAGACTGAACCCCGAGTTGGGCTCTGTGCTCAGCAGGGAACCTGCTTGAGATTCTCTTTCTCCCTCTGCCTCTCCCCTTGCTCTCTCTCTAAATCTTTAAAAAAAAAAAAAAAGTCGAAAAAGTGGAAATAATCCAAATGCCCAACCACTGACGAACAGAAGGTGGTATTTTCATACCATGAATGTTATTTGGTCACAAAGAGGAATGAAGTAGTGACATGTGCTATAGCACCGAACCCCCTCTGCTAAGGAAAAGCCAGACACTAAAAGTATGTATTATCTGGTTTCATCTACCTGAGAGTGTCCACAATAGGCAAATTGCACAGACAGAAAATAGATTAGCGACTGCCAGGGGCTGAAAGGAAGCAGGAATAGGAGTGACTGCTAATAGGGCAGGATTTTGTTTTGGGAGGATGGAAATGTTCTGAAATTGGATATTGGTGATGGCTGGCATACCACAGTGAATACACTAAAAAAACCACTGATTTGTACACTTTGAAATGGTGGATTTCCTAGCAGGTGAATGATATGTCAATTACAAAATAGTAACAATAATTTAAAAACCCCACAGAAAGCAAAAACAAAAACAAACCAAAAAACAAAAAACACAGAGTGACTCCTGAAGCAGGAAGCTCTAGAAATCAGCCACTCCCTCTGCCTCACCACAAGGCTAGGGGGTGGTGTGGGGGAGCTCTGCTGAGGCACTGCAGGCCACGCTCACGAAATTGTGCCACACCAGGGGCTCAGAGGGTGGGACCTGTTCATCACTGTACTGCTTGTGTCTAGTACAGCACCTGACGGGTCGCAGGCGCACCCTGAAATCCAAGTTTTCATCCTGGTCTGCCTGGTGCTACCTGGTTTGGCTCTGGCCAACCCGTCTTCACATGTGCAGTCCCTCTGCTCCTCTCACTGTGCTTGGGCCACACCGGCATCTTCGCCACTCCTCTAACACACCCTACAGCAGGGCCTTCCTATCTGCTCTGCCCTCTTGTTTTGAACAGTCTTCGCCCAGGTAACCACATGGCTGGCCCTTCACTGTGCAATCTCGTGCTTTCAGGTCATCTCCTCCGAGAAGACCACCCTGACTGAGACAGCACCCTTCCCTGCCAGTTCCCCAACCTATTACCCTTGTCTCCACAGCACTCATCAACACTTAATGTCACGGTGAGGAGAAATTAATCTGTTCATCGGTCCTCCCCTATTTACTGGGCACTGGTCTCTGTTCAGGGCTGGAACAGGACCCTCATTATAGTAAGTGATCTTCGTGAATGAATTCCTTTATTCAAGTAATTGTTTTTTTTTTAAAAAGATGTTATTTATTCATTTGAGAGAGAGAGAAAGCATAAGCAGGGGAGGGAGGCAGAGGCAGAGGGAGAGGGAGAAGCAGACGCCCCGGGTGAGCTGAGAGCCTGACATGGGGGCTCAATCCCCAGGCCCCAGGATCATGACCTGAGCTGGAAGCAGACGCCTACCCATCTGAGCCACCCAGACACTCCTATTCAACTAATCCTGATTAAGCATCTACTATAACATTCTATGACAGAAGGTACAAAGGAAATCGGTGACTGCCCTTTGAGAACCCAAAGTCTCGTTAATAGTTTAACTGAGAATAAGATACACATCTCATAAAAGTCTTGGTATTTTTCCTTGTGGAGCTTAACTGGTTATACCTGCCCTGACAGACAGACGACTGTTGACCCAGGGAACACACACTCCTCCTTGTCCTCCTGGTGTCTAGGAGGCCTCTGGATTAAATGTCCCCTAAGACGGATTTTAGAGGCTGCACACATTTTGTTTGGCTCACACAATGTGGTTTTTTAAAAAAAGAAAAATCTGGGCTCAAGTTTAACAATAGGAAGTATTCATTAAAAAAAAAAAAAGTAATAAAAACCTGGTTTTCTGGCTCCTCTGGGAAGTGAGAAGATTGAACGAACTGGGCCAGCATTCCCACACGGGAACAGGGGGCAGGAGCTTTCTCCTGCTCACTACAGGCCGCGCCTCTCCAGCTCCATCCTATGCTTGGCCTGTGTTTCCTGTCGGCTCCCAGCAGGACCTGAAATCCTGAGGTAAGAACAGGAACCCCAGAACAGCCTCGGAGCTTTTCCTCAGGGAGCTTCAGCGTGTTTTAGGGAGGCACATGCCACCCGAGGCAGCACAAATGTACCCATCTCTCCAGGAAGTCCTCATTCTCCATCTTGGGCCCCATGAGAAGACCTACAGGCTCCTCTCCCCGCTCCCTCTTCCCCTTTGGAGGAGGGTCCTTCCCCGGCCTGCCTCACCTGCCCACTCCAGCATGTCCTCAATATTCTCCACTGCCCCAGGCACAAGGCGGGTCTGATCCGTGTCCTCCAGCCTAAGGATGAAACTCCCCTGGTGCTTCTTGGCAAAAATATAGTTGTACAAGGCAGTGCGGAGGCCACCCAGGTGCAAAAAGCCTGAGAAAAGAAGAGAACAGCTCAGACAAGAGAGGGAAGATGAACTGACTAGCAAGCTCCGCTTGGAACAGGATGTCCCAGGGATATCAAAGCTCAAAAAACAGCTACCCCATCCCATCTTTCTAACCAGGACCGAGTCAGATGGCCACAGAGGACAGGAGTGGTCCACTCGCTTAGCCCCTCATTCTGGAAGTAGCAGACACGTCTTACAGCGTGTGATGTTGTAATGACTCCAACTCTCCCCAGCTGCACCCTCTGTTCTATTTTGAGATTTGCTTCAAGGCCAAGTTCTACACAAATGAGGACAAGCAGAGGATTATCCACGGAAACCATATCACATGCGCACTTAATGTGTGCAAATTCAACAATGTGCTTGGGTTAAAAAAAATTAATTACAAACTGAAGATATCATACAATTACATTTTGCATATACTCTGATTTTCATCTGAAGTTTGACCTCAAGCAATAAGCAAAAGTAATAGTTGATTCCACTGTATTTCTCTTCACCTGAGTTCAAACTCCTAAGATTTTACCTTTCCATCATTCCTGGCTGAAAGATTCACATTAAGCATTTTGCCATTTCCCCTTATCCTGTCTTCTCTTGTCCAGGCCACAACCCCGTCTCCACGATGAGCTTCTCTGCATTTACAGGAACAGGAGGCAGCACAGGACACGAAGGCCTCTTCTGTAGTCAGGTAAACTCCCATTCAACACTGATTATGTGTGACTTTCTGCTAGTTATAACAAAGCTACCACAAAATCAGTGGTCCCCAAGATGGAAGATGGGGGTTCGGTAATTGAAAGAAAGATCTCTTAAATCAAATAAGTGTGGATTTAAATTCTGCATCCATTTATTGGTTGCTATCCCTTGGGCACTCTACTTCACTGGTATGAGCTTAGTCTCATCTGTTAGAGATTAAAAACAAAAAATGGAAACCTCCTTTACACAGCTGTTGGGAGACCTAAATATTGATCGAAGTACAGCTTTCCATTAATTTTAGCAATAAGTGATCTCAGTTGCTTGATAATTCTTTTATCTGTCTGTAGTCAACAGCCTTTTCCGTATGCAAATCAGCAAGGAAAATGAGAACTATAATAGAGAATATTGTTTATTAAGCTCTAGGAGTACCAGTCCTTGCGAAGTGCCTCAGCTGCATTAGCGCAAACCCATGAGGCAGGTACCATCACTAGACGTGTTTGACAGAGGGTAAAGCTCAGAAGCTCAGAAAGGATATGCAATTTGCCCATGTCATACAGCTGAGAAGTGGCAAAACCAGCAATCTGGACCCGACAATCCCAGCCTTTGGCACCCAGCTACTGAGTGCTCTGCAAAGAAGGTGCAGACCAATGCTGGTCTGCAAACTGTTGCCAGTTCACAACCACGAAGGGAAACGGAGAATAAACGTTTAGAAACTTAATAGCAATCTGACAGAGTAACTTTGTATCGGTAAACCCAATAAAAATAGGCTCACATTTTGTATGCTTTTAATAATTCTCCTCTTACTCATTTATATTGGTTCTATGAAAATACTGATCCATAATTGTTTGGGAGTTCAGAACCAGTCCTGTCACAATGGTTTGAGAAGCCCACTCTGCACCCGACTGCCTGCAGTGAAAGATCCTGTCACTCTGTGTAGCTGGGGTCTTGTCACACAGGGAAGCCTTACATGCGGACCCTAAGGTCCAGAATGAGAGGCACGCTCCGTGTTGAGAGGGCAGGTGGCGGGCTCCTTGAGGAAAAAAAAAAAAAAAACGGGGGAACTAGCGGGGAGGCCCTAACAAGATCTCCACTAGGGTAAACAATGAGCCCCCTGCCTCACTCTCTGGCTTGCTGAGCACCAACACCACTAACCACAGGGCCTTGCACCTGCAGCTTCCTCTTTCCTCCTACAGGCTTCTGGGCGGCTAGCTTGTCTCTGGGTTCTCAGCTCAAATGCTACGTCCTCAACAAGGCCTTTCTGAGCTTCCTACCTAGCCGTCGGGTCCCTACCCTGCTTCATTTCTCACATGGCCCATGCGATTGTCTAAAGGCAGTTCCTTTTGCACGTGGTTTGTCGCGGCCACTCCCGTGTAGGCTTCTTGAGAACCGGAGCCGTGCGTGCCCGATGACCACTGCATGCCAAGGCCTGGGACCGTACCTAGTACACGGTCTGTATTCGATACACATTTACTGAGTACGCGAATGAGAGACCTAAAGGGATGGCACACAAAGAACTTCCTGGCTGTATGAGTAATTTACGCTCGTGGACCTGCTTCTGCCTCTGTAAAATGGGGTCTCGCTGCACCCCCACCCCCACCCCGGTCAGACTCCACCGGAAGGGATTCGTCCGGGAACATTCAGGGGGCGGGCACGGGACGGGGGACATCGACCTGCAGCGTCACGTCCGCCAAGGTTACCTGTGGGACTGGGGGCGAACCGCACTCGCACCACAGCCCCGGGATCAGTGCCCAGGCTGGCCTCGCGCCGTCCCGTGGGCCGGCCCGAGGCCGCAGGGTGCCTCGCCGACTGCAGCAACCTCTTCAGGAGCACCGCCATGTGGGATGGAAGCGCACACGTGGGCTTCCCCGTGCATCACTTCCGGGGCCTCTCCCAGCCAATCCGCTTCTGCCACAGAGGGCGCGGCCCCGCCCCTTAAAGGCGCAGTTCTCCTAGTTTGCAAGTCCACGCCCCCCAGCGCGGCTGCGACCCCACTCGGCCTCTAGGGGGCAGAGCTCCTCGAGCGGGCCATCTCCCGGACCCGCCCCCCTGGGCTCCCGAAAGCTAAAGCGTGGCAGGGGCCGGACCGGGGAAGCGGAGGAGGCGGGTCTCCATAGAAACGTCCACCTGTTTCCGGCCAGTCTGTGAGAGATTAGGGGCTGCTGCGGGGGCCAATCTCAGCTAGCTCGCTTTTTCCCAGCGGCCTCTGCGGGAGCGGTGGGTGTTGTACACAATCATCATGGCGGCGGCCGGAGCCCCGGATGGTGAGTGTGGCGGGGGTGGCGAGCGCCCCGTTTGGGCCCAGGTGAAGCGGGCCCCCGGGGGGGATGCGGCCCGGTCCGGTGGGGAGTAGCCTGGCTCGCAAGCGGAGGCCCGGCCTCGCCCGAGCAGGGTTCAGTCCCAGGCCCAACCTGCGGCGAGCGCCCACCCCCTAACCCCCTTGCAGGCATGGAGGAACCTGGCATGGACACGGAGGCCGAGACGGTGGCGACCGAGGTGCCCGCGCGGCCCCTGAACTGCGTGGAGGCCGAAGCCGCGGCGGGGGCGGCAGCGGAGGACTCCTGCGCGGCGCGAGGTAGCCTGCAGCCGGCCCCGGCCCAGCCCCCTGGGGACCCTGCGGCCCAGGCCTCGGTCAGCAACGGCGAGGATGCGGGCGGCGGCGCAGGCAGGGAGCTGGTGGACCTGAAGATCATCTGGAATAAGACTAAGCACGACGTGAAATTCCCCCTGGATAGCACAGGCTCCGAGCTAAAACAGAAGATTCACTCGATTACAGGTAATCGAAGCGGTAATGTCCAGCGACAGGCAGCCTTCCCCACCGCGCCTTTAGATTCCTAAGGCTCGCACGGTGCTAGGTCCCGCGCTGGCCCCTCTCTTTGCATCCGCACCCTCAATGCTGGGAATAGTTCTCCGGAGTAAGTACTAATATGTCCATCATTCCGATGGAGAAGATGAGACCCAAGGTGATAGAGCCAGAAAGTGGCTGAGCCGAGATTCAGGCCCGGGTCTGACTCTTAGGCCCAGGCTTCCAATCACTGCTGCCCCAGACATCTCTAATGAAAATCGTCTGAGGCACATGTTAAACTTACAGCCCCTAACCCTTTTCCCTGAAGAGTTTGATTCAATGGATCTGGAATGGGGCCAGGAATTTATTTTTAGCAAATATCTTGGGTAATTCTCATAAGGGAAATTTAGGGAACATTGCTGGTGACTGTGGTGCTGGCCCCTTCACAGATACTCACATTTAGTTTTTAGTCTGGTCTCGTTTATGACACTTTACCAACTGAAATGATTTCTTTTTTAAGTTTGCCTTCTGTAGTCTGTGAGCACATGGTAAAAACAAGAACTTCATCCTTTCTGGATTCTGTATAACTGAGGCCTGTGGATTCTCAGTATTTGTGTCATCAGAGGCTTGAGGAACAACTTGGAATGAATGATAGCAAACATTATTGAACAATGACTTGATGCTTGGTGGTGTTTTATTTCTTAATCCTTAAAAGAAGTCTACGCAGAAGGAAATCCTGCCATTAAATCATACTATTTTGGAAACCGGCTCACAGAGGTTGTGAGTTGCCTGAGCACACAAAGGTGCTGGAGCAGTATTCATTTCCAGGTCTGTTGCCCAACAGTTCTGGTCCAGATACATTTTTCTTCTCTTTTCTTTTTATTTTTAAAAGATTTTATTTATTTATTTGACACAGATCACAAGTAGGCAGAGAGGCAGGCAGAGAGAAAGGAGGAAAGAGGCTCCCCACTGAGCAGAGAGCCCGATGTGGGACTTGATCCCAGGACTCTGGGATCATGACTTGAGCTGAAGGCAGAGGCTTTAACCCACTGAGCCACGCAGGCGCCCCAGATACATTTTTCATCCCTTCCTTTCATTGTGTCCTTTTCCCAAGGTCTCCCCCCTGCCATGCAGAAAGTCATGTATAAGGGACTCGTTCCTGAGGATAAGACGTTGAGAGAAATAAAAGTGACCAGCGGAGCCAAGATCATGGTAGTTGGCTCCACGATAAATGATGTTTTAGCCGTAAACACACCCAAAGATGCTGCCCAGCAGGGTGCAAAGGCCGAAGAGAATAAGAAGGAGCCGCTCTGCAGGCAGAAGGTGAGTCCGTCATGTGACTGCTAGTCCTGGGAAGTTTGAGGCTTTGTCCTCTGGAGCCTTGGCTGGTTATATTCTCCCTAGAATAAGCTCCTTTTCGGACAGGGTCCATGATGGAAATTTATGGCAGCAGTTGGGTGCGGCTGGCTGTTGAGTGGAGGTGACAACTACCTGAGATTTGCAACTTTGTCTCATCTGGCGGGTCAGTGTGTCTCAAGTCTATTTACTTTAGGATATGGCCTTTGTACAGGCAGGCTTCAGACCAGATATTGAAAGGAATCTGACATGGGTTTCTCTCCTCTAGTGTCAGGGAAAAATGCCACCAGGACAGTTCACCCCCCATTTTGTACAAGTGCTTACATTTGTGTTTTGGTCAGTGGCTTCCCCCAAGTCAACAAGCCATTTCTGGATAGCCATAGAGCTCAGCAGCTTTCAGAGTTCCTCTGAAGCTGACTTTTTCAGGAAGCCTAATGAAGCTGACTAGAAACATAACTATACTGGCTTTGGGTTTAGGTTTTTTTTTCCCTCCTGGTTCATGAAATGGGGGCCTGATTTTTTTTTTTTAATATCCTGTTGCTCATTTTGGGTGGAAGAGATCCAGCCTTGTCTTGTGCTCACTGTAGCCCTTAAAATTCTTTCTGTAATTAGGAAAAGTGAGAGTATTTTGCTGCAGAGGGAACTGGTAGGAAGAACCATCACTTGCAACCTTATCACCCAGCAAACTTCACTCATTGTCATGGAGTCTCTTGGCCACGGCTGAGATAGTCTCAACTTAACCTGTGTCCCGAGTACAGTAGGTCAATTTGGTTTTTTTTTTTGTTTGTTGTTGTTTTTCTTTTCTTTTTTTTTTTTTTTTTTTTAGAACAGTTCGAACCAAGATCAGTTTTAGTGACTCTAGGCACCAAGGCATATGGCTAGTAGTGTGAGAAGGATACAGTTTTGTTACAGGCCCATAATCCTCTTCGTGTGCTTTCAAAACCTGACCAGGCATTAAAACTTGACCAGAATTAGCGTGAATGTCCATGTTTTTCTGTAGGAACATTGATGTGTTTGAATGATAAGGTACTGTCCCAGATCCTAGAGAGGATAACGTATAACATATTTTTAAGCGTTATTGTTTTTATAAAGTCTGTAAGACTTGGTTCTTATAATCTAGAACATCTGCCTATAAGGTTTTACATGAGGAGTTATAAATCTATGCTAACATCTGAAAGGTATTCACTTTGGAACCTTTCACCCCCATATATGGGGTCAGAATTTAACAGTTGACTTTTTTTCCCCACTTGCCTGTTTCCTCTGCCACATACATGAAATTATCAAATGTGAGTATTTCAGAAGTGAGTGAATGTCCCCACTGGTCACACCCTTGAAATATTACACGCTTGTTAAACATAGCTTTTGAGTTACTGATGGTAGCTTAATAGCCTTAAAACTGTTTTCCACAACACAGGGACAATTCTTCCAAAAGATGCTTGCGAGGTAGGAGTCAAATTAAGTTGTTAATGTCTGCTGCTCTGTTTCACTGATGCTAGTTATGAGGCCTTAACGTGGCCTAATGAGAGGGACCTGTTCTCCTGGCTTTTTGTCACCTTACTCAGGAATCCGAGGCTGATGCCTTTGGGGACCCTTTGCTAGCAGTCTGGCAATACTGATTCTATCCCCACCAGAGGGTTTCTGCCCTCTGAATTGGCTCATGACCCTGTGGTGCTTCACTTTGGTGGCGTTGTTCCCCTTCACTCACTTGCTGTCCCATAGTTTCAGCTTTACCATTTGGTAAAGTGACCGGCGATCTATAAAGCCACCAGTGGAGAGGAGACAAGCTCAGGCATTTGGGCTGCTCAAGAGCTGTTTTAGGGAGCCATGAGCCTAATGAGAACCCTTAACAAGCTGCCTCAAACCTGGGGCGGGGCGGGGGGGGGTGTTGGGCACAGGATCAGAGACTTGTTAATATCAGTCTGTGGAGTAATTGGCATTTATCTTGGAAATAGGTCTCTCCTGGCCTGTGAAGCTGAGGTTGAGGGCAGGGCAGTGGGCAAGAATTCTACAATAGTCTGAGTTTCCATTTGCTGAGGAAATGCCCCTTGTAGGCCTTTAGGCTGATCACCAGCATCGTCTTAAGTTTCTTTGGAAGTTTAAGTTGACTGAAATGGCCAGCACCATTTGTGGTTCTCTTTAGCCCGATGTTTTGTCCTTTCAGTGGTGATTTTTTTGGTCGGAGGAGGAGATAGTTTATTTGAACTAGCAATCTGGAAACCTTAGTTGTTCTAGAACTTTGCTGTCTAATATAACAGCCACATAAAGCTTATTAAAATTCAGTAAAATCGAGAACTTAGTACCTTAGTTACATTAGCCACATTTCAAGTGCTTCCTAGACCCAAGTGTCTCGTGGCTGTTGTTTTAGGCAGCACAGAGGTAGGACATTTCTATCAACAGAGACACCACTGTCAGACAGCACTGCTCTTTAATGTCAAAGGACCCATAATCTGTACACATTGAAAGCTTTTGAACCAAAACAGGAAGGCTTTTTTCCTCTTTTTCAGAAAGGTAGTAATATGACTAACACGTAGTCAGCTATTTTATTTATCATTTCTTCTGACTTACATTCTAGCAACACAGGAAAGTGTTGGATAAAGGAAAGCCCGAAGATGTGATGCCGTCTGTTAAGGGTGCCCAGGTAAGCCGGATTCCTTTGTGCGGTTCTGAAAACGTGCCAGGCCCACCTTCTGACTCCCTGAGGTTCCTGTGATCACGTCCTCACATCCTGTCCCTTGTCCTTCCCTGTCTTTGCTTCTGGTCCCTGTCTCTCACTGTGCTCCTGTGCCTCCAGGAGCACCTGCCAACGGTACCCTTATCCGGCATGTACAACAAGTCCGGAGGCAAAGTGAGACTCACCTTCAAGCTGGAACAAGACCAGCTGTGGATTGGCACTAAAGGTAGGTTCCTGCTCTCGGCCTCTTCCCGGCTTGCTGCCTCGGGCACCCAGCAGCACTCGGTCATGGGTGTGACTGTGCTTCTCCTGAACTCTCTCTCTTCACTGTGCTTTGCGTGCCCCTGGCTTTTTGTCTTTGCTTTTAGATGCTCACCTTCTGTTTGGACCCTTTTCCCTCATTCTTTTCAGTCTTATGTCAGGGCCAGTCCATCAACAGTGGCTCTTCATTTGTACCCAAAACTAGGTCCCAGATGTGTAGTCTGAGGGCCAGGTCTGGCCCCCAGACAAGAGTTTTTTGGATTTACACACATTCTGTAAAAATCAGAGAGATTTCACTTGATCTGATGTGGGGGTTTTTGGGCTTCTCTTGAAAAAAAAAAAAAAAAAAAGAGAGAAAAAAGAAAAAAAAGTCAAAAGATGTAGGCATTCTGGACCTGCATTCTCACATGGCAGCGATCGGCTGGAGCCAAAGTAGTAGGTTCAGATGAGCCATGTCACAGTCCTCACTGTCCGTGGGCTTCATTTGGAGCCAGCTTTGTTCATGAAATGTCACCTGCCTGGTCCCTGGAGGTCAGAGTTTGTCCCCGTACTGGGTGCATTTTCCTGGTACCGTGGACCCGCCCCTCCCTCCCTGCCTGTTTGTGCTCTGCCTGCCTCCACCTACCCCTGCCTGTGCCTGGTGGGGCGGGCTTGCTGCTTGCTGTTGGCTGGGAATTGTCTCTGACTCTCCTCCCCTTCTATTCCCCCAGATGGTTCAAAGTCTTGTCAGTTATACTCCAGAATTATCTGTGTCCCTTTTTTTGCCACTCTGTTGTGCCAGTTAAGACTCCTAGCATCTTTAAAGGTTTGTTAAAGCGAGTTAACCTATTTCCCTGCCCTGTCTGTGTTCTGTTTTGTCCTACCCATCTTCCTCCCTGGTTCCCATGCTCAGAAACCTTCGGCCTGGAAGAGCCAAGTTCAAATGCCTAAACGTAGTGTTCAGTGTTGTCAAATTTTAGACCCAGCCTCCTGCCCCGCTTGCCCCGTTACACGCTGTGGGCTTCAGCTGCACCAGCCTGCAATTCCCACCGTGCCCTGCACAGCCTCACGTCTTCGCTCCTGCCGGGCACTTACTTACCTGGAATGCCTTCTTCCCATTCCTCGTTGTTAATACAATCTCCAGAGGCCCTACTTACATGTCCTCTCCTAACGAAGCCTTCCCCGGTGCCTTCCCCCCCCCTCCAAATGAGTTGCTGCCGCTTCTGTTCGGAGAGCGCTCCGTTTACCTCTGCAGAGCACTCATTACTCTCTGACTTGTCTGTCCCCCTGTTAGATTCCCGGAGGGAACCGAACATGACTAATTCACCTGGTTCTGGCCAGCACTGTAGGTATTCAGTGTTCGAGGTAAATGCTAAAGAGAGGTATAGGGGGTCCCATCACGTGAGGTTGGCTGGTTTCAGGGACAGGCCATTCGGTAGGACTCTGCTTCGAGTGGGACCCCAGATTTACAGGAAGTAATCAGCGGGGCGGTGGGGCGTGAGGCTTCTTGTCATCCCGAGTGCCAACGCACGTATTCTCATTTGTCACTCTGCTGGTCCTCACGTAAGGAAACAGACCAAAACGCCAAAGCGCAGGAGTTTTCTCACGATTCTATGAGAACCTGCTACGTCTCCTTCCTTCCACCCTCAACTCTAACTGCATGGTCAGAGCAAGCGTTGCAGAACGTGGAGGGGCTTCCTGGGTCTTCCCATGGGCCTTTGGACCCTTTTCCACCCGGTCAGTGCTCGTCCACCGTGAGCTGCCCTGCGTCTGTCAGACCCTTCCTCGGCTGTGACTTCGCAGGTGACTTTGCTTAGTTCCCCGTCGTGGCACTGACTTCCCCAGTTCCTGCCTCTTCCTCCACTTGCGCTTTCTCTTGCGGGCAGTCTGCTGGAAGGGAGCTGCTGAGGCTGATGCAGGTAGTTTCCTGTGGGCCAGGGAGGCCAGTGAGGACGACGTCTGCAGGTGCTCATTGGTTCCTCGGGGCCTCTGTGTTAGGAGGTTGTGTTAGGAAGCGCGTCCTCACCGCAGGCCCGAAGTGGACCCTCCCGTACCGGGGGTGGAGGTGTTCTCTCGGCTCGGGGGAGCTGCTGCTTTACCGCTTGGGCATGAAGGCAGCACTCGAAAGAATCTGGGTAGGTTGGGGTGTCAGGGCTGTGGAAAGTGTCCTTTCTCACCAGCCTGCTGAAAGAGCACGGCCAGGAGTCCCGGCTTCATGGGCGCCGGGGCTGAGATGTTCGCTCCCACGCAGACCACTGTAGCGGTGTGTGGCAGGCAGTGTTCTCGCTGGCCGGGAATCTTGTCCTCTGGGCGTCCTGAGCACCCTCCCAGCAGGACAGTGTGTTCTGGGGAGTTGGCCACCAGCCACCGGCTTCATCTCTCCGCTGGCAAGAAGCTGCTGTGGGATGACCATGCCGACAGCTGCTTGGTCCCGCCCTCGGCGGGGCGTCTCCCAGCTTCAGCTGTCTCCGCGGTAGCGTGGGGGGGGGCTCGCGGCCTCCGGCAGGAGACGTGGCGGGGACAAGCGGCCGGGGGAGTGTGCGCCCAGTGCGGAGGGGCGTCCAGCCTGATCGAGCTCATTGCTGTCACTCAGGAATGTGGGCCCAGGATCGTGTTTTCAAGAGAAGCCAGAAATGTATCTTTTTGTGTGAAATCTCGGGACCTTTCAAGGTGGCTGGTGGTTTAAAAAGTTGCAATCTTAAAAACAGCTGCCGGTCAGATCCTGCCTGTGGGTCACTGAGAGCCACTGAAAGTCACAGCCAGGATGGACACCCTCACGTCCATTCTCCCCATGCCCCATTTTTCAGACACCAAGGCCCACGGAGTGGAAGTAAAATGTCTCCAGTCACCAGCTAAACTAGAGCCCAGGCCTCTAAATTCCAGTCTGTTTTTTTCCCCTCCTCATCCATTGGCAGATTCTCTTTTCCAGAATTTTCTTTCTGCAAAGACTGTCATGATTTTTTCCGACTTGATTTAACTTTGCTGAGAACGTCCCGGCCCCTGCTGTGTCTGCCGCTCCTGGGGGGGTGGGTTCTTGTTGCACAGACACTGCGCCCCCCTCCTGCCTTCCTGCCCCGCCCTGCGACACTGGCCTCACTTCCTGCAGGCTCCTCTCACTCCTGCCATCCCTCACTGCCGCCTCTTTCTTACTTGCCACCCTTGAAGTTGCTGCAAAGTGTCTTCTGACCCCCCTGTGATAAGTGATACCTTGAGGGTTGATCGCAAGAGGTTGTAAATGTTTTAAGAGCACTTCCTCAGGTGTGTGTATGTGGAGGGGTCGGGGGTCGGGAGAGGGAAGGGTTGTGGGGAGGGCAGATGAGGAGGAGGATGGGCTAGAGACTAGAAGCAACCCCCGAGCACTCCCTGCCTGTGCGAGCTACAGGGGCATGCTGTTGCCTCTGTTCTCCATCCTCTTGACTACCCCCTCCCCAGGTGCCAAAGACCTTAGCCAGTGCTGGGCTCAGGCGAGAAGGCTGCAGTGGAAATCCTTGAGTGTTTATAAATTGCCAGCCTTGAAGAAAATCACACAGGAAAGCACTATCTCTGCTCTCAGAGGCCTTTAATATATGCTATGGCCAGTCCTGTTCCCGTTTGCTCCCAAGAAATTCCCATCTGCCAAGCAGAGCCCTGGGTGCGGTGGTCAGACGACCCTGTCCCATCGTCCTTAGAGCACGTGGGAGACTTGAGATTACAGTAGAACCCAGAACCGCCAGCCCTGATAAGGGACTGCTGAGTCACAGGAGGGGACAGGAGGGCCTTTGAGTAATCTCTGTAATCCCTCTCAACTAGAGCGGACTGAGAAATTGCCCATGGGCTCCATTAAAAATGTGGTCAGTGAACCTATCGAAGGACACGAAGACTACCACATGATGGTAAGTAGCCCGGCGTGGGTTAGCCTCTCACTGCACTCCCGCTTCTGCTCATCTAGCAGGGACCGGAGTTCTAACGAAACTTTCTTAACCGAAGAAGCAAACTCAGTATTCCGAAGACGCACCGTTTTAAGATCCTCCCATTTCTTCATCTCCTTAGAACTCAATCCATGACCTGTTCCTAAGTTTATTTTTGCAACACCTGCCCCCCAATCAGTTTAAAGGGGATATGTTTTCATAGCTTTATCTTCCTCTCATTTGTATTATTTTTGTCTTTAAATCAGGAGAATAAACACAAAGAGGAGGATTGGCTTGTGGGTTTTCATCTTAAGTTTTGTCCTGCTTATAAAACAAAATCTCCCACTAGCCTTGGCATTTGTGAGGACACAGATGGTCCCCTTTCTGTGGTGGTGGCGCTCTTCCCAGGTGGCCAAGGACACCGTGGGGAGGACAGGGTCTGTGGTCGTCATTCCGCACGGAGGTTTACTCTGAAGAGAGCAGGCTGTTCTTTCTCGAGATCGGATGTTTGGAGGCAGTCCCCAGATTTGTGCAGAGCAAAGCCGAGAGTTCAGGGATGCAGGGCATGGAGTGAAGTGCAGTGCTCGGGCACACCCCCGAATTTTCCCAGCATGGTTGGGAGGGGCCCCTTTAGGAGTGAAGTTTAGTTACTCCGACAGGGACCTGCCCAGAGCCAGTTGTAGGATGGGGCAAGGGCTGCCCGCATTCTCCAGCCAAAGGGGCAGATTTTTTAGCATGCGGCCACCAGCGCTATGGCTGTGTGAGCCCCGTTGCAGGGCTGAGGAGCAGCTAGTGCTTTGACCTGTGCATCGGGGTTACAAAGGTCCCCAGCAGAGGGAGGCGTTGGAAGATCCCAGGGAAAATGCGATTTGGTAGTAGGGAGGTCCTGCGCAGATGGCTGGGCCCCTCTTTTGCCCTGTTGGTGTCTGTCCACTCAGAGGCGCTGAAGCCAGTCCATGATTGGGCTTGCGGTCCTGGCACTGCAGGCTCCTGGGTGTCCCGAGAGTGACAGTGTCACAGGGGCTGCTGCCCTTCCGCCCCTCATCCTTAAAGGATTGCAAACAGATTTGTTCTGCATACTCGTATATTTTTCCCGTTTATGAAGTCAGCTTCTAGATACTGTCCGCTGGGCCCCTTCGCTCCCTTTTGAAATGTTCATCTCCGCCATTTGGCCCTGTGGCATTCGCAGCCCAGCTTTGCAAACAGCCCGGTGAGTGGGAGTCCCAGCAGGCTGAGGGGACCATCCAGACATCCTTCAGGAAATCAGTCTGGGTGGCTAAGGCTTTAATACGCAGTTCAAATGCTTTTTTCTCTCGGGTCATTTCTGGCGGAGAGGAGTGCTGACAGTCCCGTCTCTTCACTAAACGCCATGGAGTGGCACCTTGACCTCTGTCTGGATGAAAGTACTCTGCTCATTTTGCAGGTGTCATTTCAGCAGCTAGATTAATGGTGTCATATATGGTTCACAGAGAGGGATGGCTGTGCTTTTCATTCTTAGCGAAATGTTTGAAAATGCAGAAGAGAACAGAAAAGAGTATAACAAACTCAGATATCCATCACCAAGAAATGACTGTCGTAAATATTCTGTGAATTGCTTTAAACTGTTTTTTTTTTTTTTTTTAATAAAAGAAAATCTACCCACAACGAATACGTCCCCATTGTCTTCCCCTCCCCCATTACCATGGCATGATTTCTCATGTGGATCCTTCCCAGCTTTCTGCTTTGTGTTCGTATAAACCCATGAACAAGGTGCAGTACTGTTTTGTGTGTTTTTCAGTTTTCATAAACAGTATCATGGTATGTATCGTTCTGCAAGCAGCTGTTTTTGGTTCGACATTGTGATGTGTCTGTATCAACTGTAGCTCCGATTCATACCTTTGAAAAAGGATCCCGCATTCAGACAAATAGGCCATGTCCCTTATAATTGTGCGTTTCCTAACCGATGGAGATGTAGGTTGTTTCCAGGTTGTTACCAGTTGTGACGGTGCTGCTGTGAACATTTCAGATCTGTTTCTTTGTGCACGTGTGACAGTTTTTCTAGGGCAGTGGTTCTCAAACTGGTCTCTGGATCAGTAGCACGACATTGCCCGGCAGCTTGTTAGAAATGCAGATTCTCCGGCCGTGGACCTCCCAGATCAGATGCTCTAGGGGGTGGAGCCCAACTAGTCTATACTGACAAGCCTTCTGGATGCTTCTGATGCACACCCAAGTTTGGGAGCCACTGCTTTAGGCTCGGCTATGCTTAACTCTCCCACCACCTATGTCGGGGGGCGGGGTCCAGGAGAATACTCCCCGTGTGCACAGTGTTTCCCCTTCCCTTAGTACCTTCCTTCTCAGCCCCCACCCCCACCCCCATGTTTGTCGTGCTGCCTGCTCCGTCTCCTGACCTCTCAAGTACCGCTTGGTTTTCCTTTTTCCCTTCCAGGCGTTTCAGTTGGGCCCCACGGAAGCCTCTTACTACTGGGTGTACTGGGTCCCAACTCAATATGTGGATGCAATCAAAGACACTGTGCTGGGCAAGTGGCAGTATTTTTGAAAGCACTTTCACCTCTGGCCCAGGAGACTGACCCAAAGTGAAGGACATTGCTGGGAGAGGCCTGCAGCATCCCTGGATTTCAGAGTTCTGGGACTTTGTTCAAAAACAAACAAACAAAAACCCTATATCCACCCTAAGGTGATGTGGTGACTGAAGCCAGAGGTGATGTACTTTCACCATTAGCTTAATTTTAACTTAAAATCACCGGTTCCCTTTTCTGGCAGTCAGCTTCATACCATTTTTCAAGTCCATACCGTGGAAATCAATAAATCTGAGTTCGAGCACGTTGTGTGGAATACTGTTCAGTGCGTTTGAGAGGAGCTCTGCCAGTCTTATTTGGAAAGGAATGATCAAAAGCTTGCTGGTTTCCTTTTTATTTTTTTTTTTTTAAGCGGTTTTAACTGAGGTATTTTCATAAATCTTCGGTTGCAAACATTTGGACTGTGTTGTGATGAATTGGGTTTTGGTTTTGGTTTTTCTGATATCAAATTGTATGCAAAATGGAGGGGGGGTTAGTAAGCCATATTTTTCTGTCCATGGATTCAGATTTAATTCTTTTCCCTTTATGTTCTCACTTCCTAGATTTGAATTTTTGTTTTAAAAACCCAAAGATGTCAGTTCCTGATTTTGTACCTCATCGATGCTTCCTCTCCTGGCCTCCCCCCCACCATGCTGCTGCTCGAGAATGCACGGCGGGAGAGGAAGAACTGTTTGGTCTAGGGCAGGGAGTGCGCGCACCTGCTGCACCGCGTGTCGAGCAGCCGAGTGTCTGACCTTGACTCCCGTCTAAACGTCTTGCCCCTTGGACCCCAGTCTCTGGGGAGTTCACCTGCTGGTGTCCTGGTTGTCTGGTGCCCTCACTGATAGGGCTTTGAGACCCAGCCTGGCATGGGTGTGCCTGGGCTGCGCTGCCCAAAAGCCACAGCCCCCAGGCCGACAAAGTCCGCTTGAAGGAGGAGCTGGATGGAAGACCATTCCTACAGCCCTATAGCCACAGGCCCAGATCCTTCTTTCTTTCGAAGTTCGGAGAATTCTTAAGCAGTCCAACGATTATTTCAATTATGCTTCTCCATTTGGTCCTTCTGCTCATACATTATGTTCAAGTGTCCTTCATCCCGGGTTCAGAGATGCTGCCTTTCCCAATAAAAGACATGTTGACCTAGTGGGTTGGCCGATGTGCTTAAGCATCGAAAATGTGATAAATTGCTTTCGTGATTAGCTCACCCTCTTCTGGTTTTAGCCCTTAAGTTCTTGGTACACGTGAGCTTCTGTTGTCTCCTTACGGCTCGATGAACTCGGACACGAGGGCGAGTCTCTTGGTGAATGATCCCCTCTGTGCTCTTCGCTGTTCTGTGCTGGCTGGCTTTGCAATTCTCCCCTCCCTGGCTGCAGGCTCTCATAGTAAGTTTTGGTGAGAGATTTTCCAAACCACACTCTGGATTCTAGGCTGTTCCCCCTCATCCTGTGAAATGTAATTAGCATGTGTTCGCCTCAGATGACTAAACCCTTGTGAGCCAGTTCCTGGTGACGCTCTATGCCCTTCCCTTCCAAGCCGTAGTTCAGGAATCCAGCCCCTGTAGACAGACTCGTGCTTTTCACGGGGTAGCCCTTGCCCAGTCACACATCTGGGCAGGGAACTCTACTCTTGCTTTTTTGGGGGGGGCATACGTACCTCCTGTGAAGTGTAGCATCCAAGAAACCGCCTGTTCGTCATCCCTCGAAGGAGCAGTCACTGCGGCTTTTCTGTCCTTGTTGGCTTGCAGTTCCTGGAGAAGAAGGGCCGCTCTGCTACTCGTCAGAGCCTTCCTCTGCAGCGGCCGGGTCTGCGGAGGAAGCGCTGCCGTAGCAGGCAGAGGGTCCTCTCAGTCTCAACACTGCCCTTTTCTGTTGGCCAGCGCCCCTGTCCTGGAGACGTGTCTTGACGGTGCCACACACCCACCTTTGTTCTCGCGAAGCAGGTGTCTCCATCCCCTGACTGGCCTCGCAGTGCTGCTCTCCGAGGCCCTTCCCGCCAGGTCTCCTGGTTTGCCCTGTTAAGTCGCTGCCTCTGCCCTCTGTCCTCCTCCCCTCCTCCCAGTGAGAGCGTGTATGTCCCCTTGCCTCCCTGCTCCCCAAGGGCCAAACTGCTTCTCACTCAGGCTGCTGTCATTTCTAGACAGGACCAAAGCCTGCGTGAGTCTTTTTATTTTACGTAAAATGGTGCTTTTTTCCTTACTTCAAAATACTATATATAAATAATAATGTCAACGACATCTTTTCGTACAGAGCCGTTGGAGTATTGCTTTACAGATCTCAGTAAATTTGCTAGAACGATCTCGAGCTCTAGCTCCTGACCCTGTCTGCATGGAGACCTTGCCGGGAGCCCTCGGGAGAGCAGAGGCGGACGGCACCGGAAGCCACTGGGAGAAGTACTTGACTAAGATCCATGTCTGGGTCACAGCAGTATTCCCGGCTTTTCCCTCGGTCCCGTGAGCGGTCTCTTCCTAACCTTGTTTTCGGTCCAGAATGTTCCGACTAAATCTGTGTTAGCAAATTGAAGTCCTTGTCCCCCCTCGGTGGCATCGCAGTGTTCATTTGTCCTCAGGATTGTTTCTGTGCGGTTCCTTCGCTGGGGTCGTGCCCTCCCTCACCGTGGCAGAGGCCGGGCTCCAGGAGGAGCTGGTCCTGGGGAGGGGCTGGGCGCGCAAGGAGCCAGGCTCCACATCTTGTTCCCTGTGGGGAGCTTCGCCGAGCCTCCCCGGGGGCTGCGTTCTCCTCCAGGCTTTGTGCCGGCGATCATCCTCCGGGGCTTTGCTCCCGGACGGCAGGCCTTTCTTCCCTCCCCGAGACCACTGGCAGAGCAATGACAGGGTCACCCCTGCCGGACGCCAGGCCCTCGCAGCTCTGTTTCTGCCAGTCCGGTCCTCTGAAAAGCTGGCTCGCGAGCGGCTGGAACTCCTCTGGTATGAAGTATTTTAGTTGAAGCTGGGCCTTTCGCAAGTAGCGTTCGCTCTTTTTAGATGAGACTGAACTGAGCTAAGGGTGCTCCATGGACACAGTGGGGGCCAGCGAGGCCTCGGTAGGCACTTACTTGCTGCTCTGCCTTACAAGGCCCAAAGAGACCAGCTCTGCCACTTGGCCACGTCTCAGCAAAGTCGCCATATTTCAGCCAGAAGGGACTTGCTTTCTCCTCTTCTCTTCACTTTAACCATGTGCCTGGAGGAGCCATTCTGGCTCTTGCACTTGGCCTCCCCTTTCTTTGCTGGGGCAGCGAAGGGGAAGGGATCCACTCCGCGTGCCAGGGCCATGCCAGGGCAGGCTTGCTTTCCACCCCGTCTTCTGAGGGAGACCTTTCTCTTGCTCCTTGCTGCTCCCTTCATGCCTCTTGTCTCGGAAGAGGACGGTCCCTTCGTCTGAAGGCTTTGTGAGGAAGTCCTCTCCAGCGAGGACTGGCACCTGTTTCCTTCTTAATAGGGCCGGACGGCCTCTCCGGAGTTACAGGTGGTCAGGAGCCCTCCGAAGTGCAGAATTTCCGGCACCTCGACCTGCCAGGCTGGGTGGTTCTACTGCTTTCTAAATTTCTAGAAACCTCTTTCCTTTTCTTTCTTAAAGAGTTCTGCAGAATTATTTGACAATATACATAAGTACCATGTTTCCTTGTGGTGTGCACTCTGTTCTGGTTTCTGTTTTTAAATCAAATGCCTGTTTGGGAGGAGATGAACGTATTTAGTCTATTAGATCTGCGCTGCTGGATTTTTTTTAAAGTGTAACCTTGACTAGCTGTCTTATTGTTTATCCTGTAAGATTAGTCTCTCAATTAAAGTTTGATAATTAAGTGCGTTTCCTTTTCCTTCCTGTTTTTCGCGCGCCTGCTCCGTACCGGGGACAGACTGATGCTTGGGACTAGGCCTGGGGTGGGGGTTTTTTTTTTGGTTTTGTTTTGTTTTTTGTTTTTTTGCCAGCTGTGGTCTGCTATGTCACTCTTATTTATTTGGTTTTAAGTATATCCAAATTTGTTCCTGTGCAAAACAGTTGATACAATGACTCTGGTTTATTTCCTCTGTTAGCCAGAATGACCAACTGGTCAGTCAGATGCACTCAGGTTAGGGCAGCCCTCCTCTGTGCTGTGGCCTCCAGGCATCAGAGGGAAGCCGCTTCCTGTCCTTATGCTTTCTGACTAGTACCCTGTGTGACTTGCCCGAGGGGGGGAACTGTTTCCCCAAACAGGACAAAACAGTCCTTGGCATGAAGAGTCCTTATATTTGGTCACAACTGGTTTTGACCCAGTATCATCCACTTTGTAAATGTTCCTGAAGGTTCTGGTCAAGTTGCTTTTCCCTGACTCTTCCCCCCCCACCCCCGCCCCTCCGTTTTCCCAGAATCTCAATCCCAAAGCAGTGCTGTCAGGTCCTTAAAGATCTGCTCTATGGGGGAGGCAAGGGTGAACCGTGCCACGTGCTGTACATTGGCTGTTGCCCACCTGGAGAATCTTCTGTGTGCACAGAGGGTGCTGCTGGATTTTACGCCAGTTTTGAAGTATTTCAGGCACCTTCAAACTTACAGGATGATCGACTGTCCTCAGATGGAGAATGAGATGAACTCCAGCCTGAATATCTACGGTACTTTTTGGGGAGAGGTCTAGCATTCTCTCAGCAGTAATAACTAACATCCCTTTCTGCAGTAGGGACCCCACGAACCAGACAGTCATTAGGGCAAGAGGCAATGACTTCTTCCTACTCTTGCTTGAGAGCTGCTCTGGTTGGCCCATCCATCCTGTGGGAACATGACATGCTTCCCCCATGAGCTCTGTGCCAACACTACTTGGCTCCTTTGAGCCAGAATTAACCCCTCTGGCTTTTCCTAGTTTACCAAGACTAATTTTGATCTGAAGCCTTGTTAGCCTTACCCTCCTTGATAAAACCTTTCCTACTGTTCACCCCATTTTGCAACTCTGAATTCTCAAATTTGCTTCTGTTTTACCCCCTCCCACTTACCTAATTTTGATTCCTCACTGCTTTCCCTTTTTTTGTTGTGTTTTGTTTATTTGTCAGAGAGAGAGAGTACACACAAGCAGGCAGAGAGGCAGGCAGAGGCAGCAAGAGAAGCAGACTCCCTGCGGAGCAAGGAGCCCGAAGCGGGACTCGATCCCAGGACCCCAGGATCATGACCTGAGCCGAAGACAGCGGCTTAACCAACGAGCCACCCAGGCGTCCCGAGAGGGAAGACTCTTAAGCAGACTTCCCGCTGAGTGTGGAGCCCAATGTGGGGCTTGATCCTGGGACCCTGAGATCATGACCTGAGCCAAAATCAAGAGCTTAGATACTTAACTAACTGAGCCATCCAGATGCGCCTGTTCTTAAATATTTATGACAATCTTGTGGTTTTTTTTTTTCAATACCGTTTTATCTTTTCTGTTGTTGCTAGTCTTGGTTTTTCTGTCTCACCTTAAGGTAATTTCGCCCATATGTTTCTTTCATCTTAATTTATACTGTGACCCCCAGACCTCCTCTTCCATTCTTGTTCTGAATCTTTGCTCTTTTTTATGTCGCGGGTTTGTCTGGTTGGCCAGGGCCGTGGTTCCCGAGGCTGGGGCAGGGGCACAATCCTGCCGCCCGCTGCTCGCTCGGGCTCCCCTCCCACATCTAAGCCCAGGACCCACAGACTTCAGGGCTTCAGGACTCAGAACTCTTGGTTTTTGGCGACAGTCTTGATTCGTATGGCATAAGCAGAGTGATTTGGCTCCCGTAACCGGAAAATCCAGAATCTCAGACCTAGCCCGGTGCAGGCGCTCGAGTCAGGTTGTGAGGAAGCTGAGCGGCTACCCCCACTCTGCTTTGCCAGACGGAGCTCTCAGGGCGCTTGTTGCCCCTGCCCTCCTCAAACACACAGATGTGGGAATCTTTGCATCTAAGGCATGTCCTGGTTGACCATCCCTTGGTCTGGGGCTTTCAGACACTCCAAACTAGAAAACAGCAGCACCACCTAGCAGACCACCTAGCAGCGTTTTGACCTCCTGCTAGATCCCAAGACAAGGTACTTGGTAGGGGACTTGCACACATTGCCTTTAGGTCCCGTGACGCCAGCTCCTTCATCAATATTTAACCGGGTGACGGGCACTGGGTCAGATGATTCACCTGCATTGTTGCCAGTCCTTCACCACATCCCTGGTCGCCCCCTGTTCCACCCATTAGAGGACATGGGCACAGAGAAGCTAACCACAAGCCAGGCTTGCGTGCCTGCCAGAGGCTACTTCACCTGTAGCTAGCCTGTGCTCTCGGATAGCAGCTTATGGTGGAGAACCAATAAGCTACTTTGTTTTCTTTTGTAGACTTTCTTCTTTCCCTGGTTTAGCCGTAGATGTGTTAAGGACTCTAACTTGTGTTTATAAATTCTGTTTTTAAACTTTGAACCCTGACATTTATTAATTGGCTACCATGTTAAAAATGAAAACAGTAGGGGCGCCCGGGTGGCGCAGTGGGTTGAGCCTCTGCCTTCGGCTCAGGTCATGATCCCAGCGTCCTGGGATCGAGTCCCGCATCGGGCTCCTTGCTCCACGGGGAGCCTGCTTCTCCTCTGCCTGCCTGTGCTCTTTCTCTCTCACTGTAACAAATATATAAGTAAAATCTTTAAAAAATAAAATGAAAACAGTAGTACATGTACTTGCTAAAAAAATTTCAAGTGGTGGGTAATCCTCTCACTCAGTTCTTAGGTCTGATCCATCCTTGCAGGCGGTGAAAGTCACACATGTAAGGATCCATCCCAGGAACTGAGGGTCAGTCATTCTCACTTCAAGCCCTTCAGGCTGAGAGCTTAACTCAGCGGGGACTTAGCAGGTGGAGGGAACTAGCACTGGGGAAGTGCCTGGCAGACACTCAGACTCCAGTCCGGAGTTTTTCTTGAGCTCTTGCTGGTTGTCATCTGCTTGGGTATCCCGCGAACAAATCCAACAGTCCCCAACTGAAATTCTATTGCCCTTAGTTCTCTCGCCCCTCAGACAGCAACTCGGGCAGCACCCACGCCATACACTTGAGATCCTAGGCTCCTACCTTTTTTATCTGACCAGGTGCTGCCATTTTTATTCCCAGAATATCTTCCCAGTCCATCCCTTGTCCTCCCAATCCCCAAATCTGCATTTTTCTCATGGGCTTTTCCAGTAACCACCACTCCCATCCCCTCAGCCCACCCTTTGGCCAAATATATCTAACCCGTTTCCCCTATAGGTCCTGTCAGCACCCGCTGCTGACATGTTCCTTAACCAGAATAAACCCCTGCTTTGTGACCTGATCCCAGCCACTGTCAGGAGCCTGCCCGTGAGTTCGTGCTGTAGCAGTGCGCAGACTGACCAAACTGACGCCGCACCTCCCGTCTTAGTGTACGCCGCTCTCCGGCCTGCCTGGCTAGCTCCCACAGAACGTTAGGAGCTTTCTTCGGGCTCATTGCCTGCCAGCGCTTTTCCCAAACATCAGCACCTCTGCTCAGTTCTCACGTACTTTTACTTTTTTAAATATTATTATTTTTTTTAATTTAAGATTTTATTAGAGCATGTGTGTGCACAAGCAGGCTCCCTGCTGAGAAGGGAACCCAGTGAGGGGCTCCATCCCAGGACCCTGGGATCATGACCTGAGCCACAGGCAGAGGCTCAACCCGCTGAGCCACCCAGGTGCTCCTTCATAGCTTTTTTTAAAGATTTATTTATTTATCTTCTAGGGAGAGAGAGCACAGTGGGGAGAAAGAGAATTTCAAGCATATTCGCTGCTGAGCATAGAACCCCACAGAGGTCCAGGACCCTGAGAACATGAGCTGAGCCAAAATCGAAGGTCAGATGCTTAACCAGCTGAGCCACCCAGGCGCCCTGGTTTTTATTTTAAAATTACAGATGAACAGGGGCACACGGGTGGCTCAGTTGGCTAAGCGACTGCCTTCGGCTCCGGTCATGATCCCAAAGTTTCGGGATCGAGTCCCGCATCGGGCTCCCAGCTCCACGGGGAGTCTGCTTCTCCCTCTGACCTTCTCCCCTCTCATGCTCTCTCTCACTCTAATACATAAAATCTTTTTTAAAAAATACTGATTAACAACAACAACAAAAAATACTGATTAACAGAAATAAGCCAGTATATTTCTACCATATCATGGCATTTATAACTAACATTTGGATATGTTTTTTACAGACATGGGTTCATGCTATTTATGTTTTATTTAAAACATTGATCTTTCCATGTCACTGTAAATTTTTTTTTTTTTTTGAATTGTTTCCATTTAGCCAATCTCATCTGGTTGGCTATCCACCTGTTTGCCATCCATAGACTCTGTGTAACATGTATCATGAAGTTTATAGCCTTTTGGTCTGACGATTTTCAAACCAAGTGGTGGAAGGAATAGTTAAGTGAACACGCGTATACGCGGATGCATGCACATGCCTGTCCCCTGGCTGCCAGCTGCTCACTTTGTGCTGTTTCCACGGTTTTTCTTTGGCTGAACGTCTGAAAGTTAGCAGGAGACATCTTGTTGCTTTACCTCAGAATGTCAAGGTGTCTCTGATCCCCTGAGAGTAAGGTGTGCTCCACAATCCTGTTATTAGACCTGAGAAACAGGACTTGCTGTGTCACCTACATACGGTCCTGTTCTCAAAACATTTTCCCCTGGTCCTTTCACATTCCATGAAGTTGACATACCTCTGGTCCCTTTTAATTTAGAATAGTTAGTTGTACTGGCCTTTCCCCCCATAACACGTGTTTCTAAAGTCCCACCTTCTAGATTCATTTTCTTGTGATCAGATTCAGGTTAAATGATTCCAGGCAGACCCGGAGGTAGACGTCCCTTTCAGCCTGTCAGGACGCAGCAGCGTGGACGCGAGGTCTCCCCTACACACTGTGAGCTTTTGGAGAGTGGAGATGTGTGCTCAGGCCCTGCCTCGCAGTGTGCCTGGTCCTTGGAGGGCGTAGAATGGTTTCATGGAGTGAAGCGTGCGCTTGCTGTTGGGGGGACACAGAAGAGCGAAGAGTGATGTGGAAGAACTGGAGACGGGGCAGGAAGCTGGTCAGGACTGGCCTCACAGCCACCCTGGCGGCAAGGGAATGGCCTACCACAGATCCTCAAAGGCATTTGCAGGCGGCTATTAAATCAAAATGCACAAGGACGCCTGGGTGGCTCAGTTACTTAAGCATCTGCCTTCGGCTCAGATCATAATCTTGTGGTCCTGGGATCGAACCCTGGGTTGGGCTCCACGCTCAGTACAGAGTCTGCTTCTCCCTCTCTCCCTACTCATGCTTGCTCTCAAATAAAATCTTACCAAAAAAACCAATGCACACAATCTCATTTATTCTGTTTTAATTCACACACCTTTTGGAATGCTACGCTGGGCCAGTTCACTGCCTGTGTTGGCACACAAGTCTCTCAAAGATTTTTCCAGCAAGTTCTTAGAATAAAAGATCTTTGCAGCTGCTCAACATCCAGATCCTAAAGTAGCATCATCAGCAAATTATCTGTGTGTACTCAGTGACTTTTCCCCCTTATTCTGGCTCTTCTGAGACTTTCCCAGCTACAGAGGACCTGAAAGGGTATCCCTGCCAGGTGTGTGGTTAAGATGGCAGCAAAGCGGTCTGTTCAGTGCCAGCCCGCAGAATTGTGCGGCCTTCGGCAGAAACAAACATGGATGCATTTTTGGGCAAAATGTGCAGCTGCCAAGGGCTGAAAGATCCAGAACAGCTGACTCCAGATGTTAAACTGTGGTCCATCCCTATCAAAGGAGCCACTGCAGCCTGTTTTGTTCCCTGTGGCTCCCCAGCACCCAGGAAGCACTCAAGCTATTTGCGGATTAGGTGCTGCTGTGCCAGATTAAGGATGCTCCTCACGCACCAATTTGGCATCTTCCAAGAGCTTGTACAGTATTAAGATGTATATATAAGCTGCAGTGTAATGATGAGTGCCTCCGGTTACTGATGGAGGAGGTCTGCCTGCCTCATGTGCCTGGAGCGACAGAGTAGGAACTGGCAGCATCGGGCGTCATGAGGAGGGAACTCAGGCCCATCTCAACCTGCAGCCGCAGGAGCCTCTGCCAGCTGAGGGTCCCTCACAGTCCCTGCACTTCGGTGTCACTACTTGCTACCTATCACAAGCCCTTGATTTCCTCCCTCCTACAAATGAGAAGTTTTGGTAAAAGTAAAGCAATTACTTTGACAGGTCTCCAGCGAAAGCTCATCAGGAGCCAGGTAAGTGGCTGCTTCCGCCCTTACACAGGACCTTGCGCAGTGCTAAGAACAAAAGGTGTGGTGCGGCGACTTACTGAAGGAGGGAAAAGGGACCCAGGTCAAACTGACCTTCCGGGAGCCAAGAGAACCTTCTATCCTCCCTCTTTAATTTGGAAAGAGATCCATAGGACAGGGAGGAAACGCTGGTCACACCTGCTGGGGCCAGCTACACAACTGATAAACTTAAGACAAAAAGTCCTTTTGTCACTAATACTCCTTATACTGAAGACCATGGGAGAGAAATTTCAGATACACTACTAGAAAAGTCATTTTTCTTTATATGCATGAATACCAGTGACTAATCAGGAAATCTTTAAAATCATTAAGCAAAGTTAAGACTTGGGATGCCTGGGTGGCTCAGTCAGATAAGCATCTGACTCTTGATCTTGGCTCAGGTCTTGATCTCTTGGGATGATGAATTCAAGTCCTGCACCGGGCTCCACGCCCAACAGAAGCCTGCTTGATAAAATATTAAGCAAAGTCAATATAAATAAGCACTTTATAGGCACTGAAAAACTGAAAACTAAGAAAAATGTTGGCTTTATAGATTTATTTTCAAAGGAAAAAACAGACAATTTAAATACAAGTCTAAACAGAATTACTCTGTCAAAGGCAGCAATAATGCCAAAACGCGTTCTCACTTCCAGACACTCGCCAGCATCTTCCAACTCTTCTCTCAGTGAAAAAAGGGGGTCTGGCAAAGACAAAGTTAGTTCAGTGGTTTTTTTTGGTGCACTTTCAAGTGATTTGATGTACTCAATCTAGGGTAATCAAAGTTACAGACACTTAATACAATGTTTATTTTTAAAAAGTCAACTGATCATAATACTAGAGCCTGAAAAACAGCTAATGTTTACTGACGGGCTTCTTTCCATGTTCTGTGTTAAGCAGTCTGTGTACACTACTGAATTTTACCTTCCGGAAAGCCTCAGGTAAGTCCTATCCTTCTCTCCATTTTCCACCTGAGGAAACAGGCTTAGAGGCTCGGCGGCCTGCCCAAGATCACCAGCCTTACAGACCTGGACAGAGCTGAGAATAAAGCTGTCTGACTCCAGAGTCTAGCCTCTTAACCCCGGAGGCGTCTCCTGCCTGATTAAGGAGTCAGGCCATCTCAGCTTCCAGAACAGCAGGCGAGGCTGGCTTCCAAGGTGAAACTGAGGGCGGTAGGGGTCTCTGCTTCTGGATTGCCCTGCCCGGTGTTTTGTCAAAGACAGATTTTGTGAGGAAGGCTGACAATCAAGAAGTCCTGTCCAACAATGAACTGTTCATGGCCTGTCTCAAGGATAAAGATAATCACTAATGCCAGCCCCCTCTGAGTGGCAGATAACCAGAGAGGACCCTGTGTCTTATAACCAGTGAAAATCTGTCAAGGATTTCCAATGTTTGCGTTTCTTCCCGGGTCTTCCTACCTTACAGAAGAACTACAGAGAGGTTAATTCTATGGGAAGACATCATTCTGTAAGTCAAATTATTTACCTGATATTTTATTCATATACATCCTTCTTATCTGCAATGTAATCTACAATTTCTTGTGGACACATTAACTTCTCCGCATCTGTATCAGGAATTTCAAACCCTAAAAGTAAAATGTAAAATGCTATGTAGAAAAACAAATACTTTAAAATTAAACGCATCTCACGCCTCCATACCACCAACAAGTACATCAAAATTTTTCAGCAACCCTCAGTCCCATTTAAGTTATGGGCCAGTTATGTTCTAGACAACAGTTGTGTCATATTGAATGTAACAGCTGGCTCTTTTAAAAGCTGTAATTCATAGGATAGAAAATTCACCCATTTAAAGTATAAAACTCAGTGTTTTTTAGTGTATTCACAGGTCGTACAACAATCACCATCACGTAATTCCAGAACATTTTCATGACCATGTTCCCATCTGACCTCTGACTGATACCTCCCTCTAGTGAGCATAATCTGTGAGGAACTTGAACCACGTTCTGCTCTGTAGGACAGCAAAGGCTTTTCATTCAGGCAACTTACTCAGAACTGAGCCATGGACCCTTAAAAGGTCTCTTGTGCACAACCGTCTTTGAAAGAAGCATAACCGGAGGGAGGCATGGTGGGGAACCAGGCCTATGTGTGTGTGTTTGTGTCCTGGGCACACCCAGTTACTTCTCTGGGCACGGCCATTCAGGGTGCTCAGGTGTGCTCAGCTTCTCCACAGGTGAGGTTCTGCCTTTGTCCTGGAGCCCCCACCGACAGCACCCAAATCCCACCCCTGGCCTTTCCTGGTCACTCAGCCCTCGGCACCACACAGTACATAGTCAAGTACATTCTAAGTGAGGGCACTGTCCCTGGTGCTGACTTCACCTGACAGTAAGTGCACTGGGGGGGTGGGGGGGCTCTTTCTATTTATATATTTGACTCCAATCCCAGTTGTGACCCCCGACATTTCTTCCACCTAAATCAAGAATCACACTGTGCAGACCCCAAACGTAGCCTGTTACCAAATTCATCCTCCATGGCCATGATAATTTCCACTTGGTCCAAACTGTCTAAGCCCAGGTCTTTCATAAAGTGGGAATTTACCGAGAGCT
Source organism: Mustela nivalis (assembly GCF_964662115.1). Taxonomy (NCBI): domain Eukaryota; kingdom Metazoa; phylum Chordata; class Mammalia; order Carnivora; family Mustelidae; genus Mustela; species Mustela nivalis. The sequence goes on from NC_139038.1 coordinate 21,750,577, forward strand.
GCAAGAAAAGAACACCAAACATGAAACTCAGCTGGGACAGTATTTGCTTCTCAAGATAACAGGTATGATGTCACTTAAAAGTTATATAAAAGATGCTTACTGTAAAGAGGCCGTGATTTAAATATGAAGTGATAACCAGCATTTTATGTTTAAGCTGTGCCAGCACATACTTGGTGTACTTTGTTAACTTACTCAAGCCGGTTCTGGAATGCTTAACAATACACACAGAGCTAATGATGGATTTCACTTTCTATATATTTTGTAAGATCTGTGATCACTGCTTGGGAAAACCATCCTGGGGATGTCATGTGCAACATCATGACCACAGTCTTAAGGCTAAGCTGCGTATCTGAAGCTGCTGGAGAGTAATCTTAAAAATCTTCATCATAGGAAAAAAATTTGTGATTATGTGTGGTGACGGATGTTAACTAGACTTACTAAGATTAGTTCACAATTTTGGGGTGGGGCAGGGAGAGAATCGTATACAGGCACCAAGCCTCGTGCAGAGCCAGACACAGGGCTCAATCTCACAACTCTGAGATCATGACCTGAGCTGGAATCAAGAGTTGGACACTTAACAGACTGAGCTACTCAGGCACGCAAACCCCCTTTTCTCAACTCACATTATACAAATATTATGTTGTATACCTGAAACTAATGTTATATGTCAATTAGACCTCAATAATAAAAACCCCACTATCCTACCTACACAGCAGACTGAATTATTAAAGAAGGAATTTGTTTATGTACTACTATGAGAAAAATGCCAGTGGTTAACTTAAAAAAGCAAACACTGCAGAACAATGTTAATAGTATATTCTATCACTTGTGTGTCTTTTAAAAAGGGTAAGCCGTGGGGGGTGCGGCACCTGGGTGGCTCAGTCAGTTAAACATCTGCCTTGATCAAGTCATGATCCCAGAGTCCTTCCTGCTCAGCAGGGAGTCTGCTTCTCCCTCTGCCCTTCCTCCTACGCCATTTGTGCACAATTCTCTAATAAATCTTTAAAAATAAATAAAAGGGTAGGAGATGAAGGTCACATAGTACATAAAATATACACATACAGGGCGCCTGGGTGGCTTAGTGGGTTAAAGCCTCTGCCTTCGGCTCACGTCATGGTCTCAGGGTCCTGGGATCGAGTCCCACATGGGGCTCTCTGCTCAGCAGGGAGCCTGCTTCTCTCTCTCTCTGCCTGCCTCTCCATCTACTTGTGATCTCTCTCTGTCAAATAAATAAAATCTTTAAAAAATATATATACACATACATACATATGTGAGTACACTTCCTTGAATATGTATTGAGTATTTCTGGAAAGATATAGGAGAAGCTGGTTCCACTGGCTGCCTCCCAGAAGGGGAACCGGGTGGGTTAGAGTCAGGAAGACCTTCTACCGAATATCCTTCTGGACCCCCTGAAGTCTGTACCACTGATTAAATACTCATTTAAAGGGGCACCTGGGTGGCTCAGTGGGTTAAGTGTCTGCCTTCGGCTCAGGTCATGATCTCAGGGTCCTGGGATCGAGCCCCGCATCGGGCTCTCCCATCAGCAGGGAGCCTGCTTCCCTCTCTCTCTGCCTGCCTCTCTGCCTCCTTGTGATCTCTGTCTGTCAAATAAGTAAATAAAATCTTTAAAAAAAAATAAACTAAATAAATACTCATTTAAAGAAAGAACATTAAGCGCCATCAATCACCTTCTCTGGGTCAATCTTGTCATAAAGTTTCAACACGTAAAGGACACGGTCCTTGATCCCCTCTAACGTCAGCGGCGGCGCGTCGCTAAACTGGCGGCACAGCTGTGTCAGCGGGACCTAGAACAAGGGCAGGAAGGGAGAGCTGTTGAACCCAAGATGCCTCCAGGTCAGTGCACCAGCTTACAGGAACCTTTCAGAGCTTTTGTGCTTCCGAAAACCACCTCCTCTGATTTCCAGATGGCACCATTGGGCCACCTAGAGTCACCACACTGGGTATTTTCAGAAGCCCTAGCAGTCCAGCAGCATAAAAACGGGCCTCCCCTCCCCTCAGAGCCGGGCTCGGCCCCCCCATGGGGCCTGTGTCCAGCGCTCTGGCCACTCTACTGGCTCCGGGAAGAGCTGCTGCTAAAATCGTGCAGGGTCTGCAGAGGAGTATGTCCTCTTGCGGCACCTTCTGCAGCGCCGGGCTGCCCTGTAAGGCCCTGTCACCTTCGATCGTCAGCACACCGGAGTTGAAATGGCCCACCTGGAAAGGGCTGTCATGGTAAACAGAGAGGCAGCTCCCTGGAGGAGCACACGTGGGAAGGTCTAATATGGCCCCTGACCTCAGGCAGCACAAACGAGCCGGCTACCAGCCTGCAACAGCCCTCATGGTCCATCTGTTTCCCTGCAGGAGAGGCTTGTCGTATGGCCACCAGCAAAACCATGAGCTTTTGATTTTTGCCGTGGTGGGAGTCGTATGTCAAATGTCTGTGATACCAACCTACTTGATAATCAGCTAGGTATTAGGCTGCTGGCTGGATTCTTTCACCAAATACGGAAGGAACTCCAACTTACAGCTCTTCAGGCTGTGGAAGGTACAATGCAGAACAAGAGGAAACAAAGCAGCTGCCTGACAGTTCCGCTCACTGTGGAAGTCCCTAATCTGAACTGGTTTGTTTACCTTTTAACGTTCACTTGAGTTCTTAAGTAAGTTAATTTGGAGTTCTTACAGCATTTCTCCTTAGAAAGTGGGTCTGCGTGTTGGCGCTCAGGTCCCTGACGGAAGCCTTTGAAAATCATGACACTGCCAAAGGAACCAAACCTGTGTACACTGCTAAGAAATATTTATCTTGAAAAAAAAAAAAAATTCAAGTATTGAAATCAAGTTTAATCAGCAAGCTATAAAGAGATTAGATGAGGGGCGCCTGGGTGGCTCAGTCGTTAAGTGTCTGCTTTCGGCTCAGGTCATGATTCCAGGGTCCTGGGATCAAGCCCCGCATCAGGCTCCCTGCTCAGCAGAAGGCCTGCTTCTCCCTCTGCCTGCTGCTCCCCCTACTTGTGTGTGTGCTCTCTCTCTCTCTTTCTAACTATCAAACAAATAAATAAAATATTAAAAAAAAAGTGAGATTAGATGAGGTGCTTCATGGATATTCTAAAGGTATTTCTAAGTGCTTTCAGAGTTTAAGAGCACTGGTTCTTTCCGGTCTCAAGGTATGCAGTGTCCTTTCCTTTCCCACTGCAGTGTGGGTTCCGGAGACCTCTGCTGGGGGAACATCTCCAGGCCTACTTATCTACAATCACTGTAAGTCTCCCGGCCACCAATCAAATGAAGACGCAGAAGGGAAAGAGGGAGATGAGATGACAAAAGAGAAGTTTGAGGGGGAAGGATCTGACAGAGGTCTTGTCTGTGCGCATCAAGAAGAGGTATGAGCAGGGATTACTGCTGAGGAGAAAGAGACGACGGGAGCTTCACCACAAAGCCCAGGAGGAAGGATGAGGCTGGGGAGGGGACACGGTACATAACTACCCACCCAAGGGGCCCGTTAGGGGTCAGGACCATCCCCGGCCACACCAGCAAGTCCCCACACTTAGGCCACTGGACACCACATGGAGAAATTGAAGGTCTCCACCGGGGGAGCACAGGCCAGTCTGAAGTGTTGCGGGGGGGAGGGCACAGTGGGCTAAGCATGGAGCAGGCAGGTCTAGTGGGGGACAGCTCAGACTGCAAATACACCTGTACCCTGACACTAGCTTTCTTACTAGCTGTTTGGCCTGGGGCAAGTTACTGAATCCTCCAACGCCACTTTCCTTACTTGTAAAATGGGGATAAGCCACAGTACAAAGCTCCCAGCACCGCTGGGAGGCATCACTGAGGGAATGTGAAAGGCTCAGGACACTGCCAGGCACACCCACAGTGAGTGCTACTGAGCGCTGTCTGGGAAGGCTGGGGTCTGAGACTGGCGGCTGTTGTGGCCCAAAGAAATGATCTTACTCCTTCCCTCTTGAGCCTCCCCTTCTGGGAGGAGGAATAAGTATTCCTTATTTTTGTACCACACCCAGTGCTCCATGCAATCCGTGCCCTCTCTAATACTCACCATCTACCTGCTGGTCTCTTTAGGGACTTCTTATCAGTCAGAGTATGGCGCTGTGCTGGGCACTTTACAAACCACTGCCTCCTTTAGTTCTGACATCAGTCCCATTTTACAGACAGGAAACGGAGACAGAGAAAGGCATCCCGCGCCTGGCCTCCCACCTTGGCCTTTGGGGAGGGCCTTCCTGCCTCCTTCCTGCTCCATCTCAGCTGTTACAAAAAAGAGGAGCCACAGAACAGGCAAGCAGCTCAGCAGCGTCCCCGACAGCCAACAATGTTTCTGGTGTTGTCTTCTCCCCGGAGATCCCCACTTAACAATTCTATGTGACACAAGTCACTTCCCACAGCTGTAGGAGACGGCACTGTGTGCAGGAAAAGAGTGACTTCCCTCTAGACTAGGAGAAACCAACAACCTGGTTCATCTATCAGAATTCATCTGTCTCCACTCTGTACATCTCTAGGGGAAACTGAGGAACCTCAGTTTAAAGCGTAGGAGAGTGCTTTGCCCGCCAGCTCTGCCAAAGCTGGGCTGCTCCCCCTGGGAGCAGACACCTCCACGTCAGTTTGGAAATACATTCCTTACCTGTCTTCCAAAACGCCTGCTCAAAGACCTCTAGTCCTCGTCAACCACCTGGTGCTCTGGCCAGAGCCCTGAGAGCCCACCTCCACTCCTCCCACTGTCTCACCGTCATGTCTACTGGGCGACCCAGCCTGGCTGACTAGAAGACCTCACTTATTCAACGAACCTTGTTTCATGTTCACTCCCTGCAGCCGAAACAGAACATCACATTCCTCAGTGCCCTTCCCAACATGCCTGCATCTTCATCTCGACTCGCGTCTCTCCATTCCACAGACACCCCGAGGGTCAGCCGTAAGAGTGCCAGGCTCCCCCGGCCTCCGCACGCGCTGTCACAGCCCGCTCTGAGTGCGCGAGCAACTGCTACCTCCGGGTTTGCGCTCCCCGGGAGTGCTCGTTAGGTCTCTCTTCTGTGCCGTACGCACACCTGTCCTCACCTGTGGCTAGGTCTTGTCTTCACACACAGGACTGTCTCAGCAGCCTGCGAACTCTGCCTCATGTGCCAAGCACTGTGCTGTGGGTTGGAACTACAAAGAAAAATGAAACATGACCACTACCCTCAGAGAAGCTTATCGTCTAATGGGAAAGACCAAGCCAACTAGATTATTTAAGCTGTAATAAAAACATAGGGGGGGGGCGCCTGGGTGGCTCAGTTGGTTAAGCGTCTGCCTTTGGCTCGGGCCATGATCCCAGTGTCCTGGGATCGAGCCTTGTGGCCGGCTCCCTGCTCAGCTGGGAGTCTGCTTCTCCATCTCCCTTTGCATGTCCCCAAACTCATGTGCTCTCTCTCAAATAAATTAAAAAATTAAAAAAAAAAAAAAAAAGTGGCAAGAGCCATGACAGACATACTTGTAGGCTGCTTCTTGAACAAGAACTGTCATTCAGTCCCTGACAAGCAAGGAAGAGATACCAAACTTGGAGTTAGCCTTGGAAGGACAAGGACATTCAAGGAGGAAAGGCCAGGCCAAGAAAATGAGGCATGGGACTCACTGTGGGTCTGTGTGGGAAGAAATGAGTTCTTGGCTAGAGACTGAAGGTTACGGGGGCGGGGGACACAGGCTCTGAGGTTCAAGAGGTCCAGCGCTGCAGACACTTGAAAAAGACAAAATAGCTAACTCTGCCTGCACAAGCGTTTTGCCTTCATCTGGGTACTGTGCCCCACGGAGCTCTTAGGAAGTCCTCTCTGTGCTCTGGCTTTGAGACGGTTCAGATCTGCGCCCTGCCTGGATAAAGTACAAGCCTTCCAGGTTCCATTCTAGGCCACTAACCTTTTTCCAGGAGAACTGCTTTAGCTCCTTTTGGGAGGGAAAAGAGTTGGAATATAAATGAAGAACTAGCTGCCCTGGAGTGAGCAAAGGGGATGGATCTGAGGAGAAAAAAATTTAATGGAACAGAACAGGTGCAGTGAGCAACAGTCCAGATGAAATGAGCAAGGCCTGGAGGTAGAAGTTTGGGGTAACTGGGAAACAGAGTGAAGACACAGACAAGGAAGAGATTGTGGGTAAGAGATCTTTGGAATTTACCAGCATTTAAGGATTATAGAAAGAAAGTGCCCAAGGGCAGGAACAGAGAGGTAGAGAACCAACCAAGACAAACAGGGTGAACAGCCTTGGGAACAGCAGCAGGGAATGGGCTGGCAAGTTTAACATGAGGCTGCAGTGTCCAATGAGATATTAACTCGTATCTTTCCTTTATGGGACACCTGGGTGGCTCAGTTGGTTAAGCAGCTGCCTTCGGCTCGGGTCATGGTCCCAGCGTCCTGGGATCGAGTCCCACATCGGGCTACTTGCTCCGCAGGGAGCCTGCTTCTCCCTCTGACTCTGCCTTCCACTCTGTCTGCCTGTGCTCGCTCTTACTCTCTCTCTCTCTTACAAATAAATAAATAAAATCTTTCTATGTACCTCCATACCCTTCAACACCTAAAATAAGGTCTGGCAAACAGCCTGTCCCTCAGTTTCTTTGAATGAACAAGTATTGACTCTCTCTTCCATCAGCAAAGGATTTAAATGGGAACACGTAGTCAAAACCACTTTATAAATATAAATAAAATGGTTCTTCTGCTGTGTATGAACCAAGCAGAGGTAGTGGTAATATCTCTGAGCACCCTGCTATTCAAGGCATGGTCCAAGGGCCAGCAGCAGCAGAATCTTCTGGGAGCCCATTGCAAATGAAGACTCTTGGGCCCCTTCCCAGAATCTGTATTTTAACCCAAGGGACCTGTAACAACGAAGTCTGAGAATCAGTGCTCTTTGAATGAGGACTATCCCTTTGCATTTTAGCCTACTGTGGACATCAGTCTCAGGAACAAAATACTTGGCAACTTTACCTAATGCCCTTTTAACTCTTAATTTCAGGGTGACACTGTTAACCTTTTGATTCAGGCAATGGGGCCAAGGCCCTATGAATTAATCCATTACATGGTCAGTACATCTCAACTCTAGCCACACAAAAGAATCACTTGGTGACTTCTAGAAACAGACACCCAGACCCCAACTCTGGGGATAATGACTGATTTGGCCCGGGCATCCTTATGTTTTATTCTAAATGTATTCAATACTGAAATGCTAAAACCACTATCATATTGAGTTCACAGGTTTGGGGGTTTCTCAACCTGGCCTTGAGAGTTTCTTCTACCTTAAGGCAATACTTGATCTTGGCCAAACCCTTTAGTCATGTGGCAAACTTAAATGAAAACACATGCCAGTGCCTCATCTCTGAGAAGTAAATCAAAAGGGGTGGGGGTGGGGGTGGGGGGCAAGGGGCTTTTGCCCCGCCTCCTTTAAGCTACTCAGGTGATTTGAATGTGCAGCCAGGGCTGAAAACCACTACCGTAACAAGAATTTCTGTCTCACAAAGGTGTCATCGGACAGAAAGGCTAGATACTACTTTTCCTCTATTTTTACTTCCAGGAGGCCCGTAAACGGGCAAAAGGCATTACAGGGAGAAATCCTGGGCGGGCTCAGACTGCTCTGGAGAAGGTTGTAGGCCAGCGTGGCTTCCTTTTGGCACCCTGTCACCAATTTTCCCCTAGAAAGCTACCACGGAATTTGTCCTTATCACTACGACCAACTGGGACCAATATGGGGAGGTTTACAAGCACCCCAAATAGGTGCTCTCAAAACCTCACTGCACGTCCACGAAGTAGAGACTAGTACCCCCACTTTGCTCTTCAGGCCGAGAGTGGCGAGGTCAAGAGACTCGCCCCAAGTTTCGCAAAGTGGCTGCTAGCATTCGAACCCAGGGATGTTTCACTGTTAGGGCTGCACTCCGGTCTGGGGTCGACCCAGCACCGTGAGGGGCTGGGACGGGTGGGAAGCCAGACGTCGCCCGGTCACCCCCGCCGTGGCTCGCGTGGCCCCGCTGCCTGGCCCCTCCCCCGCACCACCCCGATCCCTGACCCCTGCCAAGCCCCAGCAAAGTCACCGCGAGTCACCTGCGCAGGCGCCGAGGCTGTCGGCGGAGCCCCAGGCCTCGTCCGGGCCCCCGCGGGGCACAGGGTGATGCTGAGCGGCCGGGCGGCGGCCAGCGTGGGAACCCGGGGCAGCGGCGCGAAGGCCGCGGGCAGTCGGCGGACACAAGCGGAAAGGACACGAGCCGCCATGGCTACGCCGACCCAAGATGCACTGCGCCGCGCCCTCCGGCCCAGTTTCCTCCCCGCTCGGCGTACAGGACGCACAGAGCGGCGCAGGCGGCCGCCAATGGCCGTAGCGGCCCCTAGCGGCTCCTGGCGGTACTGCTTCCCCGGGGTGCGCGGTCCTGTCATCCAGGGCCAGAGGCAAAAGGCTGGTAGGGCCAGAACCTCGCTCCTCCGGTCTTTCGCTAAATACTAATGATTGACACAAGAAAGGAAATTATTTTTATATATTCTCTAAACGTTATGGCACACATTTGTATAGAAGTTTTGACGCTGCAATTATTCCATAGGTATTAAAATTATATAGGTATAAAAATTATATATAAAACTATATATATAATTACATAGGTATAAAATTACCGAAAAAACATAAATAAATTTTAAAATATAAGTAAATAAAAATAAAACAGACTGTATAGTACTATCCCACTGCTGTAAAGTTATCTCTCTATTTATGCATTCATTGAGAACTTGAGTAACTGTTGGGGGCGCCTGGGTGGCTCAGTGGGTTAAACCTCTGCGATCAGCTCAGGTCATGATCTCAGGGTGCTAGGATAGAACCCTGCGTCCGTCTCTCTGCGCCGCAGGAAGACTGCTTCCCCTCTCTCTCTGCCTGCCTTTCTGCCTACTTGTGATCTCTCTCTCTCTGTCAAATAAATAAATAAAATCTTTAAAAAAAAGAACTTCAGGGGCGCCTGGGTGGCTCAGTGGGTTAAGCCTCTGCCTTCGGCTCAGGTCCTGATCCCAGGGTTCTGGGATCGAGCCCCGCATCGGGCTCTCTGCTCAGCAGGGAGCCTGCTTCCTCCTCTCTCTCTCTGCCTGCCTCTCTGCCTACTTGTGATCTCTCTCTGTCAAATAAATTAAAAAAAAAAAAATCTTAAAAAAAAAAATAAAAAATAAAAAAATAAAAAAAAGAACTTCAGTACACCCTGTTGTGTGCTGGTAGTTATGTGCCTGTTGCTACAGCAGTGGGCAAGCCAGGCAGTCTATTCTCATAGAGTTTACATTCTAGTGGGAAGATAGAAAATAAATAAAAATGAACACCTCCCCTAAGACAAAAAATTCAGGGAAGTAGTGATAAGCACAATGAAGAACAGTCGAGAGCGGGTAGTGAGGCGGTACTGCAGGAGCGCTATTTTAGAAAGGTGGGCCCCGAAGGCCTCTTAGGAGGTAATATCTGACCTGAGACTTTCATCAGTCTGGGGGAGGGAACACAGAGGCTCAGAAATCATCCTGCTGCTGGCGATGCCAGAGTGTCCCCAGCAGTGCAAACAGTTGACACCAGGCTTCGCTAGCATCCTGATTCCATTACCATCACTTTCCTGCCTATTAATTAGTTGGAAGCATAATTGTATCCCGTCTTTGGGAATGATCAGTGAATAAATGGCTCAGTTCCATTTTGGGTGGCAACCTTCAACTTCTGCAGAAAACCGGCACTAGAAAATCTGATTGAAGGACAAGGATCAGGGCTCATTAGATGGGTTCAAGCCACCAGTGACACACCAGCCTCTGATGCTCCTTCCTGGTCAAACTTTGGGCCAAATCCATGGGACAGATGTGTGATGTGACCGGCAGCATTAACAGCACAGGGAGCATGCAAGAGCCTGGCTGACTACTAAGCCCCAAGTTGCAACCCTCTCTTCCCACAACCTGTCTGTATTTCTGTGTTACATTGAATCCTTTTGTCAAAATTAGTAAGTCCCCTCTTATTTATTTATTTAAAATATTTTATTTATTTATTTGACAGAGAAAGAAATTACAAGTAGGCAGAGAGGCAGGCAGGGGGGGAGGGGGGAAGCAGGCTCCCTGCTGAGCAGAGAGCCCGATGTGGGGACTGATCCTTGGATCCCGAGATCATGACCCGAGCAGAAGGCAGAGGCCCAACCCACTGAGCCACCCAGGCACCCCAGTCCCCCCTTATTTAAATGACATACTTTGAAAAAAATTAAAATAAATGACATGTGTTGTTCCCCATGGTCCTCTTTGACCCACACTTAACTTTAAAAACCCAATTTTTTTTTTAAAAGATTTTATTTATTTGACAGAGAGACAGTACAAGTAGTGAGAGTGGCAGGTTGAGGGAGATGGAGAAGCAGACTCTCCGCTGAGCAGGGAGCCCGATGCGGGACTCCATCCCAGGACCCTGAGATCATGACCTGAGCTGAAGGCAGCTGCTTAAGTGAGCCACCTAGGCACCCCTAAAAACCCAACTTTTCAGAATTGATGCACCTCAGAGGGTTTCATTCCTACCTGCCTCCAGCCCTGGCCTCTTCTCAGGCTTCAGAGTCCTTTATCCAACTGTCGATCACCAGGTGATCTGTAAGCACTCAAATGAGCTGTCTTCCTCCTTGTGTGTTCTGTTTCAGCTGCTGAGACCATTACCCACTAAGCCAAAAATTTAAGGCTCCTTCTTCTACCTAAATCATGCACTCATTTAGCCTGCTCATATCTTTTCTTTCCTAAATCTCTCTCCAGGTCGGGTCTTTCTTTGCACAGACCCTGCTGCAGATGAGGCCCTTCTGGTCATCTTCATGCCTCCACTCTTGTCTACCAGGAATCCACTGTGGACTGTGTTGCTAGAGTGGGAGCCTATGGCTGAAGATCAAGCCCTTCAGCAGTCCCTGCGCCTGCTGAATAAAGTCCGAGTTTGTTAGCAGGCGTCACCAGCTTCCTGGCTACCTTTCTCACTTCCTCACTCCATCCCCCACAACACGATCCACTCTCTTGCAACGGTGAGTTGTTTGTAGTTCATGCCCTCCTGTCCTTTCTGCCTGGAATATCCTTTGCTTCTGCTCTGACCTACTTACCCGGCAAGACTCAAGCTAGTTATCATCATCCACGGAGCTTTTCTAGAACTCCCCCTGTTGGGCTAACTGCCCATCCTTTGAGCACTGTAAACATACCTTCCAAATTTAAACACAGTATTTATTGTTTTGTGTCAGTCTCCCTCATTAGACTTTTTTTTCTTTTTTTAAGATTTATTTATTTGAGGGGAGCCTGGGTGGCTCAGTCGGTTAAGCCTCTGCCTTCCGCTCAGGTCATGATCTCAGAGTCCTGGGATCGAGCACCGCATTGGGCTCTCTGCTCAGCAGGGAGCCTGCTTCCCCCTCTCTCTCCGCCTGCCTCTCTGCCTCCTTGTGATCTCTCCGTGTCAAATAAATAAATAAAATCTTTAAAAAAATTAAGATTTATTTGAGAGAGAGAGCGTGCAAGCAAGGGTAAGGGAAGAGGGAGAGGTTAAGATCAATTGCTTAACTGACTGAGCCCCCCAGGCGCCAGACTGCCTACTTCCCAAGGGCCATGGCCTCATAGCAAGCATTTTCATACCTACTATTTCAAGTATGTGCTCAGTGTTTGTTCAACCGTTACCGAACTGGAATTACTGCTTACTTCTACTGTTTTCCTAACTCTTAAATCTTATAGATGATATGTTTTTCAAGATCCTTGGGTAAGTGAAATCTTTGTGAAAAGCTCTCTATTATAACATGGAGGACATTAGGAGAAGGAAAGGAAAAGTGAATTGGGGGAATCGGAGAGGGAGATGAACCACGAGAGACTGTGGACTCTGAGAAACCAACTGAGGGATTGGAGGGGGAGGGGGTTTGGAGCATCTGGTTGTGGGTATTAAGGAGGGCACGTATTGTATGGAGTAATGGGCGTGGTGCATAAACAATGAATCCTGGAACACTGAAAACAAAATAAAAGAAAAAGAAAAGCTATTATCTATGATGTGCTAGCAAATAAAAATATCTCATTTAGGCTAGAGATAGTGGGAACAGAACAAGGGTAAGAGAGAATGCACAGTTATCAAAAGGAAATAATGAAGTTAGGAAAATCCACACTAGTGAACATTGTAGAAAGGTGTCTTTAAAAAAGAAGAAACAGGGACGCCTGGGTGGCTCAGTCAGTTAAGTGCCTGCCTTTGGCTCAGGTCATGATCCCAGAGTCCTGGAATCAAACCCCATCTTGGGCTCCCTGCGCAGGGAGCCTGCTTTTCCCTCTGCCTACTGCTCCCCCTGCCTGTGCTCTCTCTCTCTCTCTCTCTCTCTGACAAATAAATAAAATCTTTAAAACTAAATAAAATAAAAGAGAAGTAACAGAGAGGCACCTGGGTGGCTCAGTCGGTTAAGCATCTGACATTGGCTAAGTTCATGATCCCAGGATTCTAGGATCAAGTCCCATCCCCCCCTGCTTATGCTCTTTCAAATAAATATATAAAATCTTAAAAACAAAAGAGGGAGAGAGAAGTAACAAATAATTAGGTTAGATAATTAGATCATGAATATTTACTCATTCAGTAAGAATGGTGAGCAAATAAATACTTATTGCATGGGACAGTTCCAATGACACTACACAATAAAAACTGTAAGGATCTGTATCTCTCAAATCAAGTAGGCAAAGGTGAAGATGATGGGCTCAGGACATACAGCTGTGTTGACTCAAAGTGACTCTAGGGACACCCCAGGCGCTTGAATCAAGGATGGGTGTGAGAATGTAAAAGAACAGGGGCTTTCCTAAACTGGCATTCCTTAACAGGCTTTCTATTACCTTTAGTAGGTATGTAAAAATAAGGCATTACAAATAGCATAGAAAGTATATTGCACATTAGTATCCTAAGTTAATTGAAATTTACTTATTATGCAAGCATCACTAAGTATTCCAGTAATAAAATAACTAGTTCTGAAAATGATCATAAGGATAGGAAAAAAAATAAGCCAACCAGAATTATCAAAATAAATATTTATTAATATCTGAAGCTTTATGTACACCATTAAAAGCAAACGTGCAGATGTGAGGAATTAACAAAAATCAACCTAAAATCACTTCTCCCAAAGTAAATCTAAATGAACACTCAAGATCAGTGGTGCCACTACCATCAGAATAAAAAATGTGTCTAAATTAATGTAAGTAATTATTTTAAATGTCTCCCAGATATTCTTTACATTACAACTCTAAAACGTACTAACTGGTCAAAAAATCCAGAACGCTGTGTTTTCATCTTATCTTATTAGTAGCGGTACACAAATATATTTCCATCTTTTTGTCCAGCCAGCAAATGGGAATCTGTACCTGACCATTTCACAAAAGACCAATGCTGATCAGAGACAGGTGGGAGGACAGCAGTGCAGTGACCCAGAAGTAAGTCCCAAATGGCAATTGTTCCAGAAGTCAATACTGCGGCTGCAAAATGATCTTTCACATCTCCCTCCAGGAACCTAGTATCAAGCAGAGAAGAGACCATTCAAATCACATATCAAAATAATTTTTTTTTCTTTAAGTCAAAATCATGCTTCCCAAAGCAACCACAAGAACAAAAATCTGTATAAGTATGATGCCCATATTTTCCAGCCCAGGACTGCCCGCCAGCACAAGGTCGTTTTGGACACAATCACGTGTCCAGTCCCTGTACTACCTGCACCCCAGCTCACAGGAGCCTGCCTGCCGCTCTTCAAACTAGCCAAGTTCCGCACACCTCAGCATCTTTGCTCTTACTCTGCCCTCTCTCTCTCTCTTTTTTTAAGATTATTTATTTATTTGACAGAGAGAGAGATCACAAGCAGGTAGGGGGCAGGGGAGGAGCAGGGCCCCTGCCGAGCAGAGAGCCTGACAGGGGGCTCGATGCCAGGACCCTGAGACCACGACCCGAGTCCGTTCATCTAATTGACACAAAGATGTCTGGTTTTTGTATTTGCACAAGTGCCTTCCAAAATGTCACACTCAGTGAGCAGGAGCACACACTTGCCTTCCAGCATGCCCTTGAGGAAGACAGTAGAGCATCACACCCACACTCAGGCTTGTCTTAGGGTTAATCACGATCAGCTGAAACACGGGGCTTCCCAGCGGCTCACTCTCCTTGGCACAAGGGTGGCTCAGAACAAGGAACAGGAGCCCCTAATTTAAGAGAAAAATTAATAACTAAATAAGTCAGCAAGAGGGAAAGAAAGGGTTGGCAGAGACAAAACCAAAGAATTACAAGAATAATCAATATGCAGGATTTAATCGCTAGCTTATATTTTTCAGACAAAAAAAAAACACTGTTGAGATTATCACCGAGGTGGACTTCTGGCATCTCTAAAACAGGGCTCACAGCCAGTCTTGCAGGTGGGAACCCAGCGGCCTCACTAACTTCCTCCACCATAGATACAACCAATCTCAGGCCATCCATTTGGGAAAACGCCGTCACAGGGAAAGAGGGCATAGAAACAATCAGAGGGAGTCCCCAACCTACAGATACTCATTGGTAACTTGGCTTTTGAAAACTCAGAACACGTTTTCCCATAAAAATCATCTTGAAAGTGGGGACTAGGTTTTTAGGCCAGTCTGCAGGTAGCCTATTTGCACTCAAAGAGCAAGAGTGACCCAAGACAGACACCATCATCTGCGGTTGTCTTTGTGGCAAAATGTGTTACAGGCCTTTCCTGGGTTTCAAATGACATGTTCTCACGCAGATACGTATGATACTGAAAGTAATTCTCTTTGGCGATAAAATGGGGAAAATTAATTACAGAACCATATTAGGATTAATAACATTCCTTTCTAGTTTCTACATTTCTAGAATGACTGAATTATTATTATTATTATTATTTTTAAAGATTTTATTTATTTATTTGAGGGAGAATGAGTGAGAGAGAGCACGAGGGAGGAGAAGGTCAGAGGGAGAAGCAGACTCCCCAAGGAGCTGGGAGCCCGATGCGGGACTCGATCCTGGAAGTCCGGGATCATGACCTGAGCCGAAGGCAGTTGCTCAACCAACTGAGCCACCCAGGCGCCCTGACTGAATTATTACAATGGGAATGAATTACTTTTATAATTAGAAACCCAAGTCAAGAAAAGGCTAGATGCCATCTACTCAACTAGAGATTGGCAAACAATGGCCCAAAGGTCAAATCTGGCTCAGGGCTCATCTCTGTAGGACCCATGAGCGAAGAATGGTCTCTGGATATTGAAATGGCTGGAAAAAAAAATATTTTGTGATGTATGTAAAAATCGTATGAAATTCAAGTTCTGGAATGTTTTATTGTCCCAAAAGGTTTACAGGGAACATGGGCACACCCATGTATTTTCATTTTGTCTACGGCAGAATTTTTGCCACAGTGGGCAGAGCAGGTGCCAACAGAGACCAGTGGCCTGCAGACCCGAAGATATTTACCTCCTGATCTTTTTTTTTTTTAGCCACCTGATCTTTTTTTACAAAGTTTGTTGATTCCTACACTAAAATATTAGCTTATTTCCAGAGGATGGCTTCATGGAACTTCACACAACTTTTTATGTGCTATCTCATACATTTCTATGTTAAATGTTTCACTATCAGGTAGACATTAACGTTGTAATAACAAAGATAGGAAGTCATTTTAATGGCTACTAGGGAAATGTAATAATTCCAGAGATGAAACCAAGCCTCTTATTTTAAAGAAGAGAAAAGTTAGCCTCGGGGCACCTGAGTAGCACAGTCAGTTAGACGCCCAACTCTTGGTTTTGGCTCAGGTGGGAATCTGAGTCGTGAGATCGAGCCCCATGTCAGGCTCCGTGCTCAGAGTGGAGTCTGCTTAAGTTTCCCTCTCCCTCTCCTTGCCCCTCCACCCAGCCCACTCTCTCTCTCAAATAAATAAATCTTAAAAAAAAAAAAAAAGAAAGAAAAGCCTCAAGATAATATGACTGTATCTAAGATCACACAACTTTTGAGTTCAATTCCACAGATTTTAGGAAAAAGGGTGCCCTCTGCCTTCTAAGTCTGGGGTGCTGATGTGCACAGGACTACCACTGAGGCTGGGAAAGTCAGTTTCCACACAAGCGTGGAGCTACCTGTTACTGCCTTTGCTTGTGGCTCAATGGTGGGTACTTAAGGGTTACCCCTCGCTCCTGGGAAGCTGCCTTCTGCCTGTTCAGATGTCCATACTAGACCGTAAACCAAGTCTACTAACACAGTGGCTGAGAAGCTGTGTTCGTTTCTATGTGAGAAGACTAAAGCCTAAGGGACATACATGTCTAGAACCATTTAATCATCCTCTCTGAGGGCCTTCAGTCATAGGATACATCATTTATGGCAATGTGCTTGCGAGCCAAGTTTGGTAACAGGCATGATATTTCTTGGTACAAATTCACAGCTAGAAAAAAATGTTTTCCTTAGGTCATACAGCCAGAAAATTCACCAAGCCATCATATTATAACAATATTTATTTTCATCCATGAATTTAAGCAAGGACAAACCCTGTTACCCAATTTTGAAAAACAAAAACAAAAACAAAAACAAAAGAACAGGCAACAGAGAGGGTCTGTTAATGACCTCTTAGTAAGCTACTGCTCTTACTCAGTGAGACCAACAGCAACACAAAGTAGAAACAAAGCAGTCCCAACAGATTACTTACCATTTCAGAATAGGCTTTGTGACAGACTGAAGCTTGGTAGGAATCACCAATGTGCATCTTTTTCAGGAGCTGACCAGTTTTTAAATTCCTTAGACATCAAAAATAAATAAGCTGATAACATTCTTCCAGCATACTGGTTTTCACATAATATTCTCATATTTATCACAGTATCCTTTAGGAGGTGACCAAGGGAGAAACTAAGGGACATGGTACCTTAGTTTTGTTTAGTTACAGACTCAGCTAAAAACAAGAACTGTTGGTTAACATTGCCAGTAGTTTAACTTGACAGTTCAGCCTTAGATGGAATCTGCTATGTCACTAGGAGTAAAATGTCTCCAAACTCCATGAGAAAAGTTTTCCCTTTTCTCATTTGAAATCAGGTACACAGTATGGCTCTAGCATTATGATTTTGTCCCACTTCTTATTATACCTAAATTTTCTATGGAAGACAATGGTCAGGAAACCAAATTTAATTAGATGGGAGACTATACCTCAAAAGATTTATAATTCTGTCTCTAGAGCTAGACCAAGGTAATAAAGAGAGAAAGGAAGACAAAGGGGATGAAAAATGAGAGAAGAGGGTGAATTTAAAGGAGAAAAAGTCTGTTGGAACCACTCCTTAGCATTACTGAGCATTTGTGATGTCGGTCATTGCTCTGTCCTGGGATGCCACTGCTGAAAAACCCTTGGCTGTCTTCTCATTAGCCACAAGAGTCCATGTTCTTTTTTTGTGGTGTTTATAATCCTCACGAATCCAGTGCCGCCATACTCCACAACTCACCGCTCCTCACTATGCGTATTCCTGGCTCTGCACCTTCGCTCAAGCTAGCCTCCCAACGCCCTTGCCGTTACTGACCAATTCCCAACCCTCTTACCCACCAATGCCCCTCCATTCCTTTCTGGCCTTGATTGTGTCCTGCCTCCTCCCAGCGGCAGGAGCTCAACCTAGACTCTCTCACTTCTCCCAGTCTGCGCCAACCCAAAGAAATCTCCTCTCCTCTACCTCCCTACAGTACTATCCATATGCTTCATTTTTAATTTAATATACACTGTAATACAGCGTAATGTATTCATTCAACAAATACATCAGAACTTTCTGTGGAGCACATTGGGTGTGTAAAAACTGAAGGAGGGAAACTCAGTGCTTGTGTGCCTACGCAAGACTTTCCTCGCCAGGGACAATAGGGGGTTTATCCCCTACAGAAGTTAGCACATGCTCTATGTTTAGTAACTGTTCTTTCCCCGAGTCCCAAAGCACTGTCCGAATTTCCCTCACTTTGACCTTGTCTGAATTGTAAGGGGACTGTACTGGATTCGTACACTTGGAACTATAAAGCAATCTCATTTACTTACTAGACCTTAGAGGCCTTGGAATGAGGACTCATGTCTACATCCTTCACAGAAAGCAGTACGTAAGTAGAGACTCAGTGTCTATTAAATGACTGAGAGATGAGTGCTCAGCTAATATAGCTTGACCAAGATTAAATGTCCAGAGCTTCAACAAGAGGTTCCTTGAGTATAACATGAATTGCTTTAGACGTTTAACCCCTGAGCAGTTAAACAGGAAAGGTGACCAACTACTATGTGTAAATATAAAAGTATATAGAACCCAAATGGCAAATGACAGTTGTTGTTTTTTTTTTTTAAAGATTTTTATTTATTTATTTGACAGACAGAGATCACAAGGAGGCAGAGAGGCAGGCAGGGGTAGGGGGAAGCAGGCTCCCCACTGAGCAGAGAGCTCGATGCGGGGCTCAATCCCAGGACCCTGGGACCATGACCTGAGCTGAAGGCAGAGGCTTTAACCCACTAAGCCACCCAGGCACCCCGAAATGACAGCTTTTGATAGACCATATGATCTCTACATCTTTAAATACCCTAAACAAGGAGCTAAGGCACTGAGAATAGAAGATATGTACCTATCTTCAAGAACTTCCATGATACAAATTAGCCTATAAGGGCAGTACTTAAAAACTTAAGAAAAAAAACAAACAAGGGTAATATGAATTCGGAGAGGGAAAGGTCAATGAAGGCTGAGGTACTACTAGTACTACTAGTTGCTCAAGGCAACTATGGGGCTGAAGATACCGCTTAAACTCACACTTAAGCTTAGACTAAGTAGAGAGGTTCCCCCGCAACCTCAATTTTGTTGTGATCCATTATATATAAAATGCCATGGGGCGCCTGGGTGACTCAGGGGGTTAAGCCTCTGCCTTCGGCTCAGGTCATGATCTCAAGGTCCTGAGATCAAGTCCTACATTGGGTTCTCCGCTCAGCAGGGAGCCTGCTTCCCCCTCTCTCTACCTGCCTCTCTGCCTACTTGTGATCTCTCTATCAAATAATAAAAAATCTTAAAAAAAAAAAAAAGCAAAAAGGTTACTATTAAGAAAAAGGGAGAAGTGAAGGATGGGAAGAAAGCTGGGAGCTAAGGCCGGGAGCTAAGGCCAGGGGCTAAGGCTGGGAGCTAAGGCCAGGGGCTAAGGCTGGGAGCTAAGGCTGGGGGCTAAGGCGGGGTGTGGGGGGGTGGGGGGTGGGGGTGGGCTAAGGCCAGAGGCTAAGGCCGGGGGCTAAGGCTGGGAGCTAAGGCTGGGGGCTAAGGCGGGGGGGGGGGGGGGGGGGGTGGGGGTGGGGGGGGTGGGGGGGGGGGAGGCTAAGGCCGGAGGCTAAGGCTGGGAGCTAAGGCTGGGAGCTAAGGTGTATAGACTGGCTGGAGAAAATCTTTCCCCAAAGCACTGAGGAAAAGGCAGTGAAGAAAGCAAACAAATGTGGGCCTTCCTGAAGGTTTTATTCCTCAGGGAAAGCAGGGAGGGTTGGGAAAAAAATGTTAATATAGTAGTAGTATAATAGAAGATCTGGAGATGGGATATTCATTGAATATTGGAAAGGGAACCAATTACTAGATTATATTAATAGTTCAGGAACCATATAATGAAGGTCCAGACTATTGAAATAATGGAAAGAATAGGAAAGACAACTTTTGTAAAGCACATTGTCCTCAAATAAGACCTCCATGCGCAAATACTGAGCAAAGTGCCAGAAGTGGCAATCTATTGCTCTAGACAGTAGGCCGTCTGAAAACAGGATCTCCTGTCAGATTATTAACACGGTCAACTTCAGAGGCTCCCTGGTGGGGAGGGGACAAAGATTCTCTCAAGGACCATGCTTTCCTGGTTTATTACTAGAGGGTTAGGGTTGGACAAGGCAGAAGAGGTAAGGTAGCAAGGATATTAATATCACAACTTCCTCTTACCAAGATCCATCCTGCCCTAAGGAACCAATTAAAGGAGAAGGCTTCTGAGAGAGAGAAAAAAAAAAAAAATTCAACTTATTGTCTTAATACAAATTAACTTTGAAAATGCCTTTGACTGGGTGTGGTTCTCTCTGGATCAGGAAAGAGAGGTAGCTAGGGACTCCTTGACTCTGGTCTTTCTATCACAAATTCATTAATTTAGTTCCTCTAAAAGCATATATTTTATAATTTTGTATTGTATTGTAGACATTATTAAGAACATGTCAGAGGGCTCAGTCAGTTAAAGCCTCTGCCTTCCGCTCAGGTCATGATCCCAGCCTCCTGGGATTAAGCCTCGGATGAGCAGGGAGCCTGCTTCCCCCACTCTCTCTGCCTACTTGTGATCTCTCTCTGTCAAATAAATAAATAAAATCTTTAAAAAAAAAAAAAAAAAGAAAGAAAAGAACATGTCACATAAACTCTGGATTCTGTTAGATTCCTCTCAAAAATATTGATTGTTTTCCCCTAGTAAACAGTTAATTTGGTTCAACTAAAATTCCAAATGCTGAAAACTCAATTCAATTCTTTTTGCCTTACCTGGGCTGCATCAATCCACTCTGTGTACATGCAGTTTATAGGACAGCCAGATCACAAGGTAAATATTAGAGCCAGAACTTGAGGCTTATTCTCTGGTTCTCTTTTTGGGCATTTCTCTCCCTACTTTCTAGCTATTGTGGTCACCCTGAATTCTGTCCTTTGGTTCTTTAGGCCAGTAGGACAGAAGCTTTTCTATCAGGCTTTCAGTCTCCCAGTGCACAGACTAGGGCTTGCCTTCTAGCTAAAACTGTAGGAACAAGATACTTGCCCACTGATATTTCCTGCTGAACCCTCTCCAGTATCATTTTTTTCTTTTTCTCATTCTCCAGTGCTTTCAGATAGTTGTTTTTTATACTTTGTTCAGGGTTTATAGTTACCTGAGGTAAGAGAGTTGACCTGATAAAAGCCATTAACCAGAAGCAGAAAAAACTGTACCTTTTTTTTTTTTTTTTAAGGTTTTATTTATTTGACAGAGAGAGAAACAGCAAGAACAGGAACACAAGCAGGGGGAGTGGGAGAGGGAGAAGCAGGCTTCCCTCCGAGCAGGGAGCCCGATATGGGGTTTGATCCCAAGACCCTGGGATCATGACCTGAGTTGAAGGCAGATGCTTAACCAATGGAGAAACCCAGGCACTTCCAACTGTACCTTTTTCACAAGAGTAAAGTTTCATTTATTTTAAAATAGTCTACTCAGGCTGATTTTTTTTCATAATTTCTGAATTAATATGATGTTCTCATTGAGACAAGTATGTATCATCTGACAGTAAAAAACAAATAAAAAAATAAGATAATTTTTTTTTTTTTTTAAGTACACTCCACACTGGGCATGGAGCTCAAAGTGGGGCTTGAACTCATGAACCTGAGATCAAGACCTGAACTGAGATCAAGAGTCAGGCATTTAACCAACTGAGCCACCCACGTGCCCCAAAACACAATTATATTTAGAGTCTCCTATCTAGTCTTAACAACCCTGTGAAATTAGCATTATATTACAGATGAGAAAATGGAGGACCTGGAGAGAAATCTTACCAAATAACAATGTTGTTCATTATTGTGGTACCAAGCAGAGCTTCCTGCATCCCGTGGACCTCAGCAAAAGTTAGTACAGTCTCTTCAGGGGACATCAAAAATCTTTTTTCTTTGCTTCTGCATTTAAAACAGTATTAAAAATCAGCACTTTGTACCAAAGCAGTTTCTAAGCAGCCCTTGTACATTATTACTGAACCACGCATAATATATACTCATCTAATACCAGAAAAAATTAGAAAACGTGTATCTTAAACTTCCTACAATTAATTACTTTCATATCACCTACCTGGATATACTTGCAAGCATCTCAAATTCATCATAGCCAAAATTAAACTTGCCATCTGTCTCTTTAAACCCTGTGTTTCTTTCTGCATTCCCATCTCAGCAAATTGTATCACTGTCTCCCCAGGTGACAAAGAAACCTGGACATTATTACTCTCTTTCCTTCCTCTCTACCTACTCAACCAGCAAGCCCTAATGATGTTAGCCCCCTCTTTCTCAAATCTGTCTGCTTCTCCCCATCTCCATTAATACCTGGCTAACTTAAGCAAGCAATTATTTGTCTCTTGCCTAGATTACTACAACAGTCAGGAATAAATACAACAAACAAGATCCATGCCCTCTTTTATTACAAGAGACAGATAAATAACCACAAAAAATGTAACAAGCACATAAGAGACACAATGGATGCTCTGAGTTCCATTTTCAACATGTTGAATCTGAAATACCCAAAGGTTATCTATTAGACCAACAGGTCCAGAGGCTGAGAAAGAGGTCAGAGCTAGAAATATACGCTTGCAAGTAGTCAGCATCTAGGTAGTAACTGAAGCAATGGAAACCAAGTGTGGAACAAAAAAAGAGTCTAGGTCCTAAGACCTTTGTGATTTTTTTAAGGGGTAAACAGAGATTTCAAAGACAACAAAGAAAGAATAAACTTCATTTGCTGAGTCTCTCCTCTCTACTGGCTTCCCTCCTGCTACACTGAGCTTCCCCCTCCCTAAACTGCCTCCACGATACAGCCTAGTGTTGAGACATAACCTGCTATACAACACCTACAGCCTGTGATAAAAGCATTCTTTTAATAATTAAAACCAACCATCTTACCCTCCATCTTCTGCAAATGTCATGATTTCTACTTGCTGGTCACAAAGGGTCCCACTGCTACTGACTAGCCTCCTCTCTGTCAGGCCAAGCACAGCTTTTATATTTCCAGAACTCAGTAATACTTGCTTTTCACGTTTACCATCAGAGGAACAAAGTAATGCCCTAAAACCAAGTATAAGGGAAAATGTGGAGAAGTCAGAAGTTAACCTTCAATATGAAAGGACTAAGGTCCTATCTATCTATCTATCGATCTATCTATTTTTTAGAAAGGGGGAAAAGGCAAAGGGAGAGGGAGAATATTAAGCAGCCTCCATGCCCAGGCAGAGCCCTATACAGGGTTTGATCTCATGACTCTGAGAGCATGACCTGAGCTGAAATCAAGAGTCAGAATTCAACCAATTAAGCCAACCAGGTGCCCTGAAGTTCTAATTTCAAATGGAAACTTCAGTCAGAGATATCATTCCATTGATAGGGTTTTTTTTTTTTTTTTTTCAGGATTTTTGTTTATTCTGAGTGAGAGGGAGAGAGTGAACAGGAATGGGGGAGGGACAGACAGAGGAGGAGCAGACTCTCCACTGGGAGGGGAACCTGATGCAGGACTTGATCCCAGGCTCCTGAGATCATGACCTGAGCCAAAGGCAGCTGCTTAACCAACTGAACAATCCAGGCATCCCCATTGATAGGGTTTTTTAAAACAAATCTCTATTGGATCTAAATTTAGATTTTTTGTTTTTAATGATTTTATTTTTAAGTAATCTCTATACTTAACATGGGGCTTGAACCCACAACCCTGAGATCAAAAGTTGCATGCTCTACCAACTGAGCTATCCACCTGTCCCTAAATTTAGATTCTAAGATTCAAGCCTAGGCCATAACTTGCATTTAAAACAAGCTGACAGAGACAAAGATAAAGAGAAAAGAAAAAACTACTCCTTGAGAATTATATACCTGATTTCTCTGATTTCCAAATTTCCCAAAGCCACACACACGAGATTACAAACATCAGGCACTGGAACTATCTGTAATACTGGAACCTAAAATAAAATAAAAAAGCCAAAAATTATACTTGGTAGTTTCATTTTTTTTTTTATATATATTTTATTTATTTATTTAACAGAGAGATCACAAGTAGGCAGAGAGGCAGGCAGAGAGAGGGGGAAGCAGGCTCACTGCTGCGCAGAGAGCCCGACTCGGGGCTCGATCCCAGGACCCTGAGATCATGACCTGAGCCGAAGGCAGAGGCTTTAACCCACTGAGCTACCCAGGCGCCCCGGTAGTTTCATTTTTAATTAATCTAAATTTTCCAAAATCTGTCACACTCTCTTCTATTCTCATTGCACCAGGACAGTTTCAAATAGCAAGCAAAGGTGAGAAAGTTTAGCAAACACCCTTTCTCTAAGCTGTAAATCAAAATAAGCTTATACAAAGCCATGTGTGTGGTAGCGTTTATTTAATACGATCTACACTTCTAACAATAAAGGAATAATTAAATAAAGTCTGCCATGTGGACAAATGGAATGTTGTGTAGCCATTTAAAGTAAGTTTATCCCAGGGGCGCCTGGATAGCTCAGTTGGTGAAGCGTCATGTCTGAGGTCATGATCTCAGGTTCTTGGGATTAAGTCCCCTGTAGAACTCTCGGCTCAGCAGGGAGCCTGCTTCTCTCTCTCTCCACCTCTCCCTCACTGCTCGTGTTCTCTCTCTCTGTCTCAAAAGAAAAATCTTAATATAAGGTTATTTTAAAAAATAATAAGTTAATTCATATAAATAAATATTTATAAGCATCATTATGCAAAGAAAGTATGGTGCCAGAGGCTGTGGCTGTGCTGGAGAACAATGAAATTTGCTAAGAGTAGATCATGAGCATTCACACCAAAAAACAAAACAAACAAGCAAAACCCCAAAAATCTATGTGAGTGGATATATGTTTTTTTGATTTTTTTTTTGTTTTTTGTTTAGTTTTCTTTATTAATAGAGAGTGCAAAGGATGAAGAGGGGCAGAGGGAGAGAGAGAATCCAAGCAGACTGTGCTGAGCGCCAACCCTGAGATCACAGTCTTAGCCAAAACCAAGAGTCAGGGCCTTAAAGGACTGTGCCACCCAGGCACCCCAAGCTGATACATGTTAATGAACTTGATTGGGGGAGTTCTTTCACAGTGTATAAAATACCGCATCATCACATTATACACCTTAAGTATATTACAATTTTGTCAATCATACTTCCATAAAGTTGAAAAAAAAAATTAAAAATAAAGTATGAAGACTACGTAGAAACAAGGAAAAATATTCATATCTTAAGTGAGAAAAGGCCAATTTAAAAATTTTAAGCACACCAGGATTGCAAGCATGTATGTTATGTTTGAAGGTGGACAAGGACTAGAAGAAAATATAGAAAGAAAAGAAGCAGGGGGCGCTTGGGTGGCTCAGTGGGTTAAGCCTCTGCCTTTGGCTCAGGTCATGATCTCGGGGTCCTGGGATCCAGCCTTGCATCAGGCTCTAGGTTTGGCAGGGAGCCTGCTTCCCCCTCTCTCTGCCTGCCTCTCTGCCTACTTGTGTTCTCTGTCAGATAAATAAATAAAATCTTTAAAATAAAAAAGAAAAGAAACAGGAACAATGCTTTGGTAAGGGGTAAGGAACACGGGTCTCAGCAAGTTTAGAAGTTAGAAAAGACACAAAATTCCAAGCTACTCAAATACGTCCAACATAAAAATCCATTTCTCAAAAACTGTGATTAAAATAAACAAAGCACAAGGTTCACTCTATTCTAGATGGTGGGTGTATGGGCGTTTACTGTACAACTTTTCTCTATGCTTGAAAATTTTCATAATGAAATGGTGGGAAAAAGGACCCGTGTCAGTTCTGTCTTGCATGGTCGTGGGTCCCATTCTCGGTAGCTGCCCATCTACACTACCATGTAAACGCTGATGAAGACCGCACTCGCCTCCAAGATTCTGACTTACCTCTGTGAATTGCCAGGAATAAAGTTTTTCCCACTGCCAAGTATCAAGTGGTTTCCAAAGAGAAACCACGTATTCACAGGCAGTTATGATACACGGCTCCTTGAAACCTGCTATTTCCCACCATGTGGCACTCACATCCACCGAGCAGGAACCGGAAGGATTCTGAAATAAACAGCAACCACAGTTACGTTAAGGCCATACTTGGGGTCTGTTTCATGAAAGAATAAGTATGAAAAGTGTTGGGTTATAAGGATTATAAGGATTAAATACCAAGTAAAATGTAAAGTTTTCTATAGACCAAAATAAAGAGTGGGGCACCTGGCTGACTTAGTCAGCGGAGCCTGTGACTTTTGATCTTGGGACTGTTAAGCCCCACGATGGGTAAAGGGATTACTCAAAAACAAAATATGGGGCGCTGGGTGGTTTAAAAAAACATGAGAAGCTATAGATCAAATTCTCCCCGATTTTCCTAGCAATTCATTAACTTTTTTTTTTCACATGTAAGACACAAGACATAAGGGAAAAATCTTCTGACCTTTAACTTTGAAACCAACTGAAGGTGGCCTGGGTTTAAGCTATTACAAGCAGGAAGGTCTGCTACATCAGTCTGTGGAAATAAAAGTCACACCATTAATCTAAGCTTTATATATGTCTTCCTGCATTGCTCATTCTTCATCAATGTCTACCCAGTATGTGTTATTTTCTCTGATAAAAGCAGCCAACCTCCATATGCAACTGCTTCCTTAATGACAAAGGGAACGGATCCCCCATATTTAAAAAATACATTCTTAACTTTGACTTTGTCCAACTGAACTTAATGGTTACAGTTAAGTCTATCAGAGACATGTTATGGTACTCTTAAACACTGAGAAGCCAACGTGTAAGACAGTCACATGCTGGGTGGCTTGGTGGGTTAAAGCCTCTGCCTTCGGCTCAGGTCATGATCCCAGGGTCCTGGGATCCAGTCCCGCATCGGGCTCTCTGCTCAGCAGGGAGTCTGCTTCTCCGTCTCTCTCTGCCTGCCTCTCTGCCTACTTGTGATCTCTGTCAAATAAATAAATAAAAATCTTAAAAAAAAAAAAAAGTCATGCTATCCAAACTCACTAAGATATTTCATTTCTCCATAGAAAATCTCACCAGGGAAGCGGACTATACCTGTTTCCTTGACTCTGGGTGCGGATTTCCACACAGTTGATTGTCTTTGAGAGTGACTGACCCGGTGGGAAAAGGGGTTGCCCGGGGACCAGAATCGCAGTCACAGGAAGGCTGTCCTCTACCTGACACAACCAGGCTGCCATCTGATTTTGATGGGCTAGCCCAGCCGTCGCATTGTTTCCAATCACTGTCTTTTAAGTGAGGAAGTTGGGGTTTAGAGCAAGTTGGCCCAACCTCTGAACACACTTTTTCACAGTGTGCTTGGGAGCCAAAAGCTGGAGTAGTGCCTAAGATGGGGAAAGTGGGTGAGCACATCTCCGCTGTGGGCCTGTTATTATCCTCGGGGGCACCAGTATTTAAAGGTGTAAAAAGTAATACAGATGAAGAAAGGCCTTTCTTCTGAGACCGGCTTGTTAGGTCTGACGTTTTAGCTTGTGCTTTTCCCGGGAGAACAATAATTTCCTCTTCCAAGTCCTCCATTTCAATATTGATTTGTTTAGGACTCAGTTCTTCTAAAACACTACAGTTTCCCTCCTTAAAGTGTTTCTGTCCATACATGTTTGATACAAAAGGCTCAACTTTTTCTGGTTTTTCTGAACAGGACTTCAGTTTTTCAAGTTTAAGAGGTCCAAAGACTTCATCGGGTAACTGAAAGTCTGTGGTTTTGAGAAAAGATGACAGTTCCTTTAAACTTAGCAGTTCATTCTCCTGAAACGAAACCGTGAACGCAGCAGAATCCAAAGCTAGATAAGCATTATTTCTGGAAGAAAGGGAGTCCTCTTTTGGACAACGATTGTCCTTCCCTAAAATAGAAAGGAACAACAATAACAACAAATACCAATACCCAACAGAGTGTGAGCTTCTAAACACCATGGCAGCACAAAATGTTCATTACTCTTCCCCTCCGGGACTTTGAAACCTCCGTGAATGGTTTAAAAGCCGGCCACAGCTTGGTGACTACCTGGAAGTTCTCCTTTCGCAGTACCAAAAAACAGTATAGTGCTGACTGCATTAGTGAAGGAAGACCTGTGTCTAGTCCCAGCTCTGCCACTGACCCACGGGTACTTTGGGCAAGTCAGTTCACTTCATTTTCCCTGGTGTCTCCTACGGGAACTGGACTAAGAAACTCTAAAGTCCCTTCTGCTCTTAAAAAACTATGATTCTGGGACGCCTGGGTGGCTCAGTTGGTTAAGCAGCTGCCTTCGGCTCAGGTCATGATCCCAGCGTCCTGGGATCGAGTCCCACATCGGGCTCCTTGCTCAGCAGGGAGCCTGCTTCTCCCTCTGCCTCTGCCTGCCATTCTGTCTGCCTGTGCTTGCTCTCTCCCCCTCTCTTCCTCTGATAAATAAATAAAATTAAAACAAAAACAAAAACAAAAAAAACTATGATTCCTTGGGGTGCCTGGGTAGATTAAAGCCTCTACCTTTGGCTCAGGTCATGATCCCAGGGTCGGGGAGCCTGCTTCCCCCCTCTCTCTCTGCCTGCCTCTCTGCCTACTTGTGATCTCTGTCTGTCAAATAAATAAATAAAATCTTAAAACAGAAAAAACCACTATGATTCCAACTATAAAACATGATTCCAATAGGCTCCCAGAGTACAGTCTACAAAATGCTGGCTCGTCTCACTGAAGTAGTAAATTTCAAGCAGGCTAATTTACTACTCTTAAAGCAGCCGGCATTCTATACCATTCAAAATACAGAGCAAGTTCGCCTGACCACCTCTGCAGACACTCTGTCACAGCGTGCCTGGGAGTCAGAAGCTGGAGTTGTGCCCAAGATGGGGAAAGCTGCATCCATCAACTAATGAATGAATAAACGGTGCCACATAGATATAGTGGGTATTATTCAGCCATAAAAAAAGAATGAGGTAAGGGTACACGCTGCAGCACGGATGAATCTCAAAAACCAGCTAATGGAAAGCTGCCAGACACATAGTTTATTATAGTCTATTAACTCCTTTAATATGAAGTACCCAAAACATGTGAACCCATAAGATAGAATACATATTGGTGGTTGCCAGGGGCTTGGGGTAGGGAGAGGAAAAGGGGAGGAAGTGTTAAGGGGCACGGGGTTTCCTTCTGGAGTGATGAACATGCTTTGGAACTAGGTAAGGGTCCTGGTAGCACAACCCTGTGAATATACTAAATGCCAGTGAATTATTAACTTCATTCAAAATGGCTAATTTTATGTAATGTGAAGGTTAACTCAAGAAAAAAAAGTGTTTAATATAGCAGCAGGTTACTAAAACCACCGCAGATTATTTCAAAGTACATAAAAAATGTTTCTAGTTTATTATTAGAATGTCCTACTTTCTGATTACTTTATATTCTTGTTGGCTTAAAGATTACAATAAAAAAAGTCAAAATGATTATGGTCTTGTAATTGATTAAAAATTAATTATTGTCCAAATGCTATAGAGCAGTCAGCTGCCTGGTTTTGTAAATAAAGTTTTATTGGAACACATTCATATTTGTCTGTGGCTACCTTCCCACTATACTTGACTAGCTATGATGGAGCACAAAGACAATATTTACTATTTGGCCCTTAACAGTAAGAAAGTTTTGCTGTTGTCTAATACAGAACCAGAGTGAATTACCTAGTTGTTATGCCTACTTTATCAAATATGAGAACTCCAGAGTAAATGAATAAAAGTATTGAAACTGTCACTTGCGATCCTCCAAAATCTCATGTCCCACAGATTGCAGAGAGGCTATATTAGATATGTTACCCAAAAAAGTTGCTCAGACGGGTATTGCATTTTACTACACAATTATATCCCCCCACCACCCTTTTTAAAGATTTTTATTTTTAGGTAATCTCTACACCCAATGTAAGGAAGGCTCAAACTCACAACTCCAAGATCAAGAGTCTTGTGCTCTCTGGACTAAGCCAGCCAGGTGCCCCCACATGGTCATTCTTAAGATAGTTTGTTAGTGGACTCACACTCTGACATACATTTTGAACACTTTCTCTATAGATTATAAAACTTTTCTCTATGGATAAATTGTGTTGTACCCGAATAAATACTAATTTTAGGTAAATATCTAATATATTTTCCCTTTCAATGTCAATGTTTCAACCACATTCACAAATTCTGGTACCACAGAGCCAAGTTTGAATCCTGGCTTGAATGAATTAATCACTTTAGGATCCTTGTGCTTCAGTTTCTTAAGTCCGTAAAGTGCGGCTAAAAATAGATTCTACTTCATGTAGGGTTGCTCTGATGATTCCATAGTTAGTATCTGCACAATATTTAGAAGGTAGCAGGCAGGGGCGCCTGGGTGGCTCAGTGGGTTAGGGGTTCTGCCTTCAGCTCAGGTCATGATCCGGGGTGGAGTCAAGCCCTGCATCGGGCTCTCTGCTCAGCACGGAGCCTGCTTCCCTTCCTCTCTCTCTGCCTGCCTCTCTGCCTACCTGTGATCTCTGTCTTCAAATAAATAAATAAAATCTTAAAAAAAAAAAAAGTAGCAGGCACAGGGCACCTGGGTGGCTCAGTTAAGCATCGGGCTTGGTGTTGGCTCAGGTCACGGTATCAGACTGAGCCCTGCCCTGGGCTCCACACTCAGCATGGAGTCAGCTTGTCTCTCTCCCTCTGCTCCTCCCTGCATTATCTCTCACATAAATTAAAACAAAAAAACAAACAAAAAAACAAAAAACAACCCGAAAAAAACCTATCAAGAGCATAGTAAGTATTATGTATTGGTTACCATCATCAACCAGACCTTGATTTACCTTTAATTTTCTTCTTACCATGATGAATTGCTTTTTCATCCGGATCTTCACGTAAGGTGACTTCTTCCTTGGATCTATGAACACCTGCTGTGCCAGGAGTTGGCAAAAGCCGTTGATGATGATCTAATACAGGTGGGGAGACTGTCTTTCTTTTTCCTCCGTGTCTTCTACCAGATGGCTGGGTAACTGCCTTCCTGGGAAGGTTAGCTTCAGTAGGCCCAGTGGGAGAGTTGACCTCCGTTAACAAGAGACACTTCTCAGGTCTTCTTGAACTTAGTTGTCTTGTACGTATGCCAGATGTCCTAAGTTCACTCTGGTCAGTTTCTTCACTGCAAAGGTTTAAATTTTTTGTTTCCTCCGTAGTTTTATTTTTAAAACCTGTCTTTCTGACACCCAAGTGACTCTGAATGACAGCCTGCAGCGCTACTTTCCTCTGGCGGTTTGACATGCGTCGTGTCGTCCTAACGTAATACTCTGCGGGAAACAGAAGGCCTTCGACCATTGTACAAGAATGTGTTTGACCTTCTGCAGAAGCAGGGGAGATTACTTCTGGGCTAAGACTCGTAGATTGACTTAAAACCTCCTTTTCCTGAAGACTTTCATTTCTACCTTCAAGAGTGTTATGGGGAGATGGTAAAGACTCCTCTGTGTGATTCTGTCCTTTTAAGTTTTGGTTTTCATTTGCTGGTAAGTTACCATAAGTGAGTTCTTTTACAGAGTATGAATTATTTGCCTCTAACTCAGGACTTCTGGGCAGCTGGCCACTTCCACTTACAGCTTTGTTTACCTCTGAGTTATCTGTAGAGACCGTCATGCTTCTGCCTTGTGCCTCTACCTTTACAGGTGAAGCAGGGTTAATGTTTTTTATATTGTGAGTAGTGAGTTCACAGTCACCTTTAGGAGGCTTATGTTCAAGGTGCTGACCACTACTGCTATTTGACAGAGTAAATGAAGCAACCGTAGGAACCCTGGAGAAATTATTTCCTCCTATTAGAGCACTGACACCTCTTTGTGGTTTGGCAGTTGGTGGACTTAATATACCCCTAATGTTAGTCTCTGTCATTGGTTCTCGAGAACTAGGAATGTCAGACGTAGAACCTAAAGGACAAGTTCTTTCATTTACAGGTGTCCTATTGATTTCCTCCTGTTTCTTTAGTTTTTTCTCAGAGAGTAGGAACGAATCCGCGTCAAAGAAAGATTCTCTTGCCTGTGCAGTGTATGTTCTCTTCTGCTGCTTTTTTCTTCTCCCTGGCAGCTTACTCTGCCTTTTCTCAGCGCCAGAGCCACTGACCTGATAGGGAAAATGTTCCTGGATATCACCTGTTCTTTGTATATGTAGTTCCTCCACAGGGCCATGTCCAGGGTTGAAGGACTCAGGTTCAACGTCAAGTGTGATAGGTGTCTTTTCTCCAGTTTCTTCATCCAGATGGGTGTTGATTTGTAACGTGTCATAAGGAGATATTTTATTTTTATGTTCTGAGAAAAAAAAAATTTCTAGAATTAATAATTTCCTTTTAAATGAAGCCCCCAAAATTCCATTATTTATTTTAAAATATTATTTAAAAATACTACATTTACGAGGCGCCTGGGTGGCTCAGTTGGTTAAGCCACTGCCCTTGGCACAGGTCATGGTTCAGGATCAAGTCCCGGATCCAGCTCCCAGCTCCATGGGGAGTCTGCTTCTCTCTCTGACCTTCTCTCTCACTCTCCCTCTCTCAAATAAACAAATAAAATCTTTAAAAAAGGGGCACCTGGGTGGCTCAGTGGGTTAAAGCCTCTGCCTGCTGCTCAGGTCATGATCCCAGGGTCCTGGGATCGAGCCCCACATCAGGCTCTCTACTCTGCAGGGAGGCTGCTTCCTCCTCTCTCTCTGCTTGCCTCTCTGCCTGCTTGTGATCTCTGTCAAATAAATAAATAAAATCTTAAAAAAAAAAAGTACTACGTTATTTAAGAAAGAGTCAATGGTATTTCATTCAGGCAGCTCAAAGTTCAAATTTTAATATTCTAATACACTAGTAATTTTAAGGAAATGTAAACAAACAGAATTGTGCTGGAAAATATGGTTTTAAACTAAAAGATAATCTATATTGCAGTCATCTTTCTTTAGTTTTTTTTTTTTTTTTGCAGAGATATTTTATTTTAAATACAAAAGGGAAGATTGTTTTTTTAATTCTTTAGTTTTTTTTCTCCAGCTTTACTGAGGTACAATTGGCAAATAAAACTGTATGTACTTGGGCGCATGGGTGGCTCAGTGGGTTAAGCCGCTGCCTTCAGCTCAGGTCATGATCTCAGAGTCCTGGGATCGAGTCCCGCATCGGGCTCTCTGCTCAGCGAGAGCCTGCTTCCCTCTCTCTCTCTGCCTGCCTCTCCATCTACTTGTGATTTCTCTCTGTCAAATAAATAAATAAAATCTTTAAAAAAAAAAACAACTGTATGTACTCAAGATACACACTGAGATGTTTTCATATAGGTATATGTTGTGAAACATTACCACAATCAAGCTAATTAAAATATCCATCATTTCTGGGTGGCTCAGTCAGTTAAGCATCTGACGCTTGATTTTGGCTCAGGTCATGATCTCGGGGCATGGGATCAAGCCCTCTGTCAGGCTCAGTGCTCAGTGGGAGTCGGACTGGGATTTTCTCTCTCTCTCTGCCCCTTCTCCCCACATTCTCTCTCTCTCTCAAATAAATAGATCTTAAAAAAGTATTTCCAGGAATGCCTGGGTGGCTTAGTCAGTTGAGCATCTGCCTTGGGCTCAGGTAATGATCCCAGTGTGCTGGGACTGAGTCCCATATTGGGCTCCTTGCTTGGCAGGGAGCCTATTTCTCCCTCTGCCTGCCATTTTCTCTCTCTCTCTCTGACAAATAAATAAAATCTTAAAAAAATATATATCCATCATTTCACATAGTTATGATTGTGTGTGTGTGTGGTAGGAACACTTAAGATCAATTCTTCTAGCAAATTTCAAGTATATGATACAGTAATATTAACTGTTGGTTCCATGCTGTATATGAAAGTTTATTCATTCTGCATAACTGAAACTATACACCCTTTGAACAACACCTTCCCATTTCCCCCACCATCTCACCTAATTTATTTCATGTCTTTTTTTTCTGTTCAATTAACTTTAATAAGTAACTTTAATAACTTCAATAGCCTTCAATTTTATGATTATAAATACCTATTAACATGAATAATGACCATTGTTGTTGGTTTTTAAAAGATTTTATTTATTCATTTGAAAGAGAAAGAGTGAATGAGAGAGAGCATGAGAAGGGGAGGGGGAGAAGCAGATTCCCCTGCTGAGCAGGGAGCCCGATGGCGGGCTCCATCCCAGGACTCCGGGATCACGTCCCAAGTCGAAGGCAGATACCTAACTGATTGAGCCACCCCAGGTGCCCATGACTATTGTTTTTAAGAATACTTCTGGCCAGATTTTTTTCTTTGTACATATACAAATGCTTAAATTTTTTTTTCTAAATGCTGAGAGGGGAAAGAACAACCAAATAAACAATTCAACCAAAAGAACAGTTCATGGCTTGCAGAACGGGAAAAATATTTACAAAGTGTGTATCTGATAAGGACCTAATAGCTAGAATGCATTAAAAACACTTACAACTCAACAACAAAAAGGCAAATAACTGAATTAAAATATTGACAAAGGACTAGGTATTTCTCTGAAGACGATATAAAAATGGCCAACAGCACATGATAACATGCTCAGCATTAGTCACTAGGAAATGCAAATCCAAGCCATAATTAGAGACCACTTCACATCCACTAGGATGGTTGTAATTTTAAAAATGGAAAATGCCGAGTATGGATGAGGATGTGCAGAGACTGAAACCCTTGCTCATCGTGGTAAGAATGTAAAATGGTACTGACATGGCAGAAAATAGTTTGGCAGATTCTCAAAAAGTTAAACAGAGAATCACCATATGACCCAGCAATTCTGCTCCTAGTGATAAACCCAAAAGGACCGAAAACATATGTCCCCACAAACACTTACATGTGAATGTTCATAGCAGCATAATGGCCAAAACTCGTAATAACTAAAAAGTAGAAACAACCCAAATGTCCATCCACTGATGAATGGATATATAAATTGTGGCACATCTATCCAATGGAATGGTATTCAGCTGCACAAAGAAGTGAAGTACTAATGCAGGCTTGGATGTAAGTACAGAGGTATGACTGTTGAAAACATGATGCTAAGTGAAAGAAGTCGATTACAAAAGATCACATATTACATGGCTCCATTCATATGGATTGTCCAGAACAGGTAAAGCCACAGAGGCAGAAAGTAGATTAGGGGTTGCCAGGGGCTGGCAGTAAGATGGATACAGGGCTTCTTTTCAGGGTGGTGAAAATGTTCTGGAATTAGATGATAATAACGGTTGCACAATCCTGTGCATATACAATGAACCACTGAATTATATATACACTTTAATACAGTCAGCATAAGCAAATAGGCTAGCTTTACCTGAGTGGTTCGGCTGTGGTGAAATTTCCTGCTGGAGCAAGCAATCATGTTCTTCCACTGTTTTTTTTACAGAATTCTTAACCTTCTCAGCTTTTTGGGCACGCTAGAGGAAACAAAAGCAGCTCAAGGAACAAATTTAAGAAAAATAAGTATTTTTTTAAAGCTTTATTATTACGAAGAATTGTTTGTATATAGTTCATCCTACAATATCTCAGTTTGAGAGAGTTAAGATTCACTCACCTGAAGGCGGGCCAGTGTCTTGCTGTATTCCCTTTTCAAGAATGCTAATTTTTCCTTCAACTGGAAGAAGAAAAACAGCAAACAATACTGAGCAGGTAGAAAGGCGGAGTCAGAGAGAAGGGATACAGTGCCTATCAGACCCGAGTAAGCAGTGCTTAGCAGGTCCCTCAGCAACAGATAGAGGAGGAAGTAGCAGGTCCCACACTACTTTTAGTTTTCACAAAGCACCAAGCTCTCTAACACCTAAGCACCTTGACCTAAACACTTCCTACCATGTGGAGCATTTCCTCCCCAAATCATTTTGCTAAGTCTTACTGATTCCCCAAGCCTCAACTTCGATTTTTATTCTAGGTCCTTCCTGAAATCCAGGGGGGACACTCCACCTCTCTGCTGTGCTTCCTTTATCACAATACTTATTATATACTCTGCTGTCTGTTTACTTCTGATTCCTTCCATCTCACTGTGAGATCCCTGATGGTGGCAGGAGCTGTCATCCTCAGACATTCATCCAACAGATGAATCTCTTGTCAGTTAATGGTCCTGGTATCTGTAGTACCTGGAACAAAACTGATAACCACTCTCAGTTATGGTCTCGGATGCTAGAACTAGGGTCGTCAAGCTTAACAAGTGAGGGATACAGATAATTAATAAGAAAATGAATACACAGACTAAAGGATATCACATGGCACTCTACACCCAGATCAACAGGGAGATGTGAGAGTGCCTGAGCTACTTTAGGTAGTGTGGCCAGAGAGGAATTTCTGAGGACTACCATTGAAGCCCGGACCTAAAGGAGGAAGGAGGTAGCTTTGGGAAGATCAGAGGAAAAGCAGTTTGTCCAAGATCACACAGTTATAAATGGCATGATCAAAACCCAGGTAGTTGGATTCTAGAATCTATATTCTTCATCTTTAAGCTAGTTTGCTTCCCACAGGGTCCTCTTTACCACCAATCTTATCAACGTTTAAGAACTATCTTCTTGGGCGCCTGGGTGGCTCAGTGGTTAAGCCGCTGCCTTCGGCTCATGTCATGATCTCAGGGTCCTGGGATCGAGTCCCGCGTCGGGCTCTCTGCTCAGCAGGGAGCCTGCTTCCTCCTCTCTCTCTCTCTGCCTGCCTCTCTGCTTACTTGTGATTTCTCTCTGTCAAATAAATAAAAAAAAAAAAAAAAAAAAAGAACTATCTTCTTGACTTGTAAATGATCTATCTCTCCCTCCACTGAAAGGCAGGCTGGGATAAGAGGACTGATGAACTAATGTGAATGAAGAATCTAGCACAGTGCCTGGAACAGCGAGCAGATACGTTCAGGCTAACATCATCAGCAGGAGCACAAAGTGGCATGGCTAAGGATTGGTCAGAGCAGCACTGCTGTAGAAGCAAAAGCTGGAAACAACCTAAAAGTCGCTCAGCAGAGTAATGTCGAACGAAAAGATGGCACTTTCATAATACATAACACTATGAAGAACTTCAAAAAGGTAGGTAGGGTAACATTAACATGGATGAAACCTGGGGAAGTAAAACGGAAGTTGCAGAACCATTCGTCTTATACCATTCGTGGACCAAAAAAACCACACTATTTTGGAGGGGAGGTGGATTAGGGAATATAGCCACATCCTTCCAAACATCCCACCTCCGTCCATACACGCGCGAAAAGGTCTGAAGCATCAGGCTGTTCAGAGAATTCTTAAGGGAATGGGTGGGAAAAGCCAAGATTGAGAGTGTAGGGGGGTGGGGAGGATGTCAAAAGGGACTTAGTTCTTCAAAATTTGTTCAAGGTCGTAGGTCAGAGGTCACGGCCACCCCTGGACCGTCGAGGAAACAAAGACACGCCTAAAATCTTGGGCAAGGAGTCAGTTCCGAGTCAGCCCTTCCCGCACACCCAGGACACCTTTTCCTTCTCCTCACAGCTGAGTGGCTTCCCGGGAGGCTCTTCCATCGGGCTGGGAGCCGAACGGAAGGAGCAGCCGTCGCCGGCCCTGGGCCTGCGGACACGAGGGCCCCAGCTGGCTCTGGGCCCCGCAGGCGCCGCGGAAGGAAACCGGGCACCCGGGATACCCCCGGAGCGCCACCAGGTTGCCCATGCAGGAACCGCGCGCCGTCTCCCCCAGCCAATTACAGCCACCGCTCGACCTGCGCACGCGCAACCGGAGACGGCCGAGTAATGGAGCGGGGCCACCTAGCGGAGAGCCGAGCTGCGGATCAGAGCCGAGGACGCCCAGAGCGGAAGTGGAGGAGCGGCCGGAAGTCGCCCGCATTCCAGTCAGACTGACCCGCTGACAGGCTTTGACAGGAGTGAGGCTGCGGGAAGTTGGTGGTCATGGAGTTGGGCGAGCTGCTTTACAACAAGTCCGAGTACATCGAGACGGTACGCGTGTTTAGACCTCTGCCCTTCCTTTTCCGAGCCTGCGTCCCTCCGAAGCTGGTGTCTCCATCCTGTCCCTGCCGCACCCCGGGTCCCGAGATTACCTACAGTCACTTAGTGAATGGCCCGGCTTTGTTATTTATTCCTTGCATGGCAGGTTTAGGCTTTTTTTTTTTTAACTTATTCCTTATTTCCTAAAGATAAAATGCCTTCCAGAAAGCAGGACAAGTCTCATCCACCTTAATATCAAGAACTCCAGGCTTCGGGGCTTTCAGAAGGTTTTTGTTTTTGTTTTTTAACAAAACCCTTTGTTTTTTGTTTTTTTGTGGGTTTTTTTTTTTGTCTTTTTAAAGATTTTATTTATTTGACAGACAGAGACCACAGGCAGGCAGAGAGGCAGGCAGAGAGAGGGGGGAAGCAGGCTCCCCGCTGAGCAGAGAGCCCGACGCGGGGCTCGATCCCAGGACTCCGGGACTGTGACCCGAGCCGAAGGCAGAGGCCTCAACCCACTGAGCCACCCAGGCGCCCCTGCTTTTTTTTTTTTTTTTTGTAAGATTTTTTTTTTTTTTTTTAAGATTTTATTTATTTATTTGACAGACAGAGATCACAAGTAGGCAGAGAGGCAGGCAGAGAGAGAGAGAGGGAAGCAGGCTTCCTGCGGAGCAGGGAGCCGGATGTGGGGCTCGATCCCAGGACCCTGAGATCATGACCTAAGCCGAAGGTAGCAGCCCAAACCACTGAGCCACCCAGGCGCCCCTGCTTGCTTTTTTTTTTTTTTTTTTTTTAAGATTTTTATTTATTTATTTGACAGAGATCACAAGTAGGCAGAGAGAGAGAGGAGGAAGCAGTCTCCCCTGCTGAGCAAAGAGTCTGATGCGGGGCTGGATCCCAGGGCCCTGGGATCATGACCTGACATGAAGATAGAGGCTTAACCCACGGAGCCACCCAGGCAACCCTCCGAAGGTTTTTTTTTTTTTTTTTTTTTTTTAACTAACGTGTCCTAATTTATTACTGTACGCTGAAACACGGTTAGGTCCTTTCTAGTCAATACATGATGTGTGTAAATTGCTCCAAGGAGGGTAAGTGCTCAGTCAGCGTTGCTATGAATTCTTGCAACTCTGATTTCGGTTAAGTCGTGATCCTGGATTTAGGGCTACGAGTATAGAACTGAAACCTGAATCCCCTCTCTCTGACGTTATCAGGCTCTAGACCCACCACGTCCAAATTCTGGATTCCCTTCTTGGCATCCCTAGTTTCCTGATCCATCCCTGCTTTAATATGCCGTACTCAGGATATCAGGGAACTTCGGCCCACTGAAAGTCCATTCCTCTCCAGTAGCAGCTTTTTTTGGTGGAAACCTGTGGCCCAGAACGCACTCAGTTTGCGCATCCCCATTTTCTGCTCTTTGCTTTCAGGCATCTGGAAACAAAGTTAGTCGCCAGTCGGTATTGTGCGGAAGTCAGAACATCGTTCTCAATGGCAAGGTAAGGGACAAAGCCAGTTCCAGGATGCCTGCCTTGGCTTTCTTTCCACTAATTATCGCATTAGGAGGGCAGATAATATGTTACCACATCTCCCACTTATTGCTGTACATTTAAAATTTCTCTTCTTTTCATTCTCCAAATTGCATTGAATACAAAAAAGACTCAATAAAAGGAGGCAACAGAAAACCTTTTCCCCTTTATGCCAGGAATGATATACCATGGCACCCAGAACTGAAATTATTATGAAGTGTTGTAGTGTGCCCTAAACTATCAGACACAAACATAAATAGGCACCGAAACACTTAAGTGTAGAAACTATAAAGTATAATGATATAATTGTTTAGTAATAATGATTCAACATTAACTGAAACTCTTTTTTAAAAATATTTTATTTATTTATTTGACAGACAGAGATCACAAGTAGGCAGAGAGGCAGGCAGAGAGAGAAGGACGGAAGCAGGCTCCCCGCTGAGCAGAAAGCCTGATGCAGGGCTCAATCCAAGAACCCTGAGATCATGACCTGAGCTGAAGGCAGAGGCTTAATCCACTGAGCCACCCAGGTGCCCTGAAACTCTTAAAATTAATTTGAGAATGGGTGGGGCACCTGGGTGTCTCAGTCGGTTGAGTGTCTGCCTTCAGCTCAAGCTGTGATCTCGGGTCCTGGGATCAAGCCCCAAGTTGTACTCCCTGTTTAGCCAGGAGTCTGCTTCTCTCCGTCTCCTCTGCCTCTCTCCCTGCTTGCGCACTTTCTCTTTCTGTGTCAAACAAATAAAATTTAAGGAGAGAGAATTGGGAAAGACACTAAACTATGAAACAGCTTTGAAAAATGGAATATGATAGGCTGAGAATTTGTAATCTGAATAAATTGAAGTAGCAGAGAGATGAGTATAAACATGGGAATAATATTAGGACATATCAGAACCAGAGAAAATATCAAGATATATTTGAACGTGACAAACACTGAAGTCCACTGTTTTTCCTACCATTTGTCTTTGAAATATTATATCTCTGAAGTAAAAGAGAAGAGAATCTCACTATAATCAAGCAATCATAAATTTTTTCAGTAGAGACACAATTACTGTCTCCATTAGCTCATCATAACATGAGATTTAATAGAAAGAAGTATAGTTCAATAATGAAGTATAACTAGTATTTAGAGACACACTGTTCCTGCACGGAATTAGATAATTCCGTTAATCCCAATCTGACACATTAGCAAATTGTGGAGTTTTTAAAAAATCCCTTAGGCAATTTCAGTACATTTTCTAATAAACATTTTCTAATAAACATTTGTTTATTTTTTATTTTTTTTTTTTTTAAAGATTTTATTTTTTGACAGAGAGATCACAAGTAGGCAGAGAGGCAGGCAGAGAGAGAGAGAGGAGGAAGCAGGCTCCCCGCTGAGCAGAGAGCCCCACGCGGGACTCGATCCCAGGACCCTGAGATCATGACCTGAGCCGAAGGCAGCGGCTTAACCCACTGAGCCACCCAGGCGCCCCTAAACATTTGTTTATTAAATTGAGATAAAATACATGTGACAAAATTTGCCACTTTGTCTTTAAGTGTACAATCCACTGGTGTTAATTATATTTAAAATTGGGGTGCCTGGGTAGCTCATTTGGTTGAGCATTCTACTCTTGATCTCAGCTCAGGTCTAGATCTCAGGGTCATGAGTTCAAGTTCTGCACTGGGCTCCATGCTGGGTGTGGAGCCTACTTAAAAAAATATATTCTATTTACAACCATTGTGCAATCATCACCACTATCATATCTAAAACTATCACCACCTGGACAGAAACTCTATACTCATTTAGGAATTACTCCCTCTTTCCTCCCCATCTTCCCCACTCCTGCCCCCAACATGGGGCCTAGTCACTAATAACCTCGGTCCACTTCCTGTCTCTGTGAACTTGCCTAATCTAGATCTATAAGACTTGTCCTTTTTTGTGTGGCTTATTTCACTTACCATAATGTTTTCAAAGTTCATCCATGTTGTAGGATGTAAACTAATACATATATACATGTTAACATCCATGTAAATTATACACATATATACTTTAGCTTTACTTGCTGTTTTTTTTTTTTTTTAATATTTTATTTATTTGACAAATGGAGATCACAAGTAGGCAGAGAGGCAGGCAGAGAGAAAGGAGGAAGCAGGCTCTCTGCTCAGCAATGTGGGGCTCGATCCCAGGACCCTGGGATCATGACCTGAGCCGAAGGCAGAGACTCAACCCACTGAGCCACCCAGGCGTCCCACTTGGCTTTCTGTTCATTACTTTTTTTACATTCACTTATTACTATAACCACAGTAGGAAACTCCTATCACACTTAATAAGGACCACTGTTCTCAATCCTGCTTCTGTGATTCACTGTGGTTTGTGCATTTTCACTACTGTATACGGTTACATTTATCCCCTCTCCTATTGGTTATTTTGTTCCCAGTTTTTCATTTTGTCCCTTATAGAACGGTGAGATTTCTATTTTCCTAAACCCTTATATCAGGTGTCACAGTGCCTATAGGGATGGGCAGGGGTCAAATGAGTAAGGAAGACTGGGTGCCAACAACAGGGAGTGGTGGGGCCTGGTCAGTTGACGCATACATGTCCTAGCCAAACTCAAACTGATTGTTGCCATGTGGGAATATAGGCCTATATTTTCTCAAAAGAGACTGGAAGTCTGGATATTTTTTAGTGCAAAATGTCCCGCTATTCAAATAATAGTACTAAATCTAAATGAAGAAACAGGCTGCATGAGCCAAACAAAACAGGTTTCTGGGTGCAGTTCTTAGACCTCCAGCTGCCACCTCTGCCTCATCCTTTGTCGAGTTCAGTGAACTCT
Organism: Mustela nivalis; assembly: GCF_964662115.1. Lineage (NCBI taxonomy): Eukaryota > Metazoa > Chordata > Mammalia > Carnivora > Mustelidae > Mustela > Mustela nivalis. The sequence continues at coordinate 21,792,408 of NC_139038.1, forward strand.
GCTCTACTACCATTTTCTTCCCTGGGAGGTCCTTATATATAAGCACTCACTTTCGTTTTATCATCCTGCTGCCTCTGTTGTGAATCTGACTTCTCATCTTCAGCTCCACTCTTTATGAGACAGGAAACCAGGATTTGAGTCGCTCACATTAAATCTCTGACCTCCTGTGATACCCATTACTTATGTTTTCTGTGTTTGCTTCTCCAAATGGGAGTGTAATTTAGGCTGCCTAAGGGACTTTTTGTTTTTCAAAGATTTTTCATTTATCTATTTGACAGACAGAGATCACAAGTAGGCAGAGAGGCAGGCAGAGAGAGAGGAAGGGAAGCAGGCTCCCTGCTGAGCAGAGAGCCGATGTGGGGCTCAATCCCAGGACCCTGGGATCATGACCTGAGCCGAAGGCAGAGGCTTAACCCACTGAGGTGCCCCTGCCTAAGGGACTTCTATGGATTTTCTTTATTTGCTATCTTTGTTTAAAACACAGTATAATAAAAACAACCATTACCAAATACTCAGAACTTCTGGGTATTCTGCTTTCTTCCAAAGAAAAGGAAGTCATTTCCTCTGATTGTAGATGGAAGCATAAACAGAAAACAATGATTAAAGTAAATGAAGGATTTCAGATGAAAGAGTACATACTAGAAACAGATATCTCTGTAAACTTGAAGTAGACTGTTTTTAAAAACCAGCAGGCACTATAGTGCTTTAAATCAACAGCTGATGAGAAATGGTCTTTTTACTGGTAGAGGTTTTATAGACTGAACATATTTGCAGGTGAGATTGGTAAACTTTTCGAAGTATGAGCGCACTTCAGTTTTAGTAATTTCTCAGAGCCTGGTGTTCAGACTAGTGACATATCTAAATTTACCCGTATTTGAGGTGTTCTCCATCTTCATCTCTACCCTGATCTTCTGTCCTGGGCCCCAGGCCTTCCGTTATAACTGCCAGTTGGTTATCCCACAGATACCTCAAATAACATTGCACAACTGAATTTGTCATCCAGTTCAGTCCCCAGAATTGCTCACCCTATTCTAGACTTTCACCCTGGACTCTCTTTCTCTCTTTCCCCAATATCTAAACAATGACCAGATCATATAGATTCTCTTCCCCTTTTTTTCCATTATTAACATTTTATAGTGGAATATTTGTTTTAAAGATTTCATTTATTTGAGAGAGAGAGAGCAAGAGAGAGCATGAGGCAGGGAGAGGGACAAGCAGACAGACACCCAACTGAGCAGGGAGCCCAGTGTGGGGCTTGATTCCATGACCCCGAGATCATGACCTGAGCCGAAGGCAGATGCTTAACCAACCGAACCACCCAGCTGCCCCTACAGTGGAACATTTTAAAAGTTATCTTTATTGATACATAATTTACATACAATGAAGTGTACCCATTTTAAGTGTGCAGGTTGATGAGTTTATTTTTTAAATATTTTTATTTTTTTTAAAGATTTTATTTATTTATTTGACAGAGATTACAAGCAGGCAAAGAGGCAGGCAGAGAGAGAGGGGAAGCAGGCTCCCCGCCGAGCAGAGAGCTGACTCTCGGCTCAATCCCGGACCCTGACCTGAGCCAAAGGCAGAGGCTTTAACCCACTGAGCCACCCAGGCGCCCCAAGGTTTTTTTTTTTTTTTTTTTTTTTAAGATTTATTTATTTGAGAGATAGCAAGTGAACAAGGGAGAGAGAGCACAAGCAGGGGATAGGGACAGAGGGAGAGAGAGAAACAGACTCCCCACTGAGCAGGGAGCTTGATTTGGGGCTTGATCCCAGGACCCCAGGACCATGGTCCAAGCTGAAGGCAGATGCTTAACCAACCGAGCCTCCTAAGTGCCCTGCAGTTTGACGAGTTTTGACTGATGTTTACAGCTATGTATCCACTACCACAATTAAGATATAAAATATTTCCATCACCCTCATTTCCTTGGACCCTTCTGCAGTCAGTCTTCCTAATATCCTTGGCCCCAGATGACCACTGGTATAACACTAGTAGAGATTACGTTTGCATTTTCTGGAGTTGCCTATGATGGGAATCATGTACTCATTGTTGTCAGCCTTCTTTCACTAAAGGTTTTTGAGATTTGTCCGTGTTTTATATACATTGGTATTATTATGCAACTTTAAAAAAAAGATTTTATTTATTTATTTGACACAGATCACAAGTAGGCAGAGAGGCAGGCAGACAGAGGTGGGGAGAAGCAGGCTCCCTGCTGAGCAGAGAGCCAGATGCGGGACTCGATCCCAGGACCCTGGGATCATGACCTGAGCTGAAGGCAGAGGCTTTAACCCACTGAGCTACCCAGGCCCTATTATGCAACTTTTAAGACATGTACCAAAGTAGAGAGAACGTATAATGAAACTCCATATGCTCATTCACCAGCTTCTGCAGTTAGTAATATTCTGACATCCTTGTTTCATCTCTGTACCTGCCCCACAAACCCATACCTATTTTGACCAGGGAGAGGGCAGGGAGTTGGAATATTTTAAAGCAAATTTCAAACACTGTATTATTTCACACATTAATACTTAGTATATATCACTGAGATTTAAAGATTTTAGGGGCGCCAGGGTGACTCAGCTGTTAAACGGCTGCCTTCGTCTCAGGTCATGATCTCAGAGTCCTGGGATTGAGCCCCACATTGGGCTCCCTGCTTGGCGGAAAGCCTTCTTCTCTCTTTCCCACTCCCCCTGCTTGTGTTCCCTCTCTCACTGTGTCTCTTTCTGTTAAATAAATAAAATCTTAAAAAAAAGAAGATTTTAAAAAATGAGTAGAGCACCCTTATCATGATAGATTTTTTAAGAAACCGGTAGTTCCCTAGTATCATATAATCCTGAGTTCTTGTCTAATCTTTCTAGTATCTTACAATGTCTTTTTACAGTTGGTTTATTCAAATCAGGATCCAAACAAGGTCAAGTGCACATTGCATCTGGTTGATATATCTCTTAGGACCCTTCAAATCTATAACAGTTCTTTTCCCCCAGCTCATTTTTCTCCCCATGCTGCGTATATGTTGAAGAAACTGGCTCATTGTTCTGTAGAATTTTCAAACTTTTATTTGACCAATTCTACTTACATGGTTATTGAATGTGGTCTCTCTGCCCCTCTCTTTCCTCTTAGTTAGTAGATCTGAGGCTTGAGCAGATTCCTCTACTTTCTATTTCTCTTTTCTTCATGTACAACTATTACAGAGAAGGCCCATTCTCTCATTTTACCTTGATCCACTGTAGTCATCTAGAGTGTCACTTTCCCTCTAGTCTTACCTGCCCCCTCCATTCACTGTAGACAGTTTTCAGATTAATACTTCTAAAATAAAAATTCAGTCTGTTAATCCTCTGCTTAAAAACTTTGATTCCTTATATCCTCTAGGGAAAAAACCTAAGCATACATAATGCCTCATAAGGCCTAGTCCCAGCTTACTTTTCTCAGCCATGTGCACTTTTTTTTTTTTTTACCCCATTTATTCAAGACATTTCCAGAATGCCTATTTACCAAGTATGGGGTATTAATTCCCCCAAACTTCTGAGTTAAGTTATTCACCCTGCAGCCTATCTAGGCAATCTTTGGGGCATCTGGATATCATACCCCACAATGTAGCACTTCATCTGAGTCCAGAATTTGGGAGAAGAACCAGGAGCTCAATAGGTCTATCTCTAGGAGCATGAAGTTGGAGATAGTAGTGTTGGGAGATTGGACAAAGATAGGCGCAGCCTGGATTCTCATTTAGCAAGCCGCCAAGGTTTAAGGGCAGGTAGAACCAAGTAAATCTGAGCAGGTGAGTAAACTAGGCCAACTAAGGCATTCTTAGTAAAGATCTGTTTATTCAACAAGTCCTGTTTATGGGATATTAAGGGCAAAGCTGATGATATGCTGGGAACATCTTCAACTGAGTCAGTGTTATGAGGGTGGGTTTCATTATCTTAAAGTTATCCCTTTTGAGAGAACATGTGACTCAGTAGATCATAGCATAACTTCAGTGTCTTCTTACCTACTCTTTTTTTGTTGTATTTCAGGCTATGTTGGTTGCTTTTTAAAATGTGCTTTATTTTGTAGACCATTGTGATGAATGACTGTATTATCCGAGGGGATCTGGCAAATGTAAGAGTTGGACGTCATTGTGTTGTGAAAAGTCGGAGTGTCATAAGGCCACCATTCAAGAAATTCAGCAAAGGGTATGTAATTTACTTACCTAATTTCAGTTGTGTGCAAGACGCTGCTACGGGTGGTGCATTCCAAGTGTTGAGTTGTGTAAGGGGTGGGTCTGTGCTATTGTTTGGGTCACTGAGGAGGAATTCACTGTAATGAACACGGCTCTGGTGGTGGTTGTCTTAGTCTGGTTGTTGGTTGGTTGCCAGAAACAGAATCCACTTGAATTGGCAAAGGCAGAGGGGGTTCTGATGAAGAGATGCAGGCATATTTATGTAATAAAAGGGTAGGAAAAGGGGCCAGGCCTCATAGGGACTAGAACTTACACTTGAACAGCTAGCCAGAATCAAGACAACTGTCTGTCTGTCGCTCTATCACCAAGATTATGTTGTTTCTTGTTGGTCTCTGTCTCTGCACTTCTGCTTCCCTCTCCTCTCTTTCATGCTGACTTCATCTTCCCCCTGTTCTCATGGAGCCAACCATTCTGCCTCAGCCCATTATTTATATCAGTTCTCCATCTGGCTTCAACAGATACCAGCCAAAGATTTTAGGTCTTATTTCCAGAATCTTGGCAGAGGGAATCTGATTGGCTCAGCTGGAGTTAAGTGCCCACGCCTGGTCTGAACAGTTTTGACCAGAAGGGCAGAGGCAAGTCAGGCCCATTGTTCTCTCAATGGTAATTAGGATTATCCAGGGAAGGTCATGGTCAGGGCAGGAAAACTGTCGACTATGCCTGATGTGCTGGTATTTTTTTGTTGATGTTGTTTCTACCTCTCCCTCTTTTCCCTCCTGGCTCCTACCTATGGCACCATCTGCATTTCACTGAGTAACTCAGTAAGCACTGATTGAGTGCTTTCTTATGTCAGTCACTAGAGTATAAGGTAGGTACATAAAGATGGATGAAATGGCATTCCTGCCTCAAAGTTCTCAAAAACCTTGTAGTAGAAACACTTACATACAGAGATGACTACTATAGACTGTGATTCTATAATGTGGTAGGGTTAGGTTAGGAAGGGTTGGGAAGAAACAGAAAGAGCGACCAACTCAGACTGTACTACCAAGGAGTGAAGTACACAGGAATCGTCCTGCATGTCTCAGAATGTCAATTCTCAGGCTTTCCATTACATACGGGAATGGGAGCAGGCAGTCAGGGCAAATCATTCACGTGAAAACATTTGCTCTTTAGCTCAGAAGGCTGCTGGGGGAAATGAGAAATCCTTGCACTGGGCTTTTGTGGTTCCACACTGTGACAGGTTCTCTGCCCGAGTCGTTGGCTCCCCCTTCTGATAGCAGCATTACTGTGCTGGCTATGGTCTCAGGATAGCACCGAGAATAAATAGGGGTTTTATTGGTGAATGGTAGGTTGTGTAATTAGGAATAGTCATGGGAAATACAGGAATACAAAAGTGTAAATAGCAACACAGTAACAGCAAGTGAGTATGGATTCCCCTGCCCCCACCTCACATAGCTCTATACAAGAACCAGATAATAGATCGTAGAACCAGATAATAATATCAAGTTTGGAATTTTTTAATTTAAAATTTAGGTGCTGACAGTGCTGCTATAGACTGATAAGATCGAGGAATTCATTGTCACATGAAGGTCCCAGATCAAAAATACAAATGGATTAAGGAAAATTTAAATAAGCTATAGGTCCAGGGAGGACAGGTATCCTCTCTGACAAAATATTCCTGACAAAACAGAGCACAGGACTAGATAGAGCCAGTGAGCATCCAGCTACTTTATTTTAGATCTAGTCCAAATATTTTCTGTCCCAAAGTACTGAAGTTACTTGCAAATCTGATCGTCGAACCACTGTCAATGACATTTGAGGAATCATGGAGAATTGCAGTGATGTCAGAAGTCTGGAGAAAGCCTACTGACTCCTACTCATCCTTCATGTCTTGGCTTAAATGTCACTTTTTCTTTTATTATTATTATTATTTTTTAAAAGATTTTATTTATTTATTTGAGAGAGAGACAGTGAGAGAGTACATGAGCAAGGAGAAGGTCAGAGAGAGAAGCAGACTCCCCGTGGAGCTGGGAGCCCGATGCGGGACTCGATCCCAGGACTCTGGGATCATGACCTGAGCCGAAGGCAGTCGTCCAACCAACTGAGCCACCAAGGCATCCCACTTTTTCTTTTAAAGATTTATTCATTTGAGAGAGAGAGAGGGCAGATGAGCATGGGGATGGGCAGAGGGAGAGGGAGACAGGAGTCAGACTCCCCACAGAGTGCAGAGCCCAACATGAGGCTTGATCCTAGGACTCTGAGATCATAACCTGGGCTAAAGTCAGGTGCTTAACCGACTGAGCCACCCAGATGCCCCTTAAATGTCACTTAAGGGACGCCTGGGTGGCTCAGTTGGTTAAGCGGCTGCCTTCAGCTCAGGTCATGATCCCAGCGTCCTGGGATCGAGTCCCACATCGGGCTCCTTGCTCGGCAGGGAGCCTGCTTCTCCCTCTAGCCTCTAGCCTGCCACTCTGTCTGCCTGTGCTTGCGCTCTGTATATCTCTCTCTCTCTAACAAATAAATAAAATCTTTAAAAAAAAATTAAAAAAAAATGTCACTTAAAATTAAACTTTGGGGGTGCTTGGGTGGCTTAGTGGTTTAAAGCCTCTGCCTTTGACTCAGGTCATGATCCTGGGGTCCTGGGATCGAGCCCTGCATTGGGCTCTCTGCTCAGCAGGGAGCCTGCTTCCCTTCCTCTCTCTTTCTGTCTGCCTCTCTGCCTACTTGTGATCTCTGTCTGTCAAATAAATAAATAAAATCTTAAAAAAAATTAAACTTTTATCAAACTTCTAATCTAGGTAAAGTCTCTGCTTATAACTTGGTACTTTTTACTCTGTAGTACTTATCATAGTTGTAACTAACTACTTATATAATCATTTGTTTAATCTTTCTTTTCTTGATTGCTGTCTCCTTATGGGCTGGACAGTGTCGTTTTTGCTTGCCGTTCTATTTCCAATTTTTAGCATAGAGCCTGGCAAATGCACTCAGTAAAATCAGTGAATATACAAATTTTTGGAATGTTAAATAGTAGAAAATATATCCCAGGAACTGATGTCAGTCCCCTACAACATCTTGGGCAGATTACCGAATATTTGACCTATGAGCTTTTCCAAGGAGGCAGGAATGAGCAAAACATTAATTCATTTGGTGCCAGCTCTTTTAGCTTGGAAGGTCTTGCCACTTCGGTCTTCCTGTTTCCTAGTACACTGCCTGGTCCAATATTTCTGATTTTGAGCTAGTAATCACATTTATCTCCAACATTATAGAATTCTCTTAGCCTGAGGATTCCTTCCTTGCTAGGAGCATTCTTATTAAGACAAGATGATGAAATTGAGAGTATGATCAGCAATTCTGTAAACCTTGACCGAAAGCAAATCACCTTGACCTTTTTTTGTTGTTGTTCATCTTCTTTTCCTTCTCTAGCGTTGCATTCTTTCCTTTACATATCGGGGACCATGTCTTTATTGAGGAAGATTGTGTGGTCAACGCAGCTCAGATTGGCTCTTACGTTCACGTTGGCAAGAACTGTGTGATTGTGAGTATGGTGTCTTGGCTGGCTAAACAGCCTCCCTGCTCCTCCAGCTCCATCCCTCACATCAGTGGGCCTCTGCTTCTGTGGCCAAGCAGGGTAGAAGTAGTTTCTGGTCTACTGGAATTATTAATGGATTTGAAGGTTTCTAGGCATTAATAACCATGGCTAAATCTTATCTAACTTCTTCTCTATGATGTTAAACTCTTCCCTTTGATTATTTCATTTGACCCTTATAACCATCTAAGGGTGGTAGCTAATTGATACTATCCCTGGGCGATACGCCTGAAGACCTTAAAAATTAGGGATTTGACAGGGCTATGAAGTGGAAAGCTGGGCTTTGAACCCAGGCAGTATGAATAGCCATGCCTGCCCTATGGCCTACCTGTTGCTTTACCTCCAGGATCGTACAGTCTAGTGGGGGGACAAGGGGCATGACATTAAGGGAACTGCAAGTAGTTCAGGGTGATGGGTGTGCAGGGTACAAGTGGGCCCTTGTTCAGTGGACATTTGGACATGCAGTGTTCAGGAGCCTTGGCCCCTCCTCATTTCATCTGCCCAAGGCTTTATGAAATGGGATTTCTTAGTATTTCATTGACGAAGAGCTTGATTTCAGTTGGGATTTATGAGAACATCCTGGGTGAGAATGACCAGAGCTGAACTGCCTTAAGGTTTAGGGAAAATGTTTCCTATATTTTGAATTTATACCCAAATCCTAGCTTCTAGGAAAAGCCAAGGACTTAAATGGTTGTTCCCAATAGTACAGAGGCAGTTCCATGTTCTGGATAATATCCAAGTATAAAATACTTGCAGAAACCATGCAGTCACATTCTACAAGCCACAAGAGCACAGCAAAGATGGACCGTGCAATGGAGGGCCACGTTGCTGTGGAAAACATCCCAATCTGACCTGTTACTCAGAATTAAGGGAAGTGGTGTTTTACCAAGTATTCTCCTCCAGAGGAGTCCCTTCGTATGTGTTAGAAACAAAGGGTCTTTTGTTTGGCATGATGTTGAAGAAAGAGGGAAAATCGTGAAACCCATTCTGTCTGCTCATTCTGTGTGACAAAAGCTGGCTTTCTAAGCCACAGCTGGATTTTTCTGACATTCTCTTCTGCAGAGTGATGACATGTTCATAGTAGCCTACTGTGTTAGCCCTGTCCTTTATCCCCAGAGCTAAATGTCTGAAATGTTAAAATCCAAATGCTCTTCCCAGTGCTTAGGGAGTTCTAGTCTTCTTGTCCCGTGCTCTGCTTTTTTGTGCCACTTTCTGATACATCATTTCAGACATTGTCACTGTTAGGTATTGGCAGTACCTATTTTCTGAGCCTTTTACAAATTCTCAAGTAATCTCAGGAGAAAGATCCTTTTAGAGCTCTAGAATCTCAGAGCTAGCAGGGACTCTTTTAGAGTCCAGCTGTCCCCATGACCCACAGACCCTTGTAACTGTACCCATTTGGTCATCCAACTGCTGTTCAGATGTGTGAAGTTATAGGTGTCCATCAGAGTTGCCCAGGTGCCTGCAGAAAAAGCCTTCCAGACAATCTTCATGGGACTGGGACTGTGCTGTGAGTTTTACGTTCATTGTGTCTAATCCTCACAGCATCCGGGCAGGTTTGATTTTATGTTCTGTTTCCCAGAGGAGGAGCCCAAGGCTCAAGGATGTAGAGTAACTTCTATCAGGAGATGCAGGTAGCCATAATACTGGTAACATGGAGTTTTTTATTCCTCCTGGGAAAGTCCTCCAGGAAAGAATAAAGGAGCAGTTTCAGCTTTTCGCCTCCTCATCTATTGCCAATACACTCATTCCTAAGAAGTACCCACGTTCTGACTGCTGCTGCTGTTTAATTGATCAGTTTTCCCAGAATGCTCTGGAAGCTGATTGAACATCATTTGCCTGAGTGGGCAGAGTGGCTAACTAGTGGATGCAGCAGGTGCCTCCAGGCTGGGTGGTGGCTGATGGTACACGGAGGAAGTTTTGTTCACACTGCTCTTCTTTTCCAGGGCCCTTTGTCTACAGAGCCCTCTGTGTGAATGGGTCATGCCTCACGCAGCACATTCAGCTTCTTTCTACCCAGTGCCCCATGTGCTTAATTGGAATTATTAGGAGCCTAGGTGTCATAGGACATCTTTGAGTTAATTTGGGAGTCACCGGGGGAGCTGGCCACCTGCTGTATTTTGGGAATTGCCACTAGCAGGTAACTCATGGGAGGGAACTTTCCAAGAATGAGTGGAGAGCTGCAGTTCTAACTTGTTTCTGAGCTACGGATAGTGCCAAGTATCGCCAAGGCTATTATCCACCTTGCCAGAGACAGCTTAGTCACTTAAAAATTTTAGACCTTCAAGGTATAAGCTTTCTAAAACATTCATTTAACAATCTACTTAGACATTCCTGGAAATACATACATTTGGGTATTTATTAATGATTAGGAAAATTTTAATACAACCAAATCAAAGTATCTGTCATATTCTTTGATAAAATCTCAGATCTAGACAGGTTAGCATTCTCCTGATATTGTTGGGGATTCCACATTGTCAGCCAGGTATGTTTTATCAGATCCTCTGACCAGAACCAAGTGAATGCACAGGCCCTGGTGATGTCAATGTAGTCAGTGAAGACTGAAACTTTCACATACTCAGCAGGTAGTCTGAATCACTTTAATCTATTTATAGAAGAAACCTCCCCTTTCCCTTAAACCAGGAAACAGATGTATCTTCCAGACCTTATTTCTTGCCCTCAAAATGCCGTGGGTGATGCAGAATTGAAAAGTTGCCACTTTTCAATTCTGCAGTGGATAAAGTCAAGCATAAGGCTTGACCTAAACCTTCAAAACAAACTATGGCTAATATGAACCAAGAGTAAAAAGTAGATCCTAATTGTGTACACACGTGGCTTTAGGGGTTCAATTGATATCATGAGAATGAGTCTCCTTCTCTTTCCCACTTTCCTCTGGGAAGCTCTCAGGCAGTTTCTTCCCTCGTGGAAACAAGACAGCTGGTCCAAATGTCTGTCCTGTCCTCTAGAAACCCCGATGGAAAGAGCTTCTTTTCCCAGTAGCGCCAGCAGAAGCCTTAATATTGTGATTCATCAGACTGATTTGGCTCATTCCATAAAACAGTCCTTGAAGCCAGGCTTGGGGTTTGGGGTTAGGATAGGGGACTGTCAGGGGCAGAGGGGTGTTACCAAGGACAATACGGGTTCTGTTACCAGAAGAAAGGTGATCAAATGTTGGACAAACAAAAAAGTAGGTGTCCACTAAATTTAAGAAAAAAGACAGAAAATGGTACAACTCTTGGGAAACTGAATTTCAGTCTGTAATATCTAAGATAACCTGAACTGTCCCTTTTCCAAGTTCATGCACACACGCGAGCACATGCACACACTCATACCCCTACCTCCTCCTGCTTGTCATGTGCTACCTGAAGTAGGGAATTGTGGCCAAACCTCTTGGCCCTATATATTGTATGGTATCATGAATGGAGAAAATATAAAATAGCATTCCATGCAGCAGACCAAGCAACTTCTACTTGAGCATTTCCTGCTCTATTTCCTAGTGACAAGATTTTAATTTCAGGGGCGCCGATGTGTGTTGAAAGACTGCTGCAAAATTCTTGACAACACAGTATTACCCCCAGAAACTGTGGTGCCACCATTCACTGTCTTCTCCGGCTGCCCAGGTAAGCTTGGGTGTTGATTATGAAAGCAGACTCATTTTCCATCACGAAAGTAACGCATGCAGTTTTTATCTCTGACAATGTATTGATTTGGCTAATTTAAAAAGTTTCCTGCTAGAGATTACCTAGAAATGCTATCTAAAAATATAACCAGTATCTTTTTAAATGTGCAGTTGGGTTCACAAGGAAATTTCAAGGGTCAGAAGCAAAGAGGAGACTAAACCCACAGTATAAGCCTGGTTAGGCTTATGCATCTTTTTAATAAATAGAGTGGTTTAGGGTTTGATACTCCTGTTGGGATGAGAGAAAAAGCCTTGAAAGGCAGAGAGATCCTTTTGAAGGGTGATCTCTCAATAAAAGTTGATCTAGAGTCAACCTGCCACCAGCACAGGAAAAGTACAAAGAAGCAAGCTTTTCTTGGTCTGGGCTCTGGATGGAAAAAGAAAAAATATTCCAGAGAATTCTAACAATGGCTTCATGTTGTTTGAGGTCTTGAACTTATACTTCCCACACTACCCAGGAATGCCCAAACTGAAGAGTTAACATAAAACATGGTCTAAGACCAACGATACCTCTGGGACACCCAAGAGAAGCAAATACATCCCCTTTCTAATTTGGCTGACAGAATGCCCTCAGGTAAAGCCCTTGTGAGCTCAGAGTTCCCAATGGCCAAGCATGTGAGCAAACAAAAGTGATATACCCTCCTCCTAGAAAACTTGGAAAACACAGTAAAGCGGAAAGAAGAAGAAAGGAAAAGAAAGAAGAAAGAAGAAGAAAACCTCATGTCCCCCACCCCTACCCCAAGGCAGTCTCGTCTCTTCTGTGTATGGTTTTACATGATTGAACTCATGCAGCGTGGACAGAGGCACACCAGGGATTCACAGATGGGAGATGCAATGTAGTGAGAGATTTGACAATATATGAGATGTACCCCTTGGTGGTTTAGTTGCTTTTCCAATTAAAAAACTCATCACTCAGATCATTGACTGTGGGTTTCAAAGATGTGCAAAATCATCCATTCAGATTCCTTGGGGAGGAAATGGGCCGTTCTGCTGTTCCATGTACCTCTGCATTTGCAGCGGAGGAAGGAGAGCCTTGCTGAGTGATTCTCCCTAGATTGGGTTCCCACTGTGAGAAAGTATCATCGTTCTTAGCATGCTCAGATCAGAAAGCCCCATTGGTTGTTTTCGGTTGATTGTCAGACAGTCTTACCTTCTGAGGTGAGAAGTCTATTAGCAGAGTAATATCTTAATCTCTTTTAACTTATTCAGGGTCCTTAGAACCAGCAGTGGTCTTTGGGCATTGATGGCCAAGACAGGGAGACACACCACTTGGTATTTGAAATCCAAGTAAGCACTGTTTGGAGGTTCTGATGGAGGATTCAGGCTGCATGAGACCCTAGAGATGATGTAGATGGGGAAACTGAGGCCTAGAGAAATTGAGTTGTCCACAAGGTCAGAGGTTGTTTGAGGTTGATTAGTTCTTAAGACCCCTTATTTAGAGTCCAGTACTTTCTGTGCTGTGGCAAGGTACTTCCCATGTTCATTTTTATAGTTTGACAAACAAAAGTTAACCATCTAGATACTGCTGTTGGCAATCTCTCTCTTTAATAAAGAGACCTAAAATTGTAGGACAACTGGCACATTTTTGAGGGCTCCACTGAGTAGTGGAATAAAATGAAAGGCAAACCATACGGAAAGAATCTGGGTCAGGAACCAAAAAGCCAAAACTGCCTGTAGGAGTCAGACAGACGTGATTGAAATGACAGTCTATGATGGCTAGCCAAGAGTACAGAGCTAACATTTTAAGAATTTCTGATAGTTCATGAGGAGCTAAAAATCTGCATATCTACATGGTATCTCTGAATTTTTAAATGTTGGCTGCTAGCTTTTTAAAAAGATTAAATACTGTGCATACCAAACATGTTTGCAAATCTAACACAGACTGCACATTTATAAAAGGTACCTTGGAGGATTCTGTATTCTTTAGACCTTTTTTCTGTCCTGCCTGCTATTTTCTCCATATATATATATATATGATATATATATGTATATGCAAGTGTATGTGTTTGCTTTGTATGTGTATTAATGCACAGGTGTGTACGTATCTGTGTATATGTGTGTACTTTTGTATATAACGGGTTATACTGTTCACACCTGTATAAACAGATTCACACTTTCTATTCTGTTTGGAAATTTGCTTTAACCGTGTATCTTGGGGATCTTTTCTTGTCAGTATGTAGATTCCCCTCATTCCTTTTCATGGTTGTATGGTTTTCACTACATAAATATACCGTATGTAACTGACTGGTTTCCTGGAATAATGGACCGTTACACATTGTACCTGGCTTTTCACTATTAGATATTCTTATACATATATTGTTCACTTGGGCAAGGTTATTTGTAAGGCAAATTCTTAGAAGTTGGGTTATCAGATCACAGGGTATGAACCTTTAAAAGTTTTGCTAGATTTTCCAGAGTTGTTCTTCCAAATAGTGGTACAAACGTATGCTTTTATCCATAGTGGGTGAGAGTGCCTCTTTCCCTGAAATCCTTAAATACAGTTTTTTGTCTTTTGGTAGGATATTTCTGTTCTACTCCCATCCACAATTTTTTTGTATGTAGCAGGTTTGGGGATTGGATTCAGCTTCGTTGTATGAACAACAGAGCAGTTTCTTACCTCAGAGAGTGCTCACCTGGGCTTGTCACATCAGAATCCAGGGGATGGACAAATCCTTGTCTGGAACAACCTCCCATGTAGTCGGGATGCCTTAACTCTTCAGCTCATGCAATAATGTCTGAACCTCTTTTACCTGGAAGGTATTTATCCATTCGGGGGGTTTGCATTATTTGTCTCCCCCCCACAACAAAATATCATCTTGAAGAGATGGTCAGTGGAAATATTCTGCTAGCATTGAAGCTGGAAGACCTAGAATTTAGATACTCATGAGTAAAGAAAAGGGCCCTAGAGGGGTTTAAACAGAAATCAGAGCTGCTGGCCTCCCTCGGCTCCAGTTGGTTGACCAGGTCTTTCTTTTCCCAGGACTGTTTTCAGGGGAGCTCCCAGAATGTACCCAGGAGCTGATGATTGACGTCACGAAGAGCTACTACCAGAAGTTTTTGCCCTTGACACAGGTCTAATGTCTCTGCCTCATGTCTCAAATTCATGTGAGCTCTAAGATGAACTTGGGGACAAAGTGAGCCAGCCAGCATCTACAAAGAGCTCTTGTGTCTTTGATACCTTTCACCTTCTTTTTCTGTTTGTCTGGTTTTGTTTAATTCTTTAGAATTTCTCAATCCTTCCAGGTTCTAAGCTCTTAAGACTTCAATAACAGAATGTCTAAAGGAGTTGTGTCCAAATGCTGTGCTTAAACCTTATCTATTAACGGTTCCTTCATGCCATTATCTGTGGAACACAGAATCATCTGTTCCCAACACTCCCACCCCTTGGTCCTGTGGATGACGGGATTCTGCCAAAACAGGCCCACAGAGCAGAGCACTGTCCCAGTGTGGTGGCTGTGAGCTGTTCTTCTGCTCATGGCCATTAGCTGCCCACAGTAAAGACTGCTCACATGGTTCGCTCTCACTTTTCCTGAGCTGCCACAGTTGCCCACGGTCTTGCAGGGAGGGGGAAAGTGTTCGTGACTTTTCAGAGCCCAGATTCCTATTGGCTACTAAAACTTGAAGGGAGGGGTAGTTAACATTTTTATTCTTCCTGAAATGACCTTAAGTGTCTTTTTAGACCAGAGTAATTAATAAAAGACTTTCTGGCATTCTGTTCTAGGGCCTTTGGCTTTCACTAAAAGGGGGGCCCTCAGCAACGAGATTTTATTTTTGCAAAGACCCAGGTAGGAGTCTGCTATATGAATGGACTAGTCTGGTAGTCACTACTTGCCTCACAATATTTGGAGGCAACAGCATATGCCTTATTTCCTTGAAGACGTAGCATTTGTGACAGTTGTCCTATGGCCTAGAGTCATTCATCCACTCTATTTGCCATAAACCTCACAGTTCAGACCAAAATATCTCTACCTAGACCCAATCACATATATACACGGTGGCCTCTTAAATCATTCTGTGGGCACAGAGCTCTAAGAAGTAAATGAATTTACCAGTATTGTTATTAGCCATCTCATGAATAATAACACAACCCTGCCTGGTTCTGCTCTGACCTCTTGGTCTAAAAGGAAGATTTAGAAGGAAAGGTCTGAGAACCTTGGCTTTGCTTAATGCTTTGATTCTGCTGTGAACAGAATAAGACGGTTCAGCCTTGAAGGTTAGGATCTAGCAGGAGCTGTCTGGACTTAATGTGTGGTTGTGGGGTTTGTTAAAATGGCTATATGTGATGATCTCCTCTAGGTCAATGTAAAACTGTTTTCCAGTTTGTCTTTTTTTTTTAATGCATTAAAAGATTGATATGTGAAACAAATCATTTGAAAGTGATCCCTCTCCTCCTCCGTGATGGCTACCTCACTTCCTCGGCTGCTTCCCTGCATGCCTGGTGCCCTGCTATAGATTTCACATTCACTAGTCTGCTTATGCTTCATGCCAACCGAGGAGATGGGATGTTATTCCCATTTTAGAGGTGAGAGAAAACTCAAAGATCTTAGATAAGTTGGTCCAGTCCCTACAGGGACGGAGTGGCTGACCCAGGAGACATACCAATGTCTGTCTGGCAGCATCGCCATGCGATTCAGCTCTGCCCTGGTAAGATGAGACTAAGCTTGTCCTTGGAGCACATCTGCTGTGTGCCCTGATATCAGTAGTCTGTGATGGTTGCAGCGTTTTTGTTTTGTTTTGTGGGGGAGGTTTGGGGTCATTTCCTGGCATCTTCCCCAGTTCCCTTCTCCTTTTGTGCCACCATAAAGACAAATGTTGGAACTGACAGAGCTTTGATGCTGTCTAAGCTAACCTCTCATTAGCTAGTGAGATATTCCAGAGCACATCTGACAGAATGCCGTCCAGCCTATGTTTGAATACCTCTAAAAAGAAACTGACCACCATGCAACTGACTGTTCATTTTCCTTTTCAGTTTATCCTTTCCAGCTTGAGATGTAATTGACATATCATTTTTTTTTGACTGCCTATTTTGTTGTGAACAATGGAAATTAAGAAAAGGTGGGATTGTTTAAAGCCTCCTAGACGTGATTTTAAAAGCCTTAAGTAGTAACTCAAGTACATGATTGCAAAAGTCCAATCTAGTTAGTAAAAAGGTGACATGCAGTGAAGTAGAATTTCCCAATCCAGAATCCCAGTTCCATGTTCTACTTCCCAGAAGCAGCTACTGAATAGTTTTGGGTATGTCCTACAAGAGACAGTCTGCAGGCACGAGCATATAGATCCGTGTACCTTAGCCTCTCTTTGCATACAAATGCGAGTACACAGTGGATGTGCTGTTTTCGGCTTGCTGCTTTTACTTAATGATACGCCTTAGAGATGTTCCATATTTGGCACATACAGGTGACAAAAATAGCAGTTGCTAATATTTATAGAGTGTTTACCAAGTAGCAGTTACTCTTATGAGTTCTGTACATTTATTAACTTTTTAATACAACCACCATAAAGTAGATACACTTACTGTCCTCAAGTAACAGGAGGTTAAGTAAAGTGCCCAAATTTATACACCTAATATGATAGTGAGTCAAAGCATTCTAGTTCTAGAGCCCATACTATTAAAGATTTTATTTTCTTCATATTATTTTATTTTATTTGAGAGAGCACAAACAGGGGGAGGGGCAGAGGAAGAGGAAGAAGCAGACTCACCTCTGAGCAAGGAGCCTGACTCAGGACTCTATCCTAGGACCCTGGGGTTGTGACCTTCGCCAAAGGCAAATGCTTAAACGATTGAGCCAGCTAGGTGCCCCTACGGCCTGTAGTTTTTTGTTTTTAAAGATTTTATTTATTTATTTGACAGAGAGATCACAAGTAGGCGGAGAGACAGGCAGAGAGAGAGGGGGAAGCAGGCTCCCAGGATCCTGAGATCATGACCTGAGCTGAAGACAGAAGCTTAACCCAACGAGCCACCCAGGTGCCCCCAGGCCATAGTTTTAATCACTATGCTGGAATTCCTCCCCGCTACAATACCTTTCATTGCCCCGGATTGTATCATCTGGCCAACCCTCACTTTACAGAAAACTGAGAAAGTATTTTGCTTTTTCAGGCAGGCAAGGGAAAGGGAGTTGGGAGTGGATATTGGATGAATTATCCAACAGTGTCTGCCACAGACAGTTCCTTCTGAGAAGACTGTCCCCTTGCAGTGTGCCCTGTTGTTAAACTGCAGTTGTGGTTTAAGAAGCTAATCAGAGCAGGTTTCATGGGAGAATTATCTTGCTTGCAGTCAAGAAATAGTGTCTTAAAATTCCGTACCATATGGTTGGCACTCTATAGAGAAATCTAGAAGCTGGATTAGACAAAATTCCAGTTAGACTGCTTTGTTACAAGTGTCAGAAATCCAGCTTGAGCCAATTTAAGTAAGAAAGGGGTTTTATTGGCTTGCACAAGGAATCATGGAAAAGACTAGCTTGAGAGGCAGTGCAGTAAGTAACTTGGACAAGTTACTTAATCTCTCTGCTTTGTGTCCTAAACTGTGCAAAGGGAATACAATAGTGCCCCAACAGAATTGGTTCGAATTAAATGAGCTACTATGTGTAAACATCAAAGAGAGCTCCTAGCACTCTGTAGGTAATAATGTTACCATTACAGGAACAACAATTCCAGAGATTTAAACCCCATATATAGCTCTTTATCGTAAACCCCATATATAGCTCTTTATCGTCTATATCTTTTTAAGATTTTATTTATTTATTTATTATTTTTAAAGACTTTATTTATTTATTTGACTGAAAGAGAGAGTACAAATGGGGAGTGGCAGGCAGAGGGAGAGGGAGAAGCAGGTTCCCGGCTGAGCAAGGAACCTGAAGAGGGGCTCGTTCCCAGGGCCCTGGGATCATGACCTGAGCTAAAGGCAGATGCTTAACTGACTGAGCCACGCAGGTGCCCCTGTTTTCTATATCTTTTTCATCTGCACATTAGTAAAGGTATGGACTAGACCACTGTAACAAAGAGACCATGGAAATACCATGGCTCCAGCAAGTTAGAAGATTACTTCTCTCTCACCTAAGAGTGCAGGAATAGGCAGGTTATTAGAGCAAGTAGGTGGCTGGGCCCCATGAAGTCATCAAATAGCCAAGCTCCTCCTATCTTGTCACATGGACATACTTAGGTACAAGGGAAGCTGTAAATTTAGTCACGGACTGGGTAGCCAAAACTCTGAGGAGGGAGATTCTAACAATAAAAGAGAGAGGGGAAGATTCAGCATAAGGAAACAATAAGCAAGCTCTCCCAGGCTTGTGTATTGGCTTCCTTTTCTCCTGCTGCAAACAGGCTTTCTCCATGCATTGGGGCACGTGGCAGCTGATAGCTCCAGACTTGTATCCTCCCAGCTTGGTGACCCTGAAAGAAAGGCTTCTTCCCTCCAGTTCTAATTTGTGAAAGTCCCACAGAAATGTTCTCAGTGACTTCTGGTGAGTCCCATACCCTCTTAGATTAATCACGGAAGCCAAGGCCCTGCAATAAACCTGATATGGGTCATGAGCTCTCCCCCATCCCCCCCATGGTGGAGATACAGCAGAGCCCATCACCAAAGCAAGGTGCTTAGAAGGCAGAAACAATAGCTACTGCAAACAGTAGAAGAGTCTGTAATTATAGACTGATACTGTTAGAAAGGCTGTTGACAGTCTTACGTATCCTAGGAAAGACCAGCTGGACTCCTGTCTCCATGGTGGCTCTCACCTCTGGGACAATCTGTCACCAGATAATTACCTTTAAAACTCCAGAGAAGCAAGTCTCTTTGTCTTCACAGTACTCCCAGAAGAGCGGACTGATGGGAGAAACCTCGGTTGGGACTCTTTCCAGTTGGCTTAGGGTGGATAGGGGCTTCACTGGCTCGTGATGCTGATAAGGCCAGGGCCAGATGGGGCTTCAGGCCGTATTCCAAGACTCACAACAGCATCATCAGGGATCTGTCTCTTCAGCTCTTGACTCTGCTTCCCTTTGAGTTGGCTTCATTCTCAGGCTTGAGGAGTGGCCCTGCAGCTCCAGTTATTGGTAGAAAGAGCTCCCCTTCCCTTTTTTTTTCTTTCTTAAAGTTGCTTTATTTATTTATTTGAGAGAGCACAAACAGGGAGAGGGTCAGAGGCAGAAGCAGACTCCCTAGTGAGCAGGGAGCCCAATATAGGGCTCAATCCCAAGACCCTGAGATCATAATCCAAGCCGAAGGCAGCCGCTTAACCAACTTAACCAGGGCGCCCCAAGAGCTCCCCTTCCTTGACAGAACCCCTGGACCAGGCTGTCATTGGCCCAAACCTGGGCTGTATCCAGCCTCAAGTAATCATTGTGGCCAGGAAGGCGGAGTGCACTGATTGCCTAGACCTGAGGCACATACCCACATGGCCTGAGAGCTGGCACCTGGTGGTTGGGGTGGGGGTTGATGTTACCAGAAGAGGAGAAGAATGGGCAGGAAAAATCACCTGCTGTCCAGTTCAAGCCTCTTCCTTTCCTCCGGTGGTCTTCACTTCTTCAGTCTCCCTGCCTACCCTTACCACCTGTCCAATCTCTCATTAACCTTGGTCTTGTCAGGGGTAGGGGGAGGGCAGCATGCCTTGTGAGAGGTAGCTAAGCCTGGCACAGAGAGGATGTTGCTTAGCTAAAGTGGAGTGTTCAATAAAGAGCCATTTAGAGGATGCTCTTCTGCCTGGGACTCTTTCCTGTGGACCCAGTAGCACTTTGCGGAGGGACCTTTGTCAAGATCTGGATAAAATTCTAGTTGTATACTTGTGTTCTTGTCTGAGCGCACCCAGCTATGAGCTCCTGAGGAGTCAGGTGTGAGCCTGTGGGTATCCAGCACGTACTTAATGGGGTGATTATGTGGATATGAGCCCCTCCTCCCCTGAGTCCCTACTCAGCCTAGATAGTCTCACATTGTGGGATCCCTGGTGCAGGGGACAAGGTTGAATGACTGACTGGTGTGCCTCCTGTTGACTGATCTGTTGCATGTGGTTGCACAGGGCTTCCGTGGTCAGTTGGGATCTGCAGTGGCTTCTGAATTAGTCACTTTTGCATGGGCCATTTCACTCAAGGGCTCAAGGCCACAGTTCCCTTCTTAGTCACTCTGACCCATGTGGCTGATGACAGACTTGAAGTGACTCAGACAAACATTGCTTCTATTTAATACATCCTTGGAAGTTTCTAAGCTATAAAGAAGAGATCTTGGTGGTTAGGGAGGCCTTTCTTGGTCTATTGATCTAGCCAGTGAGAGCCCAGAGGGGTCTAGAACATGGAGCCCCAGACATGTTTTGACTTGCCCTCAGCCGTTTTCCAGGACAAATTAGCATTAATAGACCTGGTTGGTTGCCTTGGGTGATCAGATTTAGCTGGCTGGTCCCCTGGGGGTAGCTTCTATGGAGCTGTGAGGCCCCTGTAATAACAATGGCAGTCTTGAGACAATGTGTTATGGCTTGGTTATTTCAAAACAGTTGTCAGCCAAGGAAACAGTGTTCTCTGATGGGGGCCTGGGGGCCTTTTTTTTGGGGGGGGGGGTGATAGTGGTGTAGAGTGTGGGCGGGCACTGGAAGCAGGCACATCAAAATCCAGCCCTGCTATTTACTAGCCTTCTGACTTTGGGGAGGTTGTCTCCTCTTGTGGAACCTTGGATTTCTTATCCATAAAATGGGGAACATGCGTAGGGGTTGTTATGAGGATTTAAATGCGTCCATACGTGTAAAGCAGGAATCTTGGCTCAGGGTAAGCGCTCAATGACTGGTAGTATTAACTACTATTATTAGGAAGTGATACAACTTGAGTGAAATCCCTCATAGCATAAGGGACAACATTCTTACATAGTTTTAAATTTAGAATAAAATTAAGAGCATGTGTTCATTTATAATCAATCCACCACAAAGAAGAGATCACCCTTCGTTGCCCAGCACTTATTAGAAAACATTTAATCCTCTCAGCTATCAAAACTATCAACTATCTTTACAACTCATCATACAGAGGAGGAAACTGATCTTCAGAGAGGTTAAGCAAATTTGCCCAGTATCACGCAGCTCATTAATGGCTGAGCTAGAATCAAAGCCAAGTCTTATCTGGCTGCAAAGTCCATGTTTTATGCAGTTCCCCCAAGATCCTGGGCCTCCAAAAGCACTTGGCTCAGAGGAGGATCCTTGCTGCCCAGTCAGTTAATCCTTTGTTTTTAAGTCCTTAAGTTTTTGCTGGTGGGTTAGCCACACCTACTTTTCATAATGCACTTTGACCCAGACTCTGAAGCGAGAAGAGTTAGCACAGGCCTTCCCTGCTTCTCCAAGGAGAGGAGATGGCGTGTTCTGTATCTCCAGGTCTGTTGGCCATCACACAGATGGTTCATACATATGAAAATCATCCAAAAGAGGAGACAGGAATGGAGTCCACACCCTCTCTGGTTTTCAGACTTTGGGCCTGGACATCCAGCCCTGGTCTTTTTTGGTCCTACCAACACACCTCTTCAACTGTACTCAGCTAACATTTAGTGTCTATTGGGCACGCTTTCTGACTTGGCATAGGAACAGCGAGAGCCTGCCGAAGCAGTAGTGCCAGAGGAAGGGGAAAATAAGGAAGCCTGAGACTCAGGAACTGCAAGGCCTCTTGGAGACCCTTAGCTCCTGAGGAACAGGCACAGTGTCTCTTTCTTTCAGTAATCACAACAACAGCAGGCCTGGCCATGTGCCTGGTGTGTTTGAAGTGCTGTCCTCACAGAAGCATTTCACAAGAACCTTCAGAGAGAGGCATGTCCCACATAGAATCCTAGAAGATGGGCATGATTCTCTCCATTTTATAGATGTGGAAGTAGAGGCACAGAGAGGTTAAATAATTTGCCCAAGGTCATACAGCTAGTAAGGGGAGGAACTGGTGTTTGAATCCAGGGTTCTCTAGTCCATGAGTTTAAGATATACATCATACTGCTTTTTGGTAGGAAGGGAGGGAGTGAACAAATGAGTCTGGGATTGGTGGCAAGCCAGACAGACAAGGCCCCCACGGGCAGCATGAGGGGCATGTTGGAGTCGGCAGAGTTAAGTTGCAATTCCAGCTCTACCGCCTCCTGCCTATGAGACCTGGGGCAGTAACCTAATCCAGAAGGGCTCATATCCTCATCTTCAAAATGGGAATAAGGCCATTGTGGGGATTCAGGGAGATCATCTCTGTAAAGCTTTTAGCCCCATGCCTAGCATCCCGTAAGGGCTCAGTAAGGGTTCACGGACACTCTGCAGATAGAGGGTATTAATATGGCATTATTGCAGCTGTACTGATCAAAAGTCCATGTTGACAGGAACTAGAAACGTATATGAAAACAGTTGTTAAAGATCGGAAAAGAATTAGTTTCTTCAATGCTTTATCATTTCTTTAAAAATGTTCCTAAGTGGAATAAATAAAATATAAATGCAGTCGTTGTTAAGTGGTCTTTTAGCCCATTGCTTCAAAGTCTTATCTTATGGGGCATTATTTCTACCTCTGCAAAAAAGAGCACTTCAGGCCTGTGATTATAGTTCTGTCAATGCTGAATTTGCTAGGGGTTTGAGTAAATTTGCAATGAGAAAAAAAAGGGAAGTTTTAAAAAATGACTTTGTATTTTGTGGCTTCTGTATCTGGAAATATGATAAAACCGATTTAAAATGTTATGTAGTTACAATTTCATAAATGCTAGAGGGATCATCCCAATCAAAGAGAGATGCAAAGAAAATTAAATCAAGAAGTTGTTGGTGGGATACGGCTTTCTCCTCTTTGCTACGACTGGTGTGTTGGAGTTTAAAAATTCTTTGAGTATTGGAACCAGAACAAGTCTTCAGGACTGATGATTTTTGCTATGGTTTTTGTCTGTTGGAACCTCGGGAAGGGAAGACATCAAAGAGAGGCAATTTCTGGATGGCAGTGCACATTCAAAATTGGGGAAAGCAGTTAAATTGCCAGTGAGCCCTAGTGGAAATCAAGTGTCTGATGCATGGAGGCTGATGACTAGCTAGTCTGATGCACGTGGTTTGGTGCAAGTCGGTTCGGACTCCAAGACTGACAGCAGAAAACAGAAGCTTTGCCATCGCTTGGACCTGGACCTTGGCTGTCGGGTATTGCAGTATGTCTTTCTTCAACAAGCCAAAGAGAAGCAGCTGGCTGTCTTGGAATCCCAGATTCCCTGATTCTTTTTGTCTGGACGTGACAAAGCTAAAAACTGTTACAGGTTGCCGGTAGCTGTTTCAGTCCCAGCAGGAGCTGTGCTCCCCTGGAAGCAGACCCAGGCTCTGTGAACTGGACTCGGATCCTGCGACCACTGGGATTTAGGACCCCTTCTTTGGAACTCTAAAGAATGAAAACCTCCATCGTGGATGCTGGCTGGACCATCAGGCCACACTCACATCCCCACAGAAGAGGGCTTGTTCTCTGACGGGACCATCAAAGATCAAGCTGCTGGTCAGCTCTTCTTCACTAATGTGGAGGCTACCCGCATCCTAATTTGTGATCCCTGCCAACAGCTGCACGTTGGGGGGATGGCTCATCACAGGGAGTGTGACCCCTCCACTTGCTGTTGACAGCTCAGACTCTGGGCCTTCTTGACAGGGATGTCTCACTGCCGCTAACTTGTGTTCGGCTTTCTAGATTAGTTGCAACTCACCACAGTGGGCTGATAGCCTGATTCTACTTCCTTACTACACACCCCCGCCGCCTCGCTGCCCCATCCATACTTGGTAAGGTAGGTTCATTATCTGAATAGAGCTGTCTCCAGAGAGGGATTGATCAAGGCTGGTCACTGGATAAAAGGAGCGGGAGGTTCTGTGAACCCATTTTGAAATTTTTTGAAAATTCAGGCTTTTATCCTCATTAGTCGGCTAGGGCTGCCATCACAAAATGCCATAGACTGGGGGGGGGGGGGCTTAAATAATAGAAATGTGTGTTCTCGGTTCCGAAGGCCAGAAGTCCAAGACCAGTGTGTCGGCAGGTTTGATTTCTCTTGAGTCTTCTCTCCTTGGCTTGCAGATGGCCACCTTCTCATGTGTCCTGCCATAGTCGCCCCTCGGTGTTGTCTCCTAATCTTCTCTTCTTACAAGGACGCCAGTCAGATCAGATGAGGGTCTACCCTAGTGACCCCATTTTAATTGAATCACCTCTTTGAAAGCCCTGTCTCCCAATACAGTCACATTCTGAGGTACTGTGGGTGAGGGCTTCAGCATAGGAATTGGTGGTAAGGGGGTGGTTAGGGATACAGTTCAGCGCACATCCCGACCAATTCCTGAATTTGTCTTTCTGGCTAAGTGAGATAAAAATGTTTATCTGCAAACATGTATTTGTGCCTCCTGCATACATACCCTTGCAGATAAAAGGCCTGAAGGAGGAGAAGAGGTAATTGAAAGAATGTTGTTGGGTTGCTGAACGTCGGGGCTGCAGATTTGGTAACAGTAGAGAAAAGTCCTGACACCTGGGGAGCCTGGGGCAAGTCGGGGGGTGGCATTTACAATCTTGATTCTTCAGAACTCTATCTGGAAGCTTTCTGCTCTTCCTGACATCAGACTCCAGAGCTGCCCTTCCTGGCACTGGAGTGCTTTAAGTTCAGACCGCCAAGCCTGTGCTCACAGCTGGCACCGCTGACTGAGAGGCCCGGGCTCCTGCGCTTTCCACACGCAACAGACACTCACGAGATGCATAAACTCGTATCACGGACAAGCAGAACCAAGGGCTGGCTGGATCTTTCAGATTGGACTGGAAACTCCCGGGCAGGAAGCCACATGGCAGGAGGCTTACATGGGGGCCCTGTTAACCTCCACTGCCTAACATATGTCCTGCTTGAGGTACCCTAACATTGCAAACTCATTTCCCGGGGGACCTTCTGCCCTCTGGGATTGTACTTCTGTCTTTGTGCCCTCTTGCCACACTGCCTCAGTCCTGGAAGGCTTCAGATCAGCTTGAACGTACCAGCTGTGCTGGACTTGAATTGGTACCTCGGGCCAGGTAGAAATGAGTCATACAGAAGTTTGGAGGAAGCCACTTGGCTTTCTAAGATAGACTGTGTTTTTTTGTTTGTTTGTTTGTTTGTTTTTAAATTGAGGTATAGTTCACTTATACCATATCTAAAATAGACTTGTATTGTTAATGGGATTTATTTTAACTGGCTAAACACGGGACCCCTACGGAGCATAACTGAGATCAGTGTACTGCAGGTTGGTCTTATCCTTTTGCATAGGGTCCTACCAATAATAAATTTGCTGTATCGAAGCCTGAGCCAACAGCCTAGGTGGAGGCCGGTACAGAAGAGAGTTAATAGAGTAGGCCTGACACTGCTCTCCTTGTCTGCAAGGCTGACCCTTTGCTGACACCTGGATAATTGGATGTGGAGAGTGTTCTCAACACTCCCTGAATGATATGAGTGGCTCCCTGTGCCTGAACTGTGTAAAACAATATGGTTTATGCTGAATACCTGCTTTCCTTCCGGGAATCCAGAATTTTGTTATGTGCTAGACAGAGGGTGCCTACTTGACCAGCCCCTAGTAAAAGCCCTGGGTACTGAGTCTCTAAGGAGCTTCCGTGGCAAATAACATTTCACACTTGTTATCGTAACTCCCTGCTGGAGGAATTAAGTGTGTCCTGTGTGACTCCACTGGGAGAGGGCTCTGGGAAGTTTGCGCCCGGTTTCCTCGGCACTTTGTTCTCTGTACCTTTTCCTTTTGCTGATTTTGCCTAGTAGCCTTTCGCTGTAATAAATTATAGCCTGATGACAGTAAGACTCTATGCTGAGTCCTGTGAGTCTCCTAAGTAGTCATCAAACTGTGGGCTGGTTTTGGGGGCTCCCAAAACAGGGCACACGGGGGACTTCTGGGTGTCGGTAGTGTTCTCTTCCTCGTTTTGGGTGTTGTTTATGTGGGGTGGGTTCAAGTTGTGAAAATTCATTGAGCTGTACAGTTATGTAAACTTTTTCTCTACGTACCTTAAACTTCAATAAAAAGATTACCCACCACAAGGATAAAAAAATGATAACTTTTTTTAAAAAAAAACTTCCTTTTATTCAGCAAACATTTCAGTTACTCCTTTTTACTAGGCATTGCTCTGGGGGCTTGGGACATGGGCTAGGAAAGATGTCATCCTCACCTCTCAGTTTACTGGGAGGCAGGTAAAGAGACACTTAGACTATGGTTGATACTTGGTCCGCTCTACCCGAGACATCATAGGGTACAAGGGTGCACAGAAAAAGGGCTTCGAACTTGGGCTTTTTGCTGTTCCAGGTCTGCCACTCCAGTACTTTGGGAAGTCAGGGAAATGGGCAGAGAGGGAAATAGCTGGGCACTATCACAAACTGGGAAAGTAGGTAGACATAGAGCAGCGGGACCTTCTAGTTTTTATAAGGAAAAAACAGAAATCTGAATTTTTATGTGAGCTCTCTTGATTTTTAAGTGCTGTAAATGAATCCAATTTTTCAAAAGTGGGAGGCCAAACAAAACCCACCCCTGCAAGCTGTATGGCCTTGGCCTGCCAGTTTGCTGGGCATTCTGCCAACCAGCCATCCTTCCAAGTCTCACCAGAGACTTGAGGGTCCACTGTTTTATGCCCTGGGAAATACAGCAGTGAGTAAGCCAGACAACTTTCTTGCATCGTGGGGGGGCCCTGGAACATCAGAATGTGTGGGAATCACCTGGCAGTCACATTTAAAGGCAGACTCCTGAGTCAGGAGGTCTGCGGTAAGGCCTGAAATTTTCTTTCTAACAAGTTCCCAGGTGATGGTAATGCTGGTGGTCCCTGAACTATATATGCTTGAGTGGAGTTGCTCTATATTCTGGAGGGACTTAGGAGCAGCTGATACTCTGGAGGTAGGGACCGTGCCACGAAAGTGCATCAGCCTGGCAAGCTCCGTGTTTTTACTTGGATTTTAGCTTATTGGGGTGTCTCGGAACATTGCTGAGGACAGCTCAGCTGTCTCGAAGGCAGCTGCCTTCGGGTGCCCTGACAGATCTCTGTTCTCAAGAGTTTATAGTCTAGAAGGCGGGGTGGGGGTGGAGGAAGGTATTGGGGAAAGCTTCCTGGAGGAGGTACATGGGAACTGCAGGACCTTTCCCGGCCGCGGAGAAAGGAAGAAACTCTGAACTCCCTGATCTCCTCCGGCCGGTCTCGGCATCCGCACGCTGGGTACGGTTTCCCAGGCTTCCCACGTGTCGGCTGTGCACGAGTCCCTGTCAATCAAGCTTCTCTCCCCAAGCCACCCGGGCAGGGTACGGGTTTAAAGGAGGTCGCGGTGTAGAGCGCTCCCATCGTGCCGCGCGGCGGGCGGGTTTGGATTTTAAATCCCCGCGGCCAATCAGTGGCGCGCAGGCTCTTGTAACGTTCCCGGCGCCGCGTTTGAATTCGAGGAGGAGCGAAGCGGTGCTAAGCCTCTACCCAGACCCTGCTAGGTCCGTGGAGCAACTCCGGGAACATGAGTGCGGCGGCAACTGCAGGGAAGCTGGCGCGGGCACCAGCGGACCCAGGGAAAGCCGGGGGTCCCGGAGGTGCAGCTCCCGGGGCCCCGGCTGCTGCTCCGCCGGCGAAAGAGATCCCGGAGGTCCTAGTGGACCCGCGCAGCCGGCGGCGCTACCTGCGGGGACGCTTTCTGGGGAAGGGAGGCTTTGCTAAGTGCTTCGAAATCTCGGACGCTGACACTAAGGAGGTGTTCGCGGGCAAGATCGTGCCTAAGTCTCTGCTGCTCAAGCCGCACCAGAAGGAGAAGATGTCCATGGAGATATCCATTCACCGCAGCCTCGCCCACCAGCACATCGTAGGCTTCCACGGCTTTTTCGAAGACAATGACTTCGTATTCGTGGTGTTGGAGCTCTGCCGCCGGAGGGTGAGTGTCGCTGCCTCGGAGCCAGGGCTGGGGGCTCCGGGAGCTTGGAGCTGCTGGAGAAGAGGTGCTGGGAACCTCGAGCGAGGGGTTGTAAAGGTCTTGAGCAGAGGGGAGAGGGTGCTTGGCACTTGGAGACGCTAGGGGAGGGGGTTCCGGTTAAGTGGTGCCTGAGAACTGTTGCTGGTGGAGAAGGAGGCTCCTGGACCCTAGGTGTTGAGCGGAGCGGGGGAGGCGCGAGTAGGAGGAGAATCCTGGTACTGGACGCAGGGGCTTCCGGAGTTGCTAAGGGAGGAGTCCCGGGGAAGGGGTGCTGCGAGTCGGGAGCTTCCGGGGTAGGGTTGGGTCGGGGAGAGGGTGGTTGGAGCTGGCTTCGGAGCTTCCGGAAAGAGAGGCGGCTGGAGAGGGATCTCCTGCGGCACAAAGGCTTAGAGAGGGATACTGTGGCCTCCGAGCTTCCGGGAGGGGAGCGCGGCCGAAAGAGGTGCTCCAGGTAGGAGGGTTGGGAGGCAGCTAGTGGGAGAAGGGGTGCTATGAGCGGTAGGGGCCATTCTTAGGGAGAAAACAGCTCCTAGCTCTCCTGGAGGGTGGGGGGTCTCCTGGGCTGCTTTAATGACAAGCCCTTCCCTCTGTGCCTTGGTACCGGCTCCCCATTCCTCCTCTCCTTCCCCCGCTCAGTCTCTCCTGGAGCTGCACAAACGGAGGAAAGCACTGACCGAGCCGGAAGCCCGCTACTACCTTCGGCAAATTGTCCTTGGCTGCCAGTACCTGCACCGAAACCGGGTTATTCACCGGGACCTCAAGCTGGGCAACCTTTTCCTGAATGAGGATCTGGAGGTGAAAATAGGTGAGTGCTGGGCCTGCAGGGGTGCTTGACACCCCCAGAAGCCGAAATGAGGAGGCTGGGAGAGGAAATAGGAAGGAGACAAAGGAGGGAGGAAGAATTCTGGGCTGTTGATGGCCTCTAGAATCCTCTCTTTAGCACAGAAATTTAAAACCGAGCCCAAGCCTGTATCCTGCAGATGCATTTTTTTAGTGCTCCTACACAGTACTTTTTAAAAGAATTTGAATTCGTTTCCATTGACATAAATTGGGATGCTTGTTATAAAAATTAAGATTTGGAACTCCCTTTAAACAACTGGAAGCCCCTGCAGTTCTGAGACTATATCCCCCCACGCAACTCTTTGCTGGGCTAAAAAGCTGCTGTTCACCTTAGACTCCCTCAGATTTGCCACAGCCCCCTACTCTCCCTGCTCTTAAGTCACAAACTTGCCAAATAGCAGTGCTGACCTTTACTTGCTTGATTCCTTGAGGGCATTTGAGTAGTGCCATTTCATCTGTTCCCTTTTAGAAATGTGGCCCTCCTTTCTAAGGGGAGGGCCACGGAGGGGCACTGCCCTGGGCCAGCATGGTGGGAAGAATCCAGGACAAGCTTTGCTGCCTATGAGGAGTAGGAACCGGGGGGATCAAATGACCCTGGTTCTTGACAGTCACACCTGTACCAGCTTTCTGCATTGGCAGAGGACAGGCTAGCAACTGAATACCCCCTCTTCCTCCCTCTGTCCCAGGGGATTTTGGACTGGCAACCAAAGTGGAATATGACGGGGAACGCAAGAAGACCTTGTGCGGGACTCCCAATTACATAGCTCCTGAGGTGCTGAGCAAGAAAGGGCACAGTTTCGAGGTGGACGTGTGGTCCATTGGGTGTATCATGTAAGTTGGGAGTTGTGTTCAGACCCACCTGGCCCTTTTGGACATCTTACCTGGCTGACTTTATCCTTCGGACCTTTCTGCCTATGGAGAGGCTGCTCCAGAGAACAGATTGCCCAAAACAAAGCCTGATTTCCATATCTTTTCTTGTCACTGGTGTATCCTGTGGGATTCTTGCAGTGGCCTGGGCTGTGGGGACCTCCACAAACCTGCTCTAGGCCCTTGCTGCTCAAAGTGTGGTCCACAGAGCAGCAGCATTGCCCAGAAACTTAGAAATGCAGAATCTCAGGACGCAGGCTACTGACTGGCTCAGAATATGGATTTTGATTGCCATGCACAATAAAGTCTTGATCAAGGCCTCCTAAAGCAGGTGGGTGGTGGGCAGAGGGTTGGGCCTTTTTGAGTGTTCTCTTTTGTTGTTGTTATTGGCCAAGGTACTGGAGAACTAAAAGTGAGTTGTAGCAGTGGCTTCCAGATCTTTGCAGTAGAGTTTTTCAAATGAAAAGGTCATGCCTTGAGTGCAGAGCCATCCAGGTGGGGCTGTCTCTATAAGGGCAGGTAGCCTGCACACTGGGACCTGTTTTATACTGGCCTGCAGCCTCTGGGGCCCTGGATTCCTACAGGCTCCAGCTGGAAAGTCACTACTGGCTGTCACCTGCTGTCACCTGTCTTCTTCTGAGGGCTCAGCCCCACCCATGCCCTGGCTCCTGTGGACTTGATGACTACCATCAAGGACCCCAAAGTCAGAGTTTCCAGATGCCCACCCTGAGATGATTCCTCCGGCAGGTAGGTTTTGGTTGGGAGCCTTGAGCCAAATCCGCCCCCTTGTGCTTACAGGTATACATTGTTAGTGGGCAAACCACCTTTTGAGACCTCTTGCCTCAAAGAGACCTACCTCCGGATCAAGAAGAATGACTACAGTATTCCCAAGGTGACTAAAACACTTTTTTTAAAAAGTTTAAATATATTTTGTTTTGGGGGGTTTTCCCCTCAAAAGCTGTTTATTGAACCGAGCCATATCCCGGGGACAGAGCTAGGTCACCCCTACCCCTAGGATAGCCACAGAGCTCTGACTAAAACATACAGAGCTTGACATGTGTGCACAGAAGCATTTTTTCTAAGGGGAGAGAGTTTATAGATTCTCAGAGGTTGGGTAGATAATCCAAAAGATGTGGAAAGAGAAAAAAAAATGGGGAGGGAACGGGAGGCAGACACAGAAGTGCAGCTTAACCTCAGGGAATGGACCTTGATTTAACTGGGTTCTGCCACGTAGTAGCCAGATAACTGGGCAAGTGGCCTGAATCTTTTGAACTCTATTTTCCATTTATAAAAGGGAGCGACTCACAGGGTACCTTGTATACAGTAATCACTCAGAGAATCCTGAACCACCCCAAATCCAAAGTGATGTGCATTTTCACAACCACCGGCGTCAGTGCATTAAAAGGAATAGCCTGTTTGTGCAGAAACCTGACACGTGGCTGCTTTCCAGTTTGGTAGCCTTGAATCCTATGAAGTCAAGGGCCCCGTCTGCATAAGGACAGACAAAATCTCTCACAAAGGGTCATTTAACTCTCAGATGGACAGACCCTCGAGGGTTTGGAGTGGGTGCTGACTTCACCACTTTTTATATACATATTCTTAGAAAGGCATTTAACCCCTCTGTGCTCCATTTCTTTCTCTGCAAAAGAGAGATGGTAATAGAGACCTCTGCCCCTTGAGGTGTTTTTGTGAAGGGTAAGCAAGTGTATACACATGATAGCTTGGAACACTGTCCTGGCACATAGTAAGTGTAAGCTAGTGCTAGGCTGTTACTCTGCCTTTGACCTGTGCTGGGTTATCCCCCATCGAATCCTAGTAGGACTCTGGGCTAGTTGCTATGTCCTTACTTTCCAGATGAAGACACAAAGTCCTGAGCACGTCGGGTTACTTGCCATAGCTGCTATCAGGGGCAGTACTAGGGAGAGTACTGGGAGCTAATCAAGTCTTTAAGACCCCACAACCTATGTTCTCAAGTGCTACCCTAGTGGTGAACAAGTTAAGTTGCTCTGGAATAAATTCAAGGGAAATCCGATGACTCTTAGGGCTCAAAAAAAGAGAAGTGATCATTCTCACAGCTTAGATTGACATTTGTCAACTCAGTAAAGCCATTTTGGGAAACATGGCAGATTTATGGCCATTGAACATGGTGTATGTGAGCCAGGGGCTGCGGTGCCTATGACAGCACTGCACTCGGGTTCCCCATTATGTCCCACTCACTGCGCTCCCTCTCTGCTCTAGCATGTCAACCCTGTGGCCGCCTCCCTCATCCAGAAGATGCTTCAGACAGATCCTACTGCCCGCCCCACCATTCATGAGCTGCTCAATGACGAGTTCTTTACTTCCGGCTACATCCCTGCCCGACTCCCCATCACCTGTCTCACAATTGCACCCCGGTTTTCTATTGCTCCCAGCAGTTTGGACCCCAACAGCCGGAAACCTCTTACAGTCCTCAATAAAGGTAAAACAGTAGGCCCCCAGAGAGAGCCTAGGCGTTAGCTGTGTGGGTAGGTGGCCCCCAGAGCCCAGGTGTGTGTAGGACCTGCCCCTGGGTGGGCCCTAGTGGGGAAAGACAGACTTTAACCATGGCTGGATCAGACCTGTCCGCTAGAAAAAGGCAAGTGGACTGAATGCCACACCTGACAAGCTCTTAGCATTTAAAAAATTCCTAACATCACACAATGATGGCTCATTGAAAATAAATATGGAAAATTTCAAATATATATGTAGGGCACAATGCAGTGGACCCCCCCCCACCACATTCAACAGTCAGATTATGTAAAGGTGGAAGAATAGACAAAAGCTCCCTTTTCTCCACCAATTAATATTTTTCTAAACTTTACCTTTCTCTCTTTAGCATATATATATAAATTATATAAGTGTGTATGTGCATTTGTGTGTATATACACCCAGTTTTTTCCCTAACCACTTAAAAGTAAGTTGTATATGTCCTGCCCTTGACCACTTAATACTTCAGTGTATTTTTTCTAAAAACAAAGATTCTTTCACATAATCGTAGCACATGACACAGCAAGTTCAAGAAACTTAACACTGGTACAGTCTTGTTTTGTCTATTGTGGAGTTACTACTTTTTGTAATTTATGAGTGTCCAGTTCAAATACAATATTAAGATTTTTATTTCTTTGATTTTATTCTTTATTTCAACTGACAGTCTTGTTTCCTTATACTAACATGCATATATTTTTCAACATCTGTAAACTAGTTCCTCTTACTATTTTTCTTTTCAAGTGATGTTTTAACTTGTTCAAGTCCATTTGTCTTTAGAATATTTCACTAAGGGTATTTAGTGCTTTTAAAAAGGTTATTTGAAATACTTTTTTCCTCTGTGTGTATATAGCACCAATTTAACATATAAATTCATTTGTTTCTGTTGTAATATAATACTGTTTCGGTTTTTGGTTTTTTGGGTTTTTTGTTTTTTGGGTTTTTTTGTAATTAAACCGTTAAGGATTCCTTTTTTCTTTATTTTTGCCATTTCTTTTTATTGGTAATATTAATCTTGAGCTGTTGGTTAAAGTGGGGTCTGATTCGGAGTTCAAATTTTTCCCTTTGTAACTAATCAAATACCTTGCTTGTGCTATTTTGAGACAATCTTTTTTTTTTTTTTTTTTTGATAGAGATCACAAGTAGGCAGAGAGGCAGGCAAAGGCAAAGAGAGAGAGAGGAGGAAGCAGGCTCCCTGCTAAGCAGAGAGCCCGATGCGGGACTCGATCCCAGGACCCTGAGATCATGATCTGAGCTGAAGGCAGCGGCTTAACCCACTGAGCCACCCAGGCATCCCTATTTTGAGACAATCTTGTTTCTCCTCAAACTCTTGTATCCTTGGTGGATCTCGGTGGATCCCCTTAGATCTCACTAAGGCAGTTGCTAATGTGTTATTCTAGTGGAGATTCCTCTCTCTTCCCCACTCCTTCTAAGTTAATTTATCAGAATTCTCTAAGAAAGAGCTGTCGCTTCTCTCTCAAGTATTTATTCCGTTACTTGTATCAACATGTACTCATGGATTTATTCTTTGGCCTATAATGTATAAAATATTGTTATTTTATTTTTAAAAATATTTATTTATTTATTCATTTATTTGGCCGACAGAGATCACAAGTAGGCAGAGAGGCAGGCAGAGAGAAGCGGGGAGGCAGACTCCCCTGCTGAGCAGAGAGCCCGATGCAGGGCTCCATCCCAGGACCCTGAGATCAACACCAGAGCCAAAGGCAGATGCTTAGCTGATAGCCATATAGGCGCCCTCCTTTGCTAGGGTTTTTAAAGCAAGTCCCAAATATATTATTATTTCACCATTCAGTTCTTACCACAGCATAGTATTTCTTTTTTTTTTTTTTTTTTTTAAAGATTTTATTTATTTATTTGACAGAGAGAGATCACAGCAGGCAGAGAGGCAGGCAGAGAGAGGGGAAGGGAAGGAAGCAGGCCCCTGCTGAGCAGAGAGCCCGACGCGGGACTCGATCCCAGGACCCCGAGATCATGACCCGAGCCGAAGGCAGCGGCCCAACCCACTGAGCCACCCAGGCGCCCCAGCATAGTATTTCTAAATTGAAAACTCCGATCTTAAAAATATTATAAAACAAATTTCGTATTCTACAAGGAGAACTAACGTGTTGGTGGAGAAAGAAACATTAGAGTATAAAGACAATAAAAAATCTGGGCTTTTCTAACCGAAATATAACCAATAAAAAAATCTGAAAGTGTATCTTTTCAGACTCTTTGGGCGTTTGTATAAAACTTGGGGGTGGAAGAACAACTCTCATGTTTTCAACAAATGCCTGCTTAATCCATTTTGTTGATGAGTTGTATACGATTAACCAAGCCCTCCTGTTTTCCTGGGTTTTAATTTTTGGCTGGGCAGCTCCTAGCTGGTGATGCCTTCACACCATCTCCCAGAATGACTGGTGGTATCCTGGAGGGCCCAGTATGGGGGCAGAGGCCAGAGCATCTGAAGCTCTTTGGTGTGTGTGACCATGAAACCTTCCTTAAGGGCTTGACTTGGCCCTAGAGGGATGAGTACCAGGCTCCTGTCACATGAGTGTGGCAGCCGCTGCTCTGTAACCCAGCACTGACTCAGTTGACCCAAAGCAATGGCAGCTAATAATAATTTTTCTCTGGAGAGAGTACCTGCTATGGCAGAGGGCCCCTTTCCCCTCCCACCTGCTGCCTTTGTGCCCAGCTAATGACTATGCATCGTCTTCTTCACAGGCACGGAGAACCCCATGCCTGAGCGGCCCCGGGAAAAAGAGGAGCCAGGAGTCCGGGAGACCAATGAGGTGGTTGACTGCCACCTGGGCGATATGCTACAGCAGCTACACAGCGTCAATGCATCCAAGCCCTCAGAGCGGGGACTGGTGAGGCAAGGTAGGGCATGGTAGGGGCCTGGGGATGGGGTTGGTAGGGGCCTGGGGATGGGGTTGCCTCTGCACCTGGAGAGGGCGGGGAAGTCGCCGCCGCAGAGTGTCTGGGGCTTGTCCAGGCCCCGTCATAATACTGTTAGTTCCCCGCTTTTCTATAGATTAAAATCCAAATGGGTTAGCCTGACACTCAAGGCCCTGCCTATCTTTTTCTGATTCATGTGTTCTACCTCTGCAAGTGCCCCATCTTCCAGCACCTCCATGTGGTATCTTATACATCTGTACGTGCTCCTTCAGCTGTCCAGGGGATTTCTGCTTAGTCTTCAAGAGACTCAGGGCTCTTGCTCATACTGTTCCCTTCTTCTGGAATGTACTCCCTCCACATATATGCAAGGCTCATACTTGCCTCCTTCAGATGTCTGTCCCAGTGTCCTCTCCATGAGCATTTCCCTGGCCCCCAACTCTGAGCACTTCTTACTCCCTTGTATTTAAATAAGGGATTATCACATGCACTAAACACAACAGTTTTTTTAAAAGGATTTTATTTATTTGAGAGAGCACAAGCAGGGGGAGAGGGAGAAGCAGGCTCCCCACTGAGCCCTACACAGGGCTTGACCCCGTGAACCTGAGATCATTACCTGAGCCGAAGTCAGACACATAACGAACAGACACGCAGGCTCCCCGAACATAACATTTGGATGTATTTGGAATTGTATATATTCCGATAATTTCTTAATAACTCAGAACCAAATAATTAGATAATCCATTAGCCACTGACTCTCGTCATGATAGAAATAACTTATTTTGTCCATATTTTTGTTGATCAGCCTCTGTCCCTATAACAAGAATGTAAGTTCCTTGAAGGCTGGGTTTTATGCCATTGCTCACTGCACCTGTGACATGGATGGACGGAATGAATGAATGAATGAAACTGGAACTTTTCTGTCCTGCTGATTGCCAGGGCTTGGTGGTGGCACAGGCCCTGCTTGGCTCTTCTCTGGGGCCCTAGGACTCTTGAAAGAGCCTGGGTGGGATGCCCAGCAGTCTTCCCTGGCATGGGCCACATAAGTGGGATGGAGGGGAAGATGTGGGTGCTGACCAACCATCTGTCTGTTTCTGTCACAGAGGAGGCTGAGGATCCTGCCTGCATCCCCATCTTCTGGGTCAGCAAGTGGGTGGACTATTCGGACAAGTACGGCCTCGGTAGGTTGCTTCCAGAATGGGCGGTGGCTCGGGTATAGCCAGGTGCCCCTTTGAGCTGTTCTAGGTTCTTGCCTTTTTTGGCTCCTTGATCCTCTGCTGTCAGCAGTCTCCTGTCTCCATCCCAGGCCTCTCACTAGTGCCCCGCCCCGCTCCCTTCTCCCCCTTCCTGAGGTCTCCCTCCACCCACTAGGGTACCAGCTATGTGACAACAGCGTGGGGGTGCTCTTCAATGACTCGACGCGCCTGATCCTCTACAATGACGGTGACAGCCTGCAGTACATAGAGCGCGATGGCACTGAGTCCTACCTCACCGTGAGCTCACATCCCAACTCCCTGATGAAGAAGGTGAGCGCCAGCCGGTGGCTGGTGGCCACGTGGTCTGGGGCGGCTGAGAGGGAGGCACATGCAGGGCGGTTAGGCTCTAACTCTGGCCTCCCTCCCTCCTTTTCCAACCAGATCACCCTCCTGAAGTATTTCCGGAACTACATGAGTGAACACTTGCTGAAGGCGGGGGCCAACATCACGCCCCGGGAAGGCGATGAGCTCGCCCGGCTACCCTACCTGCGCACCTGGTTTCGCACCCGCAGTGCCATCATCCTGCACCTCAGCAATGGCTGTGTGCAGATCAACTTCTTCCAGGTGAAGAGGGGTGGGGAGGGTCGGGGTGAGGTACCTGTACCTGTCCACAGGCCCCCAGAGTAGGGTGGGGAGTGGGAGGTGTGGGACCTGTGCTTGGCATCAGGCAATAGGAAGAGCAGGAGTGGGGGCAGGAACCCCTCGTCAGTGGGAATGTCTCCCCTCTACTCCCTGGCCTGTACTAGCAGCTGGGGCCTTCAGGCCACTGGTAACTCTGTCTCCCCTCCTAGGACCATACCAAACTCATCCTGTGCCCACTGATGGCAGCCGTGACCTACATCGACGAGAGGCGGGACTTCCGCACATACCGCCTGAGCCTGCTGGAGGAATATGGCTGCTCCAAAGAGCTGGCCAGCCGGCTCCGCTATGCCCGCACCATGGTGGACAAGCTGCTGAGCTCCCGCTCGGCCGCCAACCGTCTCAAGGCCTCCTCGTAGGACTTCCTCCCCTCCGGACTGGCACCCCTTCTCACCCCCACAGCACCTTGGCTTGCACTGGTTAGCTCCCCTCGTGCCGTTTTCTAGAATATGCCCCCCAGCCCTGGGGGCTGGGGAGAGCTCCATCATCCTTGCTGGTGGGGGTCATCGTGTAAGTTATTTTTGTACATGTTTGGGTGTGGGTTCTATGGCCTCTTCCCCTTGCCCCTCAGCCCCACCATATGCATTGTACAGAATACTGCTCTTGAATCTGGGACTGTCCTTTCCTTGCTTTATATATATTAAACACATGTGAATCTTCTATTTCTTCTGTAATCCCTGAGAGTGCCTGGTTTCTGGGCTCTGGACACGACTTTGCTCCAGAAGCCCTGGGCTGCCAAGACTCTACCAGTTTTTTTTTGCCACCAAGGCTGGCCTCAGCCATGGACCCCACTCCTGGTCTGGCGGCCTCACCTCCCGGCTGGGCATGACTTCCCGGCCCTTGAGGCCGGTGGGTAGTAGGGCAGGAAGAGGCTCTCGGAGGCACAGCTCCTCATGGCACCGTACGTGTGGAGCAGCAGCCGTGGGAAGCGGGCCGTGAAGTACTGGACGAAGCTGTCGGGGACATGGCCGAGTGCCTGCCGGACCTCCGCCGGGAGCTCCCTGTAGTGGTGCTTCTGGAGGAATGGCGAGAGGGCCCTGCTTAGCCATGACCAGGATGCCCTGTGACCCAGGCCCCACGCAGACCCTAGAGCACACCTTGTTCCTCAGAGCACGGAGCAGGTCTCGCACTGACGTCCCCTTATATGTCCGGAACCGTCTCAGATCTGTGGGCAGGAAACTCTGGCAAGGCTGCCCGCACTGGATTCCCCTCCCTCTGGCAGCCCCAGCCCAAGGCCAGCCTCTACCTGTCTGGAGCGGCACAGAGATGTGCTTGTGCCAGTCGCCCCGGACCACCGCGGAGCCCCCCGCCTCCAGCGCTGCCACCAGGGGCCCTCGCTCAGACTCCTTCTCCAGCCAGTCGCTGACGTCCTAGGATCCAACAGAGCTCTTGAGCCTTATGACCAGTTTCAGAGGCCAAGGCCCAGGAGTGTCCTATGGCTTGGGGGAGCAAAACGGCAAAAGCTTCTTGATTTAGGAAAGGATTGTTGCCCCTCGAGTACAGCTTCCCAGTGCCTTGTCTCCATGTTACCTGCTAGGTCTTCATCAACCAGTGAGGTAGGTACTCTTGTCCTCATTTTACAGATGAGCAAGCAGGCTCAGAGGCACCAAGTCCCTTGCTCAAGGTCACACAAGTGGGATGGGCTATCTGGGTACCATTGTAGCATGAGTGACAACTAGGGTTGAATGGCATGGCGCATGTGTTATGGGGGGCTGGGGGGGTTGGGGGTAGGTAGGGGTGTGGGATGGAGCCTGGGGCTGGGAAGTCTGGTCGTGAGCAGACCGTGGAGGGCCGGCATGGCATCGTATAGGTGCCTAGGCCCAAGCTTGGTTCAGAGAAGGAGCTGGGCTTTCTGGAACAGGCAGACAAGTCTCTTTTCCCAGCCACTCTGGATTTCTCTTTATCACTCAGTACCCAAACTTGGGGCCATCCCCAAGACTTCCCTCTGACCTGGAAGAACTGGAGCTGCTTGGCTCTGCTCCAGAAGAAGGGGTGGGCTAGCACCTGGTGAGCCAAGG
This sequence comes from Mustela nivalis, assembly GCF_964662115.1. Classification (NCBI taxonomy): domain Eukaryota; kingdom Metazoa; phylum Chordata; class Mammalia; order Carnivora; family Mustelidae; genus Mustela; species Mustela nivalis. Next base: position 21,831,707 of record NC_139038.1, read on the forward strand.
GGCGGGCCTGGGGCAGGGGGCTCAGCATGGCCTCCACCAGGTTCCTGGCAACCACCTTGTCTGTAGGGGCAAATGGAGAGTCGGGGGGGATGGCTTCAGGCCCGCCCGGCCCCATGCCCTGCTTCCTCCATTCCCTGCCAGGCCCCATCCCCCCTCACCATGTGCCTCTTCCTCCAGGTGAGTCAGGCTGGGAGTCCCTGCAAGGATGTTGGCCTGGCGATAAAGACTCTCTCCAAAAGGGTGGCTGCCACCAGAAAGCACGTAGTAGAACACACAGCCTGCAGAGAAGATGTCCACTGCGCTTGTCTGGGGGCCAGAGAGACCAACATGAGGAGGCAGTCTCTGCTTCCGGGAAGCCTGCCAGATTCAATTCTCCCACAAGCTGTTATGTTAGCCAAGGCTTTGGATCAGACTAGAACTCAAGGATGCTTCCTGAGCACCATCTCCTCGACATGAGACCTCCCGCCTTCTACACCACTGGAAAGGGCCCACGGTTTTCGTCCAAAATCTTTGCCCTCCTGAGCTGCTAGTGCACGTGTGCAAGCTGCATTCCTCCAGGCCTACATAGCAGGTAACAGAAGCGAGTGAGGCTGACCGGGTGTGAGGGAATGAAGCGGCAGTGAGACCTTATGGTCTCCAGGGGACTCTCTCATGTGCAGGAGCTGTGATTTTTCCAAAGGATCCAAAATCAAGATTGTTATGTGGAATTTCCCAAAAGTTAAAATACTGGCCACTAATTAAAATCTGTACAAGTTCATAACATCAGATCCTTTAGTCCTTGGGTCTCCGGGTGGCCACTTCCTGCTTTCTCGTGATTTAGACGTGGCTTTGCCAAGCGACTGACCTTTCCTGCGCTCTCATCTGTGTGCACGATTTCATCTTCCACCCACACACTGACAACTCAGAAATCCATAATCCTGGGGCTTCTGGGGGTCAGACACTTCTCTGGGCTTCAACTATATTTGTTCCTCTGGTGCTCCCCAAACCCTGGACACCAGTGGTTTCCCCTGGCTACCTATTAGAATCACTTGCTCCAGGCTAGTCTGGTCAGAATCACTGGATGTGGGGCCTGGGCTTCTAACTCTCTTAAGGTTGCCAATGATTCTGCAGCACTCTGCAGACTGAAAACCCTTTTCTAGCTCAGGATTCCTTAACCCTCGTACTATTGACATTTGGAGCCGGATGCTCCAACACTGCACCTCCCTACAACACAATATGGGGCACTGTCCTGTGCATTGTAGGATGTCTAGCAGCATCTCAGGCCGCTACCCACCAGATGACTGGTTCCCCTGCCAGGTGTGACAACTAAGAGTGTCTCTAGACAGTGCCCAATGCCCCCTGGACAGTGAAATAGTCCCTGGATAAGAGCCACTGCTCTAGGTAAGAAGGGATGAACTACGCCACTTTACAGATGAAGAAATAGGCTTGGCCACAGCAGGAGAGGCATGGGGCCAGGGAAGGACTCACAGGACTGTCAGAGGGCAGGAGCTGTAGGAGCTCGGGGGCCATCCAGCCTTCCGTGCCGGGGATGCCCGAGCGGAGGCTGAAGCTATAGCGGCCAGCAGGCAGCTTCTTGCAGAGGCCGAAATCTGAGAGCACCACCCTGCCTGTGCCATCAGGGCCATCAGGCCCAGCGATGAGGACGTTGGCTGGCTTCAGGTCCCGGTGCACTAAGAGCAGAGCAGAGCTGAGCAGGGCTGTGGGGAAAAGCAGGGCTAGGGCTGGAGGGCAGGGTGGAAGCAGAGGCAGGGGCAGGGCCTACCTATGTGTAGGGAATGCAGGTGTGCCAGGCCGGACATCAGCTGCTGTAGCGCCATCAAGGGCGTCAGACCCCAGCGCTCCAGTTCTGGTTTTTCCACGTACTAAAGAGGGGACAGAGCACCACTGTGCAACCTGGGACCCCCGCTACCACCCCACCACCCCCGAGCTCTGGCTTACCTCCTGCAAGGAGGCCTGGCAGAGTTCTAGGGCAATGTAGTGGAACTGGGGTCCCCGCTCGGTACAAAAGTAGCGGAGCACATTGGGGTGCCTGTCCGATTCCTGCAGCAGCTGGACCTCCCTCCGGACCAGGCCAAAGCATTCCCGGAGCAGCCGCTTCACAGCCACTGCCCGCCCCTCCAGCTGGCCCCTGGGGAGTTCAGAGAAGGAAGTCGAAGGAAAAGGCTCCTTTCTGTACCCGTCTCTGGGAGCCTTTGAAAGACTGGCCCCGCCGAAGGACCCCCAAAGTGCTGTGAGAGTCACATGTCCAGCCCAGCTTCTGGTTACCTACTCACCGGAAAACGAACGTCCCACCTGCCCCACGGCCCAGTACGTCTTTGGGGTTGAAGGAAATCTTGCCCACCACGGTAAGCTGCTCAGCTGAGGGGAGAGGAGAGGCACAGTCTCAGGGAGCGGCTACTCAGTCCAGACCCACCACCGCCTCCACCTTTCTCTGGTCTCCCACCCTTCATGCCCAGCCTGGGGCTGCCGCTTCCTTGTGTGTGTTTGGGAAGTGACTTAACCTCTGTGCCCTCGGCTTTCTCATTTGTAAAGTGGGACTCGTGTTGATGATCCCACACAGCGTAACCATAGATTACGCTGCTCTCATCTGTGTGCACGATGGCTGCTGTATTATCTTCCTTATCCTTCTCCCTCTTCTGGCATTTTCTGCCCATATTTCTTTCTTTAATTCCTCTGCCACTCTCTCCACCTCCACCAGTTAATAACAAACCCTTTTCATTGAGGAATTGGCTTCAGATAGGAAGGTGGGCTTGGCAACTGTCAGTATGGTGAGGGTGAGTGCAGTTCCAGGAAAGACTGACCCCCCAGCATAGGACAGAGCAGCAATGGGCATTTGGACACAAAGCTGTCCCAGAGTTTGTTCTAGGGGACCAGGGAGCCCCCAGAATGCCTTGGTTTCCTAATAAGAAGGATGGGGTTGGTGCAGGCAGGCAGAGGTCTATAGGCTTGGACAGTTATTGCTCTTCCCTTTGGGTAGCTTGTGAGACACCCCTCACAACGACCCACGCATGTCTGGCCAGGCTGTGCCCTGCTCAGCTCTGAGGGACATCATGCATACAGATAAACATACATTGTGCCCCAAGAGTTGTACAGTGTGGTAGCCCCGAGAACACTCTACTCTGGAAGGGCTGCCCACTTCTGCCTCTGCATCTAGCTCTAGTAAAAGCAAATGAGAATCTGCACCAAGATCAGTGAGAAAAGTACCGAGCTGTTCCTTAGCATTGCTCTGGATTATTTTAGGAAAACTTCACTCTCATCTCTCAAGATACAGGCAGTAACGTAGATCTGTGTACCCGGAGCCCTCAGGAGTGGCTGCGCTCAGGGCCTGGAGACACAGATGGGAAGCTCAGAAGGCAGGGACGGAGCTGCTGCGCTCTGACGGACTCCGGTGGTGAGGGGCGAATGGAGCACAATCTCAAGAAGAACAATAGGGTGCTTAGACGAGAGCCATTTTGGGAAAAGATGGAGTGTGGCCTGTCTGGGGAAAGATCCAACTCGAGTCTGAAGACCCAGGGGACGAATGTTTCAGGGTGCAGGGAGGGAGTATTAAGGGACTCCCCCCGCCCCCAGGGCCAGTAAAGTGACAAGAGCTGCAACCCCTTGGGGCTCAGGCACCTTTGCAGGTGCTGTGGGTACCTGCGAGAAGAGCCAGCCCCTCAGGAAGGGGAGCTGCTCTGTCTATGCAGGGGCAGGGTAAACAGAGTGGATGTGGGGAGCAGCACTGAAGCATCAGGCCAAGAGTGGGGCGGACTTCAGCCTGAGTTAAGGGGACAACAGCATGAGGCAGTGGTTTGAGCAGAGACCAGGAGGTGCCAGCAGCAGCTCATGAAAAGGACTGAAGGCCAGTCCAGCCCAGAGCCAAAGAAGCAGGAGAAATAGCCTGGCTGACCAAAAAGAGCATGGAAAAGGCCCCCTGGGGCCATCCTCAGATACTAGGGGGAGCTTGAAAGGGCTAGTTAATGTATAAGGTCTAATTGACAAAAGAGAAATGTTTAAAAATAAAAAGTCCTAAAGAGAGAAACAAAGGAAAAAAATTAGACTTAGGTAATTTACTGGTACCGTCACCAAATATGATGTTAAACTAACACAAATATTAATGTCACCTAAGACTGATTTAATAATAATGATACCGGTAACTTCTCATAATGAGGTGATACAGTGAGGTGGGTGTTGTTACTCCCATTTGACAGATGAGAAAATCAAAGCTCAGAGGAGGAAGGCAACCTGTCAAAGTGAACAGCTAGTGGAGTTAGATCTATACCCAGTTCTGTCTGTGCTGGAGAGTCCTTGAAGGTAACAATGATGGCAGACATTTCTAGAGTGCTTAACTCTAGGAGGCTGTAAATCCTCTCTTATTACTCAGGCTTAAGCACTGTACTATAGTGACTTCTAATAAACAACTTTGAAGCTAAATCTGCCCCATCTTTTCTCTGTGCCTGACTCTGCCCTTTCCTGTTCACTTAAGCTCACCTTCTGGTTCTTCGACTGCCTGGGCTTGCTCTGAGGGGCTTGGAAGGCTCTTCTTCTGGCCCTGGGGGGTGGCCCCTGATGGTGGGGGCTGAGCATTCTGTGAGATGTGAGGATGGTCTGCTGGTGCCAAGAGGGTCTGCTGCTCCTTCTCCACCAGCTGTTGCTGCTGAAATACAGGGCACAAGAGGACTCAGCCGTGGTCAGGTCCTGCTGTGGTGGTGGCCAGCAGTCGTGCCTGAGACAGCCTGGCACCAGACCAAGAACATACAGAACATAGTAGCAGAGGCCCAGGGAGCTGCTGGGTGAAAGACAGGGGATAGAATCAGAGCTGGGTGAGAGAGAGAGCTACTGATGGTCTTGGAGAGGAGGGGCAGGGTTCCCCCAAGGAAAACCTTAAGACGGATTTGAGGTCAGGGGTGATAGACCTACCTGCCTCATTAGGAAAATAATCCATCCTCCCAGGAGGACAGCAGTGAGGATAGCTGCCAACAGGTCTTGGGGTCCCAGCCCTGGATACAAGTCTGGGGTTTTCTCTTCAGGATGCATCTCCAGGTTCCAAGGTTTCTCACGGCTCAGGCTCAGGAGCTGAGGACAAAGGAGCTTTCACTCTTAGCACACTATGGAAACCCTGAGCCTTCTCCATCACCCAGTATGATGCTGGGCAGGAGTCTGGGTGCTCTCCATGGTGCTGAAGCATCATGGTGTCCCAGGAGCGTGGTCTTCCAAAACTAGCTGGTGACCAGCATCTGGGGCGACTGGGGGTAGGAAGCTTTGGCATCACTAAAAAACACAGATACTCTTGGGAAATCACCAAAAAATTCAGATATCCATCTCCAGTTCAGTGGGGACTGAGTGGGCTTCCCAGTTACTCTAACAAGCAACCAGATTTGAGAATTACTGCTCCACCTCATGGCTAGGGTTTTTCAAAAAGTTTGTTTGTTTGTTTGTTTTTGTTGTTGTTGTTGTTGTTGTTTTTCCTTCCATCCTTCTCTTTTTTTTTTTAAAAGATGTATTTGTTTATTTGAGAGTGAAAGAGAGTGGGGTGGGGGTAGGGGCAGAGGGAGAGGGAGCAGGTCATGGCTCTTCTAACCCTGAACCACTAGTGATTCTTGCCCAACCCTCTCCCAGTAGAGCATGGTCTTGTAGTTTTTCTGTTTACATTTCCTTGAGAAATATTCTGTAATTTATACACTGAAAAATTAGAACTGTGATCCTTATTTCACAATTTAGATAACCAATATCCTTTGATACTTCTAATAGGTTTCTGGCAATAACAACATATATGTATGTTTTTCTTCCAGGAGATTGTGTGATGTCAGTTGACCCACGCCCAGATGTACTCCTAGAAGCCTGAGGGAAAGGTCCAATAGCCGCCCTCCCAACCTGCCAAGCCCCCCGCCCCCGCCATGTCCTCCGCCCTTCTAGCACTGACCTCCAGGAAGAGGGTGGGGGCCTGTGTGTTTTCTGAGAGTCTGTTCTCAGCAGTCCCACTCTGTGGGGTGGGATGCACCCTCAGCATGGTGGTATGCAGGACTGGGGGTGGCTCATGGTATCCTAAGGGGCAGAGCAAAGGTCAGCTGGCTGAAGGTGACATCAGCCTTCCAGCTCAGAAGCAAGGCTCATAAGCCCTTCATCTACTCAAAATTTGAGCCAGGAGAAGCTCACCGATGAGCAGCCACTGGCTAGGAAGGGCTATACTGCCTGAGGGATATCTGACAGCAGTGCTAGGTGAGCCCTTCCGCTCTCCTGAGACTTGGAGTGTCACTTCTTCTGTGGTGGGGCCATCCATGGGGGCCAGGGTCAGTCCACGAGGCTGTGGCAGAAGATAGAGAGTCATGAAGGAGCTCCTCTCCTACCCCATCCCCTCTTTCCAGCCCCCTCAGAGACCCCTTCTTACCACTAGGGCCACCCCTGTATGAACCAGTGCTTTAGAAACATAGAAGCCAGTTTCATCCTTCCCCACGTACAGTGTCATCCTAGTGAGGGGGAAGAGAAAGGGGAGAAGGATGAGTGATGGTGGTGGGTAGTTTCAGTTCCCACTGTACCTGTGTCTTTGTGTTGTACTCTCTGACACTGACTCTGGGCTTAACCATGTGACTTGCTTTGGAGAATGAGACAATAGCAAATATATCATAAGCAGTGGCTTGAGAAGGGCTCAGCTAGCCTGGTGGGGCACGAGAGGACCTCATTTGACACACCCTAGGCCAAATATTCCACCAATTATGATAGAGTTGAAAGAGGTCATCTTAAACTATCCAGACTCAGCCAAGCCACCAGATTGCCCACATCAGAAAACCACCCAGCTGACTCACAGCATCTTGAAAAATAACAAATGTTCATTGTTTTTAAGCTCTAGGTTTTGGGAGTACTTTGTTATGTGGCAGAAGCTAACAGATACAAACTCTAGAGTCACAATTTCTAAATCTGTGTCTAGCCCCGACCTTTTTCAAGAGCTCAGTTTTCTAAGTATGAACTTGGCACTTCATTCCTTACATCCCATTCCTCCTCTAGAGCTCCCTACCTCTGAAAAGGAGAGCACTTATATGCTTCTAGAAACCTGAGCACTTGCTCACAGACCTTGATTCCTTGCCCACAACTGCCAAATTCCCTGATCACCAAATTCTTGCTGTTTTCCCCCCTTCATATCTCTTACTTTCCACTCATTTCCATTTCTAGCATTTCCACCTTATTCCAAAGGGCCTTCATCTCATGTCTGAACTAATGCAGTATTCTATGCATGGACACTTCCTTGCTCTACCACTCTATGATGTTCTCCACACTGCAACCAGAGTTGTCTTTCTAAAATGAAAAGATGATCTAATTACTTTTTTGCTTAAAACCATCCAATGTCTTTCCCTTAGTCTTAGGAGAAAATGTCCAAACATTTCAATGATCCTACAAGATCCCTGCTTAACACCCTCTGACCTTATTCCATGCTCAGATCTATGTTCCAGACTTATTTAATTTCTGTTCCCTGGCTGCCATGTGCATGCTCGGTTTCTCTCTCTCTCTCTCTCTCTCTCGCTTTCTACTCATCCTTCAGGTTTCAATTTAGATGTCCTTTCTTCCAGGAAGCCTTCCAGGACTGCCTCCTGCCCCCAGTCTCAATTTAGGTAACCTTCCTATACATTCCCATGGCAAATCTATACTTCTCTGTTAACATTCTCTATCATACCTATTACGATTATCCTCTTACACACCCATCTTCCACAATAGACTCTAAGATCTCTGTAGGTAAGAACACAGGCTGTGTTATTGTACTTCCAGAACCTGACAGGTAACTAATACACAGTAAGTGCTCAATTAATATTTGTGTACTGAATGAATGGATGATCCGTTATTTTCCCAGCCTGTCTCTTTGTCCCCTAAGATGGGGACTCTAAAGCATTCAGTACTGTAGGGAAAGGGAAAAGGTTTGTCTGTAACAGTCACTAAGGCACAGCACCTGCCACACAGAACAAGCACCATCCATTCACTGGAGTGGAGACCCAGAGGCCCCCTGTAGGCCAATTTTGCCCTAGAGTTGGTAAATAGAAGACTATCCCGAATGTCCTGGGGACACTGTGGGGGGTGTGGGGTGCTGGGCACTGATTATTTGCCAATCAGTTTTGTAAATAACCAGTTTGAAATATTTTGGCTCCTGGTTCGGCTGTATAGGTGTGTCATGCTTAAACATCCAATCCGCCCAGGGGGCTCCTCCCCAGTCCCCAGGGATGGGCACCTACAGGAGTGGAGTGTCTGAGGTGGAAAAGTCAGTAGCCGTGTCCCGAGGGCCTGAGGCAGGCAGTCGGATGTGGCCCCAGCGGAGGGCGAGGAAATGCAGGGTGTCCCGAGCCAACGTGAGGTGGGGCAGCTGGCGCAGGCTGTCCTGGTGCCAGGTGTAGATTCCCATCACTGGCATGCCCAAGTCCTGTGTCCACAGCACCACCCCGCTTCCTGGGTCCACGGTGAGCAGGAGGCCCATCCCGCAGGATGCCAGGTGGCTCATGTCTGCAAGAAAGACCCCAGGGAGGTGTGGGCAAGGAGCTCTGACCTGAGGCATCTCAGAGCATCTTGGGGGGTGAGGGGAATTCCTCGAGGGTAGGCCATCAGGAGGGCACCCACATGTGTGGGGGTCAGGTGAGTTCCCGTGGATGGTTAGGAGGACATGGGAAGCTCAGTCAGAGTGTATTGGGTCACCTTGATCCATCAGGGGATCAGTCAGGGTCAACCGGGGAGCTATGTAAGATATGGGGGTCAGACAGAGTCATCCAGAACTGACTTAGGTGTGTGACTCAGTCCAGGTCACTTGAGAGAGGTCACTTAGAATGTGGGGTAGTCAGCCATGGTCTGATTGAGGTCACCCAGGAGGTGATCAGGTGGTCTGGAGGCCTGTGGGTCACTTGGAAGTCATGTTAGGTGAGAAGGGGAAGAGTCAGGGGCCCTGGGGGTGTCAGTTGGGGTATGTTATGGTTACTTGTGTGGGTTCCGTGCAAAATGAAGTCGGGGTAAAGGGTGGCTTGGGGACCCCTGTAAGGTCACCCAGGCCATTGGATGGGACGGTCATGATATCAAGGGGGTGGTCAGAATTTCCCGGGGGGGGGTTAATCTTGGGGGAGTTCACTTAGGGTCATCTCTTGGGAGTTGTTCAACTTTGAGGGTCAGTGAGGACCCATCAGAGTGTTTGTGGGTTGCTTGGGGTCACTCAGGACAACAGGGGCCACACAGGGTTACCTGGCTTGGCTCCTTTGGAGTATGGAAAAGTGAGGATGTTAAAGACAACCGGCTCGGGGTAAAGGAGGGTCTGGCTGTTGAGGGGGGTCACTTAGGGTCGTCCACCAAGGGCGTGTCATTCAGAATGTGGTGAGGCTTGGTAAGTGTTCCCTGAATCGGAGAACTTGCTCAAAAGCTGGAGCCAGGGAAAGGCAGCACTCACATTTTCCAGGCAAGCTGTCCATAGGGGGCGCCGAGTAGCGTCGGTAGGTCGTGTTCCAGCGCAGGGCAGGGGTCCGGTGGTCGTGCATGGTGACTGTGTACTCTGCGAATGCCCAGAAGCAGGGTGACCACCGAATGCCCGTGCAATATCCCTCCCACACCCACCCCAGGGAATGTCATTGTGCACCCGTCCTGGAGGCCAGAGTCTGCAAGGATCACAATCTGTCTGGGTCACCGCTGTCCCCTCAGCTCAGGGCAATGTTTGCAGACTGACTGGGCAGGATTCAACTTGGAAAGCAAATGCCAGGCACCGCTGGGACATGACTCACGTGTTCGGCCAATGTAGAGGCGTGGGGTAGAGGGACCCTCTGTGGTCAGTGTCATCTGTGTCTTTCCTGACTCAGGGTCCACCACAAACCAGGCATCCTGCTTCCGGCCTATGGAGGTGGAAAGCGGCCCAGCCCTCAAGATGGCCTGGGACAGGGTGTGCTACCTGCTGTCCTATACCCAGCTGTCCCCCACTCCCCATAACGAGGTCCTCTCCTGGACCTGGACCCGCGGGCTGGAGAGATGCTCACCCGTGTAGAAGACGCCATCAGAGCTGCGACACGGGGAGGCGTGAACCAGCTCAGGGATGGTGAAGGGCAGCCTCTGAGAAGGAACATTTCCAGGAAAGAGAAAGAGCAGAAAAACACGTACAACCTGTTCACTAGAGGCCATCAGTATCATTTTCATTTCCCAGAGAGTGTCAGTGACTTGGCTGTTGTCACACAGCACGCTTCCGATGGGATAAAGTTCTAACAAACATTCCACCCCATTCCCGGTGACAAATCCAGAGTGCTATTCGATAGCCCCCATCAGAGTCCTGCTGTGGAAGACGAATGCCTTCTCTCCCCTGTGTGCAGGTCCCTTTGTAAGGTGACCTGTCAGCCATGTCCATAACCAAGTGGAATCTATCTCTTCACCGCTTGACTCTGCACTTGGCCACAGGACTTGCTTTGGCTGGCAAGACGTTAGCGAAGGGGATACAAGCAAAGTTGGACAAGGGTTTGTGCACTGGCCTTGCCCTTTCTCTGGTTCCCTTGTCGCTACCACGTGGACAGCCCAAGCCCTCCTGATGAGGATGAGCAATGCCTGGCCCAGCTGTCCCTCTCAGAAGCCTGCCGACCGCCAACCAACTTTCAGAAAGACAGCCATCCAGCTGACCACAGACGCCGGAGCAAGCTCAGTCAAGACCACCCAGCGGAGTCCAGCCAAAACTGATCCCACAAAATGGTGAGTTAAATCAACGGCTGGTATTTTTAAGCCATTGAGTTTCAGGGTGACTATTTATTTGGTAAAAGCTAACTGATGGAAGTTTCCCCCTTGAAGCCCCCAGCATTCTGACGATTCCCTGTAATGCCCTCAGGGGCCTGACAGTCTGCTGCTCCCACCACCCCCTTTCAACAGGTGCCTCTGGACAGCCTTCCCATAATGCCCTCTGCAGGAGGCCCTCTGCAGAGAGCCCCCTGCAAGACCCTCAGGCACCAACCATGCAGCCCCCTCAGTGCTCCAGCTAACAGAAGCCCAGGCTCTCTCTCTACCCCAAACACTGTAGGAAACACACCATTAATCCCTGTTGTTTCTGGGTCCCCAAGACGTACAGGCTGCCATCAGCTGGGTCTGAGAGAAAGGCTGTCCTGTGGGGCAGAGGAGAACAGGGGGAGAGTTAGACACACATCCCCTGGGTTCATGGATAGCCCAGTTCCTTCCACCTTCCCAGCTAGTAGGAGCCCACCCTGTGGGAGGCACCACAGAGCTCCACAGCCAAACTCTTCCCTTCCTTCCAACATGCCCCCATGCCCACTCCACCCAACTCCCTCCACACAACCGTGGCTTCCGCATCTCCCAGACCCCCTCTCCTTCAAAGACCGCGGGTTCACTTACTCGGTGACATACATTGGCCCCTGGATGACGGGATCTGCAGGCACAGGGACATGAAACATGAGTAACCTCTTCCAACTCCCCGCTGATAAGCCTAGCTCCTGTTCATTGTGTGCTTAAGTGTGAGCCAGACACCGAGCCAAACATCCGTCTGCATGTAATTTAATCCTCCCAAAGAGCTCTGTAGGGTCATCACCCTTGGCCCTGTTTTATGGGTGAGGACATGGAGGCTCAGAGAGGGGAAGTGACTTTCCCAAGGCCACACAGCTGGGAAGTGGTCCAGTCGCCTGCAGACACCGGCTTATTGGATTCTAGATCCCAGAAACTTATCTTCTACGTCACAGGTCCAAGGAAGGAAGGGGATTGCCCCCTGCTCACCATCCTTCAGTGTCCACTTCAGGTCCCCCGTCTGCTTGCTCAGTGCGTGGAGGCTTCCATCCAGGGTGGACACTAGCAGGAGGCTCTCTGGCCTGAGGGTCTGGACCTGAAGTGGGAAACAAAGTCACCTTCTCGCAGAAGGGGACAGACAAAGAAGGAAGCATGACTGGCTCCCCCCTTGATGGGAGCTGGGGGGCTCTCTAAAGTCCCTCCCCTTCCCCACCACTCAATGCTTTCTGGTTTTCTAGAGAAGACTGGGGGCCTTTATGAGAGGACTTCACAGCCTCCCAATAAGACCAGTGCTCTTGTCCCCAGCACTGTGTAAGAGACTAAGACTTATACAGGGTAGGTAATGAGCCTAAGACCACACAGAACGGGTACTTGAACCACCAAGTCTCTGATTACAGGGCCTGGTCCCCTACTCATTTGCCACACTGTCTGGCTCTCTTGGGATGACCCCTTTCTGCCTCCTCAGACCAATCCAGCTGCTTTTGGTGCCAGGCCCTAGGGGTCCTCTGGACCAAGGCTTGGGGACAGCCAAGGGAGGGAGGGCTGGAGCTGCCCTTGCATCGGGCCCCTGCTGGGCTAACTCACCTGCTCTAGCCCCTCCTTGAGCAAACAGGGTGAGGCTGAGTGCCCAGCAGGAACCCTAACATCCGGGTGGCCCAGCCACACCCCTGCAAAAGCCACATCCTGCTCCGGGACCCTCAGGTTTGGAGCTACGCCAGTGGTTTTGGTGGTGAGTTGGAAAACTGCCTCTTAGCCCCTCTCTTTTCGCAGCCTGTTTTCTGGTCTGAGAAGAAGCTGCAGACAGCTTGCCCACAGCTGAGGTGGGTTGACCATCCTCATGCCTACACATTTGTTTTTGATTAGCTAACCATTTTTACAATTGGAACTATTTCCATTTTTTAAAATCAAGATTTCTAATTTTTCTCTTTTCTAGTTTTTCTCATTTTTTTCTGGAAACACCTGCTCTGGCCACCCTGGTCTCGCATTCCCACTCGGCAGTCACGGGTGGACCCAGAGCGGGATGCGGGGCAGGGGTCCGGCGTGAACGGCGAACCCACCACGATGCCATCTGCCATTCTGGGGACTGCAGGCTGAACACGTCGAGTTTATTCTGGGTGCCTTTGCCTTCTTCCTGCATTTCTGCACAACTGGACTCTTACCTGCTCGCAGGACAGGACCTGATCCCCACAACTCCTAGTTATTTATCCCTGATGTTCTGAACCCAGGGTCCAGGTGTGGATAAGGGAGACTGGCCACGAACCACCTGAATTTCTCGACAGAGGACACTTAAGTGGACCCTGTGTCTCCACTAGAGATCCCAGGACTTTTAGGAGGCCCCCCACCCAGTCCAGGCTGTTCTCTCCACCTGCACCCCCACACTGCAGAAGGGGGCACCTGTTCAGTGCCTTTCCACGCTGGCACATCTCTCCAGTTGGGTGTTTGTGGGGGCACCTGGCAAGCCCTCAAACCTAGGAGGCTTTTCCTGGCCAGGGTCTGATTTGAGGCCCTCTGGACCTGGAGGAGGGGAAGGCGCCTCCTGTGGCCTCACTCCCCACCCTCAACCCGATGGCTGAGCAGCTGCCCCCGCCCCCAGTCCGAGGCCCAGAACTTGGAGGTCCCGCAGCTGCCCCATGTCTCACCTGTGGCCCTGGAGACCGGAGCAGCGCCACGAGCTGGAGCAGGAGCCCGAGGCGGAGCGGGGGCCATGGGCCACAGCCCCCCGCTGCACTCACCATGGCGGGTCCCTCAGCGCCTCCAGGGGACAGCAAGGACCCTGCCTAGGTAGGAGGAGACTCCGCCCTGGGCTGGGCCACTTGGTACACAGTAGCCAGGGCGCAAGCTCAGCTGGTGTCCCGCCCTTCCCCCTCACCCCCGCCCCACCTGCCCTTCCCATCACACCACAACGGCACCCCCAGTCACTCTGCTAGAGAGAGAGTGCGGGGGAGGTTAGCCGCCGAGGCCATTCATGCAGATGGTCCCGCGCACGGAGTACTCTACCAAGCGCTCCGCATCCGTTCCCCGTTAATCAACGGTCCCAGCACTACCGATGGAAAAGCAGAGGCTGGGCACTGGAATTCAAGGTCAGACGTCTGCCCTCAGAGCTTGTGCTCTTTGTTACTGTGCTAGGACATCTTTCATTGAGAGACTGTGGAATATGGATGAACTGATGGACTCATTCATTCAATAAATATTGACCTATTAAGCAGTCTGGGAGGCAGGAGAGATAGAGTACCTGTCTTTGCAGAACTCACAGCCTCCTATGCCTTCGATACCAGAAGGGCGGCATCCAGCACTCCTTGCTGTGGTGGTTCCAGTCCTCGCTGCAGGCAGACCTCCCCGACTTGGATCAGAGAGGGCCTGCAGGGATCCCATTAGCTGTCACGTTTGGGCTCATTCATTTCTCTTTCTTCCTGGTGTAAAAATCACTGCTGATCTGAGGATCATGCAGCTCGGCTTTGCCCGTCTCTGCCTCTGCCTCTCTGTCATCCCTGGCCCTCCTGGGCATGCCCCCACAGTCACAGAAGAGTGTGCTAGCTGGCCCACAGCCTCCACTTCCACCCCAAATATGCCACCATCACCGGTGTCTTCAGTGTCACCTGCTGTGGCACATGCCCCAGACCCAAGCTGTGATTAACTCTCGATTTCCTTGGCTTGTCCAAGTAACCCCATCTTGCTAGGCTGGCACCCCCATCCCTCTGCTGCTCCAAGGATGGGCTGCTGAGAGCTCACAGGTGCCTGCTTTCTCCACAGACTTGCCCTTGGCTGACTGAAGCATCCTGTGCCCTCCTACCCGCGACTGACTGACATGGGGAAACAAAAGACTGGCCCCTTACCCTCAAGCTGGAACCAACTCTGAGGTACAATTTGGGTTGTGGAGGTCCCTGTCCTTCACTCACTCCCATTCTCTTAGAGAGTTCTTCCCAGGGTGCAACCTCAGCTTGAGTCAGAACCCCTGCCTCAGGCTCTGTTTTTAAGAACCTACCTGATCTGAGGCACCTTGTCATCCCATTTTCATCAAATGCAGCCTTAGAAAACCCAACTGCTTCATGGCAAGAAGCCTCTTCTAGAAACGTGTACATCATAAAGTCTTTGGTTTACGTGGTTACTCCTTCAAGCTTAGCTGTTCCAATACTCCCAATTGGCCACGTGGTCCTAATTTCCTAACAGAAGTGATTGCTTGTCACTCTAGAAACCAGCCTGAGCTCCTGAGGGTGTGAATGAGCCCTCCTTTATGCTTTCTATTTTGTATACTGAACATCCGCTTCGAAATGTACATGGTGTTTGTTCTTCATGCTTGGATTCATAGTCATGTCTCATGCAAATCCATTCAATTTGCATAGACAACCTACAAATGAACCCAAATAAATCATTTGTGTGTGTGATTATATGAATAATGCACATTGTAGAGACTTTGTAACATTCAGGAAAATATAAATAGGAAGAAGAAAGTTCATTCATGGTTCCAGCTCCTGGAAACAGAGTACCTTTGTTAACATTCTGTCATAGTTCCTCCTGTGTTTTGTTTTTTTCCTATGCCTATATGCTTTAGGGGGCTACTGTGTTCCAACACTAATGATGTTTTCCTTCCTCCAGAGCTTCTTCTCCCCCCTGATAGCTCTTCTCTTCAGGCAAGGCTGCTCTGAATTTATTGCCTCTGAAAAGGAAAGAGGAGGGACAGAGAGAAAACAAAGCTTCTTTTAGCTTTTGTTTTTGAACACTTCAGAGCACCAACCTAGACCTGAGAGAATAAATAATGAGAGCAGAAAAGTGGAAAAGTCGCTCCCCAGGCTCAGAGAGAAGGAAAATAAGGAGGAGTAGGGGGTGAGAACTTGCTAGAGCCTCCTCACCCAAGGACTGGCTCCCGTGTAGCTTTATGGGATCAAGAGCAGAGGGGCTTTGTATCTGGAGAGGTAGTGAGCCCTGGAGACACCACATGCTGTGTCTGGGCAGACGGGGGTGTTGGGGAGGTTCCCACCGTCTAGTGTGATGTAGAGGTGGGAAAATGTTTTCCAAATGCCTGAGGAGGAGCTGGAGAGAGGGGGTGGGGGGAGGGAGTCTTTGTAAAGAGAGAGGAACAGGGGCGGTGGGTGGCTCAGTGGGTTGGGTGGCTGCCTTCTGCTCAGGTTGTGATCCCAAGGTCATGGGATTGAACCCCACGTGGGGCTGCTTGCTCAGCGGGGAGCCTGCTTCTCCCTCTCCCTCTGCTCCTCCCCCTGCATGTGCTCTCTCTCTCTAATGATTACATTAAAAATCTTAAAAAAAAAAAAAAGAAAGAAAGAAAGAGGAACAATGCAGCAGAGACTAATAAGGAAAAGAGACCAGACCCAATGGCAGAGGCAAGACCACATGGCATCTCAGGAGATACCAGCTGGGATGGGCAATGATGATGACAAGGACTCAGTGCCCTCTTGCCTCTTGGCATTATGTAAACTCCATGGAACTTAAACCCACCCTGAAAAAGAGCCGGGAGAAAACAGATGGGGCTGAATTTCTTCCACCTGCCACAAAAGGAGCTTAAAATAAAAAGTAAAATTGAGTTATATAGAAATAAAGCTATATTTCTTCTCCAACATCAATTTGTGCTATTATGTGCTCCGCTTCTAGACAAGTATACATAAACCAATAGGCTTCCTCCATTCTAGCAAAAGAGGGGAGAAAACAGAAACAGTAATGGGTGAAATATTCTGAGCATGATAGCAATAAAAAGAAAATGCTTAGGAATGAATTTAACTAGAAAGGCACAGGACCTCTATGAGGAAAACTATAAAGTTTAATGAAGGATATAAAACAGAAATGTGAACAAATGGAAAGATGTGACCCTGTGTGGGAAGATTTAACATAATTAAAATGTCAATTTTCTCCAAATTAGTTCCAAGTATAATGAAATTCTATTAACCCAGGGTTTTTAAAACTTGGCTAACATAAAGATCATATGCAAGAATAAATGCCTTAGAATAGTTGAGAAAAGTGTGAAAATAAAGAAAAATGGGAAGGGTGCTTATGTTACCCGCTATCAGAATACCTGATAAAAGTACAGTATCAATGTCATTTCCTCATGGGAACTGACAAATAGAGAAATATATCGGTTGGACCAAACAGAGAATCCATAAATATATATCAGTGTTTGGGAGAATTTAATAAATGACAAAGATGATATTTTAATTCAATGGGAAATTTATTTATTTTTAAGATTTTATTTATTTATTGGACAGAGAGAGAGAAAGCACACAAGCAAGGAGAGAGCAGAGGGAGAAGGAGAAGCAAGCTCCCCGCTAAGCAGGGAGCTTTACACAGGACTCGATCCCAGGACCCTGAGATCATGACCTGAGCTGAAGGCAGATGCTTAACCGACTGAGTCACCCAGGCCCCCCTCAATGGGAAATTTAGTAAGTGCCTTGGCATTAATATTTACGTATCAGGAAGAAAGTAAATCTCTCTCTCTCTCTCTCTCTCTCTTTCTTCCTCTTGGATTTGCATTTTTAAACACTGAAGTCTAGTTGACACAATGTTACATTAGTCTTAGGTGTGTGGTCCAGGGTTTCAACAACTCTTGTTCCTGGTGCTGTGCCACCTGCAAAGGGAGCTTCCATCTGTGACCTTTCTCTCTTTCTTTAACATACATTTGATTTTTCAGAGCTGTTTTAGATTCACAGCAAAACTGAGTAGAAAGTCCAGAGCTCTCCTATATATCCTCTGCTCCACACATTCATAAGCTACTCCTATTATCAACATCCCCCACTAGAGGAGTACCTTTGTGACAGTCGATGAACCCACACTGACGTCACTACCATCCAACGTCCACAGTCTACACTGGGGGGGGGGGTCACACTTGGTTTGTACATGTCATGAGTTTGGACTAATGTATAATGGTATGTAACCACCATTAAAAAGTAATACAAAGTATTTTCACTGTCCTAAAAATCCTCTGTGTTCTGCCTATAATTCCCTCCCTCCTCTTACTTTTTTTTTTTAAGATATTTATTTATTTATTTATGAGAGAGAGAGCAAGGGGAAGGGCAGAGGGAGAGACAAGCAGACTCTGCACTGAGCATGGAGCCTGATGTGGGGTTTGATATCAGGACTGAGCTGAAACCAAGAATCAGACGCTTAACCCACTGAGCCAACCAGGTGCCCCACACTCTCTCCTCTTTAATCCTTGGCAACCACTGATCTTTTCACTGTCTCCATAGTTTTGCCTTTTCCAGAATCATATAGTTGGAATCATAGAGTATGCAGCCTGTTCAGGTGGCCTTCTGTATTTTATTTTATTTTATTTTTAAAAAATGTTTATTTATTTGTCAGAGAGAGGAGAGAGAGAGAGAGAGAGGCAGGCAGAGGCAGAGGGAGAAGCAGGTTCCCTGCTGAACAAGGAGCCTGGTTTGGGACTCTATCCCAGGATGCTGGGATCATGACCCAAGCTGAAGGCAGCCGATTAACTGACTGAGCCTCCCAGGCTTCCCTTCTTTATTTTATTTTTAAAAATATGTCATTTAGTAGGTGCCTGGGTGGCTCAGTGGGTTAAAGCCTCTGCCTTTGGGTCAGGTCATGACCCTGGGGTCCTGGAATTGAGCCCTGCATCAGGCTCTCTGCTCAGTGGGGAGCCTGCTTCCCCATCTCTCTCTGCCTGCCTGTCTCTATCCCTACTTGTGATCTCTCTCTGCCAAATAAATAAATAAAATCTTTAAAATTTTTTTCATTTATTTATTTTGACAGAGAGAGATACAGCACTGGCTGGGGGAGTGGCAGGTAGAGGGAGAAGCAGGTTTCCTGCTAAGCAAGGAGACCAATATGGGGCTCAATATCAGGACCCGGGATCATGACCTGAGCTGAAGGCAGAGGCTTAACCAACACCCCAGATGGTCTTCTCTAGTAATATGCATTTAAGTTTCCACCATGTCTTTTCATGGCTTGATAGCTTATTTTATTATTTTTTTTTTAGCACTGAATAATATTCTTTTATCTGGAGGCAACACGGCTTATTTATCCACTTACACTGAAGGGTATTTTGATTACTTCTAGTTTCGGGAGTAATGAATAAAACTGCTATAAACACGCGTGTACAGGCTTTCAAGTAGATCTTGTCAGTTTCTTATTAAAATACATCAAACTTACAGAAAAGTGTACAAATTGTGATCACACAGAGAATGCATCTATTTGACCCATACACGGATCAAGAAATAAGACACGGCCAGCAGCCCCAGGAAGGTCGCCTAGAGTAACTTCTATCCTGACATGTAACACCATAATGAGTTATGCTGATTTTTTTATACCAATGGTATCATACCATATGTTCTCTTCTATGTCTGGCTCCTTTTTCAATATTATTTTTGTGAGATTGTCCATGTGGCCAAATGTACTGGTAGTTCACACTCCTTCTTGTATTATATTACATTATACGAATTACCACAATTACCAGTTACCTCATTGTACTGGCAATTGACCTTGATGGGCATTTGATGTTTTTCCTACTGGTTTTTGGCTACTATGGAATGTTATGAATATTCCTGCATATGTCTCTTGGTGATCATATCTATGCATTTCTGTTGCTTATCTCCTTAGGCACAGACCTGCTAGGGATATGTGTATGTCCAGCTCCAGTAGATTTTGCTGAGCAATTTTCCAAAGTGATTTTACCAGCTTACATTTGGTGTTGGTAATGGTGGGTAGTTTCTTACGCAGTAAAGAAAATACAGAACTGAAAAAGAGAAAAGAAAACCCGGATATATTTGAAATATTAAAAAAAAGAAAAAACACTTTAGGGATGCCTGAGTGACTTAACCAGTTAAGTGTCTGCCTTCTGCTCAGGTCATGATCCCAGATCTTGGGATCAAGTCCCATGTTGGACTCCTTGCTCAGCAGGGAGCCTGCTTCTCCCTCTGCCATGCCGCTCCCCCTGCTTGTGCTCTCTCTCTCTGACAAATAAATAAAATAAATAAAAAATAAAATCTTTTAAAAACAAATAAATAAGTAAATAAAAATGAAAAAACAAAAAACCTTAAGAGGGCAAAAGATACATCAGATTAGAAAAATACTGGCAAGGGATGCCTGGGTGGCTCAGTTGGTTGGACGACTGCCTTCGGCTCAGGTCATGATCCCGGAGTCCCGGGATCGAGTCCCACATCGGGCTCCCAGCTCCATGGGGAGTCTGCTTCTCTCTCTGACCTTCTCCTCGTTCATGCTCTCTCTCACTGTCTTTCTCTCAAGTAAATAAATAAAATCTTTAAAAAAAAAAAAAAGAAAGAAAAATACTGGCAAGACAAGACAAACAGGAATTAACATCTATACTACAAACTGCACCTATAAACTGGCAAGAAAAAGAAAAACAACCAAAAAATATGCAAAGGCTATGAATAAGAACTTACATAAGATCCACTCCAAGCATGTGAAAATGTGCTCAAAATCATGAGCAGAGAAATGTAAAAACAAGATTTTAAAAAAGTAACAAGTATATCACTTTATGCCCATAAATTTGCAAAAATTAAAATGAAGGCTAAGTAATGGCAGAAGGCTGATAATTGCTGAAGCTGAGTCGTGAGTATCTGGAGGCTCATGATACTATTCTATTTGCTTTCAAGATTGAAAATGTCCATAATCAAAAGAAGTAAAAAAGTCTAAACAAAGAAAAAATAAGGCTAAGCCTCTTGCTGCAAGGGATCTGGGGACAAGCATACTCTTATATGGGGCTACTGGGGATGGAAATGGTTATAGACTTTTGTGAATGCAATCTGGAAATAATTTATTTAGAATAAAAACCCCCTTGACCTGGAAAACTTATGCTTGGGAAATCTTTCCTATAAAAATAGAAGATTTTATATTAAAAAAAACACACATTGAAAATATTTTTTAAAGGTTTCTAATGGTGGAGGTCTAAGAGCACTTACCACAGCATTGTTCTTTGTGCAAACAAGGAGAAGCAAAGCAAGTACTCTTCAACTGAAAAACAGCTGACTTAGTTAACACAGCATCAGCACCTCAGAGTATTACATGGTCACTAAAAATAGTAGATTTGGGGCACCTGGGTGGCTCAGTGGGTTAAAGCCTCTGCCTTCAGCTCGGGTCATGATCCTGGGGTCCTGGGATCGAGCCCCGAATCGGGCTCTCTGCTCGGCGGGGAGCCTGCTTCCCCTTCTCTCTCTGCGGGCCGGCCTCTCTGCCTACTTGTGATCTCTGTCTGTCAAATCAATCAATCAATCTTTAAAAAAATAATAGATCTGTTCATTCAGGAAGATCTTTATGTTTTATTAAGAATAACAAGGTGCAGGACGCCTGGGTGGCTCAGTTGGTTAAGCGGCTGCCTTCGGCTCAGGTCATGATCCCAGCATCCTGGGATCGAGTTCCATATGGGGCTCCTTGCTCGGCAGGGAGCCTGCTTCTCCCTCTGCCCCTGCCTCAGCCTGCCTCTCTACCTACTTGTGATCTCTCTCTCTGACAAACAAATAAATAAAATCTTTTAAAAAAAATAGCAAGATGCAAAAAAAAAAAAAAAGAAAGAAATAGCAAGATGCAGAAAAGAGCATGATAGGAACCTGTTTTTGTAAAACCATGCATATGTATATATGTGCAAATTATTTTATTTTATTTATTTATTTGAGAGAGAGAGCAAGAATGGGAGAGTGAGCACGAGCAGAGGGGGGCCGGAGGGAGAAGGACAAGCAGACTCCCCTTTGAGCAGGGAGCCCCATGCAGGGCTTGATCCCGGGACCCAAGATCACAACCTGAGCTGAAGGCAGATGCTTAACTGAGTGAGCCATCCAGGTGACCCTATGTGTAAATTATTTTTTACAAACATGGATTAAAAATATAGAATGCAATGTATTGGTTTGTAGACAAAGATTCTATGATATGCTGACAGGAATATATTATATTCAGAAAGAGGTAAAAGTGGCAAAAAAATGAAAAGCTATTCCAAAAAAATCATCTATTCTCTTTATGAAAAAGTCAGCGTACATATGTGGGGGGTATGTGCATTGATATGCTTCTAGGTCCTTGCCCAGACGAAGCACCTGTTTATACACTACGCAGAGCAGCGCTAATCTCCTTGTTTCATACCCTGGCAGTTCTGTCCAGAGGAGTTCAGCTCACAGGACGCCTTCACAAACGAAATAGAAGTCCTCTCTTCATCCTCTGGGTATAACAATAACCACCGTTAAAAATATATATGACTGGGCCACCTGGGTGGCTCAGTGGGTTACAGCCTCTACCTTCGGCTCAGGTCATGATCTCAGGGTCCTGGGATGGAGCCCTGAAACAGGCTCTCTGCTCAGCAGGGAACCTGCTTCACCCCCACTCCTGCCTCTCTGCCTACTTGTGATCTCTCTCTCTGTCAAATAAATAAATAAAATCTTTAAAAACATATATGACTTTTGCTTCCCATTTATGATCTTACTTAATCCCTTAACCAGCTTGCAAGGAGAGTTTTATTGTTCCCATTTTACAGATGAACAAACTAAGTCTCAGAGAAGTAAGCAAATCACCCAAGTGTACAAAGCTAGAAGTGAAGAGGCGGTGATTTCAAAGCTAGTTTTGCTCGACACCCAAGTCCCAGAACTTAACCTCTGTGTTACGCTTTCCTTCCTCTATTCTTCCCTCGGTGTGTTTTTCAGAGGGTTCACCTTGTCTAGATAAACGAGGCCCTGGGGCAGCGGGGCCTGTTCTGAGCCAGGCAGAAGCAGTCCTCATTGCTCATTGCCCAGCTAGCTCACCCGGCAGACCACACTGGGGTTTGAGGTCAAATGCCCAGCTGAGATTCCTCTGCCCAAACTTGGTCCCCAGATCTCCGCCTGGGAAACCTGTGGTTCTAGATCTCCCCCGGGGACTCACCCATGCTCAGACTGAGTGCTCAGTTATTTCTCCATCTCCTCCCAGCTTGGGTGTGAGTAACACGGCCTCTTTGCCCCGGAGGGAATTGAGTAAGCTCCCAGGAGTGGGTTTGGGAGGAGCCTTCTGTCTGCCTCTCGAGAGGCCTCTAGCGGTGGGACTTCAAACTGCAGGTTTATGATTCCTCTTGCGTCACCTGCACAAGCCGGTACACCGGTAGTCGGTGCAGTGGAAGTCAGCGGATTGGTTACCCACCAACGGGGCCGTGGAGAGGAGGCTAGTGACGGCGAGGAGGCTCTCGGGCTGCTTGAGGGAATCTGAGATGCGTGCTGATTGTGTGGCACGTCTTTGTGTATGTTTTATCGGTGTGCCAGAATAGGTTCGTGAGAGCCCACTGTTCTATTTTCCAGAATTCTGTGACTGTCCGTGAAGCACAACCATCGTAAAAAATTAACTTTATAAACCTACAATTAAATACATTATATTTAAAATAAATGTAATAAATACTCAAAAACGCATCACTTCGTAATCCTTTTACTGTCCTCTCTGCTCTTGAGATGATTAGCATACATGCTATCTGCGTGGTGGAAAGAGTATGGAATGATCGCTACTGCGCCTCGAATTCCAGCTGCACGCTGGGGGACATCTCATTAGCAGCTTGAAACCAGAGGCAGCGGGAGAATTTACATCACAGAAATCATCAGATACTGCAAAGCTGGGCTTGATTTGTTGTTTTGTTGACTGTCTGGGCTGAAGAAAGTGCAGAAAATGTTAATGATGTAGATGAAATTTAAAAGTGCTTTATGGGGAAAAAAAAAGTGCTTTATGGGGAGCCTCGGTGGCTCAGTGGGATAAGTATCTGACTCTTGATCTCAACTCAAGTCTTGTCTTAGGGTCATGAGTTCAAGCCTGGCGTTGGGCTCCATGCTGGACATGGAGCCAACCTTAAAAAAACAAACAAACAAACAAAAGTTTTTTGTCTGGGAATGCTATAAAAGAAATGAGCGAAATATTCTTCTGGTCTTGGAAACCTCTTATCTGGTTTAGCAAAGACATTGTTCACATCATTGAAGAACTGGGAAGTTCAAAAATACATCTTTGCTGTGTTACTTTTCACTTCCTTGTTAATACAAATAAAAATATCAACCCATGCCCACTTCAGAACTACATTTGGAAAGCTGGTTGTTGGAAATTTACCAGGTCGTACATCTGATTATATTTCTGTAAAAGGTTAAAAACAAGCAGAGAAGCAGACCTGTGGAGCTGTGCTCTTCCAGTCAAATTGTAAGGGGTCTCATACATAGAGTTTCGTTTTGTTTTCTTCCTAAAATATAATTACATCATAAAAGAAAACTTAATTTGCCCCCAAATCCAAACCTAGGTGGAAGCAGTGGGCTCGCCCATCTTGGAGGTGCTTGGAAACAACAAGGAAAGGCCTCCACCTGGTCCTGCCCTGAGCATGGACTTCTCTCAGAGCTCAGTGGGGAGTCGTTCTCAGACTATGGCCAGGATAGTTCTTAGGGTTAACTTTTCGTGTCCGCTGGCTGACGAAGGTGTTGGTTTTAAGTCTCTGAGCTACTGTGAGAAAGGATGAAGGGGAATGCTAGCCAGGAGAGGAGTCCAAGAGCCCTCTGCAACCAGGTCCCCCCACTGAAAAGGTTTTGAAGTTACAGCTTTGTCTTCATCATTTTGGTTTTGTTTTGTTTTGTTTTGTTTCTCATTCGTGGCTTTGAATTGCTCCTCTGCTCTCCCTTGAGTCTGTGTGGTGGTGAAAAGATGTGGAGGTGCTTCCTGCTGTGCGTGTGTGGATGTGGGCTCATGCATGTGAGTATGTATACGGGTGTGTGTGCACATGGGAGTGTGTGTGGTATATGTATTCGTGAGTGCATGCGTGCTTGTGGGCAATATGTGTGAACGCACTCATATGTGTGTGCATGTGCGTGCATGTCGTTTAGAAGAGTTTGTTTCTAGGTACATCTCTCAAGTCATTCTTCCTCATCGTTAGAATCCTGAGCGTGAGTGTAAAGGTGGCTACAAACCTACTTACAGCAGGGGGCAGTAGAGTGCAGCGGTCAGTGGGGCTTGCGGGGCTTCAATCAGTCGTTCCCAAGTGCTCCTGATTACACGCCTCACTCAGCCAGAAGGTTTTCGAACATGCACCCTCAAGTATATGTAAAACTAAAAAAAAAAAGTATATGTAAAACTAATGCTGAATTACATGCACAATCCCCGTTCTAAATTATAGATATATATGTTACAAAATATAACAAAAGCAAAATAAAAAATACAGGAAATGGTGACATTAACTTTACAAAACACTTAAAAAAAAAAAAAAGATTTCATTTATTTGTCAGCGAGAGCAACAGAAAGAGGGAGAAGCAGGCTCTCCGCTAAGCAAGGAGCCTGATGCAGGATCCTGAGCAAAAGGCAGTCACTTAACGGACTGAGCTACCCAGGCGTCCCACAAAATGCTTTGTTTAAAAAAAAAAAAAAAAAAAAAAAAAGCTATATTGAGGTAAGGTGAGCTGCACATATTAAAAGTGCATGATTTAATACGTTTTGACATATGTAAACGCCCATAAAACCATCAGGCAATCAAGAGAGTAAACATTTCCATCATACACAAAAGCTTTCTGGTGCCCCTTTGTAATTGCTTCTCCCCACACTTCCTGCCTACCCCCCCTCCCCAAGCAACCACCCATCTGCTTTCTGTCACCATAGATAATTTTGTAGTTTGTGGAGTTCCATATAAATGGCATCAGACAGGATCTACTTTTGGGGTGGCGAGGAGAGTCTGGCTTCTTTCACTCAGCGTAATTATTTTGATAGGACACTAATACATAGATAGTCATGGATGAAAAGCATTAGGGATGAAATACACGTTTGTTTATTTATTTATTCCTTTATTTATAGAAAGGGGAAAAGGAAGAGAAGAGGCAGAGAGAGAGGGAGGCAAAGGTAGATGGAAAACACCTTGGGGATGCGTGTCTCACCTGGAATTCTTCCTTTAGAATAGCCCTTGGAGTCCCTGCAAAAGTGTGGACCTAAGGAGTCACATTGGCCTCAAAGTGACCAAGACTGCTTGACCTCAGAGTGGACCGGCTAAGCCCAGCTAAGCCAACTCGGTCTATTCTTCTTGAAAATCTGAATTAATGGAAGGACAGTGTGGGGAGCATTAGAATGGTGAGATACTGTGGAATTGGAGCCAGAGCTGATGTTGCGGAAACCAAAGTCAAGGGCAATTCTAAATTACAGAGCCGAGGGGCACTGGGCGCTTTTTAGAGGATACTGACCTGCAGAGGGAGCGAGGAATACCCTGAAAGAAGAAAACAGGGATGGAAACGGATCTGACCCAAAGGGAGCTGCGTCGCTGGAGAGCTGCCTACTCTATGTTTGCATGAGATTCCTCTGATCCCGACCCTAATACTACTCTTCTTTAATTATTTAATGTCGCTCAACAAATCCCGAGCATTTGGGTTACAAATATATGGGATGCTTATACGTTGGTGACAGAAGTGTAAAATCATATACAACACTGTGGGCAACACAGTCTATGGAACCCAGTTTGGCTTTATCTCCTCGGGTTAAATATTCACATATTCTGTGATAGAGGGATTTCAGTTCTTCCTCACCAAGAAATGTGCCTTCTACCCAAGAAAAACTCCTGAACACGGACAAGGATATTCGTATCAGCATCATTCACGAGGACTGAAATCTGGGTGCCCATCAGTGGGAGAGTGGATTGTGCAGCCGTCACACTGTGAATACTGGTCGATCTCAAACCATGAATTACAAGGACCTTCCAAGATCTGGCTGACCATCAGTGGCATAATATGAGGTGACAATCCCACAGCTGGGACCCCCCTCATGCAGCCCATTCCTCATGTGAATGGATAGGGAGAACAGAGTGTGCGTGGGGAACAGTTTGGCTTTACTCCCGAGATTGCCTCCCGGGATGGATAAGGTTGTCCTCAAGGTCTACCAGAACGATGGCTTGGGATGGGTGGGTGAAAGCCACTTGTTCCCATTGCTGTCCATTGGCTTCAAGATACTCAATATGCCTTGCTCATCGAGGAAGTCTGCTTCTACCCTTCCCTTACTCCTCTGCCACACTTCCTCTTAAATAAATAAGTAAATCTTAAAAGAAAAAAATCTGTTTTATTTTATTTTTTAAAAGATTTTATTTATTTAACACAGAGAAAGAGCACAAGCAGGGTGAGCGGCAGGGGCCCTGCTGAGCAACCCCCCCCCCCGCTCCCCACTGGGCTCAGTCCCAAGGTCCTGGGATCATGACCTGAGCCGAAGACAGATGCCCAACCAACTGAGCCACCCAGGTGCCCCCCCAAAATTCCTGTTTTGATTTGTACTTTAAATTTTGTGATGTTGAGGTATCTTTGTAGACTTCTTTACCCTTTTTATTTCACATCTTACCAGTTTTTTTCCTAATAAATAAAAGGTGGGTTGTTTTTTTTTTTAAAGATTTTATTTATTTATTTGACAGAGAGAGATCACAAGTAGGCAGAGAGACAGGCAGAGAGAGAGGAGGAAGCAGGCTCCCCGCTGAACAGAGAGCCCGATGCGGGGCTCGATCCCAGGACTCCGGGATCATGACCTGAGCTGAAGGCAGAGGCTTTAACCCGCTGAGCCACCCAGGCGCCCAAAAGGTGGGGTTTTGTTGTTGTTATTGTTTTCCTTTTTTTTTTTTTTAAGATTTTATTCATTTATTTGACAGACAGAGATCACAAGTAGGCAGAGAGGCAGGCAGAGAGAGAGGAGGAGGCAGGCTCCCTGCTGAGCAGAGGGCCCGACTTGGGGCTCGATCCCAGGACCCTGGGATCATGTCCTGAGCCGAAGGCAGAGGCTTTAACCCACTGAGCCGCCCAGGTGCCCCTCCCTTTTTTTGTCTTGTTGGTTTTTTTTTTTTTTAAGATATCTTTGTATTCTAAAGGAAATCATCTTTTGCCTTTCTCCCTGGTGGTTAGTCCTGAGACTGTGGACTGTGTTCTTTGGGCTCAGAATACACAATTATTATTAAAAAAAAATTTTTTTTAATCTAAAAAAATTTCCTTAAAAATTTTTTTTAAAATCTAAAAAAAATTTTAAAGGAAATTATCTTTTATCTTTGATATAGACTGTTAATGTTTTTCCCGTTTGTCTTTCTGAACATGTAGAAGTTTTAATTTCACATTGTGAATTTGCTAGTCTTCTCTGTATGGTTTCTGGGCTTTGTTTCATGTTTAAAAACATGTTCTCCAGTTCAAGATTATGAAAAATTCCGAGACTTCTTTGAGTTTTGCACAATTACATTTTGCATTTAAACCTTCATTCTATCTGGAGTCAATTTTGATGTAAGGAGGTAAGGGTACAGCTTTAATTCCCCCTCAAAAGATAGATGTCCCAAATGACATTTATTAAGTAATCTACATTTCCCCTGCTGATTTGAAATGCCACTTATATCACACGTGAAATTCACATATGTGTTTGGGTTTATTTTTGACATTCCTGTCCGTTTTTTTTTTTTTTTTAAATCTGTTGACCCCTGCACTATTACCACATAGGTTATTATACTTCAATAGTTTATTTAAAAATCTGCTCAAGCTAGTTTGCCTTCATTACTTTTACTTTCCAGAGCTTTCCTGGATATTCTTTAAAAAACAAAACAAAACAGCTTTATTAAGATTTAACTCACACAGCACGCAATTTCCCTTTACAGCATGCAATGCAATGGGTTTAGCATGTTCAGAGTGCAACCATCATCACAGTCGATTTTATTTTATTTTTTTTGAAGATTTTATTTATTTATTTAACAGAAAGAGACACAACAAGAGAGGGAACGCAAGCGGGGCGGGGGGGCGGGGGGAGAGGGAAGCAGGCTTCCCGCTGAGCAGGGAGCCTGATGTGGGGCTCGATCCCACGACCCTGGGATCATGACCTGAGCGGAAGTCGGACGGCCAATGACTGAGCCACCCAGGTGCCCTAAAGCAATTTTAAATGTGGTTTAAGAGGACATACACATGTAGTTAAAATATTAAATGGGAGTCGTAACATCATAGTCAATTTTAAAACATTTTCATCACCTCAGAACTAAACCTCCTGGGGCGCCTGGGTGGCTCAGTGGGTTAAAGCCTCTGCCTTCGGCTCAGGTCATGATCCTGGGGTCCTGGGATCGAGCCCCGCATCGGGCTGTCTGCTCAGCGGGGAGCCTGCTTCCCCTTCTTTCTCTCTCTCTCCTGCCTGCTTCTCTGCCTACTACTTGTGACCTCTCTCCTCTCTCTCCCTCTCTCTGTCAAATAAATAAATAAATAATCGTAAAAAAAAGAAAAACACTTCATACCCTTTAGCTTCATTCCCTTATTCCCTTATCCCCCAGCCCTCAACAACCATTAGTCTACATTCTGTCTCTATAGATTTTACTATTCTCGATGTCTCATAATAAATGGGATTATAGAATATGTGGTCTTTTGTAACTGGTTGATTTTACTTAGCATAGTGTCTTCAAGGTTCTCCCATGGCGCGCATTAGACCTTTCTTCCTCCTATGGCTGAATGATATGCCCTTTCATGGACATACCGCACTTTGTTTATCCACTGGTCAGTGGACATTTGGGTCGTTTCCGCCTGGTAGCTACTCTGAATAATGCCGCTATGAACATTCGTGTTCAAGTATTTGTGGTGAATGCATGTTTCCAATTCTTTACGGAATGTCCTAGGGGTGGAATTATGCATACAGTGATTCTGTTTCACTTACTGAGAAAACTCCAAACTGTTTCCCATGGCAGCTGCACTGTTTTACATTTCTACCAGCAATGCATGGAAGAGTTGCAATTTCTCCTTGTTATTTACTGTGTCTTGAGTTTGGGTTTTGGTTTGTTTTGTTGGGTTTTTGCTTTTGTTTTTGTTGTAATTCTAGCCAGTCTAGTGAGTTTGAAGTGATTATCTCATTGCAGTTTTATTTGTATTTCCGTGATGGCTAATGATGGTGAGCAACTTTTTATGGGCTATTGGCCATTCGTTTATCTTCTTTGGAGAAATGCTTATTCGAGTTCTTTGGCTCATTTAAAAATTGAGTTCACTGAGGCGCCTGGGTGGCTCAGTGGGTTAATCCTCTGCCTTCGCAGCTCAGGTCATGATCTCAGGGTCCTGGGATCGAGTCCCGCATTGGGCTCTCTGCTCAGCAGGGGGCCTGCTTCCCCCTCTCTGCCCGCCTCTCTGCCTGTGTCTCTGCCTACTTGTGATCTCTGTCTGTCAAATAAATAAATAAAATCTTTAAAAAAAATTGGGTTCATTTTTTGTTATTGAGTTGTAAGAGATTTATATTTTCCTGACTACTCTTTTTTTTTTTTTTAAAGATTTTATTTATTTATTTTATAGAGAGAAATTACAAGTACACTGAGAGGCAGGCAGAGAGTCCCTGCCGAGCAGAGAGCCCAATGCGGTACTCGATCCCAGGACCCTGAGATCATGACCTGAGCCGAAGGCAGCGGCTTAACCCACTAAGCCACCCAGGTGCCCACTACTCTTTTTTAAAAAAATTTTTTTTTCTTTTTTTCTCTTTTTTTACTTATTTATCTGACAGACAGAGATCACAAGTAGGCAGAGAGAGAGAGAGAGAGGGAGGGGGAAGCAGACTCACCGCCAAGAGAGCCTGATGTGGGGCTCGATCCCAGGACCCTGGGATCATGACCTGAGCCGAAGGCAGAGGCTTTAACCCACTGAGCCACCCACATGCCCCAAGTTTTTATTGTTGTTTTTTTGTTTTTTGTTTTTTGTTTTCTTAGTAATCTCTATACCCACAGTGGGACTTGAATTCACAACCCCAAGATCAAGAGTTGCATGCTCTGCCGACTGAGCCAGTCAGGCGCCCCCCAGTAACTTTTACATGTGCGTTTTTCCATTTGAACTTCAGTATTGCCTCATCAAAATTGGCTAGCAACTTTTATGTGGCTTTCTAGCAACAAACAAACAAACAAAAAACCCAAATGTTCAGCCTGAAACCAGGCCAGATAGATTCTCCTCAAAGTAGATGAAATTCTCCCCAAAGCATCTCTCCTTTAAATGACCCAAAAAGATGCAGCTGTGTA
This sequence comes from Mustela nivalis, assembly GCF_964662115.1. Lineage (NCBI taxonomy): Eukaryota > Metazoa > Chordata > Mammalia > Carnivora > Mustelidae > Mustela > Mustela nivalis. The sequence goes on from NC_139038.1 coordinate 21,862,299, forward strand.
TATTTTGAAGTTGATTTAAACCCTACTTGCAGGCTCCTGGGTGGCTCAGTTAGGGAAGCATCTGCCTTTGGCTCAGAGCATAACCCCAGGGTCCTGGGATGCATCCAGGCTCCCTGTTCAGGGGGGAGCCTACTTCTCCCTCTCCTACACACACCCACCCCAAGCTTGTGCTTGCTCTATCAAATAAATAAATAAAATATTTAAAAAAATCCTACTTGTGTGCTTATAGCAAGAATGGGTTTTAGCACAGTTTTCCTCTAGGCTTGTTGATGGTGGATGGATGAGATTTGTTAATTAATCTCTGGCCTACTTTACTTTACTGTGGTGCTGACTCAGAGATTAAGGCTGGAGTGGCTCTTTCCAAGATCAACATCCCCAGCTGGCTTGAGGTGATTACTGCTTGATCCCAGGGACTCTGAGCCTCCCTTGGTTCAGAATCTAACCCAAATTACACTCACAGCCTGACTCAGAGCCTTGGACAGGAGTGGTTGCTGGGCTGCATTAGGGAGCCGTGTAGTTTCCCCGCACACTTCAGTCCTCGGGGGACATCTGAAAGGGAATCAAGCCTGTGGATCAGTCCCTGGGGTATCTGAAAGAGAAGTAAACACTTCTTAGATCAATATTTTCAAGGCTGATCTGACCCGAGTCTCTGCATGGAGTCTTCGACGGGAGACCCATTGTTTTTCCAGCTTTTTTTCTCTCCAAGGTGGCTATGAACTTGAACTCCTGTAATAAAGGGCTTATATATTTTTCCCCCTAGGAAATTTGTGTGAGTGTGTGATTAGATTGGGAGAAGATAGGATAATGATAGATTTAAAACTGGACACCTGGGGCGCCTGCCCCTTTACAACTGAGTTTCACCACACTTTCCTCATTATGGCCCTCCCTTAGTAGGGTTTCCAGACTATTTTTCCTAATCATGGGATTTTAATATTATGAAGTTTCAATACCACAGATACACTATATGCTGTTTAGGCACTACATGTGTATCTGTGTTTTGTACACAAGAATAATAGGATTTTTTGACCCTGGGGGAGATATGTCTCCCACTGAGGATACGTGCTTCTTAATAGTTCATAAGCACGCCCTTGGAGGCCTCTACCATGTATAAGGCGAAGGTAGGCAGTCTAGCAAGTGCTTTGATCCTGTACATTGTGTTTCACAAAGTGCTTGGTGCACGGTGAGTGCAAAACGAGAGCCCTTGTTGTTGCCATTAGTATTATATTAAGTTTGGGCACAGTGATGTTTGTAAGCACTTCTCAGACTGTGGGCTCCCGTGGTGCTTGAGGGCTGGCCAGAGGTCCAAGGCATTTCAGCCTGGAGCTTCTACCAGATGCCCCACCGGGGGTACCTAAGGAAGGAACTGAGCTGGGTGGGGACTGGGGCCAGTGGACAGGCAGCAGCGCCCTATTTACCCGTGACAACTGTTCCCCAGGGTCAACCAGGTGTGCCAGGCGTGAAAGGGGGTCTGGTGGCGTCTGGACTCTTGATTTCTCCGAAGCTGGGAACTGGATTTCTCCTTAAATCTCCTGATTTGTACACTGACCCAATGAAACATCACCGGTTCCGCTATGTGGACGGAACAAAGGAGATGAAGCCCAGGCATAGCGACTTGTCCAGGGTTAATCGCGTAGCTGGGATTCCAATCCACTTCTTTCCAAATCCAGGGACCCTGTTCAGTGGGTCCCTCCACGGGACCCAGTCTCCCCTTTACCGCTCAAGATTCTCCCCCACTCCACCCTTCTTGAGGGGTCCTTCGATGCCTCTTCTCTGTCTTCTTGCCTGGGGAAGGGGCCCCAGGCTGGACCCTTCCGGGGATTGGGACAAAGGGGGGGTCCAGCGCCCCCCTCCCCACCACCCGTCCCCTTCCCAGAAGGACGTGGATTCTTTCTCTGGATGACAAGTCGGGATCCCAGCCTTACCCGGAGCCGGAGCGGGGGGCGGGGGGCGCGGGGGGCGGGGGTCGGTTGTCCTGCAGCTTGAAAACGCCCGGCGGGCGGGCGTGGGGCGGGCGGGGCCCTGGCGACCTCAGCGGCTCGGGATGAAACGCCCCGTTGTTCGCGCCGCCCCTCTGACCCCGCCACCCTGGGCATTGTTCTCTGTTCGCCCGGGTCGCGGGTGGGAGGCGAGGCACGCAGGGGTTCCCGAGTCTGGCTCGGCTCCAGGCCTGCGGCCTTCGGCCCTGGGGCCCCTGGGGCGGCCGCGCCCGGGAGCGGGAGGCGAGCGTGCGGGGCCGGGAGGCTCAGCCCGCGCAGCCATGGGCTCCCGAGGTTCCCACGCCGCGCGCATTCCCGACGGGGACAGCATCCGGCGGGAGACCGGCTGTGAGCGGCGAGCGGGGCTCGGACCCGGGACGCGGGGGGTCCGGAGCCGGGGCGGCTCCGGGGGGCGTGCGCGGTGGCGGGCGGGGACCCCGGGCTGCTGGCGGCCAGGTGGAGCGGGGCAGCCAGGTGACCTCGAGCTCTGCAGTGCGGGGAGGGAGGGGGTGAGGACCGAGGGGGCCGGCCCCGGTGGCTCGGTTCCCCCGCGGGAGCGCGTCGCCACGCCCCCTGCAACCCCGCGGGGGTCCCCGGGGCGAACCCTTCCGCGGGCTCGTGTCCCCCGCCCGCGGCCGGGGGTCGCCCAGGGAGGGTCCCGCCGCGCGTCCCCAGCGCCGGCGGCCCTGTCACCCTTCGGCCTTTCGCCCCGCAGTCTCGCAGGCCAGTCTGCTCCGCCTCTACCACCGGTTTCGGGCACTGGACAGGAACGAGAAAGGCTACCTGAGGTGAGGGGGCGCCGGCTTCAGGACCTGCCACCTCTGTCTCTCTGGGCCCACCCCCCTCTTTAACTAACCCTCCTGTCTTTGCCCTGCCTACCCCGCTTGAACTTGGCCCTGACAGCCGCGTGGATCTGCAGCAGATTGGGGCGCTGGCCGTGAACCCCCTGGGAGAACGCATTATAGACAGCTTCTTCCCTGACGGGTGAGGTCTTGCTGGGGGCGGCGGGGCGGGGGGGGGGGGACTTTTGGGGGAGGGCTCGGGGAGAGTTAGGGACAGAAGCAGAGGGAGGCCCAAGGGGACCGCTGCCTCTCCTCCATTACCCCCAGGAATCTGCGAGTGGATTTCCCAGGCTTTGTCAGAGTCCTGGCTCATTTTCGACCTGTCGATGATGACGACTCAGGCATGCGAGATCCCAAGCAACCCGAACCCCTCAACAGCAGAATGAACAAACTTCGTTGTGAGTTTGTGGGGAATCCCCCCAAGTGAGACCCTAGATATACCGCACCAGGAAGAGGCCCTGGGCACCCCCGTCTCTTAACAAGCCTCTAGATGAGCACCCCCCCACACACACACACACCTCCAGGGCGACCTTCTGCTGGAAGAGTGCAGAGAAGACCCACCTTTCTGTCCCCCTCCGTTCTCTTCTAGTCGTATTTCAGCTCTATGACCTGGATCGAGATGGAAAGATCTCCAGGCATGAGATGTTACAGGTTAGAAGAACGAAAGGGCAAGGGATGTGATGTGTGAAGGGTGGTTGGTTGAAGTGAAAGGTTGTGGGGGGGATGGGGCGGATGCCTGGTGAGTGGGGGTGCAGACGTGGGGGGGTATTAAGTGGGAATCCGTCTTGGGGTGGGTTTAGTTGGAAAATGGGATGGGGAACAGTTGGGGGTGAGGTTGGAAATAGATCAGTGGTTCTTAATGGTGTGTGTGTGTATGTGTGTGTGTGTGTGATTTTGCTTCCTAAATGCTGTTCCCAATATCTAGAGACATTTTTACTTGTCACAACTTGGGGAGTGGGCAGTAATACCAGCGTCTGGTGGGTAGAAGTCAAAAATGCTGCTGAATATCTTTCAATACAAAGGATAGACTCCTTTACCCCCATAAGGAGTTACCTGGCCCCAAATGTCAAGAGTGCCGAGATTCAGAAACTCTCAATAGATATGATGAAGTGGGGGAGGGGATGGAATGGGGAATGGGGGGAGGATGAGGTGGGGGTAAGGTGGAGGATGGGGGGAAGTTGGGTTATAAGATTTGGGGCTGGGTAACGAGTTTGGGTGTACTGTTCAAGTGAGTGAACTCAAACTCATTTTGGGTTGAGTGAACCAACCCAAAATGAGTTTACCCACCAAACTCATTACAAGTGAGTTCAAATAGACAAGTGGGGGTTCACATGGAGAAGCCATAGGGGACATTATTGGGGGATATGGTGGGGAGTGAAGACAATGGATGAGGGACAGATTACAAAATAGGTAATACCATTGCGGATGATGTGGGTGAGGTTTGGGGTATGGGGCTAGGGCCTCCTCTTTTTTTTTCAAAAATTCTTTTAAAGATTTTATTTATTTATTTGACAGAGATAAAGGCAGTGAGAGAGGGAACACAAGTAGGGGGAATGGGAGAGGGAGAAGCAGGCCTCCCGCTGAGCAGGGAGCCTGATGCAGGGGACTCGATCCCAGGACCCTGGGATCCTGACCTGAGCCGAAGGCAGATGCTTAACAGCTGAGCCACCCAGGCACCCCTAGGGCCTCCTCTTTATGGCTGTCCCCCTCCACGGCCCCCAGGTCCTCCGGCTGATGGTTGGAGTGCAGGTGACAGAAGAGCAGTTGGAGAGCATCACCGACCGCACGGTGCAGGAAGCGGATGAAGATGGGGATGGGGCTGTGTCCTTCCTGGAGTTCACCAAGGTCAGAATGCCCTTGGGCCTGGGGAGTTGACATCAGGAGTCCCTAGAACAGATGGACCTGGGACAGGAACTTAGAAGAAGGTGGGCAGAAAGACCAGGGTCGCCGAGGAAAGGTGGGGCTTTGGGGTTAGGGAGAAGAGGTTAGAAGCCTAGAGGACTGAGCTCCTGACTACCTCCCACCTCCCCCCACCAGTCCTTAGAGAAGATGGACATCGAGCAGAAAATGAGCATCCGGATCCTGAAGTGACCCCCTTTGTGCCTCTGGCTGGCTTACACGGGGCAGTTCACCCTGGGATTCGTCTTCAGCTCCCGACAGAGGCAGGGCCTCCATAAACTGTACTCTTGTGTTTATACTAAACTCCATTTAAGGCCAAGGAGAGAAAGCCGGAGGGGCGTGTACTAAATAAAGCCTAACTCATTTGATCTCAAATTAGTGAATCAGCCAGCAATCTTCTGCAAGCAACTGAAAACCCAACTTGCAGCAGCTTCAGTTAAAAAGGGATTGGTAGGGGCTCATGGAATTAAAAAAGTTTGAAAAGTATCTTCAGAATGCTGGAAAAGTCTGGAAGGGTCTTCTGGCACAGTTAGATCCAAAGGGCTCACACAATGCTATCAGGACTCAGTGATTCATTTCTCAATCAGCTTTCTTTTGTGTTGGCTTTATTCTCAGGAGGGCTCTTTCCTCTTGGTGGAGCATGGCCACCAGCCCTCCTCCTCAAAGTGTCAAAAAGGGAGATTAGCAAGTGTCTGTACCAAACAGAGCTTCTCTTTGGTGACCTGAAGGATCAAGGAAGACTTGGGAAGGAAATAACTTTGCACCACGTGACTCAAGGATGTTATCTAAAGCCGAGAGGTTACTACCAGACACCAACCCATGTACCTGAGCTGTGTGTTCCCTACACTGTGGGAACCCCAAGCTGAAGAGCACTGTGACCAAGAAGGCCTGGGTAGAGCTTTGCCTCCTGCTGGGACAGTTTGGAGGCAGCCAAAAGCGAGCTAGACATCCTGGTCCTTAGGCTGCCTGCTGGTGAGATTGGGACCGGCAAGAGGTTGGCCATGGAAATGGAGTCAACTCACAAGGTCGAGTCCAGGAAAAAGGAGCAGGGAGGGGCTGCAGGCAGCTGTAGGCTTGTGCTTGGGATCCTCCCTTGAGAGGAGCCTCCCAGAAGGGTGTGTGGCAGGCACTGGAGCTTTCCCGGCTGGTGCCACAAGGATGCTCTGACGGGGTTTAACTGACCTGGACCCAAATACCATCTATATATCCTGAAGAAAAGATGGGAGTCCCTGAGGGAGCGCCTTTCCTCACCAAGGGGACTGACTGGGAGACAGTGTGTAGGGAGCCCTGGGAAGGGAAGCAAGTAGAAGGACCAGGTAGTGATGTGGGATAGACTTAATCATGACTACCATTGCCTCTTCTTAACTGATCCGGAAAACAGTGAAGAATCTTGAACTTGACTCTCAAATACAAGGAAACTCTGAGTCGTCCTCAGCCCCACCCAGCCAACACCAATAAAGAGAGGCAATATACGGGCTTGGTTTCTGGTTAGAGACCTGCCCTGCAAATCAGTGTGGGTCAGTAGAAATGACTTGCGTTTTGGAGTTTTATTAGGCCTGCAATTGAATCTGCACCCTTCTAATTGGTTACTCACTGTACGCCCTTGGGTAAGATACCACTGCCCTTCCGTGTCTCGGTCTCTGTTATCTGTGAAACAGATGCAAGCAGCCGCTCCCCAGCAACCCCCCAACTCTGCTTTACTTCAGCTGAGGCCCTTTGGCCCCATCTGTCAACTAGGACTCTGGTCTATATAAGTCAGGATTCTTCCCATTGCTAACTGGTTTATGAAAGATCAGGAATTTACTGGTTCATAAAACTGAAAGAAAAGTCCAAAGGTGGACCAGACAAAGGAGAGTCTCAAAAGCTTAGTAATACCATCAGAAATTAGTCTTCCCATTCCTCAGCTCTGTTCTCCTCGGTGTTGGTTTAATTCCTAAGCAGCAATCCCAATGAAGAGGGAGCCTCTCTTCCCGGACAGTCTGGCTCAATGTCCCAGAAGGGAACCTCAGCTTGCTCACTGTAGCCATGTGGATGGGCCACTCTGATGACCAGGTCAGACCTGGTCATGTGCTCGCCCCAGCGTCTGAAGAGCGCAGTCTCACTTGGACCAAATGCAGTGTGTGTGTGTGTGTGTGTGTGTGCGTGCGCACGTGCGTGTGCTGCAGTATGTCTTTTCCCTAAAGGAAAATCAGAATGCTGTTGCAAAATCAACAAAAACTATATATGGGTTGGGGTTTTTCTTTTGGCTATAAATAAAAGAATTAGCAACTAACAGTGGCTTAAACAATAAAGACAATTATCTCCCATTATAAGATGTTTTTGGTGGTGGGCAGTCCTAGATCGCTGAGTCGTTCAACAATTTTATCAAGGATCCAAGATCTTTTATCCTTTCCTTTCTCAGTATATTCTCTTTAAATTCTCCAATCTTGTGGATAGCCACTGGAACGTTTGTAACAGCAAGAGTTTATTTGCTTAATGATCTGAGTGGTCAGACATCTTGCTCCCCGCGGCTACACGCCGCAGGACCCAGGCAGAAGGGGCAGCCCTGCCGGGGACATGCCAATCAAATGGGAGAATACAAAGCAAAAATTGTTGCAGGAAACAGATACGTTTAGGTATGCACCTGCCGTATGACTTGTCTCCTTGGATACCACTGGCCAAAGCAAGTCATGTTCCAGCCTGGGTTGACGGGGCAGGAAGGTTGACTCCTTTCACACGGAATCACTGCCTTCCACATGACACTCTGGTTATCTGTTGCTGTGTCAGCAAATCACTCTAAGCGCAGCAGCTTAAAGCAACCACCATTTTATCAGAACCAGTGACTTTGTGGACCACGGGAACAGGGCAGGGTTCAGCCGGGCAATTCTGCTGCTGCCTGTGGTGTGGACTGAGGCTGTCCTGCGGTATACAGCTGGCAGACGGTCTGTAGGGTCTGATTTGACGTTAGTCAAAGGTCTGGGACCTTCACGGGGATACCTGGAAGGCTGGGCTCTGCAGCTGGCAACGTGAAGACTTCTCCCCCTGACAGTTCAGGGCTCCCACAGAGAATGTCCCAAGAGACAAGATGTGGGAAAGCCCAGGCCCGACACAGGCACATTACTTCTGCCGAAATGTGTCAGGGCAAAACAATCATAGAGCCTACAAATGGAGGGAATACACAGTCCCTCTCTGGAGCAGAGAAGTATTAAAAATTGTGTGCCTATTTTTTACTTACCACGTGGATTATGCAGATGCATAATCTTCCAGGGAAGAGAAGTAGACCTTTTTTCTATTTATTTTTTATTTTTTTAAAAAAGATTTTTTTGGGCGCCTGGGTGGCTCAGTGTTAAGCCACTGCCTTTGGCTCAGGTCATGATCTCAGGGTCCTGGGATCGAGTCCCGCATCGCGCTCTCTGCTCCTCAGGGAGCCTGCTTCCTCCTCTCTCTCTGCCTGCCTCTCTGCCTACTTGTGATCTCTCTCTGTCAAATAAATAAATAAAATCTTTTAAAAAAATAAAAAAAAGAAGCATAGTTTGTTAGTTAACTATTAGTTATATTTAATAGTTAACTAACATGTTTTCATTATTTTGGTTTCATATGTCAACATATGATAACTATTTAACCAACAGGTTAAATAGGTAGTATTGGGGCACCTGGGTGGCTTAGTGGGTTAAAGCCTCTGCCTTCAGCTCAGGTCATGATCTCAGGGTCCTGGGTTCAAGCCTCGCATCAGGCTCCCTGCTTAATGGGGAGTCTCTCTCTCTCTCTCTCTCTCTCTCTCTCTGCTCATGTTCTCCCTCTCTCACTCAAATAAATAAATCTTAAAAAAAAAAAAAAAAGAGGGGCGCCTGGGTGACTCAGTGGGTTAAGCCACTCAGTGGGTTAAAGCCTCTGCCTTCAGCTCAGGTCATGATCCCAGGGTCCTGGGATCGAGCCCCACATCAGGCTCTTTGCTTAGCAGGGAGCCTACTTCCGCCTCTCTCTCTGCCTGCCTCTCCGCCTACTTGTGATCTCTGTCTGTCAAATAAATAAATAAAATCTTGAAAATAAAAAAGGAAATACGTACAAATATACACTAACACACATACCCAGCACAGTATAATATCATATTACATATTTATATAGCAGACTCCCAAATCACATCATAAAATGATGTGATGAAATAATAAATGGCTTAGAAAAAAGACAAATTAATGCTAATATAATCTTGAGGTATCCAAGGCTTTTCTAAGAATACTCCCCAAAGAAAATATTAATAGTGTTAATTATTTGGGTATTTAAAATTTCTGTATCTCCAAAGCAACACTGAAAAATCTAAAGACAGGGTTGCCTGAGTGGCTTTAGCTGGTTAGACCTCCAACTCTTGATTTTGGCTCAAGTCATGATCTCAGGATCCTGAAATCTAGCCGGGGCAGGCTCTGTGCTCAGCAGGGAGTGTACTTAAGGATTCTTTCTCCCTCTTCCTCTGCCCCTCCCCCTGCTCACAAGCCTGCATGCTTGTGGGCTCTCTCTCTCCAATCAATCAATCAATCAATCTTTAAAGGAAAAAAGAAAAAGAAAAAGAAAAATGTAAAGAGAAAGGACAAACTGGAGAATTATTTGGCTCATGTATATCTGACAAGGGGTTAAAATCTTTTACATATAAAAAGGCTCTTTCACACCATTAGAAGAAGATGAACATCATAGAAGCAAGGATATGAACAAGAAATTTTTAAAAAGCAATATCCGAGAGCATGTAAAGACATCCAGCCTCTTGGCTCAGGTCATGATCCCAGGGTCCTGGGATCGAGCCCCACATCAAGCTCTCTGCTCAGCAGGGAACCTGCTCCCCCCTCTCTCTGCCTGCCTCTCTGCCTACTTGTGATCTCTGTCTGTCAAATAAATAAATAAAATCTTAAAAAAAAAAAAAAAGATGTTCAACCTCGATGCTAATTGGAACCCTGATACTTCTAAGGACCAGATTTGGTTTTATAAATTAAATGCCTTAACAATGGCCATATTCTTTGATCTAGAGCTCTCATTTCTAGGAATTTATCCTCAGTCAATAATTTGAATGTGTAGAAAGACTGACCTACCAGGTTGTGCACTTAAGTGTTATTTATAACAAAGGGAAAAACCCGAGTCAGCCAACTGTTTCACTGTGTAGGTGGTTACAGCTTTGGGGTGCAGCGCTAGGGGTCTCCTTTAAGGAAGGAACTTGTCCTTCAGCTGCATGGTGTGCTAGAGTTGACAGATTCTAGCCAGAGGGATTTTGCTCATTTGTGGGACTCCTTTAGCCAGAAGTCTTTCTCCTGATCTCCCCACTGGGCTGGCTGACCCTCTGCCAGGTGCATCGCAGTCTGGGGTTCCCTCTGGCCATTGCTTCCTCACCATTTTATGTTTCCAGGTGTCACACCCAGTAAACCTCTGTGCTCCTAACTCCATCTCAGTGTCTGCTTCCCAGAGAGCCCCGTCAGTGGGTCAGAGATCAGTTACCATCCGATCAGAGAAGCAGAACCACTAAGGGTGACATGGAGAAGAGATTTATTGTGGGAGCAGGGAGTCAGTGGAAGGGTAACCACTGGGCAAGGTGGTGGCTTTTCTGAATCTGGTGTTGGGTATGAAGTCAGCAGGGTCAGCGGTTGGGAAGGAAAGGTCCATATGTTGTGGGGAAATTATGAGGACAGCATGGAACTTACAAGGACAAACCGGAATCTGCATGTGTTACCGCCTCCAACCTTGATGATTGTGGGAGACTGTCAAATAAATAAATAGAATAAATAGAACTACCCTATGACCCAGCAATTGCACTACTGGGTATTTACCCTAAAGATACAAACGTAGTGATCCGAAGGGGCACGTGCACCCGAATGTTTATAGCAGCAATGTCCACAATAGCCAAACTATGGAAAGAACCTAGATGTCCATCAACAGATGAATAGATAAAGAAGATGTGGTATATATACACAATGGAATACTATGCAGCCATCAAAAGAAATGAAATCTTGCCATTTGCGATGATGTGGATGGAACTAGAGCGTATCATGCTTAGTGAAGTAAGTCAAGCGGAGAAAGACAACTATCATATGATCTCCCTGATATGAGGAAGTGGGGATGCAACATGGGGGCTTAAGGGGGTAGGAGAATCAATGAAACAAGATGGGATTGGGAGGGAGACAAATCATAAGTGACTCTTAATCTCACAAAACAAACAGAGGGTTGCTGGGGGGAGGGGGGTTGGGAGAAGGGGGGTAGGGTTATGGACATTGGGGAAGGTATGTGCTTTGGTGAGTGCTGTGAAGTGTGTAAACCTGGCGATTCACAGACCTGTACCCCTGGGGATAAAAATATATTATATGTTTATAAAAAATAAGAAATTAAACAAAAAATAAGGAGAGGAGAGGACCCAAGGAGACTTTGGGGTTTTTAACGGTTTAACCTCTTAGAACATTTGTCTTTATATGTTTATGTTGATTTTTACACATGTTCTCATATGAGTCATGCTGTACATACTGTCTGTCAATGACAATAAGCACTCTCTAGGGGCACCTGGGTGGCTCAGTGGGTTAAAGCCTCTGCCTTCAACTCAGTTCATGATCTCAGGTCCTGGGATCGAGCCCCGCATTGGGCTCTCTGCTCAGCAGGGAGCCTATTTCCTCCACTCTCTGCCTGCTTCTCTGCCTACTTGTGATCTCTCTCTGTCAAATAAATAAATAAAGTCTTAAAAAAAAAGTACTCTCTACAACATCATTTTAAGCAGATAAATACCATCTTGTTTTATGAATGTGTCATATTAATCTTCACCAGTCCCATTGTGGTGGCTTCATTCTGCTTCCCCTTAGCTAAGCTGGGATTCCATTTCTAATTCCCTTCCCTCATTGGTCCTGAGCAAGATATGGGCAAGCTTTGACAACTGGAAGTGAAGAGACAGCCATTTGTATGCTCTGAAGGTCAGCATAGGGTACCACTGACAGTCACATACTTGGAGGCCAGGCCTGCACCAGCCCTAGTCACTGGGTGTTCCATCGACATTGTCGCAAATGGCAAGATTTCATTTCTTTTTATGGATGCATAGTATTCCATTGTGTATATATACCACAACTTCTTTATTCATTCATCTTTTGATAAATGCCCATTTCTTGATTGGATTATATGGTCCTTCATCCATTTTGAGTCTATTTTTGTGTGTGGTGTAAGGAAATGGTCCAATTTCATTTTTCTGCATGTGGCCGTCCAATTTTCCCAACACCATTTATTGAAGAGGCTGTCTTTTTTCCATTGGACATTCTTTCCTGCTTTGTCGAAGATTCATTGACCATAGAGTTGAGGGTCTATTTCTGGGCTGTCTATTCTGTTCCATTGATCTATGTGTCTGTTTTTGTGCCAGTACCATGCTGTCTTGATGATGACAGCTTTGTAATAGAGCTTGAAGTCCGGAATTGTGATGCCACCAACCTTGGCTTTCTTTTTCAATATTCCTTTGGCTATTCGAGGTCTTTTCTGGTTCCATATAAATTTTAGGATTATTTGTTCCATTTCTTTGAAAAAGATGGATGGTACTTTGATAGGAATTGCATTAAATGTGTAGATTGCTTTAGGTAGCATAGGCATTTTCACAATATTTGTTCTTCCAATCCAGGAGCATGGAACATTTTTCCATTTCTTTGTGTCTTCCTCAATTTCTTTCATGAGTACTTTATAGTTTTCTGAGTATAGATTCTTAGCCTCTTTGGTTAGGTTTATTCCTAGGTATGGTTTTGGGTGCAATTGTAAATGGGATTGACTCCTTAATTTCTCTTTCTTCTGTCTTGTTGTTGGTGTAGAGAAATGCAACTGATTTCTGTGCATTGATTTTATATCCTGACACTTTACTGAATTCTTGTACAAGTTCTAAGAGTTTTGGAGTGGAGTCTTTTGGGTTTTCCTTATATAGTATCATATCATCTGCGAAGAGTGATAGTTTGACTTCTTCTTTGCCGATTTGGATGCCTTTAATTTCCTTTTGTTGTCTGATTGCTGAGGCTAGGACTTCTAGTACTATGTTGAATAGCAGTGGTGATAATAGACATCCCTGCCATGTTCCTGACCTTAGCGGAAAAGCTTTCAGTTTTTCTCCATTGAGAATGATATTTGCGGTGGGTTTTTCATAAATGGCTTTGATAATATTGAGGTATGTGCCCTCTATCCCTGCACTTTGAAGAGTTTTGATCAGGAAGGGATGCTGTACTTTGTCAAATGCTTTTTCAGCATCTATTGAGAGTATCATATGGTTCTTGTTCTTTCTTTTATTGATGTGTTGTATCACACTGATTGATTTGCGGATGTTGAACCAACCTTGCAGCCCTGGAATAAATCCCACTTGGTCGTGGTGAATAATCCTTATAATGCACTGTTGAATCCTATTGGCTAGTATTTTGGTGAGAATTTTTGCATGTGTTCATCAAAGATATTGGTCTATAGCTCTCTTTTTTGATGGGATCCTTGTCTGGTTTTGGGATCAAGGTGATGCTGGCCTCATAAAATGAGTTTGGAAGTTTTCCTTCCATTTCATTTTTTTTGGAACAGTTTCAGGAGAATAGGAGTTAGTTCTTCTTTAAATGTTTGGTAGAATTCTTCTGGGAAGCCATCTGGCCCTGGGCTTTTGTTTGTTTGGAGATTTTTGATGACTGTTTCAATCTCCTTACTGGTTATGGGTCTGTTCAGGCTTTCAATTTCTTCCTGGTTCAGTTGTGGTAATTTATATGTTTCTAGGAATGCATCCATTTCTTCCAGATTGTCCAATTTGTTGGCATAAAGTTGCTCATAGTATGTTCTTTTAACTGTCTGTATTTCTTTGGTGTTAGTTGTGATCTCTCTTCTTTCGTTCATGATTTTATTTATTTGGGTCCTTTCTCTTTTCTTTTTGAGAAGTCTGGCCAGGGGTTTATCAATGTTATTAATTCTTTCAAAGAACCAGCTCCTAGTTTCGTTGATTTGTTCTATTGTTTTTTTTTTTTGGTTTCTATTTTATTGATTTCTGCTCTGATCTTTATGATTTCTTTTCTCCTGCTGGGTTTAGGGTTTCTTTCTTGTTCTTTCTCCAGCTCCTTTAGGTGTAGGGTTAGGTTGTGTACCTGAGACCTTTATTATTTCTTGAGAAAGGCTTGTATCATTATATATTTTCCTCTCAGGACTGCCTTTGTTGTGTCCCACAGATTTTGAACCATTGTGTTTTCATTATCATTTGTTTCCATGAATTTTTTCAATTCTTCTTTCATTTCCTGGTTTACCCATTTATTCTTTAGAAGGATGCTGTTTAGTCTCCATGTATTTGGGTTCTTTCCATACTTCCTCTTGTGTTTGAGTTCTAGCTTCAGAGCACTGTGGTCTGAAAATATGCAGGGAATGATCCCAATCTTTTGATACCGGTTGAGTCCTGATTTAGGATCAAGGATGTGATCTATTCTGGAGAACGTTCCATGTGCACTAGAGAAGAATGTGTATTCTTTTGCTTTGGGATGAAATGCTCTGAATATATCTGTGATGTCCATCTAGTCCAGTGTGTCACTTAAGGCCTTTATTTCCTTCATCTTTGCTTGGATGATCTGTCCATTTCAGTGAGGGGAGTGTGAAAGTCCCCTACTATTATTGTATTATTGTTGATGTGTTTCTTTGATTTTGTTATTAATTGGTTTATATAGTTGGCTGCTCCCACGTTAGGGGTATAGACATTTAAAATTGTTAGATCTTCTTGATGGACAGACCCTTTGAGTATGATAAAGTGTCCTTCCTCATCTCTTATTATAGTCTTTGGTTTAAAATCTAATTGATCTGATATAAGGATTGCCACTCCTGCTTTCTTCTGATGTCCATTAGCATGGTAAATTCTTTTCCACCCCCTCACTTTAAATCTGGAGGTGTCTTTGGGTTTAAAATGAGTTTCTTGTAGGCAACATATAGATGGTTTTTTTTTTTAATCCATTCTGATACCCTGTGTCTTTTGATTGGGGCATTTAGCCCATTAACATTCAGGGTAAGTATTGAGAGATATGAATTTAGTGCCATTGTATTGCCTGTAAGGTGACTGTTACTGGATATTGTCTCTGTTCCTTTCTGATCTACTACTTTTAGGCTCTCTCTTTGCTTAGAGGACCCCTTTCACTATTTCCTGTAGAGCTGGTTTGGTGTTTGCAAATTCTTTCAGTTTTTGTTTGTCTTGGAAGCTTTTAATCTCTCCTTCTATTTTCAATGGTAGCCTAGCTGGATATAGTATTCTTGGCTGCATATTTTTCTCATTTAGTGCTCTGAATATATCAGGCCAGCTCTTTCTGGCCTGCCAGGTGTCTGTGGATAAGTCTGCTGCCAATCTAATATTTTTACCATTGTATGTTACAGACTTCTTTTCCTGGGCTGCTTTCAGGATTTTCTCTTTGTCACTAAGACTTGAAAATTTTACTATTAAGTGACGGGGTGTGGGCCTATTTTTATTGATTTTGAGGGGCATTCTCTGTACCTCTTGGATTTTGATGCTTGTTCCCTTTGCCATATTGGGGAAATTCTCCCCAATAATTCTCTCCAGTAACCTTCTGCTCCCCTCTCTCTTTCTTCTTCTTCTGGAATCCCAATTATTCTAATGTTGTTTCATCTTATGGTGTCACTTATCCCTCGCCTTCTCCCCTCGTGGTCCAGGTGCTGTTTGTCCCTCTTTTGCTCAGCTTCTTTATTCTCTGTCATTTGGTCTTCTATATCACTAATTCTTTCTTCTGCCTCATTTATCCTAGCAGTGAGAGCCTCCATTTTTGATTGCACCTCATTAACAGCTTTTTTGATTTCAACTTGGTTAGATTTTAGTTCTTTTATTCTCCAGAAATGGATTTTATATCTCCCGAGAGGGTTTCTCTAATATCTTCCATGCCTTTTTCGAGCCCGGCTAGAACCTTGAGAATTGTCATTCTGAACTGTAGATCTGACATATTACCAATGTCTGTATTGATTAGGTCCCTAGCCTTCGGTACTGCCTCTTGTTCTTTTTTTTGTGGTGAATTTTTCGGCCTTGTCATTTTGTCCAGATAAGAGTATATGAAGGAGCAAGTAAAATACTAAATAGGTGGCAACAACCCCAGGAAAATATGCTTTAACCAAATCAGAAGAGATCCAAATCGTGAGGGGGAAGAAAGGGGATAGAAAGAGGTGCAGAAAGGAAAAAGAAAGAAAAGAATTAAAAAAAGAAAACGAATAAAGAAAGTATAAAAAGGGAAAAAAAAATATATATATATATATTAGATAAACTAGTTAAAAAATGTTAAAAAAGGAAAGGGCAAAAGTTTAAAAAATTTTAGCAGAAGAAGAGAGAAAAAAAATGAAAAAGAAAAAAAATTAAATTAACTGCAAGACTAAAGAACCATGGGGAGAAAAGCATGAGTTCCGTGCTTTGCTTTCTCCTCTTCTGGAATTCTGCTGCTCTCCTTGGTGTTGGAACCGCACTCCTTGGTTGGTGAACTTGGTCTTGGCTGGATTTCTTGTTGATCTTCTGGGGGAGGGGCCTGGTGTAGTGATTCTCAAGTGTCTTTGCCTCAGGTGGAATTGCACTGCCCTCACCAGGGGCCGGGCTGAGTAATCCGCTCGGGTTCGCTTTCAGGAGCTTTTGTTCCCTGAGCGCTTTCCGTAGAGTTCCGGAGGACGGGAATACAAATGGCGGCCTCCTGGTCTCCAGCCCGGAGGAGCCAAGAGCCCGGGGCCCACTCCTCAGTGCGCCCTCAGAGAACAGCGCCCAGTCACTCCCGTCTGCCTGACCTCCGGCCACGCTCCGAGCTCACCGAGCCTGTGACCGGTTCAAGGTAACCCCGAGCTGGGAGCTCACTCCTCGGCTCTGTCTCTGTAGCCGGCTTTCCCGTTCCAATACCCGCAAGCTCTGCGACACTCAGACACCCCCGATCCTCCTGTGACCCTGCGGGTCCTGAGGCCACGCTGACCCTGCGTGGGCTTCACCTTGGTTTAGCCTCTAGAGTGATGTCCCTCAGCGGAACAGACTTTTAATAGTCCCGATTTTGTGCTCCGTTGCTCCGCCGCTTGCCAGGAGCCGGCCCCTCCCCCCAGGGTCTATCTTCCCATCTCTTTGGATTCACTTCTCCGCCAGTCGTACTTTTCACAAAGTGGTTGTTTTTCTGTTTCTAGAATTGCTGTTCTTCTCTTCGATCTGCCGATTGGTTTGCAGGTGTTTGCAATCTTTAGATAAGCTATCTAGCTGGTCTCCGGCTAGCTGAAGTAGTCTTAGCCTGCTACTTCTCCGCCATCTTGACTCCTCCCCCCTCCTCTTCTTTGAACTCTTAAATAGTTTCACACATTTACGATGTCTAAGTATTTTTGTATTGTTTTAGAATGATCTCTCTTTTTAAAAAAAAATTAAAATTATTTATTTATTTATTTATTTGAGAGAGTGAGGGGGAGAGAGAGAGAGAGCAGGGGGAGGAGCAGAGGGAGAGGTACAGACTCCCTGTTGAGCATGGAGCCCAATGCAGGGCTCAGTCTCATGACCTTGAGATCACGACCTGAGCTAAAATCAAGAGACATACAAATGGCTAACAGATACATGAAAAAGTGTTCATTATCATTAGCCATCAGAGAAATTCAAATCAAAACCACATTAGATACCACATTATACCAGTTGGAATAGCCAAAATGAACTGAATAGGAAACAACTAGTGTTGGAGAGGATGTGGAGTAGGGGAACCCTCTTACACTATTGGTGGGAATGCAAGTTGGTGCAGCCAGTGGAAAACAGTGTGGAGACTCCTTAAGAAACTAAAAATAGAGCTACCCTATGACCCTGCAATTGCACTACTGGGTATTTACTCAGGTAGGGAAAAGAAGGGCCACCTGTACCCCAGTGTTCACGGCACAATGGCCATGGTCGCCAAACTGTGTTGCCCTTCAACAGACAAATGGATAAAGAAGACATGGTCCATATATACAATGAGTATTATGCTTCCATCAGAAATGATGAACACCCAACATTTGTATCAACATGGTTGGGACTGGAGGAGATTATGCTGAGTGAAATAAGTCAAGCAGAGAGAGACAATTATCATATGGTTTCACTTACTTGTGGAGCATAAGGAATAACACAGAGGACATTGGGTGAAGGACAGGAGAAGTGAGTTGATGTAAATCGGAGGGAGAGATGAACCAGGAGAGACTGTGGACTCTTAGAAACAAACCGAAGGTTGGGGAGGGGAGAAGAGTGGGGTTTGGGGAGAGCCTGGTGGTGGGTATTAAGGAGGGCACGTATTGCATGGAGCACTGGGTGTGGTGCATAAACAATGAATCTTGGAACACTGAAGAAATAAAAATTAAAAAAAAAAAAGAGCCAAGCACTTAATGGACAGAGCCACCTAGGTACCACTTGAAATTTCTCTTTCAGTGATGACCAAAGCTTTCTAATAGCATTGCTCTAAACTACACTATTTGAAATGTTATATATATATATATATATATATATATATATACTTTACTAAATTGTAAGTATAGAGTCATAATAGTTACAGTTACTGCTCATTGGACGAAGCCCTCCACAAGCATCATGTCATTTAATTCCTTTTTTTTTTTAAGATATTTTATTTATTTATTTGACAGACAGGATCACAAGCATGCAGAGAGGCAGGCAGAAAGAGAGAGAGAGGAGGAAGCAGGCTCCCCGCAGAGCAGAGAGCCCGATGTGGGGCTCGACCCCAGGACCCCAAGACCATGACCCAAACCGAAGGCAGAAGCCTAACACACTGAGCCACCTAAGCGCCCCATGTCATTTAATTCTTACGCTAAACCTATGAGTTAGGTATTTTTATTAACTCCGTGTTATGGATGTGAAGTCCTATTCTCAAGATCATGTATCTAGTAAATCATGAAATCCACAGTCCTTGCCCTTAAATCATTAAGCCGTGTAGTCTATTGAGAAATTGTTGGTTTCCAGTTACATAGGCATCTCTTTGCATTAAACATCCTCCTTGATTTTCTTCCAATTTTATGTGTGAAATCTCCTAATTCTCCCTCAGGGTATACTCATTTGATATCGATAAGGTTCAGGACAGGCTGCCCCCAAATATGCTACTTGGGCATATTAATTATTTTGAATTGAAGTTATTTAAGAAAGAGCTGGTGTCAGAAGGACAGCCGGGTCTTCCTCTATCCCCGGAGAGCAGGAGGGTATTCCCTGCCCTGTACCTGGAGGAGAGAGGCGTCCTTATCGCCAGACATAGGGCGACAAGGCAGTAGAAACATTTTTTTTTTTAAAGATTTTATTTATTTATTTGAGAGAAAGACAGTGAGAGAGAGCATGAGCGAGGAGAAGGTCAGAGGGAGAAGCAGACTCCCCGTGGAGCTGGGAGCCCGATGCGGGACTCGATCCCGGGACTCCAGGATCATGACCTGAGCCGAAGGCAGTCGTCCAACCAACTGAGCCACCCAGGCGCCCCAGTAGAAACATTCTTATTATTTCTTCATTAATTGGCTTACCCCAAGCCCAAACCACTTTGCGTAGTGTAAGTCAACAAAACCTATTGTTTCTTTGTCTGAAAAGAACCACACTGCCTGTTTTGGTTATTTCTTTGAGTCTCATATTATCACATGATCTCTTGGCCGTATAAAGTTACATTTGTTTTTCTCCTATTAATCTATTTTATATCAACTTAATTATTAGACCAAAGAACTTAGAAATGAAGAAAGGAAAAGCCATCCTTCCCTACAGTACTTAAGAGACCTGCTTGTCCCTTCCCAGCACAAGTTGTGGGATACCGAAACCCCCACCAGTCTCTCTCCTGACCCTGAGCAGTATTTTCAGACTCCA
The DNA here is from genome assembly GCF_964662115.1 of Mustela nivalis. Classification (NCBI taxonomy): domain Eukaryota; kingdom Metazoa; phylum Chordata; class Mammalia; order Carnivora; family Mustelidae; genus Mustela; species Mustela nivalis. The sequence goes on from NC_139038.1 coordinate 21,881,792, forward strand.
TCTCAAATGATTACTTCATTAACTATTAATATTCATTAACACTGATAAGCCAAGCAGATAGGAGGGAATTACAATTCAGGACAAGCAAGCTCTGGCCACTGTCATAGAGCTCCTCTTCTGGAAGACAATACCAAAAGTAAATACACACAAAAAGTGAAGTTCAAATACAGATTGAGTGCCGAAAGAAGGAAAAGCAGGGTGACTTTATAGGCAGTGACTGAGACTGGGGTGCGGCCAGTTTAGATAAGACGGTTGTTGAAGGAGGTGCTATTTGAGGTAGGACCTGAAGGCTGAGATCAAGTCTGCCATGCAGTGGTCAGCAGGAAAACATTCCAGCCAGAAAGAATAGCAAGTACAAAGGGCCTGAGGTGGGAACAGAAAGTATTCAGTAAGTGAGGAGAGAGTTAAAAGAGATATTGAAAGAGGTGGAGACTTTATTACATAGGTCAGTATACATTTTGGGTTTTATTCTAGGAAGCACAGGAAAGCATCGGAGAGTTTTAAAGGCGGGCAATTTAAGACATTTTGTAAAATTTAAATTTGTCACTTTGGTTGCTGTGTGGAGAATGGATCAGGAGGGAGCGGAGTAGAAGTGGGGTTTGACAGTTCCTTAGTACTTAAGCAGAATTGCCATATGACCCAGCAGTTCCAACCCTAGGTAATATTGACCTTAAAAATAAAAATTTATAGATGGTGCCTGGCTGGCTCAGTCGGTAGAGCCTGTGACTCTTGATCTCAGGGTTGTGAGTTCAAGCCCCAGGTTGGGTGTGGGGGGATTACTTAAATAAACAAATAGATCTTCAAATACTGGAAGTTTATTTTATCAGCAAAAATGGGTTTATTCGGGAATAGGAGGGAATTACAATTCAGGACAAGCAAGCTCTGGCCAAAAATGTAGACCAGTCCAACGCACAGAGGAGCAGAAGAATGTTATTTTTACAGAGGAAGAGGGAGGAAGCTGGGTGGGGTTGTTCTCTCGGGAGGTCGCTTGGAGAAAAGCGGGAGGTCAGGGTGGTGGCATTTCCTCACTCACTACCTCGCAGGGGTGGTTGATGTCTCACAGGAGATGCACTGTCCATCTTTTCCTGTTGGGGACTGTAGCTGATGATTCTTTCCCGGTGAAAGTTCTGCTATTGGGGTCTGTAATTGACGCTCCTTCCTGTGGTTGATGGTTTGTGGTACGGTGTGAAAGCTCCCCCTTCTAGTCTCCCAGCTTCAAAGGTGAGAAGTGTGGAAACAGGCCACAACAGGGACAACCTTGAAGACACAAAGCTGAGTGAAAGGAGCCATCCTGAAAAGGCTAGAGATTGTATAATTCCTTCTAGAATAGGTAAATGCATTGGGACAGGGAAGCAGAGTCATGGCTGGAGGCAGGAGGGAATGTTTGTTTGTTTGTTTTTCTGTCTTTTTTTTTTTTTTTAAGATTTTATTTATCCCATTGAGACAGAGCAGGAGCATGGGGAGGAGCAGAGGGAGAAGCTGACTCCCCACGGAGTGGGGAGCCCGACTCGGGTCTTGATCCCAGAACCCACAGACTATGACCTGAGCTGAAGGCAAACACTTAGACTGAGGCACCCAGGTGCCTCTAGGGAATTGGCTTGGACTGCTTCATCGATATGAGGTTTCCATTTCCATGCTGTCATTCCACGATGAGAAAAGTTCTGAAACTAGTTAGTGGTGGTTACACAACATTGCAAATGTGTCTAAGGCCATTGAATCGTCAACGTTAAAGTGGTTAAAATGGCCAATCAACTGTTATGTGTATTTTACCACCATCACAGTTATGATAATGATGATGATGAATTACCCCAAGTTTTATGAAAAATGCAGCTTCCCAGGTCTTCTCTAGAGCTGATGATTTCCCCGGTCTGGGGACTCGAAGGGACATGTCATTAAGAAAAAGAAGAAAAAGAGTGGAAGTAGGAAGACCAGGTAGGCAGTGGGGTGGCTTAGACTAGGAAGAGACAATAGAGGTTAAGTTGAGAAATGATTGGGATCGGGGGACTCTGTCTCAGTTGGTAGAACGTGCAGCTCTTCATCTCAGGGTCATGAGCTCGTGTCCCACGTTCAGTGTAGGGGTTACTTAAAAATAAAACAAGGAGAAAGGCATGGGACCTATTTTGAGGGTACAGTCCACAAAACATGCTCAAGGTTTGAATGGGAGGTAATAAGGTAAAAGGAGATTCTAAGGTGGCTCATAGGTTTTTGGCTTGAGCATCCGGTTGGAGGATGGTGCCGTTTCTAAAGCTCAGAGATCCTAGGGAGGAAATACATTTGGAAAATAAAGAGTTTTGTGCAAAGGGTATCTTTTCTTGGAGAGAGAGCCTGTGGCAGAGACAGCTAGATGTCTCTTATTGCCCATCCATTTTCCCTTTCTTTAATCATAGAATGCTGATTTTATTTGGAGTAGCAGAGCGCTTAGCTAAGTTTCCTTTGCAGTTAAGGATGGCCAATGAGCTATATAAGCAGGTCTTTAAAGCTCTTTATAGAGGAGAGAACATCCCACTCATCTCTTCCTCGTCTGCCTGCTTAGGGTACGAGCGCCATAGCCATAATGTGAACTTGAACAACCTTCACCTTGAGGTTTGAAGTTTCCTGCCAAGAATCAGAGAAGGTGCTTGAATCCCAAATAACTTTGTGGAGGTGCAATACCAGGTCTAGCCTTTTAGGTCTGAGAATAAACCCTAAATTGTTTAATCCATGGTAATTGGATTTCTTACTAGAAGCTGAATACAGTTTCATTTTGATACTATGTCAATTATATATATATATTTCCCTTGAGTTTCCAAAGTCCGCCTTTCAATTCCCATCCTCCTCGAAGGCACACATCGAAGGAGTGCCTAAAACTAGTTTATTCCTAGCATGTAAATCCAGTGGATTAAAAAAATGTTTTCTAAACCTGCTTTGGGTCCAATTATCCCTAATCACCATTGTGCCAGTAATATAAAATAAGCATTTGTATTTTTAATGTGTCATTTTTTGTGCAGTCTCCTAAGTTTGGACATTTTAAGCATTATGCTTTGGACATCAGTGAAAAGTGATAACATTGAAGAGGTTGATTTCAGTTCTCAGGGTACCAAGCATTATACTGGTTTCTGTCCCACAGCTGAGAACATAAGTCCTTCAGTGCATGTGGAAACATTGTTGAGTTCTCTAGATAGACACCTCACACTCATAACGGAGAGTCTGGTACGGACTGGACATTGCGTTATTATTATTTTTTTTGAACCTCTAAAAATAGCCATTTGAAAAATGACAAGGGATACATGTATTTACTTTGATGGAGAACCCCCGAGAAACTGTTGATGCTGATGACTTCTGAGCAGTGGGAATGGAGGTCAGGGAAGGGGGTGGGAGACTTTTGCTTTCCAGAGGACACCTTTAAAAACATTTTTTTACTACCATGGGTTTCATGGTGAGTGGTGAAGAGTGACAATTCTAGAACCCAGGCTGTGATGGTTCAAATTCCATTTTACCACTTACTGGCTCAGTGTCCCTCGGGAAGTTTATAATATTTATCAAACACTTATATTACGATTAACGTGTGCCAAACACAGTTCTGAGCACTTTTTAATTTATTATTATTAAAGTATAAATGACATACAAAGTTACATTAGTTTTAGGTGTACAACATAGTTACTCAGCAGGTCTCTGGGTTATCCTGTGCTCATAAACGTAGCTGCTCTCTGTCAACTGTACATTATTTTGAAACCATTGACGATCTTCCCTATGGTGTACCTTCCCGGGAAGCCTGGACCTCCCACGCCTCTTCACCCATTTTGCCCATCCCGGCCCCCTCCTCCCCTCCGGCAGCTGTGGCTATTTTGGGGTTTGTTTTCCCTTTCTGAGAACTTTTAGGAGGCACTGTAGGTGGCCATTAAGCCTGTGGATTCGAGAACCAGACTCCCTGGGTTCACCTCTGTGACTCTAGTGACTCCAGGAAATCTATTTAACCTCTTTAGGACTCAGTTTCCTCATCTGTGAAGTGGGGGTGATAATAGCACCTACCTCACACAGTTATGCTAAGAAACTGCCCTATCCTGCTGATGTCACTCCATCTTGGTCGGGTCAGTATTCTAGACCATTTCTGGAGGAGCGTCTAGAGCAGGAGTCGGTAAGCTTTATCTGAAAAGAAACAGATAGTAAATATTTTTGGCTGTGTGGGCTGTAAAGTTTCTACCACAGCTACTCAGCTGTGCCGCTGTGGTGCAAAGCCACCTCAGACAAAATGTAAATGAACGAGCACTGATGTGTTCCAATCAAACTGTATTTACACAGTAGCAGGTAGCTTGGGCTCACCGAGCGCGGGCTGACGTGACGAAGACACTGTAAAAATTAATAAAGGGAAAACTTGTTATAGTCAAGAGGCTATAGAAAGGGGAGCCACCCATACCACTTAATGCCGACTACAGGTAGAATGGTCAGTGGAAGACCCCAGTAGAAGAATATGCCCTTAAGAATGGTCCACTTCAGGGGCGCCTGGGTGGCTCAGTGGGTTAAAGCCTCTGCCTTCGGCTCAGGTCATGATCCCAGGGTCCTGGGATCGAGCCCCGCATCGGGCTCCCTGCTCTCTGGTCTCTGCTCTCTGCCTCTCTGCCTCTGCCTGCTTGTGATCTTTCTCTGTCAAATACATAAATAAAATCTTAAAAAAAAAAAAAAGAAAAGAAAAGAATGGTCCGCTTCAGGCCCCAACAGGGAAAAGGTGCATACTGCATCTCCTACAAGAAATGGACCACCCCTGGGAGTCAGTCAATGAGAAAAATTCTTGCTTTTCTCCATTGCAACTTATTTTATTTTATTTTAAAAAAGATTTTATTTATTTATTTGACAGACAGAGATAACAAGCAGGCAGAGAGGCAGGCAGAGAGAGAGAGAGGAGGAAGCAGGCTCCCTGCAGAGCAGAGAGCCCGATGTGGGGCTCAATCCCAGGACCTTGGGATCATGACCTGAGCTGAAGGCAGAGGCTTAACCCACTGAGCCACCCAGGCACCCATTGGAGTTTATTTTAAAAGAACCCCTGCCAGGGGCACCTGGGAGGTTCAGTCAGTTAAGCATCCTACTCTTGATTTCAGCTCAGGTCTTGATCTCAGAGTTGAGAGTTCAACCCCTGTGTTGGGCTGCATGCCAGCTTCCTCCTCCTCCATAAAACAATGTTTCTGTCCTTTGCTTGCTGGACTTACCTGTGGTCTTGCTGTGGCTTGTTTGTCCCCAGTTGTAATTCTCTATTATCCCCCCAATAAACCCATTTTTGGTGGTAAAATAACTGACAGGTTTTTAAAAAATATTTCATTTATTTACTTGACAGAGATAGAGATTACCAGTAAGCAGAGAGGCAGATGGAGGGAGAAAGGGAAACAGGCTCCTTGCTGAGCAGAGAGCCCGATGTGGGACCCGATCCCAGGACCCTGAGACCATGACCTGAGCTGAAGGCAGAGGCTTAACCCACTGAGCCACCCAGGCGCCCCAAAATAAGTGACAGTTTTATTTTCAAGGTGAACATAATTCCCATTCTCTCCCTTTTGTGCTCATTCTGGGAGATCCCACTCACGGATCTAGAGACGCCCCCTAGTGGACGCATCTCAGACTAGGAAGTCGAACCACCGCATAAACGCTCCACACTGCCCTGAGTGGGCCCAACAATTCCATTGTATAAAACGCGGGCTTGCATATTGCAGAGTTAATGAGGTAACTTGGATTAACCTTCTGTGATGATGGGAGCCAAGCGGCAATCATGTCATACCTGAATTTGCAGTAGTATGGGTCACGTGTTCACAGAACTTTACTGTACTTCCATCTCTGGGGAAAATGCTTAACTCTTTGTCTTATTTTAATATAAAGGAAACAACAGTGCCACGGCACTTTTATTCATTAATTCTAGGTCCAATGACCTGCCGGGATGCAAAGATGAAAGTTACAATCTTACCCTTAAGAACCCCAGGAAGCAAGCAATTGATATGCAGCGTTACCTGTGTCACTGTGAAGTCCTGTTTGACACTGGAGCTAGCAAAGACTGAGAACCAAAACAAAAGATACAATGGATGCTTGTTAAGAGGTGATGAAAAGGGCACTATGTAGATTTCTTTTTTATTTTTTTTTAAGATTTTATTTATTTATTTATTTGACAGAGAGAGAGAGAGATCACAAGTAGGCAGAGAGGCAGGCAGAGAGAGAGGAGGAAGCAGGCCCCCCCACCCCCAGCAGAGAGCCCCATGCGGGGCTCCATCCCAGGACCCTGAGATCATAACCTGAGCCCAAGGCAGAGGCTTAACCCACTGAGCCCCCCAGGCGCCCCCCTCTTAAAAATTCTTGGTGGGGCACCGCTCTTGGTATCGTACTTCCGCCCGCGTGAAGACCACCCCTCCTGAGCAGTTACTCGGACAAGTCACCTCCACTGTCTGTTCTTCATGACTGTCAGTCCGTCCTGGGTCCTCAGCCCATGGGACCCTCCATCTGCCATCAGCAATGCCCAGCTCCTTCTTTCCTCCTTCCGTTGTCAGGGGCTACTGGTCCCTTCTTCCAACATTATGCTAGTGTGAGTTAGCATATAGCTATTTTAACTTATTTTCTTCATTGAAAATCTCAGCTGCGTTAATGCTTCTTGTAAAAACGGAAAACAATTCAGAAGCGTGTATAGGAAAACGTGAGAGCCCTTCCTTCCCTCCACTCATCCTGCTCCCTGAACATGACCACCGTGAATAGTTTTGCGTTCATCCTTCTGGAAGTCTTTTTCAAAATGCAATACAGACTAATGGATGTTTACTACAAATGTGCATGATTCATAGAAAATGGTGGATTAAGGTGGATTCCCACAGCTCTGGGAATGGGGCTGATTCCATCTGTATCTTGTACGATTAGGCAGCATGAGAGCATGACCCAAGTTGTTAAAACTTCACTCCTCCTAGGCTTCCTGGGGACCCCTTTCTGGCTGCTGCTTTTTGTTTCCTTTTGGGATCCTCTCTCTTCTGCCCCGTCCCTAAAGGCTGGTGTTCTTCGGGGCTCTGGTTGATGGATCACAGGCTATATCTTCCTTCTTTGCAAACCCTCATGTGTTACTGAAATGTGTGCAGAGTTCAAGCTGAGCAGGAACCAATCATTACCGGAAGTCAAAGTAGGATGTACTAGTAAATTCTGGCCTCATTTCAGTCAGGGTCGATATCCATGCAGAAGACGACCCGTCCAAGCATTACTGCTGCCACTACTACCACTGGCGTCCTGATTGCCTAAAAAAGAACTCAGATATTATTGCTGAAATAAACACCATCTACCTCTACCCCCGTCACCACTATTGCCAATATCCATTTGCATCTGTGGATGATCATGGGCTGTTGTTATATAGCTGGCATGGGAAGGGGGTATTGGGAGCCTGGGATGGAGGCAGTGAGGGGAAGCAGGAATGATAGGAATGAGCAAAGGACCACGTGGCATCTGTGCCTGCTGGACCCCTTGGAATAGGTTGGAGCCTTTGTCATTGAGTGTAAAGGATGGGGTGCCTGGGTGGCTCAGTGGGTTGGAGCCTCTGCCTTCGGCTCAGGTCATGATCCCAGGGTCCTGGGATTGAGTCCCGCATCGGGCTCTCTGCTCATCAGGGAGCCTGCTTCCTCCTCTCTCTCTGCCTGCCTCTCTGCCTACTTGTGATCTCTGTCTGTCAAATAAATAAATAAATAAAATCTTAAAAAAAAAAAGAGTATAAAGGACAGGGGCTATTGGATTGTTCATTTGTTGGTTTTAAGATTTTATTTATTTATTTGACAGCGAGACAGAGAGATCACAAGTAGGCAGAGAGACAAGCAAAGAGAGAGAGGAGGAAGCAGGCTCCCCACTGAACAGAGAGCCCGATGCCGGGCTCGACCCCAGGACCCTGAGATCATGACCCAAGCTGAAGGCAGTTGATTAACGCACTGAGCCACCCAGGCGCCCCTGGTTTTGTTTTTGCTTTTTAAAACTTTTTTGGTTAGGTGAGAAAAATGCATAAAGCAAGTAGACCGCACAAGGAAATTGCCAGAAAGCAAACACCCACCTAAGTAACCACCACCCGGGTGAAGACCTACCACGCGACCAGCCCCCCAGGAACCCCCCAGTGCTTCCTCACCTTCAAAACCCTTCCCTCCCCGCCCCACCCCTCCCCAGCAAAGCAAACCATGTTCTTGGGTTTTGGGTAACCTCTCCATTGCTCTTCTTCCCGTGTGTGTCCCCTTAGAGCGCATCGCCAGACCATGCCATTGGCTTTTGCCTGGTTTTCAGCTTTATGTAGAATTATTCAAAATACTTTTTAGAGGGACCGTTTTCTTTCACTTAAGTTGAGTGACATTCACGCACGTCATTGCGGCAGGGGTGGGTGGGGGGTTTGGGCATTCTCATTCTTCTCTGGCCTGCCCTCCCATTGTGTGGATCAGCCACACTTGTTGTTGTTGTAGCCCATTCCACTGCAGAAGGACGCAGGGCTTGTGTCCAGTGTTTGGCTTCAGGAATACGCAGAACTGCTTTTATGAGAGCCCTTGGGGTTGTCGGGAAAACAAGCAGGGTTGCACGATGGACAGGTGCCGCCTCTCCAGGCAGCTCTGTGAGGACCTGGGGCTGGTACCTCACTACCCGTGCAGACAGCCCCACGGGGGTCGCTCTCAGACAGCCTTCCTTTCTGCAGCATCCTGTGCCTCGCTCCGAGGCCAAGGAGAAAGGGGACTTCGGTGTTCTCAGACAGCCGTGGAAAACTTATGAGGTGCTCTTTGGACACAGGAATAGGGTGCATGGAGGAGGCTCGGAGGCATTGACATTTGGGCATAAGAAGGAATGTTCCAGATGTGAATCCACTCCGCCAAGATTTTCCCCAGACCCGTGACTAATGAGTGGGGAAGGGCTCTCGTCAGACCGTCTGGGGGTTTCTTGTTGGCTGGGGGATAGGCAGTGAGGGGTTTCCACTGGCTGCACTGGAGTGAAAGTGCTTGCCCTCTTCCCCCCTGCAGCAGAGGGGGTTCTCACCGATGGCCTTGGAACGAAGCACTCACAGTCCGTGACGATCGGCAGTGACTGGCGGTGCTTTTGCAGGGCCTGGAAGAGCCCCACGGTAGGCGAGAAGCAGGTCTGACCCCATGCATTGGCGAAATAAAGCAGACTTCCCTTCCCTGACCTCTCTGTTCCAACGGAGATTGCCTCAGGAGCTTCCCCGTATCCTGGTTGACAGATCAAATGATGGAACTAATGTTGATTAAATGCTTGTTATGGGGGCGCCCGGGTGGTTCAGGGATTAAGCCTCTGCCTTCGGCTCAGGTCTTGATCTCAGGGTCCTGGGATCAAGCCCCGCATTGGGTTCTCTAAATAAAATCTTAAAAAATTAAAAAAAAAAAAAAAAGCTTATTATGTGTCAGGCCTGGATGGAAGCATTTTACATGCATATGCATTTAAGGCTCATATATTACTGGGAGCAAGACCATGTGTATCAATTAAGCTTTTGTTGTGTGACAAACGTCCCCAAAATATAGTGTCTTAAAAAAAAAAAAAAGATTTATTTATTTATTTGAGAGAGAGAAAAAGAGAGAGAGTGGGATGGGGAGGGGCAGAGGGAGGAGAGAGAGAGACTATCTAGCAGACTTCCTGCTGAGTGGGGAGCCCAGGCTGGACTCCATCTCACAACCCTGAGATCGTGACCTGAGCCAAAATCAGGAGTCAGACACTTAACCAACTGAACCACCCAAGTGCCCCGGGATGTAGGGTCTTTTTTCTTTTTTCTTTTTTAAGATTGTATTTATTTGACCGAGATCACAAGTAGGCAGAGAGGCAGGCAGAGAGAGAGGAAGGGAAGCAGGCTCCCCGCTGAGCAGAGAGCTGGACGAGGCAGAGCTCAATCCCAGGACCCTGGGGCAGAGGCTTTAACCCACTGAGCCACCCAGGCGCCCCCAGAAATGTAGTGTCTTAAAGCAACGTACATTTGTTATTTCTCACAGTTCTGTGGTTTTATTGTGTTAAAAATAAGACAACAGGCCCCAAATGGAGTCTCTGATGCTAAGCCCCACATTACCGAACGGAGACTGAATACTTAATTTAATTACTGTTTTTGCTTCCCCAGAAATGGAATTTTAAGCCAGTCAATCAGGAATTACCTGGTTCGCACTAATTAGGAAAGCTCCCTGAGAGACTCCCGCCCTCCCCTACAAAGTGACCTTGCTACAACCAGTCTACTTTGTGTGCACATAACTTCCTTGGCCTTGTTCCCTGCTGCCTATAAAAGTCTTCACTTTGGGGGCGCCTGGGTGGCTCAGTGGGTTAAGCCTCTGCCTTCGGCTCAGGTCATGATCCCAGGGGTCCAGGATCAAGTCCCATATCGGGCTCTCTGCTCAGCAGGGAGCCTGGCTCTCCTCATCTCTGTCTGTCTCTCTGCCTGCTTGTGATCTCTCTCTCTGTCAAATAAATAAAAATAAAATCTTAAAAAAAAAAGTCTTCATTTTGTACAGCTACTCAGAGCTCCATTCTATCTGCTAGATGGCATGTTACCTGATTCCTGGATCACCAAAAAAAGCCAATAAGATTAGAATTTGCTCCTGAATTTTGTGTGGTTTTAAAAATTTTTTATTTTTTATAAACATATATTTTTAACCCCTGGGGTACAGGTATGTGAATCGCCAGGTTTACACACTTCACAGCACTTACCATAGCACATACCCTCCCCAATGTCCATAACCCTACCGCCCTCTCCCAACCCCCCTCCCCCCAGCAACCCTAAGTTTGTTCTGTGAGATTAAGAGTCACTTATGGTTTGTCTCCCTCCCAATCCTTCTTGTTTCATTCATTCTTCTGCTACTCCCTTAACCCCCCATGCTGCATCTCCACTTCCTCATATCAGGGAGATCATAAGATAGTTGTCTTTCTCCGCTTGACTTATTTCGCTAAGCATGATACGCTCTAGTTCCATCCATGTTGTCGCAAATGGCAAGATTTCATTTCTTTTGATGGCTGCATAGTATTCCATTGTGTATATATACCACATCTTCTTGATCCATTTATCTGTTGATGGACATCTAGGTTTTTTCCATAGTTTGGCTATTGCGGACATTGCTGCTGTAAACATTCGGGTGCACGTGCCCCTTCGGATCACTACATTTGTATCTTTAGGGTAAATACCCAGTAGTGTAATTGCTGGGTCATAGGGTAGTTCTATTTTCAACATTTTGAGGAACCTCCATGCTGTTTTCCAGAGTGGTTGCACCAGCTTGCATTCCCACCAACAGTGTAGGAGGGTTCCCCTTTCTCCGCATCCTCGCCAGCATCTGTCATTTCCTGACTTGTTAATTTTAGCCATTCTGACTGGTGTGAGGTGGTATCTCATTGTGGTTTTGATTTGTATTTCTCTGATGCCGAGTGATATGGAGCACTTTTTTATGTGTCTGTTGGCCATCTGGATGTCTTTGGAGAAATGTCTGTTCATGTCCTCTGCCCATTTCCTGATTGAATTATTGTTCTTTGGGTGTTGAGTTTGCTAAGTTCTTTATAGATTTTGGACACTAGCCCTTTATCTGATATGTCGTTTGCAAATATCTTCTCCCACTCTGTCAGCTGTCTTTTGGTTTTGTTAACTGTTTCCTTTGCTGTGCAAAAGCTTTTTATCTGATAAAATCCCAATAGTTCATTTTTGCCCTTGCTTTTGGCGATGTTCCTAGGAAGATGTTGCTGTGGCTGAGGTTGAAGAGGTTGCTGCCTGTGTTCTCCTCAAGAATTTTGATGGATTCCTTTCTCACACTGAGGTCCTTCATCCATTTTGAGTCTATTTTTGTGTGTGGTATAAGGAAATGGTCCAATTTCATTTTTCTGCATGTGGCCGTCCAATTTTCCCAACACCATTTATTGAAGAGGCTGTCTTTTTTCCATTGGACATTCTTTCCTGCTTTGTCGAAGATTCATTGACCATAGAGTTGAGGGTCTATTTCTGGGCTGTCTATTCTGTTCCATTGATCTATGTGTCTGTTTTTGTGCCAGTACCATGCTGTCTTGATGATGACAGCTTTGTAATAGAGCTTGAAGTCCGGAATTGTGATGCCACCAACTTTGGCTTTCTTTTTCAATATTCCTTTGGCTATTCAAGGTCTTTTCTGTTTCCATATAAATTTTAGGATTATTTGTTCCATTTCCTTGAAAAAGACGGATGGTACTTTGATAGGAATTGCATTAAATGTGTAGATTGCTTTAGGTAGCATAGACATTTTCACAATATTTATTCTTCCAATCCAGGAGCATGGAACATTTTTCCATTTCTTTGTGTCTTCCTCAATTTCTTTCATGAGTACTTTATAGTTTTCTGAGTATAGATTCTTAGCCTCTTTGGTTAGGTTTATTCCTAGGTATCTTATGGTTTTGGGTGCAATTGTAAATGGGATTGACTCCTTAATTTCTCTTTCTTCTGCCTTGTTGTTGGTGTAGAGAAATGCAACTGATTTCTGTGCATTGATTTTATGTCCTGACAGTTTACTGAATTCCTGTACAAGTTCTAGCAGTTTTGGAGTGGAGTCTTTTGGGTTTTCCTTATATAGTATCATATCATCTGCCAAGAGTGATAGTTTGACCTCTTCTTTGCTGATTTGGATGCCTTTAATTTCCTTTTGTTGTCTGATTGCTGAGGCTAGGACTTCTAGTACTATGTTGAATAGCAGTGGTGATAATGGACATCCCTGCCGTATTCCTGAGCTTAGTGGAAAGGCTTTCAGTTTTTCTCCATTGAGAATGATATTTGCGGTGGGTTTTTCATAGATGGCTTTGATGATATTGAGGTATGTGCCCTCTATCCCTGCACTTTGAAGAGTTTTGATCAGGAAGGGATGCTGTACTTTGTCAAATGCTTTTTCAGCATCTATTGAGAGAATTATATGGTTCTTGTTCTTTCTTTTATTGATGTGTTGTATCACATTGATTGATTTGCGGATGTTGAACCAACCTTGCAGCCCTGGAATAAAATCCTACTTGGTCGTGGTGAATAATCCTTTTAATGTACTGTTGAATCCTATTGGCTAGTATTTTGGTGAGAATTTTTGCATCTGTGTTCATCAAGGATATTGGTCTGTAGTTCTCTTTTTTGATGGGACCCTTGTCTGGATTTGGGATCAAAGTGATGCTGGCCTCATAAAATGAGTTTAGAAGTTTTCCTTACATTTCTATTTTTTGGAAAGTTTCAGGAGAATAGGAGTTAGTTCTTCTTTAAATGTTTGGTAGAATTCCCCTGGGAAGCCATCTGGCCCTGGGCTTTTGTTTGTTTGGAGATTTTTGATGACTGTTTCAATCTCCTTACTGGTTATGGGTCTGTTCAGGCTTTCAATTTCTTCCTGGTTCAGTTGTGGTAATTTATATGTTTCTAGGAATGCATCCATTTCTTCCAGATTGTCCAATTTGTTGGCATAAAGTTGCTCATAGTATGTTCTTTTAACTGTCTGTATTTCTTTGGTGTTAGTTGTGATCTCTCTTCTTTCGTTCATGATTTTATTTATTTGGGTCCTTTCTCTTTTCTTTTGGATAAGTCTGGCCAGGGGTTTATCAATGTTATTAATTCTTTCAAAGAACCAGCTCCTAGTTTCGTTGATTTTTTCTATTGCTTTTTTGGTTTCTATTTTATTGATTTCTGCTCTGATCTTTATGATTTCTCTTGTCCTGCTGGGTTTAGGGTTTCTTTCTTGTTCTTTCTCCAGCTCCTTTAGGTGTAGGGTTAGGTTGTGTACCTGAGACCTTTCTTATTTCTTGAGAAAGACTTGTACCACTCTATATTTTTGTCTCAGGACTGCCTTTGTTGTGTCCCACAGATTTTGAACCGTTGTGTTTTCATTATCATTTGTTTCCATGAATTTTTCCAATTCTTCTTTAATTTCCTGGTTGACCCATTTATTCTTTAGAAGGATGCTGTTTAGTCTCCATGTATTTGGGTTCTTTCCAAACTTCCTCTTGTGTTTGAGTTCTAGCTTCAGAGCATTGTTGTCTGTAAATATGCAAGGAATGATCCCAATCTTTTGATACCAGTTGAGATCTGATTTAGGATCAAGGATGTGATCTATTCTGGATAACGTTCCATGTGCACTAGAGAAGAATGTGTATTCTGTTGCTTTGGGATGAAATGCTCTGAATATATCTGTGATGTCCATCTGGTCCAGTGTGTCACTTAAGGCCTTTATTTCCTTGTTGATCTTTTGCTTGGATGATCTATGCATTTTAGTGAGGGGAGTGTTAAAGTCCCCTACTATTATTGTATTATTGTTGATGTGTTTCTTTGATTTTGTTATTAATTGGTTTATATAGTTGGCTGCTCCCACGTTGGGGGTATAGACATTTAAAATTGTTAGATCTTCTTGCTGGACAGACCCTTTAAGTATGATAAAGTGTCCTTCCTCATCTCTTATTATAGTCTTTGGCTTAAAGTCTAATTGATCTGATATAAGGATTGCCACTCCTGCTTTCTTCTGATGTCCATTAGCATGGTAAATTCTTTTCCACCCCCTCACTTTAAATCTGGAGGTGTCTTTGGGTTTAAAATGAGTTTCTTGTAGGCAACATATAGATGTTTTTTTTTTTTTATCCATTCTGATACCCTGTGTCTTTGATTGGGGCACTTAGCCCATTAACATTCAGGGTAAGTATTGAGAGATATGAATTTAGTGCCATTGTATTGCCTGTAAGGTGACTGTTACTGGATATTGTCTCTGTTCCTTTCTGATCTACTACTTTTAGGCTCTCTCTTTGCTTAGAGGACCCCTTTCACTATTTCCTGTAGAGCTGGTTTGGTGTTTGCAAATTCTTTCAGTTTTTGTTAGTCTTGGAAGCTTTTAATCTCTCCTTCTATTTTCAATGATAGCCTAGCTGGATATAGTATTCTTGGCTGCATATTTTTCTCATTTAGTGCTCTGAATATATCAGGCCAGCTCTTTCTGGCCTGCCAGGTGTCTGTGGATAAGTCTGCTGCCAATCTAGTATTTTTACCATTGTATGTTACAGACTTCTTTTCCTGGGCTGCTTTCAGGATTTTCTCTTTTTCACTAAGACTTGCAAATTTTACTATTAGATGATGGGGTGTGGGCCTATTTTTATTGATTTTGAGGGGCGTTCTCTGCACCTCCTGAATTTTGATGCTTGTTCCCTTTGCCATATTGGGGAGATTCTCTCCAATAATTCTCTCCAGTATACCTTCTGCTCCCCTCTCTTTCTTCTTCTTCTGGAATCCCAATTATTCTAATGTTGTTTCGTCTTATGGTGTCACTTATCTCTCAAATTCTCCCCTTGTGATCCAGTCACTGTTTGTCCCTCTTTTGCACAGCTTCTTTATTTTCTGTCATTTGGTCTTCTATATCGCTAACTCTTTCTTCTGCCTCATTTATCCTAGCAGTGAGAGCCTCCATTTTTGATTGCATCTCATTAATAGCTTTTTTGATTTCAACTTGGTTAGATTTTAGTTTTTTTATTTCTCCAGAAAGGGCTTTTATATCTCCCGAGAGGGTTTCTCTAATATCCTCCATGCCTTTTTTGAGCCCAGCTAGAACCTTGAGAATCGTCATTCTGAACTTTAGATCTGACATATTACCAATGTCTGTATTGATTGGGTCCCTAGCCTTTGGTACTGCCTCTTGTTCTTTTTTTTGTGGTGAATTTTTCGGCCTTGTCATTTTGTCCAGATAAGAGTATATGAAGGAGCAAGTAAAATACTAAAAGGGTGGCAACAACCCCAGGAAAATATGTTTAACCAAATAAGAAGAGATCCCAAATCGTGAGGGGGGAAAAGGGGGTAAAAAGAGGTTCAGAAAAGCGAAGAAAAGAAACAATTAAAAAAAGAAGACGAATAAAGAAAAATATAATATATATATATATATTCGATAAACTAGTTAAAAACGTTAAAAAAGAAAAGCGTAAAAGTTAAAAAAAATTTAGCAAAAGAGAAAAAAATTTGAAAAAGAAAAAAAGTTAAATTAACTCCAAGACTAAAGAATCACAGGGAGAAAGCCATGAGTTCCGTGCTTTGCTTTCTCCTCCTCTGGAATTCTGCTGCTCTCCTTGGTATTGAAACCATACTTCTTGGTAGGTGAACTTGGTCTTGGCTGGATTTCTTGTTGATCTTCTGTGGGAGGGGCCTGGTGTAGTGATTCTCAAGTGTCCTTGCCTCAGGTGGAATTGCACCGCCCTTACCAGGGGCCGGGCTGAGTAATCCGCTCGGGTTCGCTTTGGGGAGCTTTTGTTCCCTGAGCGCTTTCCGTAGAGTTCCGGAGGACAGGAATACAAATGGCGGCCTCCTGGTTTCCGGCCTGGAGGAGCCGAGAGCCCGGGCCCCACTCCTCAGTGCGCCCTCAGAGAACAGCGCCCAGTCACTCCCGTCCGCCTGACCTCCGGCCGCGCTCCGAGCTCACCCA
This sequence comes from Mustela nivalis, assembly GCF_964662115.1. NCBI lineage: Eukaryota > Metazoa > Chordata > Mammalia > Carnivora > Mustelidae > Mustela > Mustela nivalis. The sequence goes on from NC_139038.1 coordinate 21,898,150, forward strand.
GCCTGCGACCGGTTCAAGGTAACCCCGAGCTGGGAGCTCACTGTCGGCTCTGTCTCTGTAGCCAGCTTCCCCGTTCCAATACCCGCAAGCTCTGCGACACTCAGACACCCCCGACTCTTCTGTGACCCTGCGGGACCTGACGCCACGCTGACCCCACGTGGGCTTTACCCTGGTTTAGTCTCTGGAGCGATGTCCCTCAGCGGAACAGACTTTTAAAAGTCCCGATTTTGTGCTCCGTTGCTTCGCCGCTTGCCGGGAGCCGGCCCCTCCCCCCGGGGTCTATCTTCCCGTCGCTTTGGATTCGCTTCTCTGCCAGTCCTACCTTTCAGAAAGTGGTTGATTTTCTGTTTCTAGAGTTGCTGTTCTTCTTCTCTTCGATCTCCCGTTGGATTTGTAGGTGTTTGCAATCTTTAGATAAGCTATCTAGCTGATCTCCTGCTACTGAAGTAGCATTGTCCCATTGGTCAAAAGCAAGGTACGCTGCTAAAACCGATGCGTTTGGAAGGTATGGATATGGGGTGGAAGAGAATTATGGAAACAATCTTGCAAACAACCCACGGTTTTGTTTTGTTTTTAAGATTTTATTTATTTTATTTGAGACAGAGAGAGAGTGTGAGAAGGGGAGAGGAGCAGAAGGAGAGGCAGAAGGAGAAGCAGACTATCTGCTGAGCAGGGAGTGCAATGCGGGGCTTGATGTGTGATTGGATCCCAGGACCCTGAGATCAGGACCGGGGCTGAAGGCAGACGCTTAACTGACTGAGCCACCCAGGCGCCCCTCCCACTGTGTGCTCTTATCACCCCCATTTTATTGATGAGGAAACAAATGCTTGGAGAAGCTAGGCAACTTGATTGCACAGCTGCTGTTGGGCGAGCTTAGTCTCAAATCCAGGACAAGTGGGGGCAACTTCTGTGCCTTTGGTCCTGTGCTGTGTGTACTGCCTGCTTTCTCAGACCTGAGCCATCATGTCCCAGGGCACCAGCTCAGTGGGGGAAGAGGTTTAAGATGATTTTCCTCGGAGCTGGAGAAGTTGTTCAATTCAGCAGGCAATATGGACACCAGCTAGCAATCTGGCTAAGTGGCTCCTGGGGGAGGCTGCTTAAGTAACTTCCTCTTAAACCTGACCCGTAGTTCAGCTATTGTACTGGACACTGTGACCTCGGTGTAATCTTGGGAATGTGGGAAATAGATGGAAAGAATAGAAGATGGTGGCAGAAATGAGCCAGTGTGCTGCACGTAAATGTGTTAGCCCTGTGGGCAGTCCTTAAATACCTACCATGTCTGAGCTAGATCCTGACTGTTTAGGAGAAGTACAGGCAGGGGAACTGTTGTTCTCTGGAATACGTTTTCAACAAGGTGTGTTAAGGGAACTTGTTGGCTTGATGGCGTTGAAGACAAGACAACAGACATAAAATGGAGTCACCCATACTAAGCCCACATTGCCAAAATGAGACTCCACTGAAATACAGTTTCAGGTCTCCCAGCAATGGAACCTTAAACCAGCCAATCAGGAGTCGCCAGGTCAGCATGCATTAGGTCATCTGCCTGGCAGACCCCTGCCCTTCCCTACAAGAAAAGTAACCTTGCAATAGCCAGTCTGCATTTTGTGTTGTTCCTGCTCCCTTCTGCCTCTGCAGTCTCTTGACCACTTTCTATCTGCTAGGTTGGGTGCTGCTCATTCATGAGTTTTCAGGTAAATTCTGTTGTTTTTCCAAAGATTTTATTTATTTATTTGACAGAGATCACAAGTAGGCAGAGAGGCATGCAGAGAGAGAGGGGAAAGCAGGCTCTCCGCTGAGCAGAGAGCCTGATGTGGGGCTTGATCCCAGGACCCTGGGATCATGACTCTGGGAAAATGGGGGTGAGCAGGCAGATTTGGGGTAGAAATTAGAGGAATAAAATCCCCAGGCCCCATTTTAGATTTGCAATCAAGCTGAAACTCTCAGTCTCCCAGGGTTTGGGTTTTAAAGTGGGAGTGGGGGGAGTATTTGTAAGAAACAAAGACCCAAATTTGCATTTGAATATGGTGCCAATCAAGGCTCCTGAGCTGGAACACCATTAGCAGGAAGGTAGCTATGCAAATGCTCATTAGTTTTGTAGATTCACAGAAGCATGCTAAGAGAGCTTGAGTGTCTCATGAGATCCAGCAGCCTCAGTGATCAGCCACCTTTCTCCCCAGAGAAAGGCAACGTTCCCCAAGAATAACTATAATCTCCTTTACTCCTCTCTCTCTCTCTCTCTCTCTCTCTCTCTCACACACACACACACACACACACATGCGCACACACACACACACCTCTATCTCCTCTGTATTCTCAGGGTCTCAGGATGTCAAAAGTGGAAGGACAGTAGAAAGTTCTAGGTCAGGACATCACTTACGGGAAAACTGGGTAGAGAAGAGGAAGAGGTAGGAATGTACAACTTGGTCATGGAAAGAGTTGGGAAAGAATCTGTTTATTCTAGCAAGAGGCTTTCTTAAAGTTAAACTGTCCCTGCTCCCCTTCCCCCAGGGGATTTACTTGGAGACAAGTCCCGGAAACCAGCCTCAGGTAACAAAGCTCAAATACAGGGGTGGGTCAGGCCAGGTGGAGACATCCGATGGGGGGGGGGGGGGGATATGCATACTGTCTCCCTGGTTACCAAGGAGTATGGGCCCCTCCCTTTGGGAGCCTATTGGGCGCCAAACCCAACCAAGGTGATAGGCTGGGTCAAATGTCCACTAGGGTAAATTGTAACTCAGTTGGTCACCTAGCATCACTGTGGAGTTTCCTGTGTGTGTGTTACAATCTCATTGGCCACCTGTGCATGGCCAGGCCTGACCGCATGGCCTTTGCCCTTAAAAGCTAGTCTGTGAAACAGAGAAGGGTCGCCCTCTCTTGTAAGAGGTGTGTCCCCGAACGTTTGGTTAGATTCTTGATGCTTGGCACAAAATAAAGCTTTGCTTTACCTTCGCTTTATGTCAGTCTCACTCCTTTAATCACGGACCCATTATTGGGGCATAACATTTATCACCCACAGAACCCTTTCTTCACGGAAAGGAAAGAATCTTAATGGGTTGAGGACAGAATGGAAACACACAATGGGGCCAGGAACCCTTCAGGAGAATTTCAAAGAAGAGCAGACCCCTGCCGGAAGGACTGGAAAGGTGGTGGAGGGTAGGCAGGTGCAACTTGTAGTGGAAGAAATGCACAGAGAGATGAACAGGTCATAGGGACATAGGGACACTGTAAAGGGAAAAATTCTCAGGCTTAACCCTTGTTCTGGCCCTAAAGGAGCTTCTAGGACAGTACCTGGCCCACAGGAGGAATCCAATAGCGCTGTGATTGAGGTAGATTTAGGTTCAAGTTCCAGCTTTCCCATAGAGCTTCCTTTTTTACCAGTCTCCTATTTATGCACATTCATGCTGAGCTAGACTGTCCTGGTTTTGATCAGTAATGCTGGTCTTCAGGAGAGTGTGCCTAGGGAGGCAGAAGGATGTCCCCCAAGGTGAGGTCTGTCTTGGAAGCTGTGAGTGACATTGTTTTGGCTAGGCAAGGGGCATGTGAGCATTTTCTCTTCCTCTTTTGTGTCTGAAGTTCCTTTTATTTATTTTTTTTCTCCCCTGGCTACCTTCTGTCTTCCATGTGGGCATGTTCTTCAGGGAAGGTGGTCTCTATTCCCAAGGAAGTGGCATCGTTGGTCCAAACCAACCTTGTTTTCTTGTTCCCCTTCCTTCATGATTGGCTTATGCACAGCCCAAGAAATTCTGACAAAGAATGTGTGCTGGGGCTTCTGGCAAAGGTTTTCCTCGTTGATTGGAAGAAGAAGAAGAGGGAAGAACAACCCCTTGACTGTCTCTGGATACTGTTGTGAGAAGGAAAATGCTGCCTGGGGCTTGAGCAGCCATTTTGTGGCCATGAGGAGGCTCATAGGTTGAGCACAGCAGAAAGACGCTGGGCTTTCCTGATAGAACAGAGCTGCTGAAATCAACCCAGTCTGAGGCTGCCTCATTTTATTATGTGAGATAATAACAATTCTTCAGAGTTTAAAGTTAGATGAATTGGCAGGGTCTATTTCTTGTTACTGCATGTTCCATAAAAAGAGAGATGGAGATGTACCTTGGAGGCCTGAGGAGGGAGGCTCTGAGGAAAGCGAGAGACGGAGACCAGAGAAAGAAGGCTAGAAACTGGAATGTTGCTCTAGGAAGAGCCGCTGTGAGTGGCCTGACCTTTCACAGAGCATAGTGACTAAAACCGTGGACTAGGGGCAGAGTTGCTCACTTTCCAGTTCCGCATTCACCGCTTCCTAGCCCTGTCACGGTTATGCCCCAATAATGGGTCCGTGATTAAAGGAGCGAGACTGATACAAAGCGAAAGGTCAAGCAAAGCTTTTATTTCGCGCCAAGCATCAAGAATCTAACTGGGGGCGCCTGGGTGGCTCAGTGGGTTAAGCCTCTGCCTTCAGCTCAGGTCGTGGTCCCAGGGTCCTGGGATCGAGCCCCACATTGGGCTCTCTGCTCAGCGGGGAGCCTGCTTCCTCCCCTCTTTCTCTCTGCTTATCTGTGATCTCTATCTGTCAAACAAATAAATAAAAAAATGAAAAAAAAAAAAAAAGAATCTAACCGAACGTTCGGGGACACACCTCTTACAAGAGAGGGCAACCTTCTCTGTTTCACAGACTAGCTTTTAAGGGCAAAGGCCATGCGGTCGGGCCTGGCCATGCACAGGTGGCCAATGAGATTGTAACACACACAGGAAACTCCACAGTGATGCTAGGTGACCAATTGAGTTACAATTTACCCTAGTGGACATTTGAACCAGCCTATTACACCTTGATTGGGCGCCCAAAGGGTGAGGCCCATACTCCTTGGTAACCAGGGAGACAGTATGCATCCCCCCACTGATCAGATGTCTCCACCTGGCCTGACCCACCTTTGTATCTGGGCTTTGTTACCTGAAGCTGGTTTCTGGGACTTGTCTCCAAGTAAATCCCCTGGGGGAAGAGGAGTAGGGACAGTTTCTAAATAGGTCCTTACATCACCTTGGGCAAGTTGCTTGATGCCAGTTTCCTTACCTGTAAAACAAGAGCATAGTAGTACTACTCTACAGGATGCAAGAAAATTAAATTAATAATGTGACGGACGTAGCAGTATCTGTGGGCAGTATGTAGCCCATGATAAGTAGAACACAAATATTAGCCATGAGAGGAGTAGCATCTAAAGACCAGTGCCAATTTTTTCCCTTTGTATGTTGTAATTCCCCTTCGTAAAGAAATTAGACTTTTTATTTGAAGATAATTATAGATCTATATGCTTTTATAAGAAAAAATGGAAACCCCAAGTACCATGTATCGGGCTTCTCCCAATTACAACATTTTGCAAGACTATATTTCTTAAAAAAAGATTTATTTATCTATCTATTTATTTAAGATTTTATTTATTTATTTGATAGAGATCACAAGTAGGCAGAGAAGCAGGCAGAGAGAGAGGAGGGAGCAGGCTCCCCGTCCAGCAGAGAGCCAGATGCAGGGCTCGATCCCAGGACCCACCCAGGTGCCCGGTTCATTCATTTTTATTCCTGAAGAATAGGCCATGGTGTGGCTATTCCAGAGATTGTTCAGCTATTTATCCAGTGAAAGACATTTAGGTTATTTCCAGGTTCTGACTAACATGAATAAAGCTGCTGTAAACATTTGGGTAGAGATTTTTGTGTGCGCATAAATTTTCATTTCTCTGGGACGAATGCCCAAAAGTGCCATTGCTGGGGTCATATAGCTGGTGCATATTTAGTTTTTTAAGAGACTGCCAAAGTGTTTCCAGAATGGCCATAACATTTTACATTCTCACCAGCAACGTGTGTTTCTTCACCACCTTGCCAACATTTGGTGTTGTCACTGTTTTTGATTTTAGTCATTCTCCTAGGTGTGTGGTGATATCTGACTGTGGTTTTAATTTGCATTTCCCTCATGGTGAATGATATTAGACTTCCTTTCCTGGGCTTATTTGCCATCTGTATATTCTCTTCATATAAAGTATCTCCATATCTTTTGCTCATTTTTCTAATTGGATTGGTTTTTGTTTGTTTGCTTTTTTACTATTGAGTTTTGAGAGTTCTTTATGTATTCTGGATACTAGTCCTTCATTGGATATGTGGTTTGCAAATATTTTCTCTCAATCTGTAGGTACCAGTCTTTTTTTGGGGGGGGGGGTGAAGTTTTATTTATTTATTTATTTGACACAGAGAGAGAGAGAGAGAGAGATCACAAGTAGGCAGAGAGGCAGGCAAAGGGGGAGGGGCAAGCAGGCTCCCTGCTGAGCAGAGAGCCCAATGTGGGGCTTGATCCCAGGACTCTGGGATCATGACCTGAGCTGAAGGCAGAGGCTTTAACCCACTGAGCCAACCAGGCACCCTGGTACCAGTCTATCTTTTTGTCCTTTTAATAAGGTCTCAAGACTCTGCTTCAATATTTCAGAAGATGATTCTTGGAAGGGAGGAAGCTGGAACTTGAATTTTAGATAATGAGCACTTAATTAATGCAGTGTGTTCATAGTAACAGATGGGAGCCAGGAATGCACAGTGGAAAGGGAGAATGGAGGGGAACAGGGCATTTATGTTCTCCCTGACCCTAAGGACACAGAATTGGGAATTATCCCTAGTGAGAGCTCCCATTTGAGGGTGCTAAGATGGACTGCACTTGGGAAAACCATCTCTTGGCAGCAGCCAAGAAGAGAAAGAAAAGTAGAAAGAGTTGAAGAAAGGACCCAAACTCTTCAGAATTAAAAAACTACCAAGAGAAGATCAGGATATCCCCCTTACCTCTCATCAATGAGGACATTTGTATCTCAAATAGTAAGAACTGCAGAAGTTCAGAGAAGATTTAGATGGCCCGGAACATCAAGGTTGCTTGGCCAGTTGCCTCCGTTTGAAGATGGAATACCAAGCGTAGGAAAATGGATTCTGTCCCTCATCTTTCTCAATACACGTGTTTCTGGGACAAAGAGAGAGAGGAGAGATTCTTGAAAAGGAGAAATTAAAAAGTTTAAAATAGAGCTGGCAGAAGTGAGGGAGAAGGAAATGTCGAGAAAGATCTAGCAGCTTGGGGGGTGGTCATCACTGCAGATTTGAAAACTTAGCCTCTCAGTGGGGATGTTGGAGATGTTTCTGTCTGGAAAATGAGGGTTTCTGTAAAGTGGGGAGCATAATTATTCACTGGGCATGAAGTCCTTTTAAAGGAGAAATAATGTCACATTTAAGGTCTTTTGATTTTATTTATTTACTTGACAGAGAGAGATCACAAATAGGCAGAGAGGCAGGGAGAGAGAGAGGAGGAAGCAGGCTCCCTGCTGAGCAGAGAGCCCAATGCGGGACTCGATCCCAGGACCCTGAGATCATGACCTGAACCGAAGGCAGTGGCTTAACCCACTGAGCCACCCAGGCACCCAAATAATCTGCTTTTCTTATTGTAAAAGTAGGACATGTTCGACTGAGTAATAACAGCATTGTTGAATCACTATATTGTATACCTGAAACTAATAGAGCGCTATGTTAGCTATGATGGAATTATCATTAAAAACTTTAAAAAAATCAAATAAATAAAAATTTTACAAAATGCCCTCTCCCCCAAACATGGAGCACCTTTCCTTAAAGAAAACATGGAAACTACTAACAAGGAAAAAAGAAAATCAGAAGAAAGGAAAAGAAATTACTCCTAATTCTACTACACTACCAAAGCTGTTTTACATTACTTCCATTATTTCACACTATTTTTTAAAACATGCTACAAAGCTCACATTTTGTGTCCAGCTTTTTATTTTCCCTTTTCCATTATATGACAATTTTCCTTGTTATTAGAAACTTTCGGTCAATGTAATTTTTAATGCTACTTCATAATATATCAAGCAGCTGGACTATAATTTCCTGAATAAATCATTCCCATTAGTTGGACAATTAGCTTGTTTCCAGTTTCTGTCTATTAAAATTAATGTTTCGATGAAAGCTGCTACGAGAATACCCACAGTCACTATTCACTGAGCACTTACTGCGCAAAGTGGTTCACAGCCCTCATTTATTTGATTCTCCGAACAACCCTGCCAGGCAGACATGATTGTGGCTTGTTCCCCCTTTCTTTTTATTATTAAATTATAAAAATACAATGTGTCTCTATAAAAGCAATTCAAGCAAAACTAAAGGGATCTAATAGGAAAAGGCTTGTGATACATGTACCAGCCAAGAAACACCAATGATTGCTGGAAAACCACTAGAAACCAGGGAGAGGCCCTTAAGAATTCCTCCCCCCCACCCCCGCAATGAAACATACACATTTCAGAGGGAACATGGTCCTGCCAACACCTTGATTTCAGACTTCAACTTCCAGAGCTGTTAAACGATACATTTTTGGGTTTTAAAAAATACATTTGTCTATAAAGCCACCCAGTTTGTTGTACTCTGTGAAAGTTGTTCTAGAAAACTAAAACCCATGCAAACTTCCAGAACTAGTATGGGACAGAGCTGGAATTTAAAGTCAGGTAAGTGAGACCTCAAAGCCAGTGCCCTTAATCAAACAGGATTATTATTATTGTTTTTTGTTTGTTTGTATGTTTTGTTTTTGTTTTTTAAAAAAGCAAACACCTATATAATGCAGATCCTATGCCAGGCTCCGTTGGAGGCACTTCACACTGATTTCTCAGAAGTAGGCATTTCCCCACTATGTGGTTGAGGGATTCCGTCCTGGAATTAGCCGGCGGCGTCCACTAGGGGGCAGGCCCGCACCTTTGTGTACAGCAAGGACAAGAACCCAGAAGGCGGGAGGCCTACCATCTGGCAGTTCCCTCTGCACAAATTGCCTAGAGCTTTGGTCCACTCAAGCCAGGACGGCCTCTCAAGACGGGGATGCTCATTCTAGAAGCACAGAAGCTTCTGGATTCTCTGAGGGAGGGAGGACCAGGCACCTGGAGGCATGGGCAGTCTGGTCTCTAGGGAGCTCTGCCTTGGGGTAAGGAACATGTCAGCTGTTTCTCCTCCAAACAGATCTTGACTCCATTTTCACTCAGCCACCTTCTGAGGAGTCAGGGAGTCAACATTTGTGTTACAGGTGCCATCTGGGGGGCATGGAGGTCCAACTGTTCCCCTTTCTCTGGAATTGACTCAGCAGCCGCATCTGGACCTCCCCACCCTATACCCCGGTCCACTGTGGAGCCTGAGGTTTTGGCCGCAGTGCGGTGACGGTGGTAAGGAGAAGTCCCTGCATTCTTGCTGCTGAGTCTGTCCTGACTGCGTTTCTTGGTCATTCCGTTCTTCCTCGGATTCTGTCAGTCCCCAGCCAAGACTTTTTACTTCTTACAGTTTCCCCGCTCTTTTAAAGCTAGGCAGAGCGAGCATCAACTACTTACAGAAGAACAAAAGCAAAAACCTGAATTAAAAACATGAATCAATGGGGCGCCTGGGTGGCTCAGTGGGTTAAGCCTCTGCCTTCGGCTCAGGTCATGATCTCAGGGTCCCAGGGTGGAGCCCCAGCTCAGCGGGGAGCCTGCTTCTCCTCCCCCTGCTTGTGCTCACTTGCTTCCTCTCTCTCTCTCTCTCTCTGTCACATAAATAAAATCTTTAAAAATAAAAAAAATAGGGCACCTGGGTGGCTCAGTGGGTTGGGCCGCTGCCTTTGGCTCAGGTCATGATCCCAAGATCCTGGGATCGAGTCCCACATCGGGCTCTCTGCTCAGCAGGGAGCCTGCTTCCCTCTCTCTCTCTCTACCTGCCTCTCTGCCTACTTGTGATCTCTGTCTGTCAAATAAATAAATAAAATCTTTTAAAAAAATAAATAAAAATAAAAATAAAAAATAAAATCACGAGGGCAAGAAATAGATAAAAAATAATAAATTCATAAGAACAACCTGCACACAGAAAAGAGCCTAACTGCTTCGTAGGTTCTTTATCCGTATCCTTTGTCAAGGCTGCAGGAATTCACTAGAAATGATATCACACAAAACCGGGGGAAGAGGAACGCGGGAGAGCGACACGGAGCTGAACTTCCCTTTCATAGCAACGGAGACGGGAGACGATAAGCTTCAGGTTGATAACTCAAGACAGAGGTAGAACCGCATCATGTCAAATCACAGCATTACCACCGCAGTTAAAACAAGAGAAGCTTGTCTGAGAAGCGAGAGGGGCTTTGCCACATCTTGCTAAACACTGTGGAGCCTCTCATCCTTGTTTTAATTAATCAATTAATTAATTAATTAATTTTTAAAGATTTTATTTATTTATTTGACAGAGATCACAAGTAGGCAGAGAGGCAGGCAGAGAGAGAGAGGAGGAAGCAGGCTCCCTGCTGAGCAGAGAGCCCAATGGGGGGACTCGATCCCAGGACCCTGAGATCATGACCTGAGCCGAAGGCAGAGGCTTAACCCACTGAGCCACCCAGGTGCCCTCATCCTTGTTTTAATTTGCATTCCCTCAGTTGTGCATGAGAAGGACTATGTTCTCCTGTGCTTATATGTCATTCGTTTTTCTTTTTTTTCTGTGAATTGCCTTTTTATGTTCCTTCAGGCTTCGTGGAAATTCTCTCCCCTCCTGCTCGGTACTTGCTTTTTCTCATCGGATCTTGTTATTGCTCAGCTCCCTGCTGTGGGCTATTTTTGGCACCTTAGGTCAGATCGACTTTAAGTTCTCCGTTCCCCTTCCTCCTGCTCCTGTCCTCCCCTCTTCCTCCTAGACCCGTTTGAATTGGGAAACGCCTGCTGATAGTGCTGGCTCGCGCGCTTTCTTCCCTGTCCCACTGTGGAGAGGGGGGACAGGTCCGTGGTGCTGATAGACCTTCCATCAGTGTTCAATATGAAATGACCTTCTCTGTCTTGTTCGGTGCCTTATATTTCTGAACACCCCCGCGCCCCCAGACCTTCTGCAGACCCTCTGCATTCTCCGGTGGCCTTAGATTTTTGGAGCAAAAGCCAAGAAAATCTTGGTGGAGGCGTCCTGCTCTTCACGTCTGCCACAGACCTCGTCTGGGGCCAGGACTCCCAAAGCTGGCTCTCTGCTTGGGTGCGGGAAAGACAAGGAAAAGCCAAAATCAGATTTGACCATGTTTGTATGAACACAGAAATGGTTCTGGAAGAAACTGGGCCTAATACTTGTCAGTGTTGCCTTGGGGGAGGGGATTTTCTTTCTTTTTTGACATTGTGTTTTTTTTTTTTAATTAAAGATTCACTTATTTATTCCAGAGAGAGAGAGAGAGAGAGAGAGAAAGAGCGGGGAGCAAGCGGGGCCAGAGGCAGAGGGAGAGGGAGAGTCTCAAGCAGACTTCTCCGTGAGTGAGCATGGGAGCCGGATGCAGGGCTTGATCTCAAGACCCTAGGATCAGATGTGAGCCGAAACCAAGAGTCCAAGGTTTAACCAACTGTGCCACCAGGTGCCCCTGCCATGTCATTTTAAAAATTAGGATTATGGGTGAGTTTTACTTTCTTTCCCTCCTCTCAGACACCTCCATCCTCTCAATATTTGATAAGTATTTATAAAATTAAATTATAATTAAATCATAAAATTTAAATATTTATAAAAAATAATAATATGGTGAAATTCAAAGAGTCACAAAGTACTCATCATGAAAATGAAGTTTCTCTTTTAGCTGTATCCCCAAAGGCTGCCACTTATATCACTTGCTTTTTTTTTTTTTTAAAGATTTTATTTATTTTTATTTGAAAGACAGAGTTCACAAGCACACAGAGAGGCAGGCAGAGAGAGAGGAGGAAGCAGGCTCCCTGCTGAGCAGAGAGCCCGATGCGGGGCTCCATCCCAGGACCCTGAGACCACGACCTGAGCCGAAGGCAGAGGCTTAACCCACTGAGCCAGCCACGCACCCTGTCACCCTTTACTCTTTTTATACTAGTGAGTGTATCACATGCAGACTTTTATGCTCCCCACAGTATATCTCGGAAATTCTTTAACATTGGAGCCTGTAAAGATCCACCTCATTTTTAAAAAATGGCTTTGTAGGGGCCCTTGGGTGGCTCAGTCAAACCTTTGACTGTTGGTTTCGGCTAAGGTCATGGTCTCAGGGTTGGGAGATCAAGGCTTGCATTGGGCCTGCACTCAGCGGGGAGTCTGCTTGAGATTCTCTCTCTCCCTGTGCCCCTCACCCCTCACTCTCTCTCTAAAATAAACAAAGCTTTTTAAAAATGGCTTTGTAATACTCTTTTTTTGGTTTTGTTTTGTCTTGTTTTTAAGTAGGCTCCACACCCAGCATGGAGCCCAACGTGGGACTTGACTTACGATCCTGATATCAAGACCTGAGCTGAGATCAAGAGTTGACACTTAACTGACTAAGCCACACAGACACCCCCTTTTTAAAACTTATTCCTTTTTAAAAAAATTTTTTTTAAAAATATTTTATTTATTTATTTGTCAGGGATAGAGGAGAGAGAGCGAGCGAGCATAGGCAGACAGAGAGGCAGGCAGAGGCAGAGGGAGAAGCAGGCTCCCTGCCAAGCAAGGAGCCCGATGTGGGACTCGATTCCAGGACACTGGGATCATGACCTGAGCCGAAGGCAGCTGCCTAACCAACTGAGCCACCCAGGTGTCCCACTTATTCCTTTTTAAAAAACGTTATATTCTTATATGGAAGTTCTGTAGCATAATGAACGAACTCTCTTCCCATTGGCTGGGGAAGACTATTTTCATTGTTTTTTTGCTACTGCAAACAATAACCCAAAAAAATAACCCACAGCAAACATCTTTTCTCAGATTTGGGACTATGTCTGGGGTTAATTCTTTTTTTTTTTTTAAGATTTTATTTATTTATTTGACAGACAGGGATCACAAGTAGGCAGAGAGGCAGGCAGAGAGAGAGAGGGGAGGAAGCAGGCTCCCTGCTGAGCAGAGAGCCTGATGCGGGACTCGATCCCAGGACCCTGAGATCATGACCTGAGCCGAAGGCAGAGGCTCAAACCACTGAGCCACCCAGGTGCCCCTTGGGGTTAATTCTTGAAACTAGGGTTCCCGGGTCGAAGGTGTTTTTGTTTTGCTTTTTGACGCTTCTGATTTTTAATAGCATATAATTTCCTCCCAAAGAAGTTGTATCAATGTGTGCTCACATCAGCAATGTGTGCAGGTGTCTGTGTCTTTATGTGCAGGTGTCTTTATGCTTCCTTTTCAAACTAATCTCCAGTCATGCTTTTTAATCTTGTCTGTCTGTTGGCTGAGACTGGTATCTTGCTGTGTTTCTTTAATCAGTGGCAAGACTGATCATTTTTTTTTTTTAAGTAGGCTCCATGCCCAGTGTGGAGCCCAACGTGAGGCTTGAACTCATGACCCTGAGATCAAGACCCGAGCTGAGATTAAGAGTCAGATGTTTAACTTACTTAGCCACCCAAGCACTGTTCATCTTTTTATGTTTATAAACCACATGGATTTCTTTTCTTGTGAACTACCTACTCTTGGCCTTTGTCAACACTGTTTTGCTGTTGGGTTTTTGGTCTTCCTCTTATTGATTTTTATTTTTTATTATTTATTTTTTTAGAGAGGGATGGGGAGGGGCAGAGAGAATCTAAAGCAGCACTTGATCCCCAGACCTGAGATGGTGATCTGTGCTGAAATCAAGAGTTAGATGCTGGGACACGTGGGGGGCTCAGTTGATTAAACGTCTGCCTTTGGCTCAGGTCATGATCCCAGGGTGCTGGGGATGGAGCCCTGCATCCGGGTCCCTGCTCAGCAGGGAGCCTGCTTCTCTCTGCCAGCTGCTCCCACTGCTTGTGCTTGCTCGCTCTTTCTCTCTCTCTCTCTCTGACAAATAAATAAATAAAATCTTAAAAAAAAAAAGAATTTCCTTAAATAAAAGGGGAGTCAAATGCTTAACCATCTTAATCAAATGCTTAACCACCCAGGCACCCCCCCTCTTCTTAATTTTTAAAGGTGTTTCTATGGGGCGCCTGGATGGCTCAGTGCGTTAAGCCGCTGCCTTCGGCTCAGGTCATGATCTCAGGGTCCTGGGATCGAGTCCCGCATCGGGCTCTCTGCTCAGCAGGGAGCCTGCTTCCTCCTCTCTCTCTGCCTGCCTCTCTGCCTGCTTGTGATCTCTCTCTGTCAAATAAATAAATAAAATCTTAAAAAAAAAAAGTCTTTCTATGTTAGGAAAATTAGCTCATGCTTTGCTACATATGTTGTGAATATTTTTCCTAATTTGCAGTTTGTTTTTTTATTGTTTAGTATCTTTCTTTTTTTGTACTGTGGAGGTTTACTTTTTTTTTTTTTACTTATTGACACTTATCAGTCTTTCTAAGAAAGCCCTTCTTTCTTCCAAGATTATAAAAAATTTTCCCATTTCTCTATTCTAGTAGCTTCATTTTAAAAATGTTTATTATTATTATTATTTAATTTTAACATTTTGCTCTACCTCAAAATAATTTGACATCAAGAATGAGGTAGGGGAGGGGCGCCTGGGTGGCTCAGCGGGTTAAAGCCTCTGCCTTTGGCTCAGGTCATGATCCCAGGGTTCTGGGATCAAGCCCCACATCGGGCTCTCTGCTCTGCAGGGAGCCTGCTTCCTCCTCTCTCTCTCTCTCTCTGCCTGCCTCTCTGACTACTTGTGATCTCTGTCTGTCAAATAAATAAATAAAATCTTAAAAAAAAATGAGGTAGGGGGATGCCTGGGTGGCTTAATTGGTTAAGCAGCTGCCTTTGGCTCAGGTCATGATCCCAGCATCCTGGGATCGAGTCCCACATCGGGCTCCTTGCTCGGCAGGGAGCCTGCTTCTCCCTCTGCCTCTGCCTGCCACTCTGTCTGCCCGTGCTCGCTCGCGCTCCCTCTCTCTCTCTGATAAATAAATAAAATCTTAAAAAAAAAAATGAGGTAGGAACCCACTCAACCTGACACCATTTTTAATTTGGATGACTATCTACATCTGGAACTATATTTTGGTAACTCTATCTTTTCCCCCATTTACCTGAAATGCCTTTTTAAAACTTATTTTATTTTATTTTAATTTTTTTTAAATAAAAATATTTTATTTATTTATTTGACAGAGATCACAAGTAAACGGAGAGGCAGGCAGAAAGAGAGGAGGAAGCAGGCTCCCCATGGAGCAGAGAGCCTGATATGGGGCTTAGTCCCAGGACTCTGGGATCATGACCTGAGCTGAAGGCGGAGGCTTTAACCCACTGAGCCACCCAGGCACCCCTGAAATGCCTTTAAAAAAAAAAAAAAGATTTTATTTATTTATTTGACAGACAGAGATCACAAGTAGGCAGAGAGGCAGGCAGAGAGAGAGGAGGAAGCATGCTCCCTGCTGAGCAGAGACCCCCCCCCCCCCGCCAATGTGGGGCTCGATCCCAGAACCCTGGGATTATTATCTGAGCCGAAGGCAGAGGCTTTAACCCACTGAGCCACCCAGGTGCCCCTGAAATGCCTTTTTTATTCCATATAGAGGCTCAGTAAGACGGATACCAGCAGACAGTCTTGGTCAACTAAACTGACACGCTGGCCAGTTCTTCATTTTTCTTGCTGATGTTGTTGTCTTTCAAGAAGGTAGAGGAAGTATCTAGAGGAACCGTTGACTTGGGCCAAATTCTGGCCAACTAGGCGGAACAAACTGGTGAGGGGAAGTGACAGGAGCCCTGGTAGAAAGTGACTGTGTCATTCTCGATACTCTGTCTGCCTCCCACCACTTTGGTTAACCCCCAGCTCCATCCAGCCCAGCTGGGAACATCCCTTGTGGCCAGCATCCCTGACAGCTTGGTTCTATCTCTAGCAACAGGAAGTCTCACAAGTAAGTTCCGCAAACACACCCTGCTCTTTCTTGCCTTCATTTCTTTGGAGATGCTCTTCCCTCCATTTGCAAGACTTTCTCCCACTTTGCCTAGCTAACTATTTATCCTCCCTGGGTCAGTTTCAAGGTTGCCTCCAACGTAAAGTCTTCCCTGATATCCTAAGTGAGAAGGTCCTTAGTACCTCCTACCCTTCCTTAGTCTTTATCGAAGACTGATGGGGGACGGAAGGATGGGAAAGCCACTCACATTCCAGAAACCTGATGTTCTGGAAAGTGGCCTGGGGTAGATCCCCAGTAAATATTATTTTCATAGTCTTATCTACCTAGGACCAGGACCGGCTATATAATTTGGGGGGACCAGTGTGGAATGGAACAGCAAGGTGCCCTTGTTCATTGATTACAACATTCAAGATGGTGACAACAGAGCATTAAACCAAGTCTGGGGGCATCTGGGTGGCTCAGTGGGTTAAAGCTTCTGCCTTCAGCTCAGATCATGATCTCAGGGTCCTGGGATCGAGCCCCACATTGGGCTCTCTGCTCAACAGGAAGCCTGCTTCCCCCCTCTCTCTGCCTGCCTCTCTGCCTACTTGTGATCTCTATCCATCAAATAAATAAATCCCTTCTGAGAGCAGAATCCTTTGAGACTGTATGCATCACATTGGCCTTGCAGCACATTGAATATTGGCCCTCAAAAAGACATGTCCTTGTGCAAATGCATGGCCCCTGTGAATGTGACTGTACTTGGAAAAATGGTCTTTGTAGGCATAGCTAAGTTAGGGATCTTGAAGTGAAAAGTTCACCTGGATCACTTGGGTAGACCCCAAATCCAGTGACGTGTTCTAAGAGATACCCAAGGTAGGTGAGCCAGACAGGGAAGAGAAGGGAGAAACCGAGAGGAGAAGCCAATGTGACTGTGGAGGCAGAGATGGAAGTGATGTGGTCACAAACCAAGGAAGCCAAGGAACTCCGGCAGCCACCAGCTGGAAGAGGCGAGGAAGGATCTTGCCTACAGTCTCCAAGAGCGTGGTCCTGCCAACACCTTGATTTCCACCTTCTTTTCTCCAGGATGATGAGAGAATACATTTCTAGTTTAGCCTAACCCAGTTTGTGGTCATTTGTTATATTAGGAAACAAATATATATATATATATAGAGAGAGAGAGACATCTCTCTCTCTATATATGTCCAGCTTTGCTCACGACAACATTGAAATCATGGGGAAAGGGAAGCCCTCTCTTCCTTGGGGTTACAAAAGCAGTAGAACTATGCTCAGAGCTGCCAAGGCCCCTCCATGGGCAGATCCTACCTGAAGATAAAACCAACCCAGGAAAGTACAGCCAAGAGACAAAGAGAACGATTCTTTTATTTATTTATTTTTTTGGTAAGATTTTATTTATTTATTTGACAGAGAGATCACAAGTAGGCAGAGAGGCAGGCAGAGAGAGGACGAAGCAGACTCCTTGCTGAGCAGAGAGCCTGATGCGGGGCTCCATCCCAGGACCCTGAGATCAAGACCTGAGCTGAAGGCAGAGGCTTAACCCACGGAGCCACCCAGGTGCCCCCGAAAGAGAACAATTCTTAAGGACATGGTTGGAAAACCTGGATCAAACTGTGTCTGAAGATAATGCTATCCTTGGAGGTTTTAGTTATTTGAGCCTAAAAATCCTACAAAATCAAGTCCTCTACTCAGATAAATTCAACTTTTGTAACTTGCAACTGAAAGAGTTCGAGTCAATACTCAGATTTCAGGCAACTGAGAAGAACGTTATCCAGCAGGCTTGGAAAGGAAGCTCCCTCAAGAAAACTGAAAAATGCTCACAAATGGCCAGTAAGAATAAAGAGGCGGGAGAGAGGGAGAAGCACCAGTGGAGGAGTGTGAATACAAAAGGAGCCCTCTAGGGGAAGCTAAATTTGAAAGTTAAATTATTTATTTTTAGTAATCTCTATGCCCAACGCAGGGTTCAAACTCCCAACCCCAAGATCAAGAGTCCCACGTTCCTCTGACTGAGCCTGTCAGGTGCTCCTGACAATCTCTTCTCTAGAAGAGACACCCAGTGGTGTTTGTTTGTTTGTTTTTGCTTTTTTGGTTGTTGTTTAGATTCCACATGTGAGATCAGACAGTATTTATCTTTCTGTAACTTGCTTCACTTAGCATAATGCCATCAAGCCCCATCTATGTTACTGTAAGTGCAATATTTCCTTCTTTTTATAGCTGAATATTCCACTGTGTATATGTAAATGTGTGTATTATGTGTGTGTGTGTGTGTGTGTGTGTGTATCCATACACATTGTATCGATTCACCCGTCGATAGACACTTATCACATATGTGTTTCTGTATGCTGTTCTGTCCTGTGGGTTTGTATCCCTCTGCCAACAGGACACCATCTTAATAAGTTTATAAAAATGTTTGAAACTGGATAGGGGGCCAAGTGGCGTCAAGACAGTGAGCTCCATGGGGGCGTCTGGGTGGCTCAGTGGGTTGAAGCCTCTGCCTTTGGCTCAGGTCATGATCCTGGGGTCCTGGGATCGAGCCCCAAGTCGGGCTCTCTGCTCAGTGGGGAGCCTGCTTCCTCCTCTCTCTCTCTCTCTGCCTGCCTCTCTCCCTCCTTGTGATCTTTCTGTCAAATAAATATATAAAAATCTTTAAAAAATAATTATAACACTATTAAAAAAAGAAGAAGAAGACAGTGAGCTCCTTCAAGACCAGGGCTGTTTCTCACTTCTTATCCTTGGGTTTTCTAAGTGAAACGTAGTCATCTTCTAAGTAAAACATTTTCTAGTACGGCTGAATTTTAGAGGACGTGTCCAGAGGATGGGAAGAAGGACAAACAAGCAAAGATACTGACCAGGCGGGAAGTGAATCATGGACAGGCGTGCCAGGGCTTCTAGAACCTTCTCAGAGCTGAAGCGACAACAGCTGAGGGACCACAAGGACAGTCCCTGGACTATGTCGGAGCGTAATGCCAAGGGGGAGGGGGACTCCCTGATGCTGGGTTGTATGGAAGGAGAAAGGAAAGGAATTTGATCACTCTGGGTGCCTCCTACAGGTGGAATCTTATGGCTGTTGTCGTTTTGTGACTGGCTCATTTCACTTAGCCTCATGCCCCGGTGATGGGATTTCCTGCCTTTCTCACCCTGAATCATCTTCCACTGTCTGCATACCACACGTTCCCCTGTTGACGGGCATTTGGGTTGCCTCTGCTTTTTAGCCGCAGTGAATGCAGCTGCTATGAATATGGGTGTGCGAAATATCACTCTGATGGCCTGCTTTCAGACTCGCAGGTGGGATTTCTGGATCATACGGTAATTCCGTTTCTAATTTTTATTTTATTTTGTTATTTTTTAAAAAGATTTTATTTATTTATTTGACACAGAGAGATCACAAGTAGGCAGAGAGGCAGGCAGAGAAAGAGAAGGGGAAGCAGGCTCCCGGCTAAGCAGAGAGCCCGATGCGGGGCTTGATCCCAGGACCCCGAGATCATGACCTGAGCCGAAGGCAGTGGCTTTAACCCACTGAGCCACCCAGGAACCCCCCCCCCCCCATTTAATTTTTAAAGGAAGTTTCATGCTGTTTTCCACAGCAGCTGCACCATTTTACATTCCCACCAACAGTGCACAAGTGTTCCAGTTTCTCCACATCCTCACCAACACTTGTTATTTTCTATTCATTTTTATTTTATTTTTTAAAAGGATTTTATGTATTTATTTGAGAGAGAGAGAGAGAGGGGATCGGGGGAGGGGCAGAAGGAGAGGGAGAAGCAGATTCTCTGCTGAGCACACAGGCTGATGTGGGGCTCAATCCTGCAACTCTGGGATCATGACCTGAGCCAAAGGCAGATGCTTAACTGACTGAGCCACCCAGTGACCCCAAGTTTTTCAAGTTTTTTAGTTTCAAGAAACTGCCATACTCTTTTCCAGAGTGGATCTACCATTTTTAAGTCCCACCAGCTATGCATGAGTGACCCTTGTTATTTCTGGACTCCATATAATATATTTTACTAAGATTTTACTTCTTTATTTATCTGAGAGAGAACGAGAAAGAGAGAGCATGTGTGAATGGGGGAGGAGGGAGGAGCAGAGAGAGAGGGACAAGCAGACTCCACGCTAAGTTCAGAGCCCGAGGCAGGATTCGATCCCACCACCCAAGACCGTGACCTGAGCCGAAAACAAGAGTTGAACACTCAACTAACTGAGCCACCCAGGTGTCCCCAATGATCTGCATTTTAGAGATGAGAAAACTGATCCGTGGCACCTCTCCAGGTTTAAAAAAAAAAAAAAAAATCACCGGTTGAAGGTTAAGGTTGAGAATCCTTCTCATCTCATTTGCCGTCCCGAGGCTAGCACCCCTCATAGTTCCAAGACGGCTGGAGTTGTAGTCGTCACAGTAACCGAGTGCGAAAGTGGCCATACTACTTTTTAGCTGCTCCGGTAGCTAGATTTTGAGGACTCTTCGCTACGTAGCGCAAACTAACTGGTGGAGTCACCTACAGGCAGAACAATGTGAAGTCCAAGGGAGAGGGACCCTCTTGATACTGTATCTGTTCTCAGCAGCGAGGAATGAATGTTGCCTTATGTATCATTGGCTAGAGCCTCCCCCCATGCCATTCCTAACAATGAGAGTGGAAGCACCATGATTGACTTGGAAAACCACAGGGACCTGGCAGAGAAGAGTAGATTATCCTCCAAATAGGATTCTGCCAAAGAACACAGAAGCCTTCCGTCTTTTTGGCAGAGCTGTACATGGAGGAGGGACAGTGAGAGAAGGGGCAGTGGATTTTCTGGGGGCATACAGTAGGCATCTACTAGAGATAGACCCCCAGTAACCATGCTTTCAGATTCTCTTCATCCTCCCCACCTCCAGCTGTGGCTGGTGGGACCAGGGACGCCCTAGGCCAGAAAGTTGAGTCAATGAGAATCTCATTCTAGGTGTTTGGAAATAAGACTTTTGATAGCACCTGTTGGGGGGTATGTGTGGAAGTGGTATCCAGTACTTGGGGGAGATGTGAGGAGGCCATATTTCACAAGTGGGAGTTGCAAGAGAGAGAGAGAAAGAGAAATCTGGTTAACATTTAGAAAATTTTTTTCTCGATCATCCTTCCTGGGGACTGGCAAGATTGCTGGTCTCGGCTTCATGAGACACCTCTGTAATTCCCATAGTAATTTCCTCTGCATTTGCCTGAGCTGCCCCTAATGAGCTTCTGTCACTCACAATAAAACTGTTTTTAACACCCTGTTCCTAGGAAAAGATGCCCAACCTTACTCATAGTAAGATAAATGCAAATTAAAATTACACTCAGATACCATTTATCATGTATCAGATTGGCAAAAAGAGAAAGGCCTCATTTTTTGGGGGAAAGCTGTGAAGAAGCCGGTGCTGTCATCATGACTGGTGCGGGTGCCAAAGGTGGTAACCCCGTAAGCAGGGCGAGCTGGCGACATCCATCAGCCCGGGAAATGCACTTAACCCTTTGACCTAGCAATCCTCAGCTCAGGGATTTACTATACAGATGCACAGATGTGGGGAGGAAGTGATGTCTGTACGACAGCACTGATTTTTTTTTTTAAGTTTATTTATTTATTTATTTATTTATTTATTTTGAGTAATCTTTACATCCAACATGGGGCTCAAACTCACGCCCCCGAGATCCGGAGCCTCACCCTCTTCCAGCTGAGCCAGCCGAGCACCCCTGTCCTAGATCATTTATTACAGCACCATTTGTAATAATAAAAAAAAAAAGGTTTGGGGACAGCCCAAATGTTCCCCCATGAAGGACTGGCTAAACTAGGTACATCCTTACGTGGGTACAAAGCCGCTGCAAAAATTGATGAAGTTGTCTATGCTGTAATATGGGAAGGCATCCAGAGAGCCTGTTAAGTAAAAAACAAAGTGCAGGATATTGTACAGGGTTTAGTGCCTTTTGTGTAAGGAAAAGGGGGAAAGAAGACTATGCAAGAATATGTACTGTCATTTTCTTATATTGAAACAGGGAAATCTGGTAAAGGAGGTGTAGACAGATGAACAAGAAAGTAAGAAATGAATAAATATACTTTAAAAAGGTTTTTAAATTATTTATTTTAATTAGAGAGAGAGTGCAGAGGGAGAGAGAGAGAGGGAGAGGCTGGCTCTCCACTGAGCAGGGAGCCGGACATGGGAGTGGATCCCAGGACCCTGAGGGCATGACCTAAGCCAAAGGCAGACACTTAAGTGACTGAGCCACCCAGGCACCCCAAGATGCTTTTAAAAAATTATTTCTAAGGGGGTGAAGGGAGTAGTGGGGCTAGGAGGTACACTTGTCAATGATCATTTTTTTTAAAGATTTTTAAATTTATTTTATAGAGAGAGAGCACAGGTAGGGGGAGCAACAGCAGAGGGAGAGGGGGAGAAGCAGGCTCCCTGCTGAGCAAGGAGCCCAGTGAGGGCTCAATCCCAGGACCCTGGGATCATGACCTGAGCCAAAGGCAGATGCTTAACCCACTGCGCCACCCAGGCGCCCCATCAATGATAATTTTTTAATATAATTTTGCTTTTGAAAACGGGAACATATTAACTGTTCTAAAGATGAGCAGAAGGAAAAAGTCATTTTTCAGTGAAAATATTATATTATCTTATTCTATGCTAGCCCGATGTCTGAAGAATTCAGTGGTGGGAAGAAAATGTGCTTTGTGGATGGCTTGATACTTGTTTTTTTTAAACAAAAACAAAAACAAAAAAACCACCCAAACCTAGAATGAAAAATCCTGAAACAGAGAAGGTGTGCAGTAAATTTCCCTTTGACAGGATAGTTTCTTTTGGGCTTTCTGCATTTGGCACTGTGGTTGCCTGCTAAAGCCTCCCTTCTCCAGGCTGCTCTGCATCTAGAAGCACAGTTTTATGGCTGGGTATTCTGCTCGGCCAGCTCGAGATTAAGCTGACCGGCCAAGCAGATAAAAGAACGCCAGGACGAAGAGGGATGTTGTATTAGAGATTTCTTTTTAACCTGCGGGGATCAGGTGGCCTCTTCCAGAAATGACAAAATCTATTTTCTCTTCCTCATATGTTCTCCCTGTTGGCACTCTCTCGTTATAAGAGGGAGTAAGTAAAGATTGCTGGGGGGAGGGGGAGAGGGGGGAGGAATGAGCTGGCATCTTCTCACTAATGTGGGTGGCAGGTTCTGTCAGCCCGGGGAGCTGAGTCTCATTTTGAGCTCAGTAGCACAGCCTCTGAGGTCAGACTGACAATGCAGAGGACGGTTCTTTCACTTGGTGATGGAGGGATCTTTTTTTTCTTAAAGATTATTAATTAATTTATTTGACAGAGAGAGATCACAAGTAGGCAGAGAGGGAGAGGGAGAAAGCAGGCTCCCTGATGAGCAGAGAGCCCAATGCAGGACTTGATCCCAGGACCCTAGGATCATGACCTGAGCCAAAGGCAGAGGCTTTAACCCACTGAGCCACCCAGGTGCCCCATGGAGTGACCTTGAGTGCTCACTGGACTTCTTTGCGCCTCAGTTTATGTAAAAAAAAAAAAAAACAATGAGGGGAGGGTAATGAGGTTATCTACCTACATCACTATTATGAGGATCAAACGAGTTCACCCATGACGAAAGTGGCCAACAGTGCTCAGCCCATAGGAAGCCGCCAGGAAATGCGAGCACTGAAAAGAAGACGTAATGATGGTTTTATTATTCCGTGACCTCAGGCTAAATAGGAGAGCTGGTAGGCGTGGAGAAGATCTCCGTTCTCCCACCCCCAACCAGTTTAGTGCAACCCCATGGAAGAAAAATTGAGGAGAGGTCTCTGGACGCCTCTAAGATGATACGTGTAGTTCCAGTGGCTGCGGTGTGGCGGGCGTCGTGCCCAGCCCCGAGGGAGAGAAATTGGTCAGCAGCACAGGACAGCTACTATCTTCTCTGAGGTTCTAGACTACGTGGGGGAGGTGGTCAGGTACACAGGGGTACGGCACAGGGTAAATGCAATGAGCCCGTCAATTCCGGGTGGCGTGGGGGTCCCGGGTGAGGGCCACTGAAAACCCAGGAGCCAGGAGAGACGACTTCTTCTTCTTCTTCTTCTTCTTCTTCTTCTTCTTTTAAGACTTTATTTATTTATTTGACAGACAAAGATCACAGGTAGTCAGAGAGGCAGGCAGAGAGAGAGGAGGAAGCAGGCTCCTTGCTGAGCAGAGATCCCGATGTGGTGCTTGATCCCAGGACCCTGGGGTCACGATCTGAGCCGAAGGCAAAGGCTTTAACCCACTGAGCCACCCAGGCGCCCCTCGCAGAGACTTCTTAGAGGCAGGGAGAGAAGCAGATCCCCTCTATGCGCAGTGATGACACAGTCCTCTCCCTCCCAGAGCAAAAATACTAGTAGTCATCGAACTACTGTTATCAGTAACAACGACGATAATTAAGTAACGATGTCATGACGATAATAAGTAGGGTAATACGAAATGCAACATGATTGTGTGAAATAATAATAATTTCAAGAATTAAAACATATTTAGGCTTGTTCCAAGCACATGTCGGGCATCAGCTAGCTCATCTAATCCTAGCAGCCTCTTGGTGGGTCCGCTCTGTCCGGACGAGACGTGGCCTCTCTCACCCCTGTCTCCTGCTGGCCCTGCTGAGGAGGGCCGAGTGAGTGAGGAAGGCGGAAGACCGAGCCGTCTCTCACACCCAGTTCGGGCTCTCCAGGGAGAAGGTGTTCCCAGCTCCCCCTTTCCAGACAATGTCACGGCAGAAAGAGGAAGAGAAAGTCCTCCCTTCTCAGACTGAGTCATCCCTCCGCATCCTGACTCCCCAAACGAGGACCCCGTCATGACCCCTGGTGTTGCTGTTCCATGGCCTCAGATCACAGCGGATCTCACGATGACATTCATTCCTGATTTAACCTGCACTCAGTGATTCTGAACATACTGAGGAGAAAGTCTCAGCTTGGCGCTAGCAGGTTTCCAGCACTTCTCCCCTCTCTGCTGCCCTCTTTTAACAAAAAAATGTGCCCGCCTCTGACTTTCCTCCTGGAGTACCTTGACGAGGGCAGAAGCAGAGCCTTCTCCCATGACGGCAAGTCTGTCTTTGGACCTGAGCCGCGATTTCCTTGCCGCCATCGACAGGTTGTGCCCTCGCGCTTTATTTTCTGTTTCCTTTTCTAGAACTTGGTAAAGCCAACAAGAACTTTCCCTGACCCGAGAACCGGGTTTCACTGTGCCGCGTTCATTATTACACAGCGTTTTACCCACCGTTACTTCCTGTTCAAGTTCCTGTTTGTTGCTGTGCGCCGAGAACCCACCTGGGTATGGGAGGCTTGGAGAGGAGCGGAGGAGAAACTGGAGATCTAGGCAAGACCCCGTGACCTGACCGCTACAGCCAGCCCCCGCTGCTGGGAGTCAGGCCAAAGGGCTGAGAGGAGCTAGTTTGTAAATTCCCCTTCTGGGCATTTATCCGAGAGAAATGGGTGCCTATGCGAGTATTAGACGCACACAAGGATGTTCCTGATGGAGTTTTCTAAGTAAGGTAGTCCCCAACGGAGAACGCCCCACGTGGCCAGTGACATTGACCAGAGAAGCAAATTGTTGGTATATTCATGCAGAGCAACGGCAACAACGAATGAATGGATGCTGACGTAATAAAACATGGACGAATCTTACAGACATTATGTAGAGGGGGAAAAAAAAAATCCAGAAATTTCCCATTTGTAGGAACTTCAAGAGGAGGCAAGACTGATGCGTGATCTCAGCCTTAACAAGGAAGGAAATTCTGATACATGTTCCAGCATGGGTCAGCCTTGAGAGCATTACGCTAAGTGTCATAAGCCAGGGTTATGGACTGAATGTCTGTGCCCCCCCCCCACCCCAATTCACCTGTGGAAGCCCTAATCCTCAATAGGATGGTAGATAGAGGTGAGGCTTATGGATGTAATTGGGTATAGATGAGGTCATAAGGAAGGAGTCGCCTAAGACATGATCTCTCTTTCTCTCTCTCTCTGCATGCATGCACCAAGGAAAGGCCACGTGAGGACATGACCAGGAAGAGAACTCTCTCCAAGAACCTCATCATGCGGGCATCCTCTGTGTGGATTTCTGGCCTCTAGAACCATGAGAAATAAATGTTGGTTAAGCCATTCAGTTATGGCCGCCTGAACTGAAGACCACCAGGTTCGCCCAGATAAATGCTGTAAGACTTAAAAGAAAAAAAATTGCATGATTAAATGCGTGTGAGTTCCTGTGAGTATTTAAAATCAGAGACAGAAAGATGAAAAGTGGTTGCCAGGGGCTGGGGCAGGAGGGAATGGGGTGTTGTTGAAGGGGTATAGAGTTTCAGTTTTGCAAGATGAAAGAAGTTCTGGAGATGGGTTGCGCCACCATGTGAACGTACTTAACACCACTGCACACTTAGAGATGGGTGATCAAAACCGCAAGAAGATGCCACCTCACACCTGTTAGAATGGCTGTCATCGGGAAGATAAGAGGTAACAAGTATTGGTAAGGAGGTGCAGAAAGGCCACCCTTGTGCACTGTTGGTGGGCATGTAAATTGGTGCAGTTATTTTGGAAAAACAGTGTGGAGGGTTCTCAAGAAATTAAAAATAGAACCACCATATGATCCAGCAATTCCTTCTGGGTACTTATCTGAAGGAAACAAAATCACTGTCTCAAGGAGATATCTGCTTCCGTGTGTTCATTGCGGCATTATCTATAAGAGCGAGGACATAGACCCAAGCTAGGTGTCCTTTGATGGCTGAGTATGGACGAATACATAAAAAATGTACAGTGTAGGGGCACCTGGATGGCTCAGTGGATTAAGCTTCTGTCTTCGGCTCAGGTCATGATCTCAGGGTCCTGGGATCGAGTCCCACATCCGGCTCTCTGCTCAGCAGGGAGCCTGCTTCCCCCCTACTCTCTCTCTCTGCCTTCTTGGGCTCTCTCTGTCAAATAAACAAAATCTTTAAAAAATGTACAGTGTATATGTGTGTGCGTGCGCGCGCACGTGCACACACACACACACACACACACGCTGGAATATTACTCATCCATAAAAAAAGAAGGAAATCCTGTCCTTTATGACAACTTGGATGGAACTCGAGTGCATTATGCTAAATGAAATAAGTCAAACAGAGAAAGACAAATGCTCTATGATCTCACTTACTTGTGGAACCTTAAGAAAAAAAGAACTCATGGAAACAGAAATCAGTTGCTAAGGGAGTAGATCTTAAAAAGTTCTCACCCCAAGAAAAAAATTTACAAAAAAAAGAAAAAAATGTACAGCTTTGTGAGCTGAGTGAGGTTAACTAAACTTACTGTGGTAATCAATTTACAATATATATTAAGTAATTATGTTGTACACCTTAACTAGCAACTATTTTACGCCAATTATATCTCAGTAATACTGGGAAAATGCTAAAAAATGGTAAATTTATATTCCATATAGTAAACCACAATTTTAAAAAGTTCTTAAAATAAATAAACCTAATTTATGATGATAAAAACCAGACAGTGGATTCCTCTGGAGGGAAAAGCTGAGAAAGGGCACAAGAGGGTTTTCCTGGGAGCTAGAACTTTTTTGCATTTTGACCTGGTAGAGGTTACCTCAGTATAGACATATGTAAAAACATATTCTGCTATAGGCTTAAAATTAATGTACCTTGAGGCACCTGGGTGGCTCAGTAGGTTAAGCCTCTGCCTTCGGCTCAGGTCGTGATCCCAAGGTCCTGGGATTGAGCCCCGCATTGGGCTCTCTGCTCAGCAGGGAGCCTGCTTTGCCCTATCTCTCTGCCTACTTGTGATCTCCCTCTCTCTGCCAAATAAATAAATAAAAATCTTTAGAAAATTAAAAAAAAATTAATGTACCTTGTATATCTGCTATACCTTTAAAAAGGTATCTTATTTGGGGTTCCTGTGTGGCTCAGTCGGTTAAACGGCCAGCTCTTGATTTGGACTCAGGTCACGATCTTGGGGTCATGAGATAGAGCCCCAGGTCAGGCTCCAGGTCCGGCTTTGAGCTCAGTGCAGAGTCTGTTCCTCTTCCTCCTCCTGTGCTCTTCCCACCCACCTCACCTGTGTGTGCTGGCTCAAATAAATAAATAAACACATACAATTTAAAAAAAATACTTTATTTTTCTAAAAGTTTTTATTCATTTATTTATTTTAGAGTTACAGATAAGGTGAGAAGTGAGAGGGGCAGAGGGAGAGGGAACAGGTAGACTCTGAGCTGACACGGTTGTGGGGCTTGATCCCATGACGCATGAGATCATGACCTGAGCTGAAGCCAAGAATTGGATGCTTAACCGACTGAGCTACCCAGGTACCACGTAAATAAATACAATCTGAAATAGAATTTTTAAAAAAGATTTTTATTTCTATTTATTTGACAGAGAGAGCACAAGCAGGGGAGGTGGCAGGCAGAGGGAAAGAGAGAAGCAGACTCCCTGTTGAACAAGGAGCCTGATGCGGGGCTCCATCCCAGAACCCTGGGATCATGACCTGAGCCTTCAGATGCTTAACAAACGGGGCTACCCAGGTGCCCCTAAATAAATGAAGAGTTTAAAAAGAAAAAAAAAAAAAGGTATCTTCTTTGGAAGACTTCTCTTATGCAGAAGTGCCCATTCT
Organism: Mustela nivalis; assembly: GCF_964662115.1. Lineage (NCBI taxonomy): Eukaryota > Metazoa > Chordata > Mammalia > Carnivora > Mustelidae > Mustela > Mustela nivalis. The sequence continues at coordinate 21,926,457 of NC_139038.1, forward strand.
TGTGATATGCGTTCCCTGGGGAATGTCATAAAAGAGCTATAGTGATTCAAGCAGGGGGTCTGGAGTCAGAAGACCTGGGTTCATGTCTTAGTGCCACAGTTTGTAAGAAGGAGCCCTGGAAGAGTTCTGTAACTCTTTGTAACTTCATTTCATCTGTTTCTGACATAGGAATCAGGCCGTGGAGACGTCGGTGCGTAGAAAAGTGCTTAAGCGCAGTATCTGGTTCAATGACAGCATCGGAGCAATAGTAGTTTTTGTTCCCATTTCTTTTTTTATTGTCCCAAAGTAGACAAAACTGAAAACGTACCATTTATAAGTGTATGGTTCAGGGGCCTTAAATACATTCACACTGTTGTGCACCCATCACGGCCATCCATCTCTAGAACTTTTTCTTTTTTTACTTTTCTTTCTTTCTTTTTTTAACATATTATTTATTTATTTATTTGTCAGAGAGAGAGAGCACAAGTGGGGGAATGTTAGGCAGAGGAGGGGGCAGGCTCTCCGCTGAGCAGAGAGCCCAGTGTGGGACTTGATCCCAGGACCCTAGGAGCATGACCTGAGCCAAAGGCAGATGCTTAGCTGACTGAGCCACCCGGGCGTCCCTCTAGAACTTTTTCATCTCAAGATGACATTCTGTATCCATCAATGCATTCACTTCCCCTTCCCCCGCTTTTTTTTGTGGTGGTGAAATACACGTAAATAACATTTACCATCATGGTCATCTGAAGTGTACAGAGTACATTCATGTGGTTGCGCTGCCATCACTACCTTCCACTTTGCAGAACTGAATCCCATTCAGGGGTGCCTGGGTGGCTCAGTGGGTTAAGCCTCTGCCTTTGGCTTGGGTCATGATCTCGGGGTCCTGGGATCGAGCCCTGCATCGGGCTCTCTGCTCAGCAGGGAGCCTTCTTCCTCCTCTCTGCCTGACTCTCTGCCTGCTTGTGATATCTCTCTCTCTGTCAAATAAATAAATAAAATCTTAAAAAAAAAAAAGAACTGAATCCCGTTCAATAATAACTGCCCATTCTTTCCAACCACCATTCTACTTTCTGTCTCTAGGATCTCGACTACTGTAGATACCTCATATAAGTCTAATCATATGGTCTTTGTTTTTTCCTAACTGGCTCATTTGATCAAAATGTTCTCAAAGTTCATCCATGTTGTAGCAATTTTCTTCCTTTTTAAGGATGCATAACATTCCACTGTATGTGTAGACCACATTTTGCTTATCCATTCTTCTGTCGATGGACACTTAGGTTGCTTCCGTATTTTAGCCACCATGAATGATGCTGCTGTGACAGTGTTGAACACCTTCTAGAACATAAAGTTGGATTGAATTTTTAAAAATCTATTCTGCCAATCTCTGTTTTTTGATTGGAGAGTTTACATTTATTTTTGTATTTTTAAGAAGATTTTATTTTTAAGTAATCTCTACACCCAACATGGGGCTTGAATCTACAACCTCAAGATCAAGAGTCTCACACGCCACTGACCAAGGCAGACAGGTGTCCCTGGAGAGTTTACATTTAAAGTAATTACTGATAAGGAGGGACTTAACTTCTGTCATTTTGGGTTTTTGTTCCCTGTATGCCTTATGACTTCTTTATTCCCCATTTCTTGCATTACTCTCTTCACTTCTGCTTAGCTGATTTTTTGTAGTGAAACATTTTAATTCCCTTCTCATTTCCTTTTGTGTATATTCTATAAATATTTTCTTTGTGGCTACCATGGGGATTACATTTAATATCCTAAAGTTAAAACACTCTAATTTGAATTTGTACCAGCTTAACTTCAACACACACAGAACTCTGCTCTATATAGTACTGTTCCCACTTCCTTAAATTATTGATGTCACCAAGTGGCATCACTATACATTGTGTGTCCAAAAATAGAAACCAATAATGCTTTTTATGATTCATTAGTCTCTTAGATTATGTAAGAAACAAAATGTGAAGTTACAAACCAGAGTTACTATGATACTAGCTTTTAGGCCCAATAATTCTTTTTTTTTTTTTTTTAAAGATTTTATTCATTTATTTGAGAGGGAGAGAGAGAGAATGAGAGGAGAGATGTCAGCGGGAAAAGCAGACTCCCTGCTGAGCAGGGAGCCCGATGTGGGACTTGATCCAGAATCATGACCTGAGCCGAAGGCAGTTGCTTAACCAACTGAGCCACCCAGGCACCCCCAATAATTCTTTTGTAAACAAAATGTATTAATCTTTTAAATCATGTACAAAACAAAAAAACAGACTTACAAACCATTTTTATGATAATGCTGGATTTTGTAATTGCCCATATATTCACTTTTACTGAGATCTTTAATTCTTCCTATGTCTTTGAGCTGCAGTATGTGTCCTTTCATTTCAAGCTACATGACTCTCTTCAGCATTTCTTGCAGCACAAGTCTAGTGATGAAGATGTCCTCAAGTTGCTTTTTTGTTTTTGCTTTTGTTTTTAATCTAGAAATGTCTTAATTTTCCCCTCACAGTTGGAAGGACAGTTTTGCCGGTTTTAGGATTTTTGTTTGTTTTGTATTTTTCCTTTTATCACTTTGAATATATTATTTCACTACCTTTGGACTCTAAAGTTTCTGATGAGAAATCTGATTGTAATCTTATTGAGGATTCCTTGTGTGTGATGAGTCACTTCTCTCTTGTTATTTTTAAGAATCTTTGTCTTTTGACAATTTGGTTATATTCTGTCTAAGTGTGAGTTTCTGAATTTATCTCACTTAAAGTTATTTGAACTCTTTGGATGTCTATAGTCATGATTTTCATGAAACTTGGGATACTTTTGGCCATTATTTCTTCAAATTGTCTTTCTGCCCTTTCTGTCTCGTTTATCCTTTGGGGACTCCCACAATGAGTATGTTCATTTACTTATGGCATTCCACAGGTCCTTTAGGCTCTGTTCATTTTTTTCATTTTTTTCTTTCTGTTTTTTGGTAATTTCAATTGTCCACTCTTCAAGTTCACTGATTCTTTCATCTCTCTGCTCAGATCTGCCTTCGAATCCCTATACTGAATTTTAGTTTTTTAATTTTTAATTTAATTAATTAATTTATTTAAAGATTTTGTTCATTTATTTGACAGAGAGAGAGATCACAAGTAGGCAGAGAGGCAGGCAGAGAAGGGGGGGGAAGCAGGCTCCGTGCTGAGCAGAGTCCAATGCGGGGTTTGATCCCAGGACCCCGAGATCATGACCTGAGCCAATGGCAGAGATTTACCCCACTGAGCCACCCAGGCACCCCTCCTTGAGCATTTTTGAGATGATTTTTTTTTGTTGTTTTTTTGTTTTGTTTTGTTAAGAATTTTACTTACTTATTTGACAGAGAGATAGAGAGCACAAGTAGGCAGAGTGGCAGGCAGAGGGAGAGGCAGTCTCTCCATTGAGCAGGGAGCCCAATGTGGGACCCAATCCCAGGACCCTGGGATCATGACCTGAGCCAAAGGCAGACGCTGAACAACTGAGCCACCCAGGCACCCCTGAGATAGTGGCTTTAAAATATTTGTTTAGTAGGTTCTCCATGTGGTTTTTCACTTCTGTTGATTTTTTTCCTTTGGATGGGCCATACTTTCCTGTATCTTAATATTAGTTTGTAATTATTATTAGTAGCAGTTTTTTTTTTAAGATTTTATTTTTAAGTAATCCCTACACCCAATGTGGGGCTCAAACCTACAACTCTAAGATCAGTAGTCACATACTCCACTGACTGAGGCAGCCAAGCACCCCTGTTATTAGTAGCAGTTCTAAAGTGACCTTACGAATTGCTTCACTTTTTCAAATTTCTGTTTTTTCACATGTCGGGTGGAAATTGTGACATTTTGTCAATTTAATAAGTATTTATTGAGCTCCTTCTGTGTGGCCTCCCAATTTTTAATACCCTATCTAGTGAGATATGAGGTCTGTTTGAGAAGATACTGTCTTTATGGGGCCATGAATATAAGGCTCAGAGATTGCTGGACAACTAGCACAGGTCAGAAATGACTCTGTACCCGTTTCCAGGTCAGGCTTTGAAGAACTGTTATCTTCCACTTCTTATCTCCTGGAACACTCACTTTTGGAATTCAACCACCATGCTATGAGGAAGCTCAAGCTGCCATGGAGAGGCCCACATAAAAAGGAACCAAGCCCCCAGTTTAAAGCCCTGGGTGAGTTCCCAATTGACAGCCAGCACCAATTCATCAGCCATGTGAGCGAGCATCTTGAAAGCAGATTCTGTCACTGCTGATGCCACTAGAACAGAGATGAGCTTTCAATTGTATCACCCGGTTTTAAGAATTAATTTATTTAATGTTATTTAAAGTCTGTTTTTTAGAATACAACTGTCTGAAGAAATATAAAGTGAGCCCCATATATAATTTTGTATTTTCTAGTAGCCACATTAAAAAAGTAAAAAGAAACAGGTGAAAATAGTTTTAGAAACCTGCTTCAGCCTGATATAAATGCCATAATTGCAACATGCAGTGAAGAGTTATTTATAAACTATTTTACTTTTTTTTCGTTCTAAGTACTTGATATTTTGGGATGCATTTTATACTTAACAATCACATCTCAATGCAGACTAGCTACATTCCGAATGCTTACTAGCCACATGTGGCCACATGGAGCTAAAGGACTCTAGCCACATGTGGCTAGTGACTATATATTGAAGAATACAATCTTGGAATGAAAGATTTGGAAGGCAAACTACTACATCTCTGCCCCTATTTTATAGAAAGGGAAAGCAAGGCACAGAAGGAGGAGGTGACTTGTCCAGGGTAATGCACTCTCATGGATTAAGGGTTGCCTCCCTCCCCCCAAAAAAGATTTGTCCATGTCCTAATTCCTGGAATTTGTGAATGTTATCTTATTTGGAAAAAAGTTTCTTTGCAGATGTAATTAAGTTAAAGATTTTGACATGAGGAGATCATCCCAGATTATCTGGGTGAGGCCTAAATCCAATGACCTGTGCCCTTGCAAGAGATTCACAGAGATGATTAGACAGAAGTCGAGAAGAGAGGCACAGAGAGAGAAGTTCATATGAAGATGAGGGTGAAGATGGGGCGATGTGACCACAAGCCGGGGAATGCCGTCGGCCACGGGGACTTGGAAGAGGCAAGGAAGGATTCTTCTCTGAAGCCTCCAGAGGGAGTGGGGCCCTGCAGACATCTTGATTTTAGACTTCTGACCTCCAGAATTGTGAAAGAATAAGTTTCTTTTGTTTTTAGCCCACCTGGTTTGTGATAATTCATCACGGTACCCATAGAAAGCTAATAATATATACGACAAGGTTGAAGCTTGGACTTAAGAGATCTGGGACCCCATTCCTGGCCAGCGCAACCTGTGTCTCCATTGCCTCTGAAATTTTTCAAGTGGCCAGCGTTCATTCCTTTATTAGAAGAGTGGACTGTACAGGACTCTGGTGACCTAGAGGGTCCATGACAGATCTCTAGGGAGCTAGAGTCCTTTAGCTCCATGTGGACCAGCTGTCTTGTCACCATCTCTTGCCTCACCTACTTCAATGATATCAACTGCTGCTTCTCCCGCTTCTGCTCTATCCCCTCTTCAATCTCTTTTCCACGTCGAATCTGGAGTAATCTTAAAAACAATGAGAGTAACAGGGGTGCCTGGGTGCCTCAGTGGGTTAAAGCCTCTGCCTTCGGCTCAGGCCATGATCCCAGGGTCCTGGGATCGAGCTCCACATTGGGCTCTCTGCTCAGCAGGGAGCCTGCTTCCTCCTCTCTCTCTCTGCCTGCCTCTCTGCCTACTTGTGATCTCTGTCTGTCAAGTAAATAAATAAAATCTTAAAAAACAACAACAACAGTAACAAATAAACAAACAAAAGGCAAACAAGTCATCAGGCCACTTCTCCACCCTCCACTGTCCAATAGCCTCCCGTTCACTGGAATAAAATCAAAACTCCTTACAAGTCTTCAATGCCCTGCTACCTGATGGACCATGTTTTGTACCCTCTGTCTCCCGTCTCTCCACTCCAGCCACAGAGGCCTCCTTGCTACTTCTCCAACATGCTGAGCACTCCTTTCCTAGGTCCTTTGCATTTCCATCTGGAACACTCTGGAACACTCTGCCCTCAGACAGCCCCCTGGCTCACCCTTTCACTTCATTCTTAGACATCCCTTGATCAGAAAGGGTTTCTCTCGGGTGCCTGGGTGGCTCAGTGGGTTAAGCCCCTGCCTTCGGTTCAGGTCATGATCTCAGGGTCCTGGGATCGAGTCCCGCATCAGGCTCTCTGCTCAGCAGGGAGTCTGCTTCCTCCTCTCTCTCTCTCTGCCTGCCTCTCTGCCTACTTGTGATCTCTCTCTGTCAAATAAGTAAATAAAATCTTTAAAAAAAAAAAAGAAAGGATTTCTCTGGTTGCTATCACTTTCCATTCCTTTCTTATGCTTTATTGTTCCTTATGGCATCGATCTCTACACCACCTAGTAAGGATCTGTTAGTTTATTAGGTTATTGTCTGTCTTCCCCATTAGACGGTAAGTTCCATGAAGGCCAGGCCTACTGTCTGTTTTATCCAACAATGTGTGGAATAGCACGTAGCAGGTGCTCAATAAATTCATTGCTCAGTGAATGAAGAAATGCATGAGTGCATGGAGGAAGGTAGGGTCCATGTAACCATATCTTGTTTCCTAGAGAAGTCAGAATCTGTATATTTAGGTGAAATTCTACCAAATATGAACAAAAAAAAATTGGCTGGCTAAAAAAAAAAAAAAAAAACCAAAAAAAAAAAAAACCAACCAAAAAACACCACACACACACACAACCCCACCCAAAAACATCCAAGGGCTACCAGTTTGAGACCCCTGCTCTAGGGAACTGGGAGCAATGGGAACTGTGTTCCCTTATCCTCAGGTGGGGCAGCCCCCCCAGGAGTCCAGTGTTTCTTTGGGATCCACCAGCCCTTGCATCTCCAGGCTCGGCCCCATGAGGTCCTGTTTGTTGTTACAGAGCAAAGTCACCCAGAGCCCTTCGTTCAAAAGGCAGGATGTGGGCTGTAAGCCACCAGCTCCTCCGTTCAAAGGAAATCTGCTTCAGCAGCAATGTCTCCCGGGATGTTTTCCCAAGCGTCCCTGGTTGACGAAGGGGCCTCTTCAAGGACTAATAATAGACAGGCACGTCCAATTTCCAAAACATGTCAACCTTAGAAGTGAATGCTATTTTTTCTTCCTTACCTTTGAATTACTATGCGGCAGAGGGACATTCTATTGTCACAGCCATTGCTCTCCATATGCAGCCTAATAATGACTTACCACTCGGTAGCTTCCAGGCGACATCGTCATGGTGGGACCTGAGCTTCATTAGGCAGAAGTTCAGAGTAGCTGGTTCACCTCCACCCTGCTCCCCTTCATGCCTTTATCATCAATATGCTTTGCACTTAGGCTGACCTAACCTCCATTCAATGGAGTATGACTTTAGGTGTGTATCTTCATCGCTCTGAGCCTCACCGTCCTTACCCATCAGGAAAATTCGGGACTTACACAGAGGTGTTGTTGCAAGGACTCAGCAGGACGATGCAAGTACACAGGACACCTGTCTAGCAGTTGATGATTCCTATTACTGAATACCTACAGGACACAGTGAGCCGGAAGAGGCAATGTCCCTGAAGCTTTCATTCACTCACTTATTCACATAATCACTTACTCATTCAACTAATGTTTCCTGAACTTTGAGGAGGGGTCGGGCATGGAGCTTGGCTCTGATGGCACAATGGTGAGCAGTGCCTGCTCTCAGAACCTAGGTCTAGTGAAGGAGTGCATAGCCTAATGCAGTGCCATGTTCCCAGAGGAACGTAGTTCCCATGGGGAGGGGGACGGGTGTTGAGACACTGCATAGACAGAGCCCTAAATCACACTGCAATATCTACTTATGTAGACAATTACCATATTTTGGTTGCCTTTCCATCCTTCGGATTCCACCCCAGGAGAGCGTCCCACTCGGATGTTGGTGTGTCTCTAGCATCTCTGGTATATTCGTTAATCTGTCTTTAACAAATAAAAGAAGGCTTCAGATGCAGATGTTTTGGGCAGGTGGCAGCATCTGTAGATATCTTTTCCTATTCAAACTCAGAAACCAGACAGACTTTTTTTTTCTTTTTCTTTTCTTTCAGATGGTGCACAAATATGACCAGGATTTGTGAAGATGGGTCCTCATCCGCCCCGTCTTACAGTTGAGGAAAGTGAGTCTCTTTGGGGAGGGGATGGACAGAAGGTAGAGAGTTCAATTCTAAACGCTTGGGCAAGCAAAGCCAAGAATTGCTTCTCTCTCTCTATCGATATATAAAATAAGATTGCTCCTCCCCTACCTCTGCAGTACGTGTGTGCGTATGTGTGTGTAAGTGTGTGGAGCCACAGGCCTTTCCGAATGAGTGACAGCGGGAGCCCATCCCTCCCGGAGACGCGTGCAGAATGACCAATGGAATGGATGCGGGGTGGTTGGGTACCAGTCTCTGCAGAGGCCGGGTGGAATCCATCGCGCCCACCCTTGCCACCCTCCCCACCCCCTAGTCCCCGTCGGTCCTTCCGCTCCGGGCTCCCCCGCGGGTCACACCCCAGGTGCTCACCCCCTTCATGTAACCCCGGGCCCCAGGAGCGGGTAGGGGGCGAGGCTCAGGTCTGACGATCGCAGGCTGCAGTCCCCGCGCCGCAACGCTGCGGCTCTGAACACTTCGCTAGCAGGCCGGCAGCCTCGGGGCGCCAATATGTAAAGCAGCTGGCGGCGCTGGGCGGGGCCTGGGCGCGATGCAAATGAAGGAGGCGGGCCCTGCCCGGGGCTCCGCCTCCCTCCCCCGCAGCTGGGGCCAGCGGTGCCAAGCGCAGCTGGACGAGCGGCGGCAGCTGGGCGAGTGACAGCCCCAGCTCCGCGCGCCGCGGCGGCCAGAGCCGGCGCAGGAGAAGCGCCTGCGGCCCCGGGCGGCAGCGGCGGCCGCCTCCTCGCGCGCTTCCCGGGCCCGCACCCCGCGGTCCCGCGGCCCCGGGGCCGACACCTTTCGGCTCCCACTCCCCGCGCGCAAGATGGCTGACCCGGCTGCGGGGCCGCCGCCGAGCGAGGGCGAGGAGAGCACCGTGCGCTTCGCCCGCAAAGGCGCCCTCCGGCAGAAGAACGTGCACGAGGTGAAGAACCACAAATTCACCGCCCGCTTCTTCAAGCAGCCCACCTTCTGCAGCCACTGCACCGACTTCATCTGGTGAGAGCGCGCCGGCGCAGGGCACCTTTCCGGGGCCCCGAGGGCAGCGCCGCGCGCCGAGCCCCCTCTCTGCGCCCCCGAGGCGGGGGCCGAGCGCCGGCGGACCCCGCGTCCCCCTGCTCCCCGCTCCGGACGCCCGGCTACACAGCCTGCGGCTTCCTCCTCCCCGGCCCCAGACGGCCGGCCGCGCGGGGCGCCTCCTTCCCGCTCTCCTCCCGGCCGCCTCGGGAGCGCCCCGGGGCCGCGGCGCGGGCCGGTTCTCCACCTGCCGGGAGCATGGGGTGGCTGTGTCCCTTCCCGGGAGGGCAGCGCCTCGAGTGCCCGCTCGCCCGGGGTTCCCCGTCTCCCCGCCTCCTTCCGGGCTCGCGGTGCCCGCACCCCCTCCCCTCCTTTCCGGGGGCAGCGCCCTGGGTGTCCTCTCCATCTCCCTGCGGGCGTGGGGCATCCTTTCCTCCCCTTCCGTGTCTCCCGCCGTGGCGCCCTGGGTCCTCTCTTACTGCGCTTCCCTGCGGGCCAGGGTTCCCCTTGGCACTGCTCAGTTTCCCCCTCTCATCACTGCGGGCACTTTTCGCCCCCAGCTCTCACCCCGTCCCTCTAGGCTTGGGGAACCTTCTGTCTCTTCCCAGCTCCCCGGGAAACACCACCGCCGCAGGGTCTCTCTCATCCTCCCTCTGGATGCGTCTTTAACTCTTCTCTTTCCCCGAAGGTACTCGGGCATCTCTGTGGGCACATCTCCCGCCTGCTACCCCCCCCCCCCCCCCAACTCCCCGCGACGGAAACGCTCCCCCCCATCCCGCCACCTGGTGGTCGTAGCCTCCTTTTTCCTGCCTTTTGAGGGGAGGTGGAGGTTACAGCAGACCTCCCAGCTGCCCCTTCCCCCAAAGGCGGAAGACTCTTGGGCACCCGCCTGTGGCTAGGAGGTTGCACCTGGGGTAGAGGGGCCGGGGAAGGGGGGTGATGTGGGGAAACTGGCTGGTGGCTGGGCCCCTCCGGCTACCTGACGTGCCTCTTTCTGTCTTTGCAGGGGCTTCGGGAAGCAGGGATTCCAGTGCCAAGGTAGGCTGTGGAGCTCTGGGAATGACCTTTCTGGGAAGGGATGGTGAAAAAGACTTTCTAGAAGTGACTGAATTAGGCAGAGAGCGAAGGAATCACATTTGTCAGAGAGACCTACCAAGCTGGGAGAGCACCACCACACAAAGGCCCTTTGAAGGGGTGTGCGTGTATGGGGGTAGTGATGCGCCATCCGGGAAAGGTGGGTGGAGCCAGAGGCCCTACCTGCCAAGGAAGGGCATGCACCCTTCCTTCCTTCCCAGCAGCAGAAGAGTCAGATCCTGTCTCCCAAGCCTATCCTGCTTGGCCAGTCTTGCTTCTGGAGGATGCACGCCCAGGGGTCACTTTTGGGAGGACCCCTCCTCAATTCCTTCATACTTACCTTTCCTCATCTCACAGAGTAAGGGTCTGCTTCCTCCCCTGCTTCACAGAAGTCTCCACAGGTGGCTGCTGTGTCTGCATATGGTGCATCCCCTTGAAAGGGGACTGTGGTTGTCCCCCCGGCCTCCTCCCTCTCTGCAAGAGGTCTTTCCAGATGGGGTGCCTCTCAGATGCTAGTTTAAATTTGCCTTTTCTAGCTTCTGGCTGCATATAGGAAGGACTCCAAGTGATTGGCTACCTGGGTCCTCACACCTGCTTTGAGATCCTTGACCCCAGCCAGAGAGGTCCAACCTAGTGGTGACTTAAACATGTAAGGTGGCCTTGGCCAGCTCTGGTCGCCAGTCTCCAGGGTCAGATTACCTGTGGACTTGTTCAGCCCTTAGGCTGTCAAACATTTTTTGAATTTGATGTCAACATTTAGAACTGGGAGATTTTACATAGATACCCGAATTTCCAGCTTCAAGTTTGCAGAGATTTGGTCCCACTTTCTTGTTGCAGCAATCTTTCGGAGCTATTTTCATAGCCGGGGCATGCACTCACCCTTTCATTCCAGTCCTCAACCGGGCCTGCTTCCCTCCGATCTGGCTCCTGTAGGCATTTGAGTTTGCAGCTTCAGTCCTGGAGAATTTGTTTGTTTGTTTTCTCCCCAATTTTTGGCAAGGTGTGGTTGAGTTTGGTGGAAAATGTCTCATTTCTGGGGTGTGTCGTAGGCGCACGTGTGCTGTCCTGGGCTGCTGGGTCTGATCAGGAGAAGAAAGCATTAAGCGTTCAAGAGTCAGAGACGTGACTTAGCTGGGTCTGTTTTGGTGTAGCATTCCCCCCTCCTGGGAGAAGTCAAATGATCCCTGGTGGGTGTGGGTGGCATTGTCGGCTGCACAGGATGCTTGCTGTGTGGCACTGCTGTCTTCTGAGACTTGTGGCAGGTTCCCTCCCTCACCTGCGATCCAGGGAGGACTTGGCCCATCCAGTGAACCCTGAAGACCAGCCTCTCTTACCCAGATGAGGAGGAGCCCCAGGCTTGCGCTCTGCACCTGAGGACTTGAACCTGAAGGATCATTAACATACACTGTTACATTAGTTTCAGGTCTGCCCAAATCCCTTGAAAGTGGCAACAGCTTAGAACCCCGTTGCAAACAGTTGGATTGATCCTAGATACCAGTGGTGTCTTCATGCTGGAATGCATAGATGTTCTCTGAGGTTACCTTTCACTTTCATGAATCAGTTTCTGTCTCTGTCGCTTGCTGGGGTCAGGGGTGAGTTTGAACATTTTTGCTGCTGCTTTCCTTCCCTCCTGCTCAGCACTTACTCTTGCCTGGGGATTCAGGCACTCTGGAATGTGTAGGTGATGGCAGGAGATCCTGTTTTTCAAAGCCTGGAAAGTGGTAGGAATTTTCTGGTGTAGTGAGAGTACAGCAGAATTAAAGTTTTTAATCAAATTTAAGCAACATTAGAGGTAGTACTTTTTTTTTTTTTTTAATCCCCTTTCTTTGTCTTCTCTCCCTGAGACGCAGTGTGGGGTAGCAGACATCTGTACAAGCCAGGGGTAGGTCACTGTGGGTTTGAATCCTGGCTTTGAGACTTCCCAGCCATCCTGGTTAGCTCAGATTCCTTGTCCATAAAATGGGCCTAGTAACAATACGTACTTAAAAAAGTTGCTGAGTGGGATCACCTGGATGGCTCAGTCAGTTAAAGGTTTGACTCTTGGTTTCAACTCAGGCCGTGATCTAAGGGTGATGAGATCGAGCCCCCATGTCGGACTCCATGCTGGGGTATGGAGGCCGCTTAAGATTCTCTCTCTTCTCCCTCTAACCCTCCCCTGCCACGTGTACGTGTACTCTCACTGTGCCCAAAATAAATAAATAAATCTTAAAAAAAAAGTGCATCTGATTAAAATGGGATCCACATTTCACAGAGAATAGGTAAGGTTATGTTCTCCCACCTCCATCAGTGGTCCAGAGCCCAGGGTCTTAGTTCCTTTCAGTTTTCTGCTCCACCATGCAGGAGTGACCCTTATCTCATGGTCCGAGAAGGATGCTAGACTATCCGGGCAGCACATCACATTTCTGGCAGCGGGAAGGGGGAAAGGGTAAAAGAAAGGCCAAGGCCACATGCTCCCTGTCCCTTCTGGAAGTTGCTGCAAGATATTTCTGCCTAGACGCCAGGAGCTACAACTTAATCACGCACCCGCCCCTTGCTACACAGGGGTGCGTGGACCCTGTAATGTTAATTTCAGGTAACCATGTTCCTGGCTACAAGTTAGGGTGTGTGTGTGGGGGGGGTGTTTCGTTTGAAGTAGAAGAGGAGGAGCACTTGGGTCGTGAAGTCCATTGATCATTAGACTCTTGATTTCAGCTCAGGTCATGATCTCTGGGTCATAGGATCGAGCCCCGTGATCAGCTTATGCTTAGTGTGGGGTCTGCTTAAGACTCTCTCCCTGGCCCTCTGCCCCTCCCCTCTGCACTCGGGTGCACTCTCTCTCAAATAAATCTTACAGAAAAAAAGTTGAAAGGGAGAGGGGACATAGGATGATTCTAAGGCAGGGAACACATCCAGCCTCCTTTGTGTTGTCATGGGAATTGGGGAGGCAAGGATGGGTTGAGGGAGAAAGACGGGAAGTCTATCAGCCATGGGGAACCAGGGATTTCTGTGTGCCTAAGAATAGATTTCTTTGCTTTTGTACTGCTAGAGCACAACATTCTAGATTGACTGCCACAGGATTTCTCTCCTTTGGTTACCACTCTATTTTCTATAAAACCACTCTCTGTGAGGTAGTTTAAGACTGTCTCTGATGGGGCACCTGGGTGGCTCAGTCAGTTGAGCATCTGCCTTCCACTCAGGTCATGGTCCTGGGGTTCTGAGCTGGAGTCTTGCATTCAGCTCTGTGCTCAATGGGGAGTCTAGTTCTTCTTTTCTCTCGCCCCACCCCTGTTTGTCCTGTGTGTGTCTCTCTTTCAAATAAATAAATAAATAAAATCTTTAAAAAAAAAGTATTTTTCTGGTGAGGGGCACTGGGGTTGAGGATCCCTATTATGAAATTGACTAAATTCTGGATGAGAAGTAGGACCCCTCAGAGAAGCAAGGCAATCTTTTCTCTATGGTATTCTTTAGAGGACCCTAGAACCTTCCTTCGTGAGTTAGTTGTAATGAAGACAAGCCTTTGGGTGGAATTAGACTCTTTTTTTTATTTTTTTAAAATTTTATTTATTTGACAGACACACAGCGAGAGAGGGAGCACAAGCAGGGGGAGTGGAAAAGGGAGAAGCAGGCTTCCTGATAAGCAGAGAGCCCGATGTGGGGCTCAATCCCAAGACCCTGGGACCATGACCTGAGCCGAAGGCAGACGCTTAACAACTGAGCCACCCAGGCTTCCCTGGAATTAGACTCTTACCCCAGGAAACTTTTGCAGTTTGGCAGAGAGAAGAACTTTTTCTTTTAAAGGAAGTCAACTTCAGTAGGAATTGGGAGGCAATAAAATCTAGAGATTCAGAATTTAGAGCATGGGGTCGGTGTCCGATAGAACTGCGTTTGAATCTCTACTTTGCCACCTACTTGCCCTGTAAGCTACGGGTAGGTCATCTGTAGTGGTCTCAGTTTCCTGATCTGTAAAATGGGAGCCATTAGTACCTAACTATCTCATAGGGTTATGGTGAGCACCAAAGTGTGAGAGACATATCCACAGTCAGTATCCGTGACTCTAAGTGAGATGATCATTATTACTTGATTCATGGTAGGAAACTGTCGAAGTGTGACAGAGTTCATTTTGGAAGTCGTTGAATGACTAGGCTGCTTTCGTGTATTTAGGCAGGTTTTCCTCTCAGGTGTGTTTCTTCATAGACTTTGGGTAACACCAGTGTGTGCACTGCTCAGCATCTGGGCCCAGCCAGCCAGGCTCGTTCAGATTGTCTTTTCTCACCCTTTCCTTGTGAGAAAGATCTCAACTTCTCAGGGACAGTCTAGAAAAACCCCAGCATACTAGTTTTCTGACTATGAAGCTCTAGCAGGGATGATTATAATGAGTAAACCAGCTCTTCCCTTTCCTGTGTAGATCAGAAAACATGTTTTTTAACTTTTTAATCGAAGGTATTCTTTAATAACCCCAAATGTTGAGATACCTGGGTGGCTCACTTGGTTAAGTGTCTGACTCTTCATTTCAACTCAGGTTATGATCTCAGTGTTGGAAGATGAAGCGGGGCATTGGGCTCTGTGCTGGGCGTGGAGCCTGCTTCAGGGTCTCTCCTTCTCCCTCTGTTTCTCCCCACCCACCCTCTCTCTTTCTCCCCTCTCTAAAAATAAAATGAAATGAAATAAAATAAAATAAATAAAATAAAATAAACAAAACAAAACAAAAAACCAAACAAAAACCACAATCAAAGCTGTATCCAAAGTTAATTTTATTTTTGGCACAGTTTTTCCTGGCAACTTACAATATATTTTCTGGTTGAACTTTTGCAGTAAAATCATAAAGAGGCAGTCACTAAGTCAGGCTGCAGACTCCTGGAGTTTGCTTCTCTGATTTCATTTTCTTCCCTTCCCAGAAGCAGATCCCAGAGGACTGGGAGTCAAACTCCACTCACCTCTTAGCTGTTTCGGAACGTGTCCTGAGGGTTCTATGTGGAGAAAAGGCAGAGGCTTTTTTGACTTGGCATTTGATGTTTTGACTTTTATTTTTTCCACCTGACGTGGGATTTCAGGCCCAAAGTCCCAAATGAAATAACAATCTTTAGGTGAGTTAATTGCTGGATCTTAAAAAGGAGGGCTGAGGTGTTGGAGAGGCAGCAGTGAATTCCTCTTGCGCTATAAGAGGTCTCAGGGCAAGCTGGAAGCTCTGTCACTGGGCAACAGAATACTTTTCTAAGTAAATACGGAAAATACGACCTTTGGAAATGTAGTGGATAGGAGGCACACACATTCTTATAAACTAATTTTAAAAACATGGTATTTCTGAACACTAGCAATGCTGCCAATGTATTGTCCAGAACCATATACAACACATTTATGGTATACTTGGGTCAGGAAAGGAGAAAGTTATTGGTCAGAGGATGAACCAAAGGTTTGAAACAATATATACATATTCTTGTTCCTGGAGCCCCTCACCATTCTTTCTTTCTTTTTCTGCCTAGCTTTCTGTTTCTGTCTCTGCTTGTGCTCACACATGTGTATAAATACACTCGTATGTAACTACACTGGTAGGTCCTGGTTTTGAGAATATTCATCTCCTTTTGATGCTTTTCAGCTATAGGTGATTAAATTACCAGGTACAGTTTAAAACCCAGTTAGTTCTGGCTCCGGGCTTTTGACTTTGCAGTCCATTGATTCTTGGGTGGGTAGAGGGATCAGCTGAAAAGTTCATCCTGTCTGACTGATACATTCAAGAACTTGGTCTCTTATCACTTGTGGCATCTGATTTAGAATCCTAAATTCTTTGACTTGACTCCTCCTATCTCTCTGTTGAAATTGTGTGATGTTATATAGGTAGATTATTGGCCTTTTTATAGAGTATCCGAAATCCATGGTCCTCACATGTGGCATTTGGAGATGTGATGGGTTCTTGAAAATCTGGTAGGACATTTACATATTTGCTACCCCATCCATCATTCCATAAGTCCGTTCATCCTTCCAGAAAGTATTCGCTCGTTGAGTTCTGTGTGTCAGGAACTATTTTAACGGACAGGGATACACTGCGTGGATGAGATTGAGAAGATCTTATATTCTGGGGCTTCCTAGGTAACAGGGAGCGAAGATATTCTATGAATTGTTGCCCCGGTATTTAAGCACACTCTCAAGACGTGCTTTGGAGGAAATGTGAGGGGTGCTATGAGAATTTATAAGGGGATGTCACCTTATGCAAGCATTGGGGTGGAGTTGGCAGTTCTTCGATCTTGAGAATCAAACACCGAAAACAAAAGGCAAATAACTTCCCATCCTCTGAAGTAATTGGAGAAAGTCTGAGTTGCCAGGGAACCAGAGCTAAAAAATTGAGAAGCTGCTCATATCCTGGATAAAGAGTCACAGAAATCTTATCTCTGTGATGTTCCGTAGAGAGGATGAATCTTTCCTTGTGCCGAGGTCCCAAGTGAGATGACTATTTGGTAGGGCTAGATCATTACTTTAAGGTGACTTCTCTCTCAGTTCAACGGAGAATTTCATCTCCTCTTAGCTAGTAACTCAGGGAGTGAGCCGGCTTTCTTTTTGTGTGGGGGCTGCGTTTTGAGGTCACCCTTACAGCAGACAAGTCAGTCCATTTCCGAGGTGGAGGAGCCAGTCTGTGCCGACGGGTTGAGAGTAAATGAAAAGACAGAGCGCAGCCTGTCATCTGAGCCGAAAGTCAGTGTTTAGGGGCTCAGGACACTGCCTTGCACATACCTTCCTTACCCTCCGTCTGGGGCTGACATTCTACGGCTGTTCCTTCTTGGGCTTAGGCAGTGTTTTCTCTCGTTTGGAAGATCATTTGTAAGTAGTGTCACAGTAAAGCCCTGTTGAATCACATACAGAGAACGACCCTCTGTCATTCCTCTCCTGTCTTTCGGATTTCGTCAAGGAGAAAGTCTCCGTTTGGTTCTAACATGTCTTTAACGCCTCTCTAACACAAATTCAGGCGCTTAGTAAGTGTTCTTTACTTTTTTTTTTTTAAATTTAAAGATTTTATTTATTTATTTGTCAGAGAGAGAGAGAGAGAGAGTGAGCACTGGCAGACGGAGGCGGAGGGAGGAGCAGGCTCCCTGCCAAGCAAGGAGCCTGATGTGGGACTTGATCCCAGGACGCTAGGATCATGACCTGAGCCGAAGGCAGCTGCTTAACCAACTGAGCCACCCAGGCGTCCCGTGTTCTTTACTTTTTATTATGAAAGAACTAGAGGCGATTTTGAGAATAGAAGGACGTGTTCGTTTCTACCCGTAAACCATCTCCTCCTCCCCTTTCTCCTGCTCTCTCTCTGGGCCTCATTTTGTACTGGTTATTTCTTCTTGTGAATAGAGGAGAGTTCATTGTCTTTGCTGGAAATGGTTGATGTTGGAAGAAAGCTCGATGTAGCAGAGAATTGAAAGACACCATGATGGCAGGCTCTGGCAGGGTTGGGAAGAGACGAGAACTTTTGTTCAGGAGTGTCAACCTGTTAATATTACAGCGGTTATTGTGGGCTGATACCTTTTCATTGTCCTTTGTCCTGCTTGTCTCTGTCTCCTGGAGGTCTACTTTTCCCTCAGGCCCCAGGCACAACGTTGCGCTACCTACCGAGTCAAAAGGGGAACTTGCACCTGGACCAGGAGTCTTGGCATTTGCTAAGTAGAAATGGAAATTAACTTAGCTCAACAATAACCACATTCTTCGTGGGGGACAGAGGGCAGAGGGGGAATTCTAGACTCTTTCTTCTTTCATCTTGCCACTGCCCAGTGACCAGACTTTGGGTTTCTGGATACACAGTATAAATTGAATTGAGAGGGCAGGCTCAAAAATCACACAGACTTGATTTCAAATCCTGCTCTGTCTCCATGACTCTATGACCTTGGGCTGGTGAAACATGATTCTACCATCTGTCCTCTGTGTATGCACTGACCCACCGATCCATTCAGCTATCCACTCAGCCATTTTTCTGTCCATTATTCATTCATCCATCCATTCATTCACCCAACCATCAACCCCTTCCCTCATCCATCTAGCTGTCTGTCCATCTGTCCATTCATTGAGTGCCTACCATGGATCAGGCACTGTTTTAGGCACTGGAACCAGAGTGGTGAACCAGACAGAGTCCCTGCCTTCATGGAGTTTCCATTCTGGAAGGAGGAGAACAGCCATTAACAAATACTTTAGAAGAAACACAACGTCTAAGGTCAGGTTGCGATATGCTCTTTGAAGAGAACTAAGATCCTAGCCGTGCCCTTGAAGAGCTTCCTGGTCTTTTGCGGGGAGACCGGCACATGGCGAGTTAGTTCCGGCTCGTCAGGGAGGTGTGGGATGGCATCCTTACTCCTGGGAGGGGTGGAGAAGCTTCCACAGAGGAGGTGACATTTGGGAACAATCTTCCAGCAGGAGTAGGAGTTCCCAGATTGACAGGAGGCTGGGGGCCGGGGAGGGTGTTTCAGGCAGAGGACAGCTCAAGTTGAGACACGGAGGAGAGAACAGGGCTCATGCAGGGAACAGGAAGGAGGGTACGCAAGGGGGCGGTGGTGGCGCTTGGAGCTAACCGTCATCTAGGAGGGCTTGGACCTTGTGAAGGCAGGACAGTGACTAGGAAGCGCTTGTTGTCGTTGTTTTAAGGCGGGATGTGTGAGGGTGAGTGATGTGGCCAAATGTTTGAAAAAGAGGAGCGTGAAGTACATTTGAACCCGTGATTGCCGGGACTCCGATCCCGGAATCCCAGGCTTGTGGGGTTGGAGGGCAGGGACCAGAAACCGAAATGACCATTTAGAAGCAGTGGGGGGGTGTCACCCGAGCACGGAAGGGCCGCTGCTATTTTTCACATCGTAAAAGAGGCATTTGAATTTTCGTGTCAGTCATATCGTTGATTGTTCTATTTTGGGAGGTGGTTACTGGGCTATTTTTACGGTTCTAACAATAGGGATATCTCTCTTCACTGCATCCTGAGGCGGAGAGGGCCATGGAAATGATTTTTCCTCTGAAAGGAATCCTCCCACTCCCTCTCTCTCCGTCTCTGCTGCTGTCACTTATCCAGCACGTGTTAATTGAGCACATGCTGCACGGCGGGTGGGGGGCGGCAAAGAATTTGTGCTTTGGAGACAGAAAGGCATTGGTTCATATCTTGGCTTCTCGTTTCGGAGCCTTGAGCCTCGGACTTCAACTCCGAACTTTTGTTTCTTTAAAGGGGAAAGGAAGTAATCGGATCTCGTTTGTAGGGCACGCGCCAAGTGTTTCCTTAGCGCCTTGCCTGACATGCGGGGAGCCCTTGATAAATAACAGCTTTTTCCGTTATTCCTCCGGCTGGGCGCTGTCTGGTCCTGACTCTGTAATTCTGTCGGGGAGGCAAGGGCAGTGCTCCTGAATCAAGGACTTGGTGTAAGAATGAATGTGTTCGCATAGGGAAGGCAGCTGCCTTAGGTGCAACTTACAATGTGTCTGAGCCAGAAACTCTGAGCTGGGGTCAGAGCTGGGAGGGAAACACGGGCGAACAACAGTGTTTCCTGCGCAACAGTTCCCTGGCTTTCCATGCTTTAATTCGTGGGAAACCTCCAGAGCTGAATCGAGATCTGTGATGGTCCCATCTGCTGTCTTCATTTGGAAAATGTGTTGATGGCATTTCAACTTTAAATAGATTTCTGACCATTTCACTTTTTCAATTTTGAGTTCCCTTCATCCTCCAGATGGAATGTTTACGTGCTCTTTTGGGTTGAGGAAGAAGCTGCCAAAGAGTGTGGGTGAAGGTCGAGGGTGAAGCCTGCAGGACTGTCTTTTGCCTTGTGATGGTGGGGCTGGTGATTTTTAATGAGCGAGCCCTATTCTGAAGATGTTCCGTCCTTCCCTAAAGGTGGGGGTTATTATTTAGAATTTTGGCAATGGTGCAAAGGGGAATTTTGATAGCTATCTTTTTTTTTTTTTTTAATATGTGTGTGGAAAAATTTTATGGTTGGGAGTATCGATAATTCTATCTGGGCCAAACAGTGCACTTAAGGCAGTAGGATTGATATATAGAGTGGGGAAGGACTTCTTTGTACTTCAGTTAGATATTATCTTTGGATGGCTGGATTTTCTGTTCTTCTCAGGATTAAGTCCAGAATCTCTCTCTCTCTCTCTCTCTCTCTTTTTTTTTTTTTTTTTGTTTAAGATTTATTTACTTATTTGAGAGAGAGAGAGAGAATGCACAAGCAGGCAGAGGGAGAGGGAGAGAATCTTAAGCAGACTCCATGCTGAGAGTGGAATCCCATCGTGGGACCCAGTCCCATGACCCTGAGATCATGACCTGAACCAAAATCAAGAGTTGGATGCTCAACCGACTGAGCTTCCCAGGTGCCCCAAGTCCATAATCTTATAACATGAGTTATAAATCTTTGTCTCTCCTGGGTCCTCCTGAACCTGGCTTATACTTCCCTTTTACTCACTTTTCACTTTTTCGCTGAAGACCCAACTGGTCTTCCTCAATCGCGACCTACTTTTGCCCACCCCAGGGCATTTGCATGTGCTGTGTCTTCAAATTGTTCAAATGCTGTCTTCAAATACTCTTCTCCCTTCTCTTCCCCAACTTGCCTCCTGCTTCTACAGAACTTAAGCTCAGTGTCACTTCTTCAGAGAAGCCTTCCCTGATTTTCCATATCAGGTTCCCCATTGTACAAAACCCTTTATCAGTTTTACATTTTATAATTATCTGTTTGAGTGTTTAATCGTTGCCACCAGAGTGTCAGTTTCATCAGACGAGGGGGCCACATCTGTCTCGTTTCCTGTTTTTTTCTGAAGTACCCAGCTCCAAATCTGGCTTGTAAGACGTGCTCAATAAATACCTATCAAATGAATGAATAGCATAGGGGAGGAATGACTCTAGAGAGCGAGTCATCTGATCTGGGTTTTGGTGGGAGTTTTCTATGGCTTGATCTATGATTTTCATAAAGAGTGTATCACTTTCTAGTTTACAGGCTCTGATCATTTTTGTTTGAACTACCCCCTCCCCAAATTGCCCTAGTTAGAGCCTGTTGAAGTGATTTTCAGAAGTAAGTGAATGTCATAGTCATGGTTTGGGGCACACGTTTCTCTGTGAAAATAAACAGTCCCTCCACTTGCGTCCCTGCCTTTGTTCATTGGGACCCTCGTGGACTGGAGTGAAAAGAATGTCCTCTTACATGATATATTCAGGAAGCCACCTCAGTTGCCTATCCGCAGGATGGCAGATACACAATGGAATATCACACAGCAATGAAAAGGAACATCCTACAGCTACATAATAACATAGATGACTCTCCCAAGCACAATGGGAACTAAAAAAGCCAGACACGATACCTTCTATATGATTCCATCTCCTGGATGTTGAGGAGCAGGTGAGACTAATTATAGAGGTTAAGATGGTGATTACCTTGGGGGGACTGAGGGAAGCTGCTAGAATGCTGGTAATTTTGTTTCTTGGTCTGGGTGCTGGTTGCTTGGGTGTGTTCAGGTTGTGACATTTTTTTGAGCTGTATACTCATACCCATTTTTCTGTTAGTATACTGCATTTTATTTTATTTTATTTTATTTTTTTAAAGATTTTTATTTATTTGACAGAGAGAGATCACAAGTAGGCAGAGAGGCAGCCAGAGAGAGAGAGAGGGAAGCAGGCTCCCTGCTGAGCAGAGAGCCCGATGCGGGACTCCATCCCGGGACCCCGAGATCATGACCTGAGCCGAAGGCAGCGGCTTAACCACTGAGCCACCCAGGCGCCCCTGCATTTTATTATTATTATTATTATTATTATTTTTTAAGATTTTATTTATTTATTTGACAGAGAGAAATCACAAGTAGATGGAGAGGCAGGCAGAGAGAGAGAGAGGGAAGCAGGCTCCCTGCTGAGCAGAGAGCCTGATGCGGGACTCCATCCCGGGACCCTGAGATCATGACCTGAGCCGAAGGCAGCGGCTTAACCCACTGAGCCACCCAGGCGCCCCATTTTATTATTTTTTAAGGATTTTATTTATTGGAGAGAGAGAGAGAGCAAAAGAGATCATGAGCAGCGGAGAGGGGGAGGAGGAAGAAGCAGGCTCCCCACTGAGCAGGAAGCCCAACCCTGGACTCAATCCCAGGACCCTGGGATCATGGCCTGACCCAACCAGGTGCCCCTACTATATACTTTAATAGAACATTTAAAAAGCAAGTGTAAGTTACCGAGGCTGAACCTCAAAAATGTCACTTGGGACTTTTTCAGTTTTATGGACAGAAGTGACATCCGTATGGGAGACCGGCACCTTCTGGAGTCACCCATTGAGGGATGGTGCCGTTTGCCTTCTCAGGGGGACATCTGCTTCTTCTTTCAATGTTGCCTGTCGGTTGCAAACTGTAGAACAAGGAAGCCAGGGCTCTCTGACAAATTTCCCATCAGATAATTGAGTTCTGTTAATACCCGGGAAACTTGAGCTCATAAACTCTTCGTAGGGCTTGCATTTAAGAAAGTCTATACTAGTTAAGGTATTAGTAACAATCTGTCAAAGCTGCTATAACAGATAAGCCTTAAAGTCTCTGTGCTTGACGGAAAGGGATTTCTTTCTGTCTCACAGCCCAGACCAGGCAGGTGATTCTGGTCAGGATGTTCTGTGTGCGGTCGTTCACGCCTCCATACTTCTCGCCATCAGCCCCGGGGTTGGGAAGAGAACATGAGAAGGCACACTCATTTCGTTACCACCCCAGCCTGGAAGGGACGTATGTCACTACTGCTCACCTTCTGTTGGCCAGGGCCATGTCGATTGCGAGGGGCACTGGGACATGTCAGCCAGCTCTGTCTGGTAGGAAAACATGTTGGTGAACACAGCCCGCCCCGCTCTGGTCCCTGAAGTCATGATTTCCTCTCCCTTTGGGATGATGTATCCAACTTGATCTCACGGTTGACTTCGGAAAAACACATGTGACTTTAGGAAAACAGATGTAAAACTCTAGACCTCTTTATCTTATCAAACATAGGAGGGTATGTTCCGCAGAGAGCATGGTCCATTTTGTCACAAAGAGGGAAATGGAGAAGTGCTCCTTTTGTTTTTAGGTATTAGAACGGGCTGGCTCTTGTCAGAAGTTTCGGTTTCCCAGCCGGTCAGAATTCTTGGCTCTCCTGGTTGCCAGTGGACATCACAAATACTTGTATTTGAGTCACAAGTAGGATCACCCAGTTCTTTCTTTATTTGAGAGAGAGAACAAGCAGGGGGCAGAGGCAGAGGGAAAAGCAGATTCTCTACAGAGCAGGGAGTCCAATGTCAGGCTCCATCCCATGACCTGAGCCAAAGGCAGATGCTTTGGAAGATGCTATGGAAGAGTCCTTCGGTGGTTCTGCTGGTGGCTATTTGGACACCTAGTAAACCAATTACCTGTTCTGTGTGAAAAACCACCTGAAACCTTAGTGCCATAAAAGAACTATTTTTTTTTTTTTTTTTTAGCTCTTCCTGTGGATCAGTCATTTGGGCTGGGCTCAGCTGGGTGGTCCTTCTGGTCTGAGCAGGGTTAGCTTTTCTTGGCTGGGCTCACACATCTGGGGCCACAGCTGAGATGCCTGGGACACCGGGACATCTGGTGGCGGGGGTGGGACTCTCGTCTTCCAGCCTGTGCTCGTTCGCATGGAGGTGACCACATTCCCAGTCCCAAAGCAGAGGCTGCAGGGCCTCTGGAAGCCTACCTTTGGAGCTCAGAGCTTGTCACAGTGTCACTTGTGACATATTCTGCCAGGGAAAGCAAGCCACAAGCCCATCTCAGAAATAAAGGAGGAAACAGAGGAGGAAATAGACTTCCTCTTAATGGGAGAAGCTGCAAAGTGTGGCCGGCATTTTGGGGAACCTACCAGACCAATTTCAGGATGGCCCTCCTGACTGCTTAGCCCTGTAAAACCTGCCCCTGTGCGGTGTGTGTCGGCTCAACTGCCCTTGCGCCTGCGGCAGGTCCCAAGTGAGTGCTTACTGCTTCTGCCTAATGTGAGGACCTGCATCATGGGGCCGCGGTTTGGCCGCATGAAACGCTCTTGTACACAGGGCACAGCGCAGGGCTCGGTGCACGTGAAACCCTGACTCCTGCCACCATCACTACCATCACCACCACCATTACAACTGAATACTACCACCATCACTACTGAATGCTACCGCCATTACTACTGACCCCACTACTGAGTACTACCGCCATTACTACCGTTACTACCAGTCGTTTCCTGTAGTGTACTTGGCACTGCACTAAGAGCTTGAGATTCAGAACGTGAGGTCCCTGCCCATGGAGGTGGGGGAGATCCTCAAAGAGACAGACATGAGAGTGAATTTGTGTGATCCAGAGTGGTGACCGTGATTATAGGGCCATGGTGGAGTGGGATGAAGCCAAGGGCATAGGGTCAGATGTCAGCTCCTCCACTGAGCACATGTGGGGCCCTGGGCACCTTTCTTAGCCTCTTTGATCTTTGGTTTTTCATCTGTGGAATGAAGGTGAGGCTACAGAGCCTACCTTCCAGGGCACCGTGTGGATTGGATGAGACATGGTGCGCCAAGATGTGGGATTGCTCATCGAATGTACGTTCTGGGGGAAAAAAAAGTCTCAAAAATCCCCTTGGCCAATGTCCTGAAGTCATCATTCTCACTCAGTTCTCTTTGTGGGACTCTGCTTTGTCTTAAAAGATGAAGATCAGCACACACGGAGCTTATTGGAGGAGTCGTCCTGGGGCACGACACGCGTGAGGGATGGAGGGAAGCCAGGAAGGGGACTGGCTGCACTTGCGATGCAGTAGTTGTAACAGAGGCCAAAGCCAGTCCTGTGGCTGGAGCTGGGCTGGGCCTTCAGAACCAGGGCAGTGGGGATCTGCACCAAGTGGACACTGACGGTGGGCTGCTGTTGGGAAGGTGGCATGACCTCGGGCAAGGCAGCTTTCGTCTTCAAGCAGGGGACTCCCAGGGAGGTGCGAGCACTAGCCGTGAACACTGCCGGCAGCTGGGGAGCAAGTGTCTTGGCCCTCGAGGTGGGAAGAGGGCCTAGGGGAGGCACTGCGGAAGCCCCTGCATGTTTCCCGATCGCTCTTAGAGGTTCCAAACTGTACCTTCCTGGTCATCAGTAAGCCTGTGGGGTTTCCCTGGTCCTTCACAGAACTGATTTAGTTGCCGTCCAGATTCACTGATTCATCTTGCCAATATCAGGGCATCGCTTACAGAGAGCCTTTTTTTTTTTAAATTATGTTGGTCTTTTTTTTCCTTTTTAAAGATTATTTATTTATTTATGTGACAGACAGAGATCACAAGTAGGCAGAGAGGCAGGCAGAGAAGGAGAGGGGGAAGCAGATTCCCTGCTGAGCAGAGAGCCCGATGCAGGGCTCCATCCTAGGACCCTGGGATCAGGGCCTGAGCTGAAGGCAGAGGCTTTAACCCACTGAGCCATCCAGGCGCCCCTTACAGAGAGCCTTAATCCAGGTAGGCATAGGGGCGTGGGAATGCCCTGCCCTCGGTCACCCAGCTGCCAGGAAGGCGATCTGACCTTCACATAGCTGACCTCCCTCTGAGCCACACGGGGTGCCAGCCCATTTTCTAAGCTTGGACCTTACACCTCATTGCCCCTCCACTCTGGGATGAGTTGTCTTGAATTTCTCCAAGTGTATTTTCTTTTAAACTGGATCATCACTCATTAAGGGTCATGAAATCAATTTCATAGGTCATGCACACCGTGAAAACATAGATTTGAAAACTATCAGAACGGATGATGTTCAGGAAGCATGAACGTTGTTGCATGAAACTTTTATGTCCTGGGCACGTACACAGGCACGTGCGAACTGGGTCAAACACGAAGCGTTTCTCGCTGTGGGTAACCGTCAGTGCGGCTTGAGAATCACTGTGAAAAGTGTAGAGGGTAGAGGGGAGACCTTGGAGGCTCATTGACCCCCGGCTTTATTTCTTTCTCGGGATGACAGAAATGCGTTGTTTTGAATTCTTTATAAGGAGAGGTTTTATTTTTACCCTGTCACAATATCCCAAGATGATTTTGATTATTACCTTTGAGTTTGCACATATCACGGATGAAAGTTGTTTTTCCAAATAGGATTCTAAGTATAGGGTATGCAGTTTTTAAAAATGGAATTGTTGATTTCTGGTGGAACTGCCCGGCCTGACCGGTCACTTGGGTGAGGCGTCTGAGTACCGTGTCAAGTGCTAGCACAGAGCTCCAGAGAGAACGCCTGGCTGTCCTGGGGCGGTTACTGTGGGCTGAGAAAGAAGTGTTTTACGAGCAGCATCAGACAGGGAGGGAGGAGGAGTTGTCTAAGGGTTGCCCAGAGCCTCCTGGAGATATGGGAACAGCACCCTGGTGTGGAGGTGGGTCAAGTCCCCAGGGCAGCACCCTGCTGAGAGCAGCCTCCCGCTGGGACGTCCAAGGCCCTGGGGTCAGCATGTGTTTATGATCTGGTGTCCCTGATAGGTGGGGGCCCAAATGCCAGCGGGCCTCATTGTTTTTCCCTTTTGGCCTTCTCTGATTTGGGGTCCATGGGCCACACCGGTTCAGGGTGTTCCAGATGGGATAAAAAAATGTCTAGTGCAAGGGAAAAAAGGACCTCCCGTTCCTGCTTGGGTGAATGTGTATGTTCTTCTCCAATCCCCATGAGGGGCTCTCTTAGCTGGGGAGACAGGCTGGGGAATTTTCTGTTTCCTAGGCATCTTCAAATAAGGCTTTCAAATGCTGCTGGCTCGAGCTGATGTTTATTGAGTATGTACTACGGACTGGGCACTGTGCTAAGGGCTTTTTGTGTATTAACTCATTTAATTTCCACAATGGCTCGGTGAGGTTGCTCCTAGTAATATTTCCTTGAAGAAAAATTTCCCAGTGGGGGCGCCTGGGTGGCTTAGTCGGTTGAGCGGCTGCCTTCAGCTTGAGTCTTGATCCCAGAGTCCTGGGATCGAGCCCCGCATCGGGCTCTCTGCTCAGTGGAGAGCCTGCCTCTCCCTCTCCCTCTGCCTGCTGCTCTGCCTACTTGTGGTCTCTCTCCATCTCTCTAATAAATAAATAAAATATTAAAAAAAGAAAAATTTCCCAAAGTTACATAGAGTTAAGACTCAAACATAGATCTGAGTTCAGGAGTGTATAAAAGGACTATAGAGGAAACGTGGGGGAGGCGAGAGTGATAGCTGGTCTCTGGGGGCTTGCAATGAGCTGGTATTTTGCAGATTTCATCCCTTTGAATCTACACCCTCCACGAAGACTTGGCTATGATTCTTAGTCCCATTCATAGAGGAGGAAACAGGTTTAGTGAGGATAAAGAATTTCCCTAAGAACTGCAGAGCCTAGACTGAATTCAGATCTGTCTGATTCAGACTCCCACTTCTCACGTGCTAAGGTGAAGGGCTGAGGTGAAGGTCCCGGGCGAGGTGAGTGAGGACAGCATCAGCCCAGCTCTGGGGTGTGAGCTGGGGGCTCGGATCATTCATCAGAGCCAGGAGAGCATGCCCGCCAGAGCAGCGGCGAAACTGGCTAGAGGTTTTTTTTTTTTTTAAAGATTTTCTTTATTTATTTGACAGACAGAGATCACAAGTAGGCAGAGAGGCAGGCAGAGAGAGAGGAAGGGAAGCAGGCTCCACGCTGAGCAGAGAGCCTGATGCTGGGACTCGATCCCAGGACGCTGGGGTCATGATCTGAGCCGAAGGCGGAGGCTTTAACCCACTGAGCCACCCAGGCGCCCCGAAACTGGCTAAATTTGATGGGATGTAGAAACTCCTTAGTGGGAGAAATGTGTACATTAAATTGTTTTTTGTTTTGTTTTGTTTTGTTTTTGTTTTTTCTTCTCCCCGCGAGGGAGTTTACACATGTGTAGATTTTTTTTTTTCTTTTTTTGTCATAGTCCCAAATAAGGAATTCAGAAACTAGCTTCTGGTCTGTGGGCTTTGGGTGATCATGTGACTGCGGTCAGCTGATTTCCTTGTGTCTCTGTTGCTGGGCCTGGGAAGGAAGGGGACCTGAGGGCAGAACCATGCCTGGTTCCCTTGTATTTCCCCATTCATCAAGGGATGAAGTACAAGGGAACCAGGCGTGGTTCTGCCCTCGGGAAGCCTCCAGTCTCCAGGAAAGACCCATCAGTCAAACATTCACAATGCAGTGTGATAGGTGCTGGCACAGGGCTGGGGGCAGGAGCCCCAGGGACATGTCTTTTCCCAGGTTCCTGGGCAGGTGGCACGGAAGGAGTCCAAGTTCTAGGCTGAGTTTTGAGGAAGTGGAAGCCATGAGGGAATGAGGAAGTCTGTCAGCGCGGTGGGAAGGGAAGTGCGAGAGAGAGAAGGGACCCGTGTAGGAGGGAGGAGTTGTACTGGGAATGTCCGGCTTCAGGAAGACAAGATCTGGAGGGGTGGAGAGGAGGCAGGAGAGAAGGCCCTCTGGGGTTCAGAGTGAGCGTGACCCTTCAACCTGGTGGGGCCAACAGCTTTAAGTGCTGACAAGAGAGTGGCCCACGTAAGGGAGGGACCCAGGAAGACATCTTCGGGGAAGGGGAGAGGGTATGGGTGGCAACGAGCAAAAAAGGGAAAATGGGCTGGAAATAAAGTAAGCTGAGAGGCCCATTGAGAAATGCTTGTGTGTTGACTTCTGTTTTGTGAAGTGTAAAAAACCCAACAAAAACCCAGAGGAAGATCTAGGTCTAAACCCTGCGACTCCGTGCAAGTTTCTTACCCTTATCACCCTTGTTTTTTAAAAAAGGGTACATGATACGGACGGTACCTTCCTTGTAAGTTGTGATGATCAAATATGATAGCACTGACTTGGGGGCAGAGAAGGACTTTGGCACACAGCCCACAGGGAAGGAGTAGGAATTTTGTCGGCAGGGCGCCTGGGGGGCTCAGTCGGTTAAGTGTCTGACTCTTGATTTTGGCTTGGGTCAGGACCTCAGGGTCATGAGATTGAGCCCCTCATGGGGCTCCCACGGACTTTGCTTGAGATTCTCTCCCTCTCCCTCCCCGTCGGTGCCTTCCCCCACTTGTACACGTGCGCATGCTCGTACTCTCTCTCAAGTAAAAAAATAAAATCTTTACCAAAAGGATATTGTCCGCTACCGAGGGAGTTCTCATTGAGGTATTTAATGAAAAAGTTTATCATAAATAGCAATAGAAAATTCAAGAGGAGGCAGCTTGTGGGTGAAGGTGGTGAATTCTGCGTGGATTTTGTGTTGAAGGTGAGATAACTGTGGTATATCCAGGTGTAGGTGTCCAAAAGGCCATTGGAAATATGGAGAAGTCAGGGATGGAGGTAGAGATTTGGGAATTATTATATGTGCTGCTGAAGTGAGCACGAGAGATTTGAGAATTATTAATACAGGGCTGTATTATGTATTATGTATTATGTGTTATGTCCATATCCTTGGTGTTGCCTGGAAGATTTTAATTGTATAAGACATTGAACAACATGGAATTACTTCTTTTTTTTCTCTCTCTCTTCAATTTCCTTTTAATTCTTCTGGTTGCTAAGGAGAAGGTCTCAGTTTGGGGCTATCATGCTTAAGGATCGTTCTAATGCACACTAATTGTCCTTTAAATAAAAACAATGAGGCAACCTCAGGCTCTGGTGTGGTTGGCAGAGTTTAATAATTTAAATTTTCATTGTGTTTTTCATGGTTGTCTTATGTTTGGAGCAAATGTTACTACTTTTCCGATTCTGGTCGTCTCAGACTGGATGCATTGGTTATAAATAACAGAACCCTTAACTAGCTTTCTGAAGGTAGGGGGTCCTAGGGTTGGCTTCGTTGAGGCTTCCCACGATCTTCCTCCCAGTGATTTCTTTGCCAACCTCAAAGTATCATCAAGATCTCCCCTCTTGGTCCTAAGAAGGCTGTGCTAAGTCCCCAGAGTCATATCCTCATGGGACAGCGTGAGACCAAGAAGGAAATGGTGCAAGAGAAAGGATTTGTCTTTACTTCATGTCATACCTTGGAACCATGGCAGCTGTCTTTTGACTGTGAAGGACAAGGCTGACCCACCATGAACGGCAGTGTGGAGGGAAGAGGAACTGTGCCCTTCATGATGTCATTGAACCCCTGAATTAACTACCCTTGTTCCAGTCCCATCTCTGGAAATTTTGTTATCTAACAGATAATAAATCCTCTTACTGCTTCAACATTTTCAAGATGGTCTTCTGTCACTTGCAGCTTAAATGCACTGCATCTCCTGTCATTTCAGATTATTGCCCTAACCTATGAGGACTTATTCCTTCGATTTTTTTTTTTTTTAAATCTTGGTTTGATTATATTTTTATCTTGAGACTGGGTCCTATTTTCTTGGTTTTTCACGTGTCTGTCAAGTAATTTCAGATTTTACCCTGGATGGTACGAGTGTTATGTTGTAGACACTGGATTTAGTTATATTTGTTTGAAGAATGTCAGTATTTTTTGCTTTAGTAAGCTATTATTTTGGTTGGACGATAAACTCTCTCTTGGCCATCAGCTCAGATGTCAGTTTATTATATCTTTGAGTCTTTGAGGCTGTGTGATGTGTACATGGTTCAAGAGTCAGCCAGACACGGGTAGAGTTCATGCACATTTGGGACCCTCTTCTCTTGTCTCTCTGTTCTTAGATTCCCTTTCCTACTTTCCCGTCACTGTGGTTGACCTGAAATCTGCCCTCTAAGTCTTCAAGGCAGAAAGACTTGGGGTTTTGTGTTGGCGTTTTAGCTACTGCTTGGTGCTGACTGGCCAGCTGTCCTGGCAAACGCTGGCAAGTGGCCACTCCCTTCTTCCAAATGTCATCCCTGCCCTCCAGAATCTGACCTCTTTTGTTTACTCTTTACTCTTTTTTGTCATGAGTTATATTCATTTTTCACGAGAAGTTTGGATAGAGTGGGAATTTGCTTGACCATACTAGAAACAGAGGCCTTCTTGCTGCCTAACATGGGAAAACTGATGCCCAGAGAGGATAAGCCACTTCCCCAATGTCACAGAGCAAGCAAGTGGCAGAACCTGGACCCCAACTCAGGCTGCTGCACTCCTATCCAAGCTCTCTTCAGGGTACCTGGCCGTGGATTTGTGCCTCAGAATAGTTTGCCGGTTTGGGCTTAGTTTCATTTTGGCACGGAAAATGTCTGCCCTTTGAGTAGAGCTGTAAACGCCAGGAAGCTGAGCTGGGCGGTTTCATGGCGGTGTTGGGGTCAGTTTTGTCTTCTAATCAGAATCCTTAGATTGGCTCCTTTAAAGGTTTGAAATCAGAAGGCATTGTTCACCGGACAGAGTTTTGGATAAAACTTTATCAGTCAGCAGCAACGAGGCACCTGATGATTATTTATTCGGCAATCGTTTTACCAAAAGTAAGTCAGTAGTAAGTTGTGGTTATGAGAAAGGAAGTTCAGAGTTCAATATGTCCCCTCCCCATCTCTCTTTTTTTTTAAAAACATAAAAGAGGAAGTGACTGCTCTTTATTTTTGTACCAGCCTTATCACTAATGGACAGGGGGTAAAAATCTTCACTACTCTGTGGTCAAGCTTTGAAAATTTGTAATAAGAGTCTCCCTTTCTCCTTTGTAGCACCACTGGTGGGAAACTTGTGACATTGAAACAACACAGAGCCACAGAGAAGAATCCTCATAAAATCTTACCGTGTCTTATAAAATCTTACCGTGTCTTATAAAATCTTACCGTGTCTTACCGTGTTCTGCCTTTAACTTTAGGAACCGAAGTGATCCCACCCAAAGAAATCATTTCCAGTTTTCTTTCCTAACCATGCTCTGCGCAATGACCTAGTTTCCCCTTAGGTATTCATTTTCAAGCTTCTTGCTGACATTCTGGAAGTATCCCCACCTTCCAAGATTGAAAACACTGAGGGAGCACCTACTGTATGCTAGAGGATTTTTCTGGGATACGGTAGTGAACAAAACAGAAAGCCCTTGCTTCTTATGTAACTTACCTTCTACTTGGAAGCAGACAATAAACACGTAAAGAAAGACAAGATCGTTATGGATAGTGATACATACTACAAAAGAGAAAAACATAATAGTTTTTTTTTTTTTTTTTTTAAAGCAGAAGCCTATTTTTTCAGGGGGTGGTGGTGGGTGTGTGTGATTAAGTGGGGAAAAAAAATCACGCCTTCTTCCCCATTTCTTCATCCTTTAGTGGAGATAGGATATTTCTCTTGACTAATGAATGCTTCAGAGTTCTCTTACTATGAGAAACAGGATGGAGCAGAATGGGCTCTTGGGCTGGTCCCTGTGTTTTGTCTGGTGTTTCTGGGTTGGTCAGTTACTTCCTTCTATGGCCGCAGGTCTTAGCTCTTACACTAGGCACGGATTCTGCCCCTTGGGCTAGAGTGAAGGTTCTGGAAGGGTAGACTTGAGACCAGAATATGTAGGGCTGTGGATGTCAGGCTAAAGAATCTGCCTTTTGAACTTTGTATTCATTTCCATTGTCCTGTTCCTGAGGTCAGAATGCACACTTGGTCAAGTTGCCCCCAGGCTCTGAGGATTCCTGTTGAATTTCTATCCGTTCTGCTCTTCCTCCAGCCTTAAATCATTCCCCCTCTTTTTTCACACCTAAGTGTAAGTAGATAAGAACAGCACTTGTTAATTCTATTGATTGTAAAGTGCCTGCATTAAAAATGTTAATTATCGCCCCTGGGAAGAGATTAAGCCAGTAGGTCTCAGGCTCTTAAAAGAGCAGCAAAAAGCCAGGTGTACCATGGCTTCCTGTTTCTTTCTCAGAGTAAAGAGAAAAACATCAGGGAGACAGAAGCTTCAGTCATGTGGTAATAATTATGGCCATATTTATCCCCACAAGTATAGCTTCTGTTAATTCTGGAGTCGGCAAGATTTTGTGACCCACTGTGGATGATGCAGTAAGGTTGTCCTCCTGTGTTAAAAAAAAAAAAATTAAGTTCCTAAGTAATGCTTAAAGGCAATCTCACTAAGATTTGACCTCCTAATCTAGGTCCCTTCTCTCTTTCCCAGAGGTCACCATTGGTGTCTACTTTTAAAACTTTTTTTTTTTTAAAGGTTTATTTATTTATTTATTTGACAGGCAGAGATCACAAGCAGGCAGAGAGGAAGGCAGAGAGAGAGAGAGAGGAGAGGAGGAAGCAGGCTCCCTGCAGAGCAGAGATGTGGGGCTCGATCCTAGGACCCTGGGATCATGACCTGAGCCGAAGGCAGAGGCTTTAACCCACTGGGATCATGACCTGAGCCGAAGGCAGAGGCTTTAACCCACTGTGCCACCCAGGCGCCCCTACTTTTAAAAATTTTTTATGTTCATATTTATCCGTACTGATTGTATGGTAGAGTTGGTGGGTGCCTGTGTGTGTTTTTCTAAATGGTGCCACATAGCAGATCTCACCCTGCAACCTGCCCTTTTCACCAGTGTCTCAGAGTGCAAGCTCTGTTTTTATGCTTTTCACAATTCTGTAGTGTTCCATGGTCCAAACTTGCTCCTGTTTTTGTGGCCATTCCCTTGTTGGGGACATTCAAGACTTTTTTGGGGGGTGGGGAGAGGTGGTGTCTATTATAAACCATACTGCAATTAAACATCCTTATGCATGTCTGACACACATGCAAATATTTTTCTAGTTACCGAGAAGTAGAATGGCTTGGCCACGGGGAGCACACAATTCAGATTTTAATGGATGTTGCTGGGAGTTCTCCAAAGTGGCTGGGCCTGGGTATGCGCCCGCCAGCAGTTGGAGTTTCTATGTCCCTGCCTCCTGCCCACATTGTGATAATGTCAAGCTGTTACATGTCTGCTGATCTGATGGGAGGAAAAGGACATTTAACTTTAATAGAGCGTCATCTTGATTACTAGTGAGGTTGAGCATCTTTTTATGTATTTACTGGAGAGTGTATTTCATCTTCTGTGACTGACTACTCCCTCAACCCCCCGCTTTTTTTTTTTTTTTTTACATTTTCTCATTGACTTTTAAAAATTTTTTACTTCAGTCTCCTGGACACCAGTCCCTCGCAAGTTCTTTGTGTTTGTT
The DNA here is from genome assembly GCF_964662115.1 of Mustela nivalis. Taxonomy (NCBI): domain Eukaryota; kingdom Metazoa; phylum Chordata; class Mammalia; order Carnivora; family Mustelidae; genus Mustela; species Mustela nivalis. The sequence continues at coordinate 21,960,616 of NC_139038.1, forward strand.
CTGGACTGCTTCTTTGTTGTGTCCTTTGTCAGTCTAGTGTCGGGCCTGATAGACTGACATATACCGATTTAGCTCTTGAAGCCCTGTAAACCACTTCCAAGCAATGCATTATTCCCATTTTAAAGATGAGAGACACTGAGGCTCAGAGAGACTACGTGACTAACTGAGTCACAACTTGGGCAGGCGTGGGTAAACTCGGAAACCATGAGCAGACGTAGACATAGACCAAACTGCGGTGAGCCACCGGGAGACGATTTTCTATAACCTTTCTCTCTTACCCAGATGCTTTGCAGTTGGTCTCTCAGGAGAAAAGTCTGTTTAATTATTCATCTCTTTTCCAAGTAATTGGTGACAAGTCCTCCAGCTGGGAGATGGAACAAGCTTTGTTGCTAAAAAACATCCGCCAAAGATAGAACCAGAGAATCCAGCCCCCAAGAATGGTAAATGGAGATCCTTTTCTGGGGGTATTTACACGGACAGCAGCCTTCGGCTGAAATGCCCCCTGGACAGCGGGCTGGGGACACTGATGTCGTCATGGTCCATACCATTCATCACTTTCAGAGACGACCTCTGTACCTTTCGTTTTTTTCGATCCTTCCAAAAGAATTGAAAATCCTTTTCATCACAGGCAAGGTCAGGGCATCTCTGTGGGATTCACAGGGAACAGTGCACTGTCCCATATTATAGAATGGGAAACAAAAAATCAAACTCAGACTTTTAGAGCTGGTAGAAGCAAGCACTTTCCTATATTGGAGGGCAAACGCTGATTTGAAATACTTGAACTTCTATACTCTGGGACATGTACCAGCATTAATAAGAGTTTCTATTTATTGAGCATTTATTTGGGCCAGGCACAGTAAAAAGCTTATACCTATGAGTGATCTCATTTGATTTTCACAGCAACCGATGACTTAAATAACTTATTGTCCCCATTTTATCACAGATGACTTGAGGTTCAGTTATTTAACTTGCTCAAGGTCACATAGCAAATAAGGAGCAGGGCCACCCTTCCAATGTCAAATATGTATGCTCTTATATCCTCGTGTTATGAGGTCAATTCATGGAAACATTTCCTGTGTATCCGCTTTGGTTCCAGAACTGGTAAGCGTTTGCCCAATAAGATTTTCACAGACTGGTGACGTGAGTGAAACAGAAGGGACCGGGGCTCGCTTGGGAGGGGAGCGCACCCGCATCTCGCATGAAGTACCACGTCTGCATGGGTTTGTTTACAGCTGGTTGCGGATCTTGGATCAGAGGCTTGAATACAGCTGGTCTACCAAGGTCTTTCTAAATTTGGTTTGAGCTGCTCTGAATAAATCTCAGAAGATGCGAAAGGGGAAGGGAACTCATATTTATTGATCTTGACTCTGAAGGAGGTGTTCTCATTTCAAAGATGGAGAAGTAGAAGTGAGGTCACCGCTCAAGGTCACTGTGGTAGATTATATTACTGAGTCAGTTATTTGCTTTCTCCTTGTAAGGGGATGGTACACCTCTGCTCATTGCTATGTGGCTTGTAGTGTCTCCTTACAGGAGAGCTGTTATTTTCCTGTTCCGGTGGTGTCGGGCTTAACTGCGTGGCGCACGTTGGCCAGGGGCATGTGAACAGGGATGGTGCACTCTACAGCTTTAAGGGCTGTTGCATGGCTTGTCCCTTGCTCTTTTCCCCTCCACTGCAAGACCAAGCAAAGGGTGTTTCCTCGGCTTCTATGCTCGGATGCAAAAAACACTTGGTGCAAAGTCCTAGGATCACAAGACAATTGCAGTGATATGTAACATGAACAAGAATGAACCTTTGTATATCATAAACCACTAGAATTTTGGGATTGCTGGATAGTGTAGCCTTACCTAGCAAAAGATGACTAATATATATAGTTATATAGTTAGTGTTTAGTTATATAGCTAGTAACTTGGCTAAGGAATTCAAACCAGACCGAATTCCAAATCCTGTCCCTGGACTCTTCATTACTTTAGGCTTCCTGAATATTTTGCTCTTCATTTTATTTGCTATATCTGTGTGCTACCTGTCCTTTAAAAATTTTTTTTTTCTTTAAATGGTCTCCTTTTTGTCATTTCAACACATTTATGTTATTTTATTAATTAAAAAAATTTTTTTTTAGTGGCACCTGGGTGTCTCAGTTGGTTAAGCGTCTGCCTTGGGCTCGGGTCATGATTCGTGAGGTCCTGGGTCCTGGGATCGAGCCCCTTGTTGGGCTCCCTGCTCAGTGGGGAGTCTGCTTCTTCCTCTGCTTTGCCCTTTGCCCTACTCGTGCACGTTCTCTCTCTCTTTTTTATTTATTTGACAGAAAGAGCAAGCAGAGGGGTGGGGGTACACGGAGAAGAGAGGAAACAGGTTCCCCACTGAACGTGGAGCCCAATGCAAGGCTCTTTCTCCCAACCCCGGAGATCAGGACCTGAGCTGAAACCAAGATTCATACCCTCAACCGACAGAGCCACCCAGGGACCCCTCAACACATCCATTTTATCATTTATTTATTTATTTATTTATTTTTCTTTTTAAAATATTTTGTTTATTATTTATTTGACAGAGATCACAAGTAGGCAGAGAGGCAGGCAGGGAGAGAGGGGGAAGCAGGCTCCCCGCTGAGCAGAGAGCCTGATGCGGGGCTCGATCCCAGGACCCTGGGATCACGACCCAAGCCGAAAGCAGAGGCTTTAACCCACTGAGCCACCCAGGTGCCCCAACACATTCATTTTAAAGGGAACTTCATCACTATATGAGTGGGAAAATGATATCACCACAAGTAATTAATAACTAGAAATATGAATAACTATATTATGAATATTACAAAATTTGACCAGGATCTGCGTTTGAAACTTCCTCCCCCTCTTTGTTCCAGAAGGGAGTTTAGCGGATCTTAGAATGGTGTTCAAAACGTGTAAGCCGCAGACTGAGACTTTCTCGTTTGATACCATTGGGAGGGTTGAAATCGAATTGGAAAGGAAATAATTTTCACCTACTGTGGTTTGGTGTGATTGAAAGCATGTCTCTGTTCCCGCCCCAAAACTACCAGTGAGTGGTAATGTGCCCTGTGTGGGGAGTTTCCTTCCTTTCTGTTTTTATATAATAATTGTAAACATGTACAAAGCACGTGCTACATGACGGGTCGTCTGCTATGTGTTTACTATTTACACCATCCTTAGGGGTGGAGACAGGTTGGGGAGGTGAAGGAACTCATCCCAGCTAGTAAGAGTTGGTGTTGGGACTTAAAGCCAGATGTGCTTTGCGTTTGAGTGTAGACCATTGGGCTGAACCAGAGGTGTGTTTGAATGGCCCACTTGGAACCTTTCAAGGAGCCCATGAGCGGCTTCTCTTTTTTTATGACAAGTCAGAGCAGTGGCTCCTTGGGGCCATTAGCCTGGGGCCATGTCCGGCCATTCGGACCCTGCAGGGCTGCCAGGCACAGCCTGCAAACAGGCTCTCCTGGGTGGCTTCCAGCTGTCCTCTCAGTGCCCTGTGCTTTTCTCTGTCTGGGCATCTGTCCTAGATGTATGAATTAGCTCCTTCTAGAGGACAGGCTTCCTCCAGACTGCAGGAAAGCGAACAGGTTGGCTGCTGATAGTGGCTGGGCTCCCTCGTGTGTCTGGGTGACTAGTAACTTCCCTGGGGTCTGGCTGGCCCCGGGGGGGTGGTAGGGGCTTCCTGTCTGTGGGAGACGGGGCCGGGTGTGTCTCCTCACCCCGCAGATGACTCTGGCTTGTTAACGGGGAGGTCGGGCAAGGTTCCAAGGTTCCAAGAACACAGCCGGGCAAGGGCTCTGGAGAGCTTGCTTTGGAATTGGCACAGGGCCACCTCGGCTGCTGCCTCCTGGCTGAGAGCAAGTCCGCGGCCATCCCAGATTCAAGAAGCGGAGAGTTGGTGTTAGCTCTTGAGGTCTGGAGCTGCCGAGTCATGTTGCAAAGGCTGTGGATACAGGGAGGAAGGCGGAACTGGCCATCTTTGCGACCTACCACGCTCACTCCCTCGCTAACCTCTGCCTTTTGCATGGGACTGCGTGGCAGGGGACTGAGGCGCGGGTGCCCTTCTCTCCAGTGTCTGGCACATCGAAGGGCCCCATTAGATATTGGGGATGAAGCTGTGCTCCGTCCCACTGTGCCTTCTCTCTGTTCCTGGAGTCCGCCGAGCCGGTGCCCACCTCGGTGCCTCTCCTACTCTTCCCCAGGATCGTGGTTCCTTCCATCTTTCCATTTTACCTCTGACATCACCTCTGAGAAGCCTTCTCCTCCTGCCCCATGCAAAGTGCTGCAGATCCTCTTTTGTTTGTTTTGTGCCGTCTCTGCCCATTTAAAAATGATTAGCATGTCTCTCCCTTCTAGAATGTCTGCTTTGGGAGAGCCAGAACCCTTGCCTGTCTTGCTGTCTATTTCTTCAGTGCCTAGAACAGTTGCTGGCACCTAGTAAGTCAGGGGGTTGCAAGATCAGCCGAATGGCTTCCCCGTGGCTCCTCTTGTGCCCAAAGGCCCTGGTGCCAGCAGCCACCCTAGGAGCAGGAAATAGTCCTCTGCCGGCCAACTTGGCAAGGAGAACTGGCAGGGCGCCTGTGACAATACCTTCCAGGTGGCTGCTTTTCCTCACGTCCATGTGGGCTCTCTGTGTCTCAGGCAGGGCTTTTTGGGTCACAAGTGATGGAAATTCACTCAAGCACATTTAAGCCAAGAGGCAGAATATTTAATGGTTCTATGCGAGGCCTCTAGAATGGCACTGCTTGGACTCGGGCCCCAGCTCTGCCACTTCTTAGCCGGGCGACCTCTGGGAAGTTACTCTGTGCCCCCGTTTCTCCACCTACGGGAAGGGAAGGGGCAAGAAAACCAGCTGTGGGGTGCCTGGGTGACTCTGTCAGTTAGACGTTTCAGTGTCTGCCTTTGGCTCAGGTCACGATCTCAGGGTCCTGGGATAGAGCCCCGCGTGAGGGTCTTTGCTCAGCAGGAAGCCTGCTTCTCCTTCCTGCTCTGCCTGCCTCTCCACTTGCTGTGTATTTGCTCTCTGGTAAGTAGATACCTAAATAAAATCATAGAGAAAAAATACCAGCTGCCTTTTAGGGTTTTCAGAAACGTGAAATGATTCCCTATAGGTCAAGCACTTACCACCAGGTGGGTGGCACGCCACGCCGCGCCGAGGGTGAGCTGCTGCTGTTGCTGCAGTCCCAGCCGGAGGCTCAACGGGCTTGGTGAGCCACTGGAAATTACTCAGGGACACAGACAGCCATGCTCTTTGAGTCTCTCTTTCTCTGGGCCAGTGGTGTTTTTTTCGTTGTTATTTATTTATTTATTTATTTTGTCTCTGCACATCTGCTTTTATTCTCCTTTCTTGCCCTTTGTGCTGTGTATCAGCCATGCTCTTTTGGGCCATTGTCATGCCATTTCCCAGCGCGCACATATAGCATCTTGGAGGTGTGATCCCAGGTTTCAGGGATAGTCTGATTGTCCCTCCCTGGGTCAGGGGCCCACCCCACTCCCCGCCCCACCCCTGGGACCTTTCAGCTGCGGGCTGGAGTCCCACTCCCCATAGGTTTCCAAGAAGCCTTCCAGGGATGGGTAGAGACCCCAAGAGATGTCAGCTAGAGGCAGCTACTCTAGTCTGTCTGCTTCAAGGCTGCTCCTCGTCCTGCTTTTTGATGCTTTCCAACATATACTCCCACTCAGCCTCACCAAAATTATTATTTTTTAAATACTTCCTAGCATGCTTACTTCTAATTATCCTAGATTCTTGCCTTCTGCCTCTGTAAGTCACTTGGTCACTTCCTGATCTTCTATCTGGCTGTCAACAATTATGGAAGCTTCACAGAGTCTCCGAATCTCAAGGTTGGACGGGAAAACCGCTCTTCCATGCTTATAACAAACACACACCCACATCCACATACCCGCGTATTTACTAAAATAGTATTAGGCTAAACATTCAGTTCCACAACTTTCTGATTTCACCAACAACTGTCTCTCTGCCCGCGTCAGGACAGAACGAACATGAAAAGAAATCGGCAGCATAGGATGTCATCGTACACAGACTCCAAGTTCTTGAACCTGTCCTCAGTTTCCTAGCCTGTCTGTGTTCTTTATAAATCATGGGTTCTGCTCTCCCATCGTCAAGCCAGTGAACTTGCTGCTTCACCCCTAGCTGGAATTTCCCCTTTTGCACTCCATGCCTCTAAGAGCAATGCAACCTAAAACCTTCCGTGAATCCTCCTATGGCTCACTGCAGCCGGCCTGTCTCAGATCGCAGTTCCTCTCCTATTCCTGATTAAATTTGATTTCTCGTAACTTGGAAAAACAATGGATTCTGAAATCCCAGGGAGCTCTTCAGCTGGGTTTTGCCTCTCACTGAATAGAGATGAACTGTCACATTTCATGGTACATACAGATCGGGGTTTGCAAATGCAGATTCGTCAAAGAACCAAGCAGACACCTTGCCCGAGTGAAGATTCCAGATAAAAGAAATGGCCTGTGTGTTAAACTGCTCAGATTTTCTTGACTTAGACAAAGAAGTACATCATTTTTTGAAACATGTCTTCTTTTTTTTTAATGCAACCTTTATTTATCCCCCCCTCTTTTCATGGAGATGTGGGTACAGAAGGATGATTTCTCTTATATGTTCCATTGAGAATGGGGCACCCTGGTGGGGCTCAGTTGGTTGAGCATCTGACTCTTGATTTTGGCTCAGGTCATGGTCTCATGGTCGTGAGACCAAGCTCTGCATCAGGTTCCGTGTTGGGCGTCGAGCCTGCTTGGGTTTCTCTCTCTCCCTCTGCCCTTCCTCCTGCTCGCACATGTTCTCTCTCATAAAAATAAAATAAAATAAAATAATAAAATAAAATAAAATAATTGTACCATAATAACAATGTAAGTGTGTTAAAGTTGGCAGCTGATGGTTTTGGTGATGGTGAGGCTGCAGGGAGTGGTGGGGACTGTGTTGAAACAGGGGGAACATGTCCCTTCTCACAGGGGTGGCCACTCCTTAGCTCAAGCCAGCTCTTGACAGTGTGGAAATACAGGCTTAATGTTGCTGATGCTCCATTTTTTGTTTTTTTTTTCCCCTCCAAGAAAGACAGGAAGTCAGACTGTTTATGGGAAATCTCTTAATTTTGGAGTATTGGTAATTTTTCAAAACTGAAAAACAACTCACAGGCCAAACAATATGTGGGCCGCCAATTTGCAATCCCTGATGTTGGTGATATAGCTTAATTAGTCTAAAATCATTAACTAATTTTTGGCTCCTCTCTCATACTGCTGACTCACTCAGCTTTTTGTCTAATGAAATCCTTCAGTGATTGGTAAGGGTTGGATCTGAAAACCTCTTAATCCAAACTGGGTTCATGGAGTTGAAAAAATTTGGTTTCTGGACTTATATCTGCTGGTGCTAAATTCCTTCTGTTACATATGCCTGAGATCGTACTTTGGTCCTCCGGCCACGGTCACTAGGCTTCTTGGTTATGTGTGGTTTGAAGACTTGACTCATTTGATCTTACTGCAAAAATAGCAAGTGAGACTAAGAGAGAACCAACCCCCTCTAGCAGAGCTCACCAGTGATGTCTGAGGACTAAATCTCACCCTCAACATACATAATTTTATTTCCACTGAGAAGAGATAAAATATTAAAAAAAAATTAAAGACCTATAGTTAAAAAATAGGGTTTCATCATAAAATACTTGTATTTAGGCACCTTTTGGAAAGATCATGATCATCGGCAAGCCTGTGTTCCGCACTCCGTCAGGTGCAAGGGCTAGAGGTACCAGTTGCTGACTCCTTTGGATGGATGTGGTTCCTCCTGTCTCTGCTTCGTTTTTCACGTCCATCCTGGCCCTGTAGGCATTTATGGTTGCAGTTCCTGTACAGGTCTCTCACCAAGGTGACATCAATGCGTTGATTGATTCCTGCGTTTTTTGAACACCGATGTATTGGATATGGGAGATAGAATGGTATCCAAGACATGCTGTCCCTTCACTCAGGAGTTTTACAATCTCCTGGGGGAAGCTAGATATGGAAAAACTATGTCATTTCGCGTATAAATGACATGAAGGCAAATTGTATTATAGTTCTTGTCCACGAAATTGAGAAGATGGAGCTCAATTTTCCGACTTCCCTAATATTGAGAGTGACACCGAGGAAAGCTTTGATAAGGTCCACAGACAGAGTCCTGTGTCCACCAGATGGGCAGCTTTCCAAAACCAAACCAAACGAAACTAGTAAAATGAAACATATACACAAAGGAAATGAGGTTAGTTTGATAAGTCTCATTCTCCTTCTGCTGGCTCTTTTGTCTGCAGAATCTACTATTTCTTTCCCTTTTTGAAAAAAGAATGGCATTGGTGTACCTTGTAGTGTTTCGTTGTTTTGTCTGGGATTCTTCTGGGGTCCTAGGTAACAGTTTGGTGATCTCATTGGTGAGATCTCTGAGAACTCTGCTCTGAAATTCATCTGGACCAGAAGAACTGAACTCATTTAAGGGCATCTGGGGATTTCAGAGATGTATTTGCTCTGATTTCTCCTTTTGAAATATCACCACTCAAAATAAAGTGTTTATTTGGGGAAAGTGGTTGGCGCTGGAATTCCCCTTATTCTGAGGGCGGATGGAAAAAAGGTTAGCCCTTGAAAATTCCTGTCTTAGGATCCTTTGATGGTAACGTCAATGGATTCTGATTAATTTAAGCAAAAGTGCATTTATCAGAAGGATATGGGAGAGATCAGAGATGTGAAGGAAAAACGTGAAGACTTAGGCTTTGGAAAGTTCTGGAACCAGAGAAGTTCTGGGGACCTGGGAAGTAGGACTGAATGGCCCATTCCTTCAAGATAGTATAGACAAATGAATAACAGTTCAAAATGCAGGGAACAGTTCAAAATCCAGTGAGGAAGTATCTGATTGGCCTAGAATGAGTCACATGACCAGCCTAGACTTGCCGATACCACCAAGACCCCCTGGGTCGAACTCCTCAAGGAAAACCAAGGCGAGTAGAAAACCAACCCCATTCATGTTCCTTGGAGTCTTCATGTTCCTTGGAGTCTTCAGGTTTCTCAACCTAAAACCAGTTATTGACTTGGTTCCTCACCAGTGGTGTGCCATTTCCTTGAAGCGCTCTTAAAATTTGTCTGGGCCATTCCAACTGACCCGTTCAAGTGGGTTCATGAACACTAGTTGTTCTGTGCGGGGCCCTAGTTTTTTTATTTTTTGTTTTTTTTTCATCTAAGTCTTCAAGCTAAGAAATCTGTATGAATGATAATGGAGCTATGCCTACATAGTATTGCCAAAGCACTGTTCTAAGTGCCTCAGTGATGTAAGCTCGTTTAAGACGAACATTACTTGGAGACACAGTTCTCGTTATCTACAGTAGGTAGGTTTGATAAAGTTGCTGCCAACACCGAATCAGTGAATCCTGAAGCATTGCTCCTAGGGGAATATAGGGTCAGGTTTGTCAACCGATCAGTACATAACCTTGTGTTATGTGTGTTTTGTGTTAAAGTCACCTTATCAAGTATCTGTTTTCGACTGACGTTGAACTCATGGCCAGTGAAATTTACCCAACACACCTGTTTTCTTTAAATGATGTGTCACAGCCTTCTTGCACTTAAGACTGTACCCTTGGGGGCCATTTGAAATAGCAAAGTTTCCAACAAAAAGCACAAAAATGCAAAAGATGTGTTACTAAATGTATCACACACACACACACACACACACACACACACACACACACACACACAAACAACCCAACAACCCCCCAAAACTTGTTTCCAGCATGAAAACTGAAACAAGAAGGTAGAGCATTGCCTTGTTCAATGACAGCCGGGAATGTGTTTGTTGGGTGACTCACATTTTCTGCTGCTCTATGTCCTTGTCCGAGAATGACCATGAAAGTACCATGAGTATTGATTTGGGGTTACAGGTAATATCAAGTAAGGGATTGGCAAATATGGAATCTGTGACTCATGAATATTGACTTTAATAGTGTTATCCCTGTTTTACAAAAGGGGAATGGTGGTGTGGAGAGGGATTTTAATTAGCCTCCTGAAGATGATGCCACCAGGGAGTGTAGGGGGAGTGGTGTTTTTAAGAGGCGAGGCACAGTGGTTGAATGGGGTGTGGTCCCCGCTGAGAGCTGGTTTTCACACTTAGGAAGTAGAGAATACTGAGGGCCCTGGAGAGAAGTTGTAGGGGAGGCGGGGCGGGGGGGGCGGTTCTTGGGTGAGTTTGGGGTGTTCTCAGCCAATGATGAAGTGCCACGGGTGTTCGACCCTGAGGCTTTCTAGGCAACAACTTCTTCCTCTTCCTCTTCCTCTTCCTTCCCCTCCTCCTCTTCCTTCTTCTTCTTTTTGGTAACTTCTTGAGGCGAATCTCTTAAAACCAATGTGCAAATGGTTTGGGAGAAACACTTGCCCACGGTCTTTTGGATTTCCAAGAGAGAAGAGTGTAATAGTTCAGAGCCTAGAAGCTGTAGTCCCAGCTTCCTGGGTTTGAATCATTCCTCTGCTGTTTGTTGCCTCTGTGACTTGAGGCCAGTTACTTCACCTCTCAGTTTTCACATCTGTAAAATGGAGATAATAATGATAGCTACTACATGGAGTTGTTGAGAAAATTAAGTGGGTCTATATCTGTATCTGCATTCCCATGTGTGTCTGTGTATATCATTTAGAGCAGTGCCTGGCACAGAAGACGTTCTCTAAGAGTGTTCTATTATTATTATTTGCCCCAGCTCTGAGGGGCCCGCTACTAGACTTCGCTGTGTGTCTCAGCAGCCCACCTTGAGCGATCGCCGTGGAAGCTAGGTCAGCTGGCGGGCTCCTTGGTCTTTTCCGTTCTGCTGGAGGGGCTGCCTGACTTGTGCTCACGCAGATGACAGCTAAATAGCAGGGCTCCTTCCTCTTAGCATTAGCTTAATTATAGGGGCTCCCTGGAAGGGGGTGTGGGGAGCACTCTCTGAGAACAAGCCCATCCCTCCCCCCAGAGCCGGCACTGGTACCTAAAAGGAGCATGAGCATCGTTTCTTGCCTTGTCTTTCACACTCACTTCTGTCTCTGTCGTGCTGCGTGTATACTCTTTCATCTCTGGATCAGTCCTTGGATTTTGGGGGTGTGTGTGTGTTTACTGTGTGCCCTGGTTTGAGTTCCAGAAGGTCCGTTTGGATCTCTGTGGGTATCTGGCAGCCTCTGCAGGCCTTTCTGAATTACATAACTGAAGTTTTGTATTTTCTGTTCCCTACTGGGGGTTCTTTCTGTGCTGTAATTTGACTATTAGGGTACCAGAATTTTCTTTGGGATCCCCTAGCACTTTCTTATAAACAATTTCTCTGCTGCATTTTCTTTGTGAAAATAATTCCTTCTTATTGCCGAAGCAATACGCACTCATTATGAAGCATCACAAGATACAGAGAAAGCAAGTTAATCTTTTAGTCCCCTCACCACAAATGTTAATACCTTGTTGGATAACCTTCTTTGTCTGTCGCTGACTCTCTCACACACTCAGATGGGGTCCTGATGGTTTAGGAGACTACGTGTTTCTCGGTTCCTGTTTCATCACTGTTCTTCCGTGTGACTTTGTGGGCTCCATTGCTTGGCTTGACCACCCATTCCTAGTAGGTGCCCCCAGGATGGTTTGTCATTCAGGGTGTCCCATTTCTTACTATTATAAGCAGGGCTCACATAAGCATCCTGCGCCTGTACCCCTAATGAGGTCCTCAGAGCAGATTTCTAGACGTTTTCATAGTGATATTGAAAGGAGCATTTGCCTGTTCTCTTGACCCCCTCCCCCAATGCTCCAGGAGGGGACTGCTTAGGCCACTGGGCCTCTGTGTCCATCTTCCCGAACCGACCGAGCCTCCCAGGCGCCCCCTGCCTTTGTCATTTTTAAGTGTACGGTATAGGTGTGTTATGTTGTGGAGCAGATGTCTAGGGCTTTTACAACTCTATACCCATGGAACAACTCCTCATGTCCCAGGCTGTGGTGACTGCCATTCTGTTTTGTTTCTGGGGGTTTGACTGCCTTAGACACCTCGTCTCCGTGGAATCATCCAGTAGTGTATTTCTGTGACTGACTCACTACCCTTCATGTAATGTCCTCCAGGGTCATTCACATCCATCCAGAGCAGCATGTGTCAGAACATCCTTCCTTTTTAAGGCCAAAAAATGTTCCCTTGGGGCACCTGGGTGGCTCAGTCATGAAGCGTCTGTCTTTGGCTCAGGTCATGATCCCAGGGTCCTAGGTTCGAACCCTGCATCGGGCTCCCTGCTCCGCAGAAAGCCTGCTTTTCCCTCTCCCACCACCCCTGCTTGTGTTCCCTCTCTCGCTGTGTCTCTCTCTGTCAAATAAATAAAATATTCAAAAAATAATGTTCCCTTTGTTTGGATATACGTTTTGCTTATCCTTTCTTCTGTCCGTGGACACTTGAGTTGCTTTCATCTCTTGGCTGTTGTGAAGGAAGCTGCTGTGGACACGGGTGTCCAACTATCTCTTTGAGACTCTGCTTTTAATTCTTCGGGATGTATGCCTGGGTGTGCGATGGCTGAGTGGAAGTGTCTTGGGCGCACTGTTCTGGGGACCTGGCCTCTAATTCCTCCCCGGCTCCAGCCGACGCATCCGTTCGCTCCCTTGGCATTCACTGGGCACGAGCCATGTGCCAGGTCCCAAGCTAGGCTGTAGAGGTAGAATGGCTGAGACAGGTCCCTGTCCTCACGGGGCTGATACTTCAGGAAGCAGACAAACAGCACCCAAGGAAGCAAACTGGAAAAAACAGCGTGAGTTCAATTTGTGATAAATGTCCTGGGGAAGCTGAATCAGGAGAAGACAACAGAGTGAGTGGCGACCTTAGAGAGGGACCCCCCACACCTGACCCCCAGCTCATGGGCATGTGACCAGAGAACTCCGAGATGGGAAGGAGCCAGCCATGCAGAGTGCAGACTTGGGGAAGATACTGTCCTGGGCCCTGGGAGGAACCATGTAAAGGTTGGCATGATTGTGCGGAGAAAACCAGGTGGGCATGATGGTGTAGCAGGGAAAGAGAGTGGGTGTGGGATGGGGAGGCAGGACGTTCAAGGTTGTCTTCCTTGCTACCTTTCTGTATTCTCTTTACCCAGGAAGTTGAATGCTGTTAGCAAGCCAAGTGGTGCTTGGTAACCATTTCCCATTTTCCTGTGTGTGGTGCCAGCGGGGAAACCCTCACAACCCACTGCTTCTGTCTCAGGCGCTACTGGTTTTGCCCTAACTGCCAGTTTGTCTCCGCTCCCTCCCTGGTCTGGTCATGGCTGCTTATTCTCAGCTCCAGCCTGTCCTGGCCATCCCTGGGTTGGCCTGGACTTGACCTTCTTTATCTGTAAGGAATTACTCCTCCCTGCCTGCCAAAAAGGAGCTTCTGTGTGGGGACTGGGTAGCACGGTTGTTGTTACAAGATGCCGGAAGGATTTCATTGGCAGACACACACGACATCTGTGCAGGCCTCTGGCCTTGTGCTTAGAATTAGAACCCTGTGACCGCTTTTCCATAGGTGGTGCTTTTTTCTCTTTTTAAACAGATTTTATTTATTGTTTGAGAGACAAGGAGAGAGAGAGCACGAGTGGGGGGAGGTGCAGAGGAAGAGGGAGACGCGGATTCCTTGCTCAGGAGGGAGCCTGATGCAGGGATCGATTCCACAATCCAGGGACCACGACCTGAGCCGAAGGCAGATGCTTAACTGACTAAGCCACTCAGAGGTGGTGCTTTTGAGAATCTAAGTGACATAACTGGATGACCAAGACTCCTGGGATGAATATGGGACCTGAAGTGAGTCCCCTTCTGCTGGTAGAACATGAATCAAGCTCTTTTACTTTTCTAGTAAATGCTGTTACTACCATTTAACATGACTGGTCATCCATCCATCCATCCATCCCTCCGTCCATCCATCCACCCACCATCCATCCATCCATCCATCCACCTACCATTCATCCATCCACCCACCATCCATCCATCCATCCATCCACCTACCATTCATCCATCCACCCACCATCCATCCATCCATCCATCCACCTACCATTCATCCATCCACCCACCATCCATCCATCCATCCATCCACCTACCATCCATCCATCCATCCACCATCCATCCATCCATCCCTCCGTCCATCCATCCACCATCCATCCACCATCTAACATCCATCTGCCCACCATCCATCCATCCATCCACCATCCATCCGTCCCTTTGTCCACCCACCATCCACCATCCATCCACCCATCTATCCATCCACCATCCATCCATCCACCATCCATCCACCATCCATCCACCATCCATCCATCCACCATCCATCCACCATCCATCCATCCACCATCCATCCACCATCCATCCACCATCCATCCATCCATCCATCCATCCACCATCCATCCATCCACCATCCATCCATCCATCCATCCACCATCCATCCATCCATCCATCCACCATCCATCCTTTCTCTTATCCATCTACCCATTTGTCCACCTACCCATCAGCCGTCATCCATTCATCCACCCACCCACTCTCCCATTCTTTCATTCACCCATCCATCTGTTCATCCATCCATCCATCCTCTATCCATATTCAACATGATGTAATGGTTAATTAAGAGCTTAGACTTTGGAGTCATCCTGACGAAGTTAGAATCCCAGCTCTGCCACTTACCAAGTATATGATCTTGGTTAAGATTTTTTTTTTTTAAAGATTTTATTCATTTACTTGACAGACAGAGATCACAAGTAGGCAGAGAAGCAGGCAGAGAGAAAGGGGAGGGAAGCAGGCTCCCCGCTGAGCAGAGAGCCCGACGCGGGGCTCAGTCCCAGGAATCTGAGATCATGACCTGAGCGGAAGGCAGAGGCTTTAACCCACTGAGCCACCCAGGCCTTGGTTAAGATTTTTAACCTCTCATTGCCTCAGCCTCCTCAGCTATAAAATGAGGTTGACATTGAAAGAATACTTTTTAAAGATTTTCTCCTTTAAAACATTTTAAAATTTAAATTCAATTAATTAACATATAGTGTATTATTAGTCTCAGAGATAGAGTTCAGTGATTCATCGGTCTTAGATATTGAAAATATTAATAGAACCTATGTCATAGCATTGTTATGAGGGATATACAAGTTAAAACATGTAAGGGTGTGGGTGTTTTCATGAGTGCCTGGTTCATAGCAGTGCTCTATGAGTGTTAGCTATTACTGTTAGTACATCCTTCTATCTGTTTCTATCCATCTAACTATCTACTCTCATAATCACTGATGCTCTTCACTAAGTTTTTCTGGTTTTTGGTCTTGCAGGCCAGTGATAAGATTATACTTCCGGTTTCCCTTGGGGGTGCGTAGGGCCACACGAGCAGTTCTGGCCAATGAGTTATAATCCAAAGTGATATATATCATTTTTAGGCTGGAGCTTTTCACTGCTGGTTCCAGACTCTCTAGAGTGATCTTTGAGTTCAGGCTTCTCTGTCAGTGTGATCCTGGTTACACAGAACAGACCCCCTTGCTGGCCTGGCGCGGACATGTAGTATGAGAGTAAAAGAGACCGTTGCCTATTTAGGAGGTTGCTTATTACTGCAGTATAATCCTGCCCATTTCTCTCCTGTCTCTCTCATTTGCCATCTAAGTACAATAACACTACAGCCTTCTTTCCCTTTTCTTTATAGCTCATCCTAACTGGCTTTTTATTCTGTATTTTTTGTTTGTTTGTTTGTTGTTAATCTTAAACAGTGCAAACCCCATGAGGACAGGGACTCAATTGTTCCCTTCTCTGTTTAGAATGTTACCTTGCACAGAGTAGACAATACATATTCTTTAAATGAATAAATGAATGGATCTACTTAACTTCTAGAAGGTTCTGTGGAATCCTTGTTACCTTGAAAATCCTTACTGGGGGAGGTAATATTTGAGAAGGAACCCACCAAAGTTTCATTCTCGGATTTTATTGCCTGAATCAAGAAAAGATTCCCTGAGCTAGACCTCACTATCTCTCTGCAAAGCTTCTAATACCCTTACTTTATTACAAGATGCTTCCCTGTGACAGGATCCTTGCCCAGAATAAGGCTGTTTTCTTGCTTTGAGCCATGTAGGGGCATATGCCCTTCCTGAGACAACGATCACCTGAAACAGAACGTCTCTGTTAGCCTAGCATGTCATTGGCATTGGAAACCAGGAGAGACACTGCCCAGGACCCTTAACTATTTCTGGAAGCAAAGTGATCTGTGCACCGTTGAAGACTTAGGAGACTGGTCTATTCCAACCACGTTTCCCTCTTTGTAATTCTTAGTCATGGGCTGAGATGCAAGCTCCAGGCCCAGTACCTTCCCCACTTCATACCTGGCTCCTGGCTCTCTTGATGCCCACATTGACTCTTCACTATACACTCTGTCTGGACTTGCTTCTACTGAATGCTTTCTCCTCCTCATGCCTGAAGAAGAACCCGACTTTTTTCTGGGGATACTATTCCCACTCAGAAAGAGCAGCCCTTTGGAGTCAGGAGTTGGCCTTCCTGTTGTTGTTTATTGTTGCTTTCTGGAGATCCACTCTTATTTAAGAGCTTACCTTAAGACTCCTAGTACGTGACTATTCTGCCATCTTGCTTCTTGTCCATTTTCATCCATAGACTACTATAAGCTCCCCCACCCCATTTACTGAAGACACTGGAAACTGAGTCATGATCATCTTCCCCACGCTGAGGTCTACCTTAGTCTCAGGATATTTCAACATCCGTGAAGGCACACCTAGCCTTGCATCAACCCAGCCTTATCATTTTGGGGCTTTCTTACTTAAAAGATTTCAACTTCAGAGCCTCTCTAGGAAACAGGTGTACATGAAGACATGTCTAGGAAAACCATTGTGCTGCTATTTATAACAGAATACTTGTAAGTAGCCAAACTATACAGCAGGTGGAGTATCATACTGCCCTGAAAAATGCTTGTTGCATTCCCTGGAAAAATGCTCATGATGTATGGCAAGGTAGGGAAAAAAAAAATCACGTTATAAAGTAAGATGTTTATCCTGATATGTTTGTGTATGTTTAGGAAAAAATAAAACCTAAAGGAGCATTTGGTATTCATATATATATAAATATGTTTTTAAGATTTTATTAATCAGAGAGCTAGCAAGTGAGCACAAACAGGGGGAGCAGCAGGCAGAGGGGGAAGCAGGCTCCCTGCTGAGCAAGGAGCCTGATGCAGGACTTGATCCCAGGACCCTGGGGTCATGATCTGAGCCTGCAAAGGCAGATGCTTTACCAACTGAGCCACCCAGGTGTCCCTTCTTATATGTTTTTTTTTTTTTCATTTTTTAAAATTTATTTTTTATTTTCAGCATAACGGTATTCGTTATTTTTGCACCACACCCAGTGCTCCATGCAATCCGTGCCCTCTATAATACCCACCACCCGGTACCCCGACCTCCCACCCCCCGCCACTTCAAAACCCTCAGATTGTTTTTCAGAGTCCATAGTCTCTCATGATTCACCTCCCCTTCCAATTTCTCCTAACTCCCTTCTATCTCCCCATGTCCTCCATGCTATTTGTTATCTCCACAAATAAGTGAAACCATATGATAATTGACTCTCTATGCTTGACTTATTTCACTCAGCATAATCTCTTCCAGTCCCATCCATGTTGCTATAAAAGTTGTGTATTTGTCTTTTCTGATGGAGGCATAATACTCCATAGTGTATATGGACCACATCTTCCTTATCCATTCGTCTGTTGAAGGTCATCTTGGTTCTTTCCACAGTTTGGCGACCGTGGCCATTGCTGCTATAAACATTGGGGTACAGATGGCCCTTCTTTTCACGACATCTGTATCTTTGGGTTAAATACCCAGGAGTGCAATGGCAGGGTCATAGGGAAGCTCTATTTTTAATTTCATGAGGAATCTCCACGCTGTTCTCCAAAGAAGCTGCACCAACTTGCATTCCCACCAACAACGTAAGAGGGTTCCCCTTTCTCCACATCCCCTCCAACACATTTTGTTTTCTGTCTTGCTGATTTTGGCCATTCTTACTGGTGTAAGGTGATATCTCAATGTAGTTTTAATTTGAATCTCCCTGAGGGCTAGTGATGATGAACATTTTTTCATGTGTCTGATAGCCATTTGTATGTCTTGATTGGAGAAGTGTCTGTCCATATCTTCTGCCCATTTTTTGAAAAGATTATCTGTTTTGTGTGTGTTGAGTTTGCATGGAGCACTGGGTGTGGTGAAAAAATAATGAATACTGTTTTTCTGAAAATAAATAAATTGAAAAAATTAAAAACATGAAAAAATATACAGTGGAAAAAGACAGTCTCTTCAATAAATGGTGCTGGGAAAACTGGGCAGTTATATGTAGAAGAATGAAGCTCAACCATTCTCTTACACCGTACACAAAGATAAACTCAAAATGGATAAAAGACCTCAATGTGCGACAGGAATCCATCAGAATCCTAAAGGAGAACATGGGCAGTAATCTCTTCGATATCAGCCACAGCGACTTCTTTCAAGATATGTCTCCAGGGCGCCTGGGTGGCTCAGTGGGTTGAGCCGCTGCCTTCGGCTCGGGTCATGATCTCAGGGTCTTGGGATCAAGACCCGCATCGGGCTCTCTGCTCGGCGGGGAGCCTGCTTCCTCCTCTCTCTCTGCCTGCCTCTCTGCCTGCTTGTGGTCTCTTTCTATCAAATAAATAAATAAAATCTTAAAAAAAAAAAAAAAGATATGTCTCCAAAGGCAAAGGAAACAAAAGCAAGAATAAACTTTTGGGACTTCATCAAAATCAAAAGCTTCTGCACAGCAAAGGAAACAGTCAAGAAAACAAAGAGGCAACCCACGGAATGGGAGAAGATATTTGCAAATGACAGTACAGACAAAAGGTTGATATCCAGGATTTATAATGAACTCCTCTTATATGTTTTTATATGTGTTTATCATGGAGTGGTTAAAGTTTTAAGTGCTCCTGTGTGTGCTTGGAGGTACACGCATTTGTGTTCTCCAATCTTCCCGTTGACGATGTGCTATTTCTGAAAATAATAAAGACATAATTGGGGAGGAGGGGCTCTCTTGGGCATTTCCCAAAGTATGTTGCCCTGTTACTTGTGTGGGGCCTATCTCCAGGATGTATACGAGGGTGTCAGGGGTTCCTCTTATTATGTCTTCCTAGAATCCTCAGTGTCGGAAGGATGAGGCATGAGGTTTTGATTAGAGGAGCCAGTCCGTTCGGTGATTACAGCCCTAGATCCAGTGCCCAGTCACGGGGCCACAGGGGGCTGTGTTGCTCTGCGTGACCCAAGGGGGTGGATGAGCCCCGTGATGCAGCCCTTCGTGAAAGACAGTGCTGCCTTCTGCCTATCCCATTGGCCCAGGAAAGGAGCTTCTACCAAAGACAGCACAGAAGTTTTGCAGACTCGGACCAGAAGGGAGTTTGTCAGTGTTTAGCCTGGCTGGCATCCTACAACCTACCTTCTTGCACAGTTAGAAGCCTTTCCAGTGTAATGTGTGAAAAACCATAGGCCCCCTGCCCACGCCCTCCCAGACCTGTATCTCCAACAGCTTTCAAGTGTGTACAAATTGGGAGACAGTTGGATCCCACATCTCTCCGTGACATTTACTGGAACAAGTCTGCCTGTTAATAAGTGGCCTGGCTCCCTTGGTCTCGATGATGAAGAAATACCTGTTACTGCGGGCCCTTGAGAGAAGGTCCTGGGCGAGGACCTCAGGACTCAGCTGAGTCCTAATTGGTGGTAGACAGATGTGTTGGGAAAGCTTAATTCTCGCCCCCCCCACCCCGCCCTGCACCAACTGTTTGAATAAGAAAGAGAAATAGCACCCTCTTTGCCCTTCTGTGTCTTATGTCCTGGAATTTAAAGGCTGGCTGCGTGGTTGGTTTTAAAAAAAAAAAAAAAAAAAAAAAAAAAAGCCAACTCTGTTGCTTCAGGATACAGTGTTGCTGATTTGGGGGATTAAGTCGTTTTAAGGTCATGAGCTTTAATTCTTCCTTCAGTGATTCTCCAACCTTGTTTTGCAAAGCCCCAGAGCTTTTATCTCAAGGGATGAACACGTTATTTCCAAGACAATGTTATTTCTATTTTCATATTAGGAAAAAAATGATCTACATCGTGGTGTGATTTATTCACTTCAAGCCCTTGGGTTCCCACCTGTCCACTCTTCACGTGAATCCCCGTGTGAGGGGGTAGTTTTATGTATTTCATTCCATGTATATGTATGGGGGGCCTACTGGTGTACAGCCCCGAGAAGCAAATCAGTTCTGATAGGAGCTTATTAACACAGCCTGAGGGGGATATATTGGACCTATTCTGCAGAGGAGAAAAGGGTGGCCCAGGGAGGTGACATGAATCCTTAGGTTCAGTATCAGATCAGCACCAGAACTAGATTGTTCTCCAAGTCTTGTGATCTCAGTCTGTCACCTGTGTCAGGTTTATGTCCATAAAGCCATGCGAGGGGAGCTAGTTTATTAATGTGTGGATGGACCAGGCATCATCCTGTTAGCTGGATTGGAGGTCTGCATCCCTTGATCACTCCGTCTGTAGGGTGTACTTGAAATGTCCCTTAAGCTTCTTCTTTTTTTTTTTTTTCTTTTAAAGATTTTATTGATTTACTTGACAGACAGATATCACAAGTAGACAGAGAGGCAGGCAGAGAGGGGCTGGGAAGCAGGCTCCCCGCTGAGCAGAGAGCCCGATGTGGGGCTTGATCCCAGGACCCTGGGATCATGACCTGAGCCGAAGGCAGATGCTTAACCCACTGAGCCAGCCAGGCGTTCCGCTTAAGCTTACTCTTGACTGTAGGGATGGTTTGATGGAGCATAACAGAAGCCATGCTAAGACCTTGGATGTGGGCTATCTTTGGGTCCTGCTCCTCTGGCCCCTTATCTGAATTGCTCCTTTAAAGGGACTCGGAGAAAATCCAAATGACCTGTAAATGAAAGGAAAGGTAAGAAAAGAATCTGGGAGGGAGAGGCTGGAGGCGAGAATGAGGCTTGAGGAGTGAGTTGAAGGGAGAATCCAGGAAAGCTTGGTGGACGTGGAGTCAGTACGTTGACAGTGACCTGAAGGTCTTTGACAACAGCATGGTGGCCTGTTGCAGCTCTTTCTCCTTTTACTTTTCCCAACTGTGCTGATAAGCACCATGCTGAGGCTGGTTTAACAGGGATTATACTAGCAGGATTTTCTAACATCCATGCCTGGATTACTCATTATCTGATTTCTCAGCAGTGGCCTTCAGGGGGCTCAGAATGTTCCAGGTTCAACTCTCAGAGCAGTCCTGTGACTGTTTACAAGTCCTGACTTAAGATCAATGCCAAATATATGATAAGTGTAAAAAACCAAAATGAAACAAAAAACAACAACAAAAAGAAAAACCATCATGTTCAAAGACTGACCCCGGCAACATTTTTATGTCATTCCAGTATTTTTCCGTGCATGTGAATATGTGTATTTATTTTCATTCTTTTAGCAAAAGTAGTGTACCATAATATTGTTTTATCACCCTCTTTTTGCACTGAGTGATACATTATAAATATTTGCTACATGAAATTTTTTTCTATAAGGGATTTTTTTTTTTAAGATTTAAAAAAATTGGGAGGGGTGCTTGGGTGGCTCAGTTGAGCATCTGCCTTGGGCTCAGGTCATGATCAAGGTCCTGGGATCTGGCCTCACATCAGGCTCCCTGCTCAGTGATGAGTCCGCTTTTTCCCTTCCCTGTGCGCCCTTCCCCCCATGCTTGCCCTCTCTCAAATAACAAATAAAATCTAAAAAAGAAAAAGATTTTTAAAAAATTTTAAGTCATCTCTACACCCACCATGGGGCTTGAACCCACAACCCTGAGGTCAAGAGTCACACACTCTTGTGACTCTACCGACTGAGCCAGCCAGTGCCCCTTTTCAAGGGATTTTTAGTGGTTGTGTAGATTTTCACTGAATGAATATACCAACATTTGCCCAAGCAGCCCCTATTATTTCATATTATTTAAGGACTGTCATAAATAACATCTTTATCTGTTAACTTTGTCTGTTTCTGAATATTTCCTAAGGTTAGGTTAGCCTCCTTAGTATCAGTTAGCTTTTGCTGTGTAACAAGCCATCTCACAACTTAGTGGTGGAAAACCACAAGAATTTATTTAGCCTCCAGGGCTGCAGTTTGGACTAGGCAGTCCTTTTGCTCTGGGCTGGAATCCGTGGATACAGGTCAGACTCACTCTAGCATTTGCAATCAGCTGTGCATTGCGTGGGGGGGGGGGCGGGTGTGTGGTGATCCTGGGGTCTCCTCTTCCAGCCTGCCAGCCTCGTTTACATAGTGGTCACAGAGTTGCAAGAGCAGGAGATGCCTGACGCACCGACTCCCCTCTAGTTTGTGCTTGTGGCAAACTTACGTCTGTTCCGTAGCCCAAAGCATTTGACAGTGGCTCAGCCCAGGGCTTGTTTCAGAGGACATCGTCGAAGGGCATGTCTACAGGATGCATAAAGACATTGGGAGCGTTGCTTGTAGACTTCCCATCACAGTTCCCCAAGTTGCAGTTTCTGAATCAGAGCACGGCCATTTTAACGGCTTCTATGGCTGGTTTGCTGTCCACGGAAGTTGTCACTAATCTATACCCTCACCTAGAACACATACATTTCCAAATTCTCTTCATCACTAGATATGGTCATTGCTTTAATTTCCCCCAGAAAATAACACTGTTTCTTTTATTTATTTATTTATTTATTAGAGAGAGAGGGAGAGAGAGCGAGCACAGGCAGACAGAATGGCAGGCAGAGACTGAGGGAGAGGCAGGCTCCCCGCCAAGCAAGGAGCCCGATGTGGGACTCGATCCCAGGACACCGGGATCATGACCTGAGCCGAAAGCAGCTGCTTAACCAACTGAGCCACCCAGGCATCCCTAACACTGTTTCTTTTGAAAAATAGATGCTCATTGTAAAACACCAAAACAGTGTATGACCTTTATGACCTCTATTGTTACTACCCTGCCCAGGACTTAATTCATTCTGGCATTATTCTTTCACTCTGTTATTGGGTTAAATGTATTTATATTCAGTTTAGGATCTCTTGGCCTATATTCATCAGTGAAACGTTTACTTTTTCAGTCTGTTATCTTCAGCAAGTTTTTGCTCTTTTCATGAAGACATTGGGGAAACCTATCTTTTCTTTTTTCTCCTTTTCTTTCTTTCTTTGTTTTACTTAGGAAGAATCTTAATGGCAAAGGATTGATAATGTTCTTTAAAAGTTTGGGTCAATTTGCCATGCCATTCCCCCTCCCCCCAAAGAAAAAGAAACCCAATTTTTTTTTTTTGGTCTAGTGCCTTTTCTGGGATTACTTGAAAGTTTTTACAATTTATGCATGATCATTATTGATTGCTATACTTTCTGATATGTTTTCCCAAGAATAATCATTTAATTGAATTTCTAATTTATTAGATAACACTGTACATATTATTCTATAGTGATCTGAAAAAACTCCTTGCCATCTGCATTTCTGTCTCTTTTCTCATTTTTATTGGAACGTTCCTATTTTTGATTTTTGCAATCTTCATGAGCTTTGCCAGAGTGTTTTCGTTCTGCCCTCAAACATCCTCCCTTTAAATGTATCCTTCAGTCCTGTTTCATGAAGTATTATTTCCTGTGTTATTTGTCACTCTTTTCTCAGCTTTATGACTTCTTCTTCCTTTCTTGAGTTAAATGCCTTTCCATAATTTTAATCATGTCTACTGATTTGTTAAAGATTGCACAGTCTGTTGGTCTCCCATGGTAGTGATTTTTTAAAAAAAGATTTATTTACTTATTTTAGAGGTGGGGAGGGTCAAAAGGAGGGAGAAAGAGAGGGAATCTCAAGCAGATTCCATGCTGAGGGCTAGCTGGGTGCAGGCCTCTATCCCATGACCTGAGACTATGACCTGAGCCAAAATCAAGAGTTGTCCACTCCACCAAATGAGCCAGCCAGGTGCCCTGAGAGCGATTTTTCTCAACACATCTTTTATATTTTTTAAAACAATTTTGCTTTCTGTATTTGGGATATACTTCTATGTTGTGGGAGTTGGAGTTCACGATTCTCTGGTCTTCCTTGCGAAGTCAGACAGGTCTGAGCTCAAAATCCTTTTGGCTGCTCTTAGCAAATGATGGACCAGTTTTATATCCTCCTACAAACTCGATAATAACAATAATGCTAATGTAACTCTTTTTGAATACTTAAATCATATAATCAATGTAAAGAGCTTAACACAATGCCAGGCCCATGGAATGCACATCACTGTGGGTTTTGTTATTATTAATATACTTTTTATGAATACAGATGCTCATCTTTGTCCTGTGTAATATTTTCATGCTTTAAATTTTGTCCGATATTAATATTTCTACTCATGGCAGATGTCCCATTTTTTTTTTTCATTTTTATTTTGTGTCATTTTATTTTCAGCAAGTCTCTTGTGAAACCACATATATTTGAATTTTTATTTTTCTCCGAATTATGAAACTTTCTCTTTTAATGTGATAATCCAGCCCATTCACATTTTTGCAAAACAAAGCATTTTGCAAGTTTTTAACTTCTTCCCTCTTGTACACTCTTGTGCCTTTGAAGATTTTAGAGACAGAATTTCATGAAAAAATTTAAATGTATTTGATTTCCCAGGAGTTGTTATTGATATTTTTGTCATTGAATTTGATTCAAGGACACTTTTTGAGACATGACTCCTAAAACTCATTTTACTGTTTACCTTTTAGGTCTTTTTTTTTTTTTTTTTAAAGGTTTTATTTATTTATTTATATATTTGACACAGAGAGAGAGAGACAGTGAGAGAGGGAACAGAAGCAGGGGAAATGGAAGAGGGAGAAGCAGACTTCCCTCCGAGCAGAGAGCCCAATGCGGGCCTTGATCCCAGGACCCCCAGGATCATGACCCGAGCTGAAGGCAGATGCTTAATGACTGAGCCACCGAGGTCCCCCTACCTTTTAGTTTTTTGCATCCATTTCCTGCTTACTGAGTTCACTGATTGGTTAGTTAATTCAATCAGCAGATATTTATTGAACATATACTACATGCAGACGTCATGCTAGGTGCCAGGGGCAAAGTGTGTGACGTAGAGCTAGTCTGTGTCTTCATCAAACGTACATACCCGGCACGAGAGAGACAAAAAAGGAGTAAAGAGAAAAAGAGACTGTAGGTCAAACAAATATGAAGGAGATAAATAAGCGGCTCAAGAGAGAGCAGTGTGCTTGTGTGGGTATCTACTTAGGAAGTTTAATGAGAGAGGGCTTCTTGTGCAGGCCATATTTATGCTCATGCTTTAAGGAAAAGATGGAATTAGCTATGAGAAGAGAGGAGGAAGAGCATTGCAGGTAGAAGGGCCAGTGTGTGCAAAGGCCCTGAGAGAGGAAATAGACTTGCTTGAATATGGCTTCCATTAAATTCTTTTTTTAATAGTCAACAATGAAGTGTTGGATTAAAGCAACAAACGTAAGTTAATAAACATTAATCTTCTGTAGACTACCAAATGCAAGGTTGGAAAGGGCCTCTGTAGGTCAGATGGAATGTTCTTCATGCACCCAGCCAGCCAGCCATCCACCCACCACCCATCCATCCATCCATCCATCCACCCACCATCCCTCCCTCCATCCATCCACCCACCATCCCTCCATCCATCCATCCATCCACCCACCACCCATCCATCCATCCATCCATCCACCCACCATCCCTCCCTCCATCCATCCATCCATCCATCCACCCACCATCCCTCCCTCCATCCATCCATCCATCCATCCACCCACCACCCATCCATCCATCCATCCATCCGTCCGTCCAGTAAACAACTGTGGAGTGCCTGCTATGTGCCCGGCCCTGTGCAAGGTGTGGAGTGTATCAGTAGTATAAGCATTCCCTGGAACGGAGAGCCTAGTGTGTAAACAGGCTGGAGGGCCCACGAGGATTAAGCTTGGTGCTTCTGTTGGGGTGGGATGGATCGGGAGTTGGGGGGGATGGTGAGGGAGGCATGGGAGAGGAGCTCTGCAGAGCCCTGAGCAGGGAGGGGGTGGTGGGAAAGAGCCGAGAGCAACTCCTGCCAGATGGCTTCATTCTTCCCCCTGAAGGAAGTGGGGACTTCGTGCTGTGATGTGATACGCAAGAGCGGCATTTCCTGTGGGTTTGCAAGGGCATTTGGAATCTAAAGACGACTGCTCATGGAGGTGTGAAAGAATTTTTTTTTTTTCTTTTTTAGACTTTGTGAAGGGATCATCAGACCGATTTTAGAAGCTTTGGGAAAGGTTCTTGAGGTGAATTTAAATGCACACGTTGTTTTGGGTGGAGTCCTAAGCACACACCTGCTGTGTCAGCTCTCACCTGTTGGGGGCTTCTGCTAGGCACCTGCTGTTGGCTTATCCCGCTGTCTCCGGGAAGCTCCTGTCCTCCTGTTCCTGGAATGGACCAGTTTTCTGTGACTGACCAGGTTCTAACAGTGGAGCCTGTCTGACTTGACTCTGACCTCCACGAATCTTACTGTCTTCATCTGTGAGATGAGGAGGGTATTGGACCTCCTGATCTAGTGAGACTCTGTGTTTAAAGTTCAGTCATTGGTTTGTTCCTTCCTCCTGGCTCTTCCCTCCCAACTCCTCCTCCCGCTTCCTGCCATATCGTATTTAATTGATGCCTGCTGTATGCCAAACACAGTCCCTAACTCATGAAGCTTACCATTTAATAGGAGAGACAGAGGAGCAAATAATTTCCCAGGTGCTAATAGAATTCCAATGATGTTAAGTGCTATCAGTGAAAAGAACAAGGTGGATGAGAATGCACATCAAGGTGATCTCTCTTATTTTGGGGGGATCAGAGAAAAAGTCTTTCTTGACTAATTGAAGTTTCAATAAAAACTAGGTGAAGATTGGTAGAGAAACACTATAGGTGGAGGGCACTGCACGTGCAAAGCCTCTGAGACAGGAGGGCATATGGCAACGTAATTCATAAAAATTCATGAGAAAATAATAATACTAGTCATCATAGTAGCTCCCACTTAAGGAGAACCTATTGCCTTCCAGGCACTATGTAGTCCTTAAGTGTGGGAGTTCTTTTTTGTTTTTAATTTTATTCTTAAGTAATCTCAATGCTCATCGTGGGACTTGAACTTACTCCCGAAATCAAGCGTCCTGTGTTCTGCTGACTGGAGCCAGCCAGCTGCCCTAAGTGTGTGATCTTGATCAAGCCATTAGACCTTCTTGTCTGGCTTGTGCGTCTGTAAAATGCTGATCAGCGACTCTACTTCATTGGGTTGTTCTGAGGCTGCCGTGAAGTAATGTTCCTTAGCGCTATGCCTGGACTATAGCAAACGTTTGGGAGACGGTAGTTGATACTGTTCATTTCAGGAATAGTGTGGGGCGAGAGAGCGTGCTGCTTACCGGGCGGGGCTCAGGACCTGTCTTTGGCCCTGCTGACAGTTTCTTTCTTGAGGTCATTCTTCGAGTTTCGATACAAGTGGAGATCTGCTGCTCAGCACAGTCAAGCCTGTGAAACACTGCCTCTCCATCTGCAGCCAAGGACGGAAGGATAGAGCTGACAGCCACAGGTTGGCCTTCAGGCAGCAGGGACATAGGGGGCAGGCCGTTGGCGTGTGCAACATGGGTTGGCATTTCAGAGGGCACGGAAGGTCGTGGGTAATAATTATCAAAGGACAGACAGCTTAGACTGTCCATTCCATTCCCGAGCTCTGGGTAAGATCAGTCTATTCTTTGACTGTTGGGAAGATGTTGCCCCTAAATCTCTCTGCTGAGAACATGGGGCCATTTTTCTGGTTGCAAAAATCAAATACCACCTTACTGGCTGAAACACAATGATTGGGTCTACGTTTGCCTCATTCAGACAACCCCATTGCCAAACTCTGTGTGCGTGTGTGTGTGTTTAAATATTTGAAACAAGCCTTGTAAATTACTTTTCTTCGCGTGTAATGATTTTTCCGTAAGAACTCTTTGCGTGTAATTAAGTATGGAGAGAGAAAGAAAGAAAAGAAGGCACAGTTCTTGCTCATTGGGACCCATAATCTAATTTGGGCAGCTTGCCCCCAGGGGACATTCGGCCACATTTGCAGAGATTTGGTTTGTTGTAACATGGGGAAGGGATGTTTTCTGTTGGAGTCTAGTGAGGAGCGGCCTGGGATGCTGCTACACGTCCTACAGCATGGGACAGCTTCGCAGCCAGACGCGGCTGTTCCAAAAGGTCAATGTTGAGAAACCCCAATCTCACTCTATAAACTATTGGGGTGCCTGGGTGGCTCAGTGGGTTGAGCCTCTGCCTTCGGCTTAGGTCATGATCTCAGGGTCCTGGGATCAAGCCCTGCATCGGGCTCTCTGCTCAGCGGAGAGCCTGCTTCCCCCTCTCTCATTCTATAAACTATCAGTTTGGAAAAGCCAGTAGGACGGGGATATCTGTTATCACTGTTCATAGGAAAGTGTGCGTATGTGTGTGTGTGCATGTATTGATTGTGGCTGATAATAACCTCCTTTATCTTTTTAAGTGTATTTATTTGTCTATTATTCATTAAAACATTTTTTTTTTTTTTTTTTTTTGGAGGGAGGTGCTAAGGGAGAAGGAGAGAGAATCTCAAGCAGGCTGTCCACTAAGCGTGGAGCCCGATGCTGGGCTGGGTCTCATGACCCCCTGAGATCAGGACATGAGCCAAAACCAAGAGGCAGACACTTAACCAACTGCACCACCTGGGTGCCCCTGCATTAAAATTGTTTAAAATATTTGACAGGTTTGAGGTTTGAAATCCTGCATGGTGATGAGTAGCAACCAACCTGCCCCTGCTCTGCTGTCCCCAGGCTCTTGTTCTTTTCTCTGGAGGGACAGCCCTGTTCCTTGGTTTCCACATATTAGTAAAGAGATATCCCACGTATGAATCTTCTTTATGACCTTATTAGCACCGTATGCATATTTTTTTAGCTTGTTGCTCTGTTTTACTTGACGATGTATCTTGGATATCTCAGAGCACGCCCAGCGCTGCCCTGTTTGTTTTAAAAGCCACACGGTGGGGCGCCTGGGTGGCTCAGTGGGTTAAAGCCTCTGCCTTTGGCTCAGGTCATGATCTCAAGGTCCTGGGATTGAGTCCCGCATCGGGTTCTCTGCTGAGCAGGGAGCCTGCTTCCCCCTCTCTCTCTGCCTGCCTCTCTGCCTTACTTGTGAGCTCTGTCAAATAAATAAAATCTTTGGGGGAAAAAAAAAAAAGCCACACGGTACTCCCTCCTGCAGATGTCCTGTGCAGCCTCCTGCCCATGGGCATAAGGTCATCTCCAGTCTTTTCCTCCAGCAAACAATGCCGCAGTGAACAGCCTTGCACCTCACCATGCACATGCGTGTGTGAGTGCATCTGTGATCCAGAGTCCGGCACACGGAACTCCTCGGCGGGAAAGGGCATGTACGTTTTCAACGTGGCTAGAGATCTCTGGCGACGGGGTCTGGTCCTGGTTCTTCGTGTTCCCATTTTTAGTCCTGCTGGGTTTCTGAGCCCAAACGGGGTACCTCTATGCCTCCTGTCCCCCTCCTGGAACTGACTAATTTACAAGATGAACTCCCCTCCCCCCCATCGAAATGCAGTTCCCAAGGACAGTTTGGAAATAAAAATGGTGTCTATGGTTCTGAGGCTCTGAGTTTTTGAGGGTTTTGGGTCTAATTTTTCTAAATTGCGCCTGGTTCATCCAGCGCAGAAAAAGCCCCTCTCCCTCCAGTGAGTCCGTTATGATCGATCGCACCCCCTCTCTTCCCCAGTGGACTTTCTCCTAAGGGTAAGTAGAAGGCATGGGTTCTCTTGCTTAAAAAAAAAAAAAAAAATCGTTAACTCCACGGGGGCGCCTGCTGCTTGATTGGGAACGCGCGGCATTTAGAGCCTGCTGGCTGCAATCTCACTTTGCAGCCTGGAAGTTGTGGGGTGTTTTTATCTGCAGGAAACAGCTTTGAGCGGAAGGGGAGTGAGAGTAGATGTATAGATGAGGGAATTAGAAGCGGAGGAAGCCGTGGGAGAAATGTCTTCTTTTAAAGACAGACATGGCAGATTTTTCCTGCCCATCTCTTTGGAATGCCAAGTGGGAATTAAATGGGAAACTGGGTTATTTCTGCCACTCCTGCCGAGGAACCAGCCTGATGGGGTTCCTGGCGCTGCTGAATGGTCATCTGAGCTTTCAAGCACCCCCCCCATGCTCCCCCAGTCTCCTGTGTAGGAATTGGCCAGTAGCAGCACGTTTGCTGAGGTCCCAAAGGTTCAAAAAGCCAAAAAGAGACCCTACAGTGACCGTTCCCCAGCGTAGGGAGGCCACGAAAGAACTCTGGCCTGGCGAATTCATTCTCTATGTTCCCGTCGCTGGCGCAAAAGGATATCGTTGACTGCGTGTATGTCTTGTTTGTTCGTACTCCCCAGCCCCTGGAAACAGCACCCGGTACACAGTAGGCCTTCAGTAAATATTCACTTGGGACACCTGGGTGGCTCAGTCGGTGGAGCGTCTGCCCTCGGCTGAGGTCATGATCCCAGGGTCCTGGGATGGAGCCCTACGTCCCTCTCCTTGCTCAGCGGGGGGCCTCTTCTCTCTCTCTCTCTCCTTCTGCCTGCTCTTCCCCCTGCTTGGGCTTGCTCCCTCTCTGCCTGACAAATAGCTAAATGAAATCTTAAAAAAAAAAAAAAAAGACAGAGAAAAAAACTTGACGGCAGACGTAGGTCTGGGACTTTTACTCCTGAGGAAAGACTTGATTTGAACTCATGCCGCTTGACAGAGGGGATAGGGGTGCTGTGTGTGGGGTGTGCGGCGGCTCTCGTCTGTGTGGACCGTGTTACGTCCTTTCTAAGACTTGGATTTCTCTGCTGGTGAGCGAGGACACCTGAGGAGGCGATGTTTGCCTCTGCCTTAAGAAAAAAAAAAGCAAAACCCAAAAAAGCCCACCTTTTTATTTTGGAATACTTCAGGTTTCCAGAAAAGCTGCAGAGTGACTACAGAGAGTTCCTGCCTACCCCTCACCTAGTTTTTCCCTGATGCTTGATCTTATGTAACTGTGGCACATTTGCCTCTGCTGTTTTGTAGGATAATCAGAAATCCTTTGAGAAGGAATTCACCGGCAATTTCAGTTTGGTTCTTACTAACAATAACAACAAAATGGCGTTGTTATTGGATTACTAATAGTAGTGTCGGTAGCAGAGGTTAGCAGTGAGGACAGGCAGTCTTTCCCCCACCCTGCAGGGACTCTCCATCCCGGGAGCTGTGAGACCAGTGCCCATTGTATGGATGGGGAGGTTGAGGCAGAACACTTGGGACAGAGGGTTCCCACGGCCGGCCTCTTGCTAGTATTGATCACCGACGCCTGACTCCAGATTCTCACTTGGCCATTATTTTCGGCGCGGTAATAGCTGTCATTTTTTGATGGCCGCGTGGTCTGGACCCGGACTCAGAGTCTCACATGCATTATTTCTAAACTTGTCCTCTCACTCAGAGGGCTGTGGTGAAAAGCATCCATTTTGCCGTCCTGCTTAGGACAAAAATACCTGGTGCCGAGATTTTGTGAGTTGGGGCAGGAAGAGAACCTTATCGTGTGTGTGTGTGTGTGTGTGTGTGTGTGTGTGAGAGAGAGAGAGAGAGAGAGAGAGAGAGAGGAAGAGGGAGTGGGGTGAGGAGAGATTCTGCTGGTTTCTGGCCTAGTTTTTTTCCACTTGGATTTAGACAGATCTGCTCTGTGCATTTGGGTCCTGGGTTTGCCACATCCTTTTTCTGCCGGCCGCGGCAAACGAGTCTCCAAGCTTGGTCAGAACACGAACAGTCCGAAGTGCATTCATTTCGAGAATTAAAAAAGATAATACTTCAGTTACTCAGCAAGCACATGCCTGGGGACTGTGAGAGGAGAAGCGGTTTCTGCCTCAGACTGTGCATAGCCGGCAGGGGAGATCAGCCCGCAAGCAAAGTGAGGACTGTTTCGGATCCGGGAGGGCGGCCGATGCTGCGGACTGAGGCCTGGGGTGGGGGCAGGGTGGGTGGAGGGGCTGGGGGGTTGTGGGTGAACTTGAACTCATCTCCCACCCGAGGCCTCGGCAGTGCTCGGTTTCCTGTGCCGGGAATACTGTTCTCTTCAAGCGTAAAGCTCTTATCCTTTGTCTCAGTGTTACAGGTCCCCCCTGCCTCGATGTGTCCTCCTAGGCCTCTCTGCTGACATCCTTTCTGGAATTTCTCCCGGGTGTTTACTGGACCGTGAGCTTCAGGAGGCAGGGGACGGTTCGCCTCGTTCGCGGCTTGTCCCGTAGTGCCTGGCACCGTGCCAGGTGCATGTCAGACCTTTATTAGATATTCGTCAAATAAATGAAGCAGTGGTCCTTTCCAGGGTTGACTGGTGTCTGTCCTGAAACTTCGCACCGTCTGCCCGATAGGTAGGTTGATCGTTGCCCCGTGGACGGTCGGATTCCCCCACAGACCGCAGGCTCATGAGGACAGGAGCGTGTCTGTCTGGTTCCCCCCCCAGTGCCTACAACAGGCCTGGCCTGTGGTGGAGACAGTGGGCGCCGTGGTCCGAGTATCTGCGCTCGAATTCCAGGTCCTCTGCTCACCAGCTCTGTGGTCTTCCTTCACCACCGAGCCTCTCTGGGCCTCAGTTTCCACGGATGTACAAAAAGCCTTCTTTTTTTTCTTAAGTTTTTTTTTTTTTTAAGATTATTTATTTGACAGATCACAAGTAGGCAGAGAGGCAGGCAGAGAGAGGAGGAAGCAGGCTCCCCGCCGAGCAGAGAGCCGGATACGAGACTCGATCCCAGGACCCCGGGATCATGATCTGAGCCGAAGGCAGACACTTAACCCACTGAGCCACCCAGGAACCCTACAAAAAGACTTCTAACCGCTTCTATCTCCCGGAGCTGCTGGGATGGTTCAGTGAATTAATACTCATTAACATGCTTCGAAGAGCACTTGGGGTATAGAGCTTTAGAAATATCACTTTTGTTAGCTCTCAAAGAATATTTGAGATGTGATGATTGGGGGGGGGGGTCTTGACACGAAATGTGCCTTCCCTGAGTGGTAAAATCTCCCTTAAGAAAGAGGGGAGGACAGATGGAGATGATCGGAGAGGCCCGAGAGATCCTTAAAACCAGGCTGTGGAAGAGATGCGACCTTTTATTCCTCTCTCTCCTCTTGGAAAAGGCTGGTTTCCAGCATGCCCGGTGTCTCTTTCTCCCACTGCGTTCTACATTTCTTTCTTCGCCTTGAAATTGTTTTTTTTTTTTTTTCCCCTTAAGAAATAGCACAGCCTGGAATCTTGCTGGCTAGCTTGCTGCTGGGGTGTGGGACGAGCGCTTCCATTTAGAGAAGCAGCCGGCCTTGGAATGCGGGTGCCCGGCTGCCAGGCCCACTCGGAGGGCAGAGCTGGCCAGAAATGCACTTTGCAGTGTACGCTGGAATTTCTTCTCCCTTCTTACTCATTTGTGTCACTTAAAAAAAATAAACAAAAGCAATGCATCTACTTGATTATAATTCCAAGCCGTACGATATATTGCTGCACACAGTAGCATATATTGCTTCCTTCCCCTTCACTGCTCCTGCAGAGTTCGATTCCTCAGTTAGCAGGATGCCCAGTAAAATCTGAAGTTTGGAAAAACAGGCAATAATTTTTGCTTAGATAAGTATATCCCAAGTATTGCCTAGGACACACCTAGACTACAGAATTATCCACTGTTTGTATGCAATTTAGTTTTATTTGCCAAATTTACCAGCCCAACGCCTCCACCGATAGCACATTCCTGTGTTTCCTCCAAGCATGTGCAGCGGGGCAGACGTTGGAGGACTCTCTCCTGCTGGAGTCCCCAGCACCTAGAACAGTGTGTGGTGGGTTGTAGGCACCCAGTAAATATCGGTTGGATGAACGACAGGCTATGCACCCACCCATTTGCTTTACCCAGTGGGAAGTATATTGTAATACCGGTTCATACATGGCTTTTCCTTTTAATACTGTCTCCTGGGGATGGATACCTAGGGCGGTCTCATTTGTTTTTAAGAGTTTCATAGCATTCCCTTTTATGAATGCAGGATGATGTACGGAACCAGTCCCCTGACCGTGGGCATTGACCTTGTTGTTAATCTTCTGCTGTTATAGACGAGGCAGTGATGAACGTTCCCACACTGGTGAATAGGTACAGACCTATTCACCGGTGTGGGTTTGGGTTTATGTCCAAGGAGAGATACAGCATCGAGATCTCCCGGACAAAGGGGATGTGCTTTAAAATTAATGTTGCTGGGGCGCTTGGGTGGCTCATTCTGCTAGGTGTGTTCATTTGGCTCAGGTCATGATCTCAGGGTCCTGGGATTGAGCCCCGCATTGGACTCTCTGCTCAGTGGAGTGTCTGTTTGCCCCTCTCCCTCTACCCTCCCCAGCCTCCCTATCCCCTGCTCATGCTCTCTTTCTCAAATAAATAAATAAAATCTTTAAAAAGAATAAATAAATTTTTTTTAAAGATTTTATTTATTTATTTGACAGACAGAGATTACAAGCAGGCAGAGAGGCAGGCAGAGAGAGAGGAAGAAGCAGGCTCCCCGCGGAGCAGAGAGCCCAATTCGGGGCTCGATCCCAGGATGCTGAGATCATGACCTGAGTCGAAGGCAGAGGCTTTAACCCACTGAACCACCCAGGCGCCCCAAGCATAAATACATTTAATATTGCTGAATTGCCTACCATAGAGGGTCTGTTCATACACTGGGCAGCGCGTTCTCAGACCCTTACTAGCACAGGATACTCTCTGCCTTTTTCATGTTTCCAACCTCGTCGGGGAGAAATTGGTGTTTCATTGGGGTGTGCCTGTGGGAACCTTTTTGTGTTTGAAAACCCTTTGTATTTCTTTGTGAACTGTCTCTTGTCTTTTGCCAATTTCTTTCTACTCTCTTTTTTTTATTTTCACGGGTTTTTATGGATTAAGGGATATGTTTTTTGGCATGTGTTTTATATATAATGGTATGTCAAGTTAGTTTTAACTTTGAGAAATTGGTTTGTTATGGAATTTTTTGTTCTGTTGGTGTTTAAAATTTTTAAGTCGTGAACTTGATGAACTAATTTCATGTATCCTGCATTTTGTGTCTTGCTTAGAGACAGGCCCCCTCTTCAGTGGGATTCTAGAGCAGTTCTCCCATTTTTTCTTTTACTACTTAAACTTTTTTTTTTTTTTTTGCATTTAAATCTTTAATCCATCTGGAATTTATTTTGGTTTTAGGAGGGAGGTGAGGATCTAGCTTTATTTTCTCCCAGATGGCCAGCCAGTTGTCCCAATACCATTTATTGAATAATCCATTGCTTCCCACAGAATTGAAATGCCGCCTCTATCATATATTAAATTGTGGAGGAGGGATTTGGGACTCGTATTTCGAGAGCCTCCAGAGCCACGGAGGCGGCAAGGATTTTTAGGTGGTTTCAGCTGAGAAGAATCAGAGGCCCTGACCTCAGGGAGGGTGTGGAAGCAAGGCTCACCTGTTCATCTAGCCGGAAACACTGCATGGAGGAGCAGTGGGTTTCCCGGATGGGGGCGGGCTGACGGGAGGGGACAGGGACTTCCTGGCGCTGGGAAGGGCTTAGTTGCAGCACAACTTGTCAACCTTGATGCTGCTGGCATTTTGGGCTTGATAAGCCTTCATGAGAAGCTGTCCTGTATGTCGTAGGACATTTAGCACACCCCCCTTGGCCTCTCCTCACTAGATGTGAGCATCAGCCCTGATCCCACATTGTGACAATCAGAAAAGTCTCCAGACATTGCCCAAATGTCACCGGGGGCCCTCCTGCTGTTGAGAACCACTGCTTTATCAGGCTTGGGTTGAACAGACTCTTGATCAGGGGCGCGTGAGGCCCTTCCTCGTTCTGACATTCAGCCATCCACAGTATCAAGGCTCCAGACATCTTGGAGCCGGGAAGGGAGGTGCCTTTTCTATCTCAGAGACCAGAGCCCCCATATTAGGTGTGAGTGTGAAGTCTGTGGGGGAAGGAACCAACCAGCTGACCCTGGGAGGACCTGGGATGCCCACCCGTCCCTGCAGAGACTCTGCCAGACTCCCTCCTCCTCGGCCTGAGCCAGTCCCCCTGCCAACCACTCCCCCCGGGCAAAGGGACCTCACCTGGTCACGGTGAGGAGCAGAGACTCTTGAGACCCGAGGTGGCGGGTGTTTTGTGATTGGGCGCAGCCCGGAGGCAGGTGTGTGCGGAGATTGGGGGCGGCAGGTGAGGAGACCAGGTTCGTATAGCCTGTACGTAGGTGTGGGAGTGAGGCTGAAGGCGAAAGGGAGGTGGGCAGACATCTCGGCCTCCAGAGGAGGGCGAGGCAGAGGGGAGCTCGCTGAGGCCTCAGCGGTGGCTCTGGAGATTAACTAGATCAGGCAGGGACAGGATCACCCAAGGCAGCGCGGCGAGGCGGAGGTGATCGCCGCTGACTGGGGAGGTGGTAGCTGTGATTTGAGGAAGGGGTCCCCTTGGGGTTTTATAGGCAGAGAATGTGGAGAGGGTCGCTCCAGCCCTCCATAACTTAGAAGTGTGTGCAAGGAAGACAGTGACGCGCAGGGCAGTGT
The DNA here is from genome assembly GCF_964662115.1 of Mustela nivalis. NCBI lineage: Eukaryota > Metazoa > Chordata > Mammalia > Carnivora > Mustelidae > Mustela > Mustela nivalis. The sequence goes on from NC_139038.1 coordinate 21,997,096, forward strand.
CACACACCCAGTGACCGCCCCCATGAACACCTTCCCATTTCTCCCGCACCTCGTTGGTGTGCCCACCTCGCCTCCGTGAGAACAAAGCCCCCTGAGGTCGGGGGCTTGCTTTGTTTCGTGTGCTGAGCCAAGTACAGTGCCTGGTGCACTGTCGGCGCTCATTTCCTGGTTTCTGAACGAACACATCCGCATGGCAAACTGGATGTCCCTTGGCCCCTTCACTTCCTGGGTCATGATCCACATTTCCGGCTCAGTAGAGGCCTGTCTGTGACACAGGTGTTTCATGGTTCCAGTCAGCCATGTTCTGGCCAACAAAGCTCTGCTGTCTATGAGTTTTTTCTCTATTTCTTTATCACAAATGTCTTAGTTCAAGCTGTGATCACAGAGTACCAGAGACTGAGTAGCGTGCACAAGAAGAATCTTGTTCTCGTGGTCCTCGAGGCTGGAAGTCCCGAGGCCAGGGGGTTCTCTTCCTGGTTCATAGATGGTGGATGCCTGGTTGTGTCCTCACACCGCGTGGGTGGGGTGGGGGCAGAGGGAGAGGAAGCAAGTTTCTTGGGGTTGTTTCTTTTTTCTTTTTAAAATTCTTTTTATTAACGTATAATGTATTATTAGTCCCAGGGGTACAGGTCTGTGAATTGCTAGGTTTCCACACTTCACAGCACTCACTATAGCACACACCCTCCCCAATGTCCATAACCCAACCACTTTCTCCCGACTCCCCCCCAGCAACCCTCAGTTTGTTTTGTAAGATTAAGAGTCTCTTATGGTTTGTCTCCCTCCCAATCCTATCTTGTTTTATTTATTTCTTTCCTACCCCCCAAACCTCCTATGTTGCCTCTCAACTTCCTCATATCCGGAAGATCATATGAGAGTTGTCTTTCTCTGATTGACTTATTTTGCTAAGCGTAATACCCTCTAGTTCCATCCACGTTGTTGCAAATGGCAAGATTTCATTTCTTTTGATGGGTGCATAGTATTCCATTGTGTATATATACCACGTCGTCTTTATCCATTCATCTGTTGATGGACATCTAGGTTCTTTCCATAGTTTGGCTATTGTGGACATTGCTGCTATAAACACTTGGGTGCACGTGCCCCTTTGGATCACTACATTTGTATCTTTAGGGTAAATACCCAGTAGTGCAATTGCTGGGTCGTAGGGTAGCTCTATTTCCAACTTTCTAAGGACCTCCATGCTGTTTTCCAGAGTGGTTGCACCAGCTTGCATTCCCACCAAACAGTGTAGGAGGGTTCTCTTGGGGTCTTTTCTTATAAGAGCATTCATCCCATTCAGGAGGACTGTGCCCTCATCACCTAATTATCAGCCCAGGCTCCTCAGATACCATTGCATTGGGGGTAAGTGTTCATCATAGACATTTTAGGGGGACACAGACATTCAGTCCATAGTGACAAGCAGTGCCACCTGCGAAATCATGTGTGGTGAGATCTCTGGCCCTCTTCTGAACTTTTTCTTTTCTACCACTTTCTGAAGTGTGTGAGGTTAGTGTCATCCTCCTCATTATGTGGGTCCCCCCTCCCCCCTCCCCCCGCCCAGTTCTCTCCTGGCTCCCATTGGCTCTGGGCTTGAGGCCACATGCTTGCTATGAAAGATGAATGACAAGACTCGATGCTGAGTGTCAGACGCATTGGTTGGCACGTGGAAGGCAACATAGGAATGTCGGTTTCATCTTTTTTTATTTTTTTTTAAAGATTTTATTTATTTATTTGACAGAGAGAGAGAGATCACAAGTAGGCAGAGAGGCAGGCGAAGAGGGAGAGAGGGGGAAGCAGGCTCCCTGCTGAGCAGAGAGCCGGACGTGGGACTCGATCCCAGGACCCTGAGATCATGACCTGATCCAAAGGCTTAACCCACTGAGCCACCCAGGCACCCCCGGTTTCATCTTTTAGAACAAAGTTTCCCAAAGGTCCATTTGGTGCTTGGGACTGGCAGCAAGTTCTTTAAGACCTGACACTAATTGACATTAGATCACAGAGTGGTAAACCTACTCCTTTCTGCGTTCTTTTCATATCCTTCTGACCAGGCCAAGCAGGAAGCCTCAGGTTGGCGCCAGTGTGCCTTCAGTGATCACTGGCACCCCAGCCCCCATCTGAACAGAGAGCCTCAGGCTGAGGCCCTCGGCAGACAAGGGTGTCAAGTCAGAATGAGCTAACGTGTTTTTGTTTTGGTTGTGTTCATTTTTATGGCTGACTCCCTGTGATGTTAAGAGATGCTGGTTTTTCATTTTGCTTCCTTTTGAAAAAGTATTATTATTAAAATTATGTATTAGATTTCTTTTTGATATTTGTTGAAATTCACGTGACATAAAATTCACCATTTCCACCATTTATAAAGGTACTGTTCTGTGGTTTTTATACTTACGATGTTGTGCAACCATCACCGCCATCGAATTTCCAGAACATTCCGTCACCCCCATAAGAAACCCACATCCATCTGTGGTCACTCCCCGTTTCTCTCTCCCCCACAGCACCTGGCAAGCACTCATCTACTTTCAGTCTCTAGATTTCCCTATTCTGGACATTTCTCATAAAGGGAATCATGCAATGAGTGGTCTATTGGGACTGGCTTCTTTCACTGAACATAATGTTTTTAAGTTGCATCCATGTTGTAGGATGTATCCAGTAATCCTTTTTATGGTTGGAAAATATTCCTTCAAGATATATCCCGGCTTGTTTATCCGTTCATCCACCAGTGGACATTTAGGTTCCCCCTTTTGGCTATTAGGAATAAGGCCATGAGCATTCATGTATGGTTTTTGTGTGAACATGTTTTCAGTTCTCTTGGGTATTTATCTAGGACTGGAATTTCTGTCATACGATTTCTGTTTTTTTTTTCCCAGACCATTTTCATTTTAAAAACACTTGAAGTTAAAAAGTAATCTAACTTCAACTTAGAGGAAAGGGTTTGTAATATTGTGAAGGGTGTGTGGACATGGCGGATATTGTGAAGGTGTTGTATAATGATGGAAGAATGGAAAGAAAATGTCTACCTGCACATGACTCCTGTCCATGACTGGTTTCCCACCCGTCTTCTTAGTCTTATGACCCTCCATTCCCTGGCACCTCCGTGTAGCCTACTTAGTCTTCTCATTGTCCCCAAGGAGCTCCTTTCTCAATGATGCTGCCCTTTGCCCTTCTGGGATATGCTCCCTTTTGTGTTCTGCAGGGAGCTAGACTTCTCAGAATCCCCCTTTTGCTTAGAATCAGTAGTCTTAAACCCGTAATGTCACTTCCCCTCTAATTTCTCACCAATGGCTTTGTGGGTGAATGTTTCCCCTCCTCATAAGCTGTCTGAAGGCAGGGTCTGTATTTGAGTGGCCCCAGTGTTTCCTGCTGTGTCATTTACTCTTCAGTTAACTTATTTCCTGCTTTTTGGGTGTATTAGCCAGAGGTCTTCATGTCCGAGGTGTGTGAGGGTGAAGTGTGTGTTCCTTAAGCTTTATTGGTTGCAAGTGACAGAAGCCAACTCAAGTCAGCTAAAGCTAGAGGGGGAATCTGGGGAGGGAATGCGGGGACATTGCTTGGGACCAAGGGGAAGTTCAGGCTGGCTGAAAGGAGTGGGGAGACAAGTGGGGGCAGGAAGACAGATGGGCTCTCCATCTCGCACCTCTCCTTCTTGCCTGTATTCATTATTCTTACCTCTGTGCACACCTGCGGTCTTTGTTTCTTCCTCTACCTATTAGATGGACGATAATGCCCTATAGATGCCCAGGGCCATCCTCCTGCATCTCAGCCTCCATTCCGAAGTCCGTGAAAGAATCTGATTGGTCCAGCTTCAACCTGGGTGGCCAATGAACTGGAGTGAGGGGTGGGATCTTGAAACGTCAACACTGTGGTTGGGGAGGAGGGGGGGAGGAGGGGGGGGAGGGGGGGAGGAGGGGGGGGAGGGGGGGAGGGCTGAGCTCCCCGGTGTCCGACTGGCATATCTGCGGCCCTGAACCTCAGCTTCTCCTTCTGCCCAGGCATTAGGGAGGTCGTTTGCGAGTGTGGGAAAAGAGTGCAAAGCGATGAAAACAGTTAACATCAGACTTGCTAATCTTGAAAGCCCTAAATAGAGCTAGTTTAGGAGAGGGGAAGTCAGCATGAAGCTGCTGATTGTTCCCAGTTCTGGGGAAGAAGTGCTTCTAGCTTCTGTGGCTGGGGATGGGAGGGGGCAGGCTTGGAGCATCTCCTGGAACCTCCCTGCTTCCTCCTCTTTGTCCTCACGGCGGAACTCCTGCTCAGGTCATTCTGGGCCTTGTGCAGTGCAAAATGAAAAGGAAACTTTGTTTCTTGCTTCTGGGAGCTGTTGCCACTTCCCTGGGTTTCCTTAGTTTAAGTTGTGTCCCTTTTGTGTCACCTGCCTGGGGACAGAGGATGGCGCTAGTCCCCATTTCTGTGGTGGGAATGAGAACATGGAAGTATTTCCAAGACCTTTAGCCTCAGTTACTTAATCTGTACAATGGGGGCAAAAGCAGCCCACCATTTACATTGGTGGGTTTGACAGGAAGTTATGCTTCCTACTCTCATTAGCTACCTATAAGATCCTTGGCCAGAGTCATAGGTCCTCATTTTAAAGCTCTGGTTTGAATTGGATGCTTGGCAGATTTGGGTCAAGCAGATTGTTGTTGGGAGTGAAACTGTGCCTTTTAGAGTGAGACTTGCTCTTGAGTCTGAATGCTGCCACTTAACTGGGTGACCTTGGGCAGATTGCTTAACTTCTCTGTGCCTCCTTTTCTTTACCCATAAATGGGGATAGTAATAGGACGCAGCACCCTCAGCCTTTGGCAGATGTAAAGGAGCTGAGATATGTATAGCCCTTAGAGCAGTAAGCCCTCCATGCGTACTGGCCACCACTCTCCTACCTAGTTGGTTTCCCTCAACGATGTTTGGCCTGGCCGCCAGGGGAAGGGGGAGGAGCTTGCCTGCACCGGCCTCTTTGTGGCCCAGCTCTGCAGTGGACCTCGCTGGGGATGCCTCGCAGGCCTCAACTCTGGGGTATACATTTTCCTCGAGAATCATTGCTCAGGGCAGCTTGGGGCCTGGCAAGCTAGGCGTTTGGGTTCCTGGCTACTTCCCTTTTCTCAATGTCTGTTTACCTTTAACAAGACTGATGCGAGCCATGAAGCCCCTCTGGGTGGCCCTTCTCTGGCTGTGACATGTTTTCTTCAGCCAGTTTGCATTGTATAGTAAACAGCAGGTGCACCAGCAGCCTCTCGCCCCACCCCCTCCTGTTCACCCCGTTCTCTGGGGACTCCTTAGACTAATGCAGTTTTAATGAATACACATTACTGTTTACACGGCTGAAATGAGAGCCTGGCTGCTTATTTTATGCCGAGGTTTACAGCTCTGACTTTTAAAATGCTGCCTCCCTCACTCTGCCTCTGGCCGCTGGGCTGTTTCTTGGCAGCCCTGGTGCCCTCCCCCCAAATAAGGTATTCACTGAGAAGTCCCGCCCTCCAAGTCGCTGCCTTGCCTCGGAAGGAGTGGGGATGTGTAGAACAAAAGCAGAAGATGGATTCTTCATTTTCTTTCTTTTTCTTTTTTAATTTAAGAATATGTTTTAAAATCCTCTAAAGCTTGCCTATTATAGAACAGTTGGAGCGTGGAGATGACCAAGAGAAGAAAATAAAAATCACCCCTCAATCCGCAATTTAGGAAAAAGCCTGCCATTAACATTTTGGCTTATATTCCTGCAGGCTTTAATCAACATTTGTATGTATTTGAAGTTAAAATGAGAACCCAAACCAAAACATATTATTCTCAAATCTGCTTTCTGTCCTTCACAACTAAGGTATTGCAAATATCTTTCCAAGTCAAGAAATACAGATCAGTGGCATTTTCTCTCAGGCACCATTGTCTCCTAGTACATGGCTGGGTCTCTGATCTCTTTTCAAGAAAGGTTTAATTAAATTGAGGTTTGAATAGTGATATACCGTTACTGGTTCAAAATTAGAAAGCTACAACAGGGTTTACCTCAAGAAGTATCTCTCCTGCCCTGACCCTTGATCACTCAGGTTATCTGTCTGTGAGATGTTACCCATCTCCTGTGTATGCTTCTGGAAGCAGTCCATAATGTACATGCAAATCACACACATTTATCGTACTCTCCCCAAAAGGAACACACTCCAACATTAGCTTGCCCTGTTTTCTTTACATGTTAAAACTCACCTTTGGTTCCATATCAGTCCATAATGAATGTCCTCATTCTGGTTTATGACTGTGTCATGGTCCAAGGCATGGACGTTCCTGGTGTGTTTTCAGAATTGTGTTGTATTGACTCAGAGAAACCTTCCCTGTGGTTTTGTCTAGGCTCCTTGTTTATATGGCCTGGCTCTGAGCTGCTAAAGAAAAGATGCTGGCTTGGAGATGAGGAGGGACCATAGGTCCAGATTATGAATGGGTTCAACCCAGACTGATCTGAGTGACAAGGACAAAGAGCAGAGCCGACGAGCCACAGGCCAGGTGGTGGTCATTGGCAAAAGGCCATTTGTGACTTATCTTCACTTCTCCAGATGGACAACATTTAAAACAGAGGTACTGACCTTCATTTACACCTGGTTAAAAAAAATGTTTCCTCAGAGGCCCAGAGAGACAATCAGATATTTCTTATACTTTCTGGCATGAGAATGACAGGTATCTGAGGGTAAGTGGTCTCATAAAGCCAGTTCAAAGTGAAAAAGAATTCTCTGTGTGCCTTAGAAATACCCACTAGCCTCCAAATGGAAGGCACACGGTGGAGTTAGCAAAGCATTTCACATTTGATGTGTTTGTCTTTCTCGGTGGTCTTAGGTAACTAGACAGAACGTCTTCAGTGGGTTGAGGAAACACTTCAAGTTAGTGTGATGAGAGGAAATATAGGGTCTTTGGTCTTCTGTAAGGACAGTGAAAGCCCCCCTTGAGCTGGGATCATTTTGTATAATTAATGAGTGTTGTGACCTTTTGAACAAGTGGGGGTGATCTAACCTGGGAATGGAGCCTTTCCCACACTTGGATGGATGGCAAGGAGCCCATAGGGTATAAAGGACACCAGGATGGTGGTAGTGGGGAAGTGGAGAGGATTTCTATGGGAAAACCCAGGAAGCAGTGATCTGCTCTTGGTGGATTAGGCTAAATCCACTAGAAGAAACTTACTTTATTACTTTCTCCCTAATTCCTGTCAACTTGTCGTGATCAAGTTCTCATTATTGAGTAGAATCAAGTCAAGAGTTAAATGCTCATTCTTTTATTATGTTACCTATCTTGTGAGGAATGAAATGAAACAAATGTCCAACCAAACCTGTCCATCAGGCAATTAAAAAATTACATTTTAAAATAACTATTGTGTCAAGTAAAATTGAAAACTACAGCTGAAAAGAGGGTATATGTGAAGAAAAGTAGAATGCTATATAAAAATTTATGAGATCGGGGTGCTGGGGTGGCTCCACTGGTAAGGTATCTGTCTGACTCTTGATCTCAGCTCAGGTCCCCTTCTCAGGGTGGTGAGTTCAAGCCCTGTGTTGGGAATAAATGAACAAAATAAGATGAAATTAGAGAGGGAGACAAATCACAAGAGACTCTTAGACACAGAAAACAAACTGATGATTGCTGGAGGGGAGGGATATGGGGGGATGGGGTGTTACTGGGTGATGGACATTAAGGAGAGCAAGTGATGTAATGAACACCGAGTATTATATAAGGACGGATCACTGAACTCTCCCTCTGAAACTAATAATACACTATATGTTAATTAATTGAATTTAAATAAAAATATAAAGATCTTGGTCCCCTCCCGGAAACAAACAAAGAAAATAAAACTTATGAGATCAGCCAAGGCTGTGCTTCGAGAGAAGTTCATAGCCTCAAAATGTGCATGATTAAAGATCTGTGCGATGCTGTGCTTTGAACATCACTTGGTTGCTCCCTTATGCTAACAAAACTGTCATGGTTTGAAAGTGTTTTTGGTCTATCTTTAGAAATTCCATTAAGACCCAGTTTTCTTTATTACAGATCTTCCAAGGTGAATATTTTGATGGTGAAACATTCATTTTGTTCTTTAAATTCACGTATTTTGTTTAAAAAGTTATGTAACTGTACTATCTGTCAAATTCTTTTTGAGCCTTGATGTAAGTGTGATCTAAGGGCTCTAAATTGTTGAGGATCCAGAGAGACACTTGTTTCAGAAAGAAAGTAACTCTAGTTCTATTACTTTTGGAATGTTTCCTAGGATGGATCTAAAACCAAATTGAATAACACTACTTATAAAACACTTCTGAAAAGATGCTCTGTGAAGGTACTTTGAATGATGAAGAGTTATGGAAGTGTCTGGAAAAAAGAGCCTCCAAAATTTCTTGGAGTCTGACAAAAATACTAGATAGAGTTCCTGAGATATTTTATATCTGTATAACCAGATCTCTATTATTTCAAAATGAAGTATTTTTTTTTTTAGTTTTTCTTATGACACAAATCAACATGTCATCATTGCAGAAATGAGGAAAGTAGGATCAAGCAAAAAGAAAAAAAAAAAAAAAAAACGAGGCAGATGTGACTGTAGGTAAACCAGAGCTTGTAGAGCAGATAAATGATGTCATTGAGCAATCAGGCTACTTTGGTCTTTCTGGTCCACCAGCTTAGCAGGTAGCTTGGCTTTAGCATGGTCCCAGAATGGCTGCAGAGCCTCCAAGTCTTTAATCTACACTCCAGGCATGAAGAATATAGAAGGGTCAAAGCTCTTTTCCTTGCAAAGCTTTGTCTTTTTAGTTTGAGAAGGAGTCGTGACTCTCAACCCAAGGAATCCATCGAGATCTTATTGGCCAGGATTGAAAATGAGGCTGAGACTTGGAGTACTTTTTAGCTGGAACATCGAACAATGTATCAGGGTTCTGTTAAGAAGAGAGATTGAAGGGGCGGACACTGGGTGTCCGGCTGCCGAACCTGCCAGATGAAGACAAATTGTGACAAATTGTTTTCCTTCGTAGCATTGTCTCAACACTGTGCTTTTATAATTATTAATTTTTTTAAAAAAGATTTTATTTATTTATTTGACAGAGAGAGATCACAGTAGGAGAGAGGAAGGGAAGAGATCACAGAGAGAGAGGAAGGGAAGCAGGCCCCCCCCCCGCTGAGCAGAGAGCCCGATGCGGGACTCGATCCCAGGACCCTGACATCACGACCCGAGCCGAAGGCAGCGGCCCAACCAGGCGCCCTATAATTATGAATTTTTATCAGACTAATTTTTGTCTGTTTTTCTATCAGACAGGGTTTGTGTCTGATTCGTAATCAGAGATAATGAGTACTTTAAAACAAAAAAGATTTTATTTATTTATTTGTCAGAGAGAGAGAGAGAGAGAAAGCGCAAGCATGGGGAGCGGCAGGCAGCAGGAGAAGCGGCCTCTCCACTAAGCTGGGAGCCCAATGCGGGACTTGATCCCAGGACCCTGGGATCATGACATGAGCCGAAGGCAGATACTAACCCCTAGCCACCCAGGTGTCCCAGTAGTAAATACTTTTGAATGAATGAATGCACAAAGAGGTTTTCTTGTTTCCTGTTTCTTGCAGAGATGGTCTGTGTTTTTATCCAGCAGAGTGTTGGGATGAGTTTTGACAGAGTTTGGACATGGTCACCATTTTCTGTCTCTGTTTAAAGGAGGAGGAGGAATTTAGGTCTCCAGAAGTTGGGTTTGGCAGCTTAGGTACCCAGAAGTGGCCGGGGGTGGCGGGAGCTCAGATGGAGAGGCAGCCTTATCTCCGTGTGTCCCCAGAAGCCATCCCACTTCCTGCCCTGGAGCAGCCATCTCCCGGCTGTGGGCGGGATGCTCCTTGGCTATGCCTCTGCTCCACTCAGCATCCTCCTTCCACTGCGTGCTGTGTGCTGGCGAGTACGGGGACTCCAATGAGATCCTGACCCCCGGAGTCTTTGGTTTGGGAGACAGAGACTCATTGAGAATAGCAGTTTGCTATCTCCACCCCGTCTCAGCTCCAGCCCAAACCCCTCTGCTCCACTGGGCACTGATGAAACACTCCCCAAGGTTCTCTCTGGGTTGTACCATTTTACCCTTATAGTGCAGCGGTGACGTGCACGTTCACCTTGTCAAGAGACTCATCTGCAGAACTCCTTTCATCTTGCAAAACTGAAACTCCTACCCATTAAATGACACCTCTTCATTCCTGCCTCCCCCCCAGCCCCTGGCAACCACTGCTTTCTGTCTCTATGATTGCAACTACTCTAGGCACCCCATATAAGTGTTGGTATTTTTTTTTTTTAAGATTTTATGTATGTATTTGACAGACAGAGATCATAAGCAAGCAGAGAGAGAGAGAGAGGGAAGCAGGCTTCTTGCTGAGCAGAGAGCACCCTGGGATCATGACCTGAGCTGAAGACAGAGGCTCTAACCCACTGAACCACCCAAGAGCCCCAAGTGTTGGTATTTTTGTGGCTGGTCTATTTCACTTAGCATAATGTCACTTATGTTGGAGCTGAGGGCAAGATTTACTTCCTTTCCACGGCTGCATAACATTCTGTTGTATGGATATAATATATTTTGTTTTTCAATTCATCCATTGATGGACCCTTAGTTTGCTTCTGAAACATTTTGGCTATTGTGAAGCACGCTGGATTATCGCTGCTTGTAAGCCTTTTGGGTATACACCCAGAGGTAGAATTGCTGTTAATTGTATGTTAATTCTATTTTTAATTTTTTGAGGACTCTCTATCCTGTTTTCCATAGAGGCTGTGCCCATTTACTTTCCCACCAACAGTCTCTAAGGGTTCCAATTTCTTTACATTCTTACCAACATTTGGCCTTGCTTTCTCTCGCTCTCTCTCTCTCTTTCTCTCCTTCCTTCCTTCCTTCCCTCTTTGCTTCTTTTTTTTTTTTTTTAAAGACTTTATTTATTTGACAGAGAGAGAGAGAGAGACAGAGAGAGGGGGGGAACCCAACAGGGGAAGAGGGAGAAGCAGGCCTCCCTCTGAGCGGGGAGGCCCATGTGGGACTCGATCCCAGGACCCCGAGATCATGACCTGACCAAAGGCAGATGCTTAACAACTGAGCCACCCAGGCGCCCCCTTCTTTCTGATAGCAGCCATCTTAATAAGTGTGAAGTAGTATCTCATTGTCGTTTTGATTTCCATTTCCCTACTGGTGGTGTGGAACACCGTTTGATATGTTTATTGACCATTCATCTATCTTTTTTTGAGAAATGTCTGTTTAAGTTGACTTCCACGATTTTGCTTTATTGTGCCTGTTGATTCAGGCAAGCCAAATGGAATAAACTCTGGTATTTAGACGGACTTTGTGATTTTCTGCAAATACGTTCTGCCCCCAAATAACCTCCAACTTTCTGGAAGCAGTCCGCATGAGCACAGTTCTGAAGATAACTTTCCTTAAAAAAGGAAATTAATAAAAGTATCATGCATCTTCCTTTTTTTTTTTTTTTTTTTTTGACACTAATGGAACAATTTAATGTCATTTCAGAGGGAAGCAGAGCTGCCGGAAAGGCTTGTGTGATGAGGGAAGGTTACCCATCTCCGCTGTCAGGTGCAGGGTGTGGGAGCAGAAAGTAGCATTCTCCGGAGGCTCTGGGGGAGAGAAGTGGGTGAGACAGCCCACTGCAGGCCCCTCAGGGCTCCGAGCAGAGCCTGAGGAAGGGGGGTGGAAGAGGGGAGAAGTGACTGCCTTCAGGAGTCCTGCAGCTGTTGCTGGAGCTGTTCTGTTCTGCCCAGCACCTTCTACTGCCTTCCAAGTACAGGGTAATGGAGGCCACGTGCCCAGGCAGCACAGCGGTTAAGAAAACCACTCTTGGACTTTTGAGTCTCTCTAGGCCCTAATTTCCTCGTCTTTCAAATGGGGACGCAAATAGGACTCACCTCGTTGGAGCTGTGGTGGGGTTTCAATGAGGAAACGTACCTAGTGAGTGATCAAGAGTTATGATTGCGGGGCTAGTCTTTGTCCTTAGAGAGACCTGGGTCTCATGCAGAGACAGTCTGGTCCCTACAAAACCGTAATGCAAAGTGTTAGAAGAAATCAGGGCTAAGATGTGGTTTGCCCTCACATGAGACGTTTAAGAAACAAGCAATTCATTTGGAACCATAATTCTTGGGCTAACATCAAGGTGGGTGTCACAGGATGAAGGCAATTTGAGTTGAATCTTTTTTTTTTTTTTGGTAAGATTTTATTTATCTATTTGAGAGAGAGAACATGAGCAGAGGGGAGGTGCAGAGAGAGAGGAGGAAGCAGACTCCTCACTGAGCAGGGAGCCAGACATGGGGCTCAATCCCAGGACCCTGGGATCCTGACCTGAGCTGAAGGCAGACGCTTAACAGACTGAGCCACCCGGGAGCCCCTGAGTTGAATCTTGACAGGCTCACTTCAGTTTCAGTGAGCAAAGGCTTAGGGCGAGGGCAAGGGCAGGTGGGGGGACCAATACGAGCCAAGGCTTGGGGGCTGATGGTTTGCAGAGTGAGATGCTTGGGGTTGTGATGCCTGGGATGCTATTGGAAGATGATACAAACATTGAGATCCAGTGTTCAAAAAAGACACTGGCTATTTAAAATGACATGTTCGTAGCCCTCTGTGGGCACGTAGGTCAATGTAAAAGGGTTATAAACTCAATTTCCACAGGATCCAGGCAGGAGACCTAATGAGGAGCTGGGCTGGGTATAAACCAGTGGTGGCCAAGGGCCCCATTCGAGCTGGGGGTTGGGGGTCTTGGCAAGTGGAGCACGTGAGAGTGACCTCTGCTCTGTGGGCGTGGGAGCCCACGGCTGCCAGCTTCTTGAGCTCTTGAAGAGACTCTGACTTTTATGTAAAATTCCTTATTCTTTTTTTTTTTTTTTTAAGATTATTTATTTATTTATTTGACAGAGAGAGAGATCACAAGTAGGCAGAGAGGCAGGCAGAGAGAGAGAGAGGAGGAAGCAGGCTCCCTGCTGAGCAGAGAGCCCGATGTGGGACTCGATCCCAGGACCCTGAGATCATGACCTGAGTCGAAGGCAGCGGCTTAACCCACTGAGCCACCCAGGCGCCCCAAAATTCCTTATTCTTAAGGATATCGTTTTAGACCAAACAAAAGATGTTTGTAAAGATCCTTTGTAACCTCTCATCTGTACCCCACAAGACTGAAGGATGTAGACCAACCGTGTTGATATTTAGCAGAACTACTTTGTTAAATCTTCATGCGGTGGGAACACATAAAGGGGCCGTGACACATTTATCTTTCTGTTTTAATTTTTTTACATTGTGTATTTTGCCCATGATGCCTTCTGAATGCATCGATGCTGAAGGACACACAGTGGCGGGGGAGGTCACGATGGTATAGTCTCAGCAGAACGTCAGTTACATTTTGTGTCAATGACAGGTCTGCCTTGACAACACATCCTGAAAAAAGAAAACCAGCAAACCACCCTTACCCAAGGATTTTCGCCTCACCAGCTTCTGCCGTCATAACCCAACATTGTGCCTTCTTGAGGGATCAGGGAATGTGGTTTGATTTACAGTTACGGTTGCACTAATGTCCACATGAGCCACAGCCACTGGCTAACATCCAGAGGGCAGCCATTTGTTCTAGGAACCAGCGTTGGCAGACATGGTTTAGATTTGCACAGACTTGACTGTCATCTCATAGGATCCACCTGTTCTTTAGAATAAACTTTTTTTTTTTTTTTTTCCTCCTGGCTACCTATACTTTTTAATGCTGAAGGTAGCAAGCTAATGTGACATTTGAATCTTAAAATCTCAGGCGGGGGTGGAACCTGAAAATCCACTTATTCCAGCCAGCCCTTTGAGGCAAAACTCTTGGTTAGAGATGACAGAAAACTCAAACTAGCTTAATTAAGAAGGGAATTCATTGCTTCATATAACTGAAAAGTCCAAGGGGATCTGCCTTCAGATAGAGTTTGATCCAGGAGCTCATTATGTTACCAGGTCATGGTTTCTCTCTCTCCATCCCTCTTTCTTCTCTACTGACTTCATTCTCAGATAAAATAGCCTTCCCTTACTAATATGGCACGATGCCTGTGACAGCTCTACCCACATTTCTTCCATGTTGAAGTTCATGCATGGAAAGGCACCTCCATCTGTGTGATCCCATCTCACTGGATCTGGATTGGCCACTGGGGCCAGTGAGAAAGCAATGGTCTGATTGGCCAGCCTGGTGCACTTTTGGAATTCAGGGTGGAATTACATGGACTGAGAATGGGAATGGGCTAGCTCTTCAGAAGGCTCTGTGGTATTGTTGTTAAAAGAAGATTAAGCACCACCTAATGCTTGAATCCCCTTCCCAGCAGGTCGCTGGTGACCATCCAGTCTTTAGTTACTAACATACTACCCCTGCAGTATGGGCAGTTCTAGTAATGACAGGGTTTCTCTTAATACTGAGCTGATGTTGGCATACCTATAACTCCTGTCTTTATCTCTTGTCCCACCCGTGGTCGGCATGGTTTGGTGAGGGTGTTGTGGGTTTGTGTTGTTACAAAAGGAAGCATGGAGCTTGAGACATGGGTTCATAATCATTGAGAAAGGAAAGGGGACCTTGGCAAGTCTTGTAGTGCCTCTTGAAGCTCTCCCTGGAAGTACCCCTCACTGCCAAAGACATACCATTGGTCACAGCAAGTCACATGGCCATGGCCAACTCAAAGTGGGGTGGGCAGGTGCCATCCTACTATGTGCTCCAAAGGTGGGGAGCATCAGATTTGTTGATTTAGTGACCACCACACAACTGAACTTGTGTATTTCTGTGTTCTTTTTGTTCACCCATTTCTGTTTCTTCCAATAAGAAGAAATAATTGTTTTTTTTCAGAACACAGTCCAAGAGTCTAATATTCATTTTCATTTTGTTACTTTCTAACAGAGCCTGATATCTCTAGATCCTAATTCTAAAATCCAAAGGCTCCAGTGGCAGATCATCTGTTCCTCTAACGAGTTAGACCCCATGTAGCTTCGTTCTGGATCTGGGTAACACTAATAGGCAATAGAGGTCGGCTCTTTCTTTAGACTTTTATATAGTCCATTAGATGAGACCTTCTAGGTTAACATCTGACTATTGGTTAGTACATTTTGGGTACAGTTATTGACCCAGTTTCTAATTTGTCTCAAATCCTGAGCCCTCTGTAGAGGAAGAACAGAACACGCTTCCAGAAGAATGTTGAGATATGGGGGAAATGAGAATGGATTGAAAAGTGCCCCAAATAGGAAAGCCTTGAAGTGTCCCTTTGGTGCTATTTCTTCATTCTCTTACTGGACCTGACTCTCCCTTCATCATCATGATATGTGTGTTCTTGAGGTTGGCTCTTTCCTTGGAGAGAATGTTCATATCCTCACAGTTTCCAGTAGAGTGCCAAGGACTCTGTTCTTTTTTATTTTTTTAAGATTTTATTTATTTATTTGAGAGAGAGAGAGAGAGCGCGCTCACACGTCGGGGGAGGTGCAGAGGAGAGAAACTCAAGCAGGCTCCATGCTGAGCATGAAACCAGATGCTGGGCTCAATCTCATGACCCTGAAATCATGACCTGAGCCAAAATCAAGAGTCGGTCACTCAGCCGATTGAGCTACCGGGCGCCCCACCAAGGACTCTGTTCTTGACACTGTCTTGTCAGCCCTGCAGTGCTGAACCCCAGTATTCCCTGCCTGGGATGGTCCCATCTCTCTCACACAGGCGAAGCCTTCCAAAAAGCTTAAATAAAGGCTCTCAGCCTGCCCTGCAGCTCCCAGGCAACAGAATATTGCCCTGCAGGATTATTTTAGTCAGGAGTTTTCTCGAAAGCCTCTGTGTATACATTAGTTGATGTATTTATTCATTGAAGTATTTATTGAATACTTGCCATGCTGGGTGGCGGAGGTAGGGTGTCTCTCAGTGAACTCAGCCGGCACAGTCCGCCATTACCAAAGCGCCATCTGGTGCAGAATGCAGACGGACAGGCAGGCAGGTGCACAAATGGCGTCCGTGGGCTGTGGTCAGCGTCCGCTCAGGATCGTGAGGTGTGCAGGGTTGGGGCACCTGATTGCAGACCTCAGGAAGAGGCTTCCCGGACTAGGTGATATCAACTCCAGCCTTAAGGAAGATAGGTTTAATTAAATCAAAGGAGAGCGTGGAAAGAAGAGGAAGAAGGTTCCAGGCGGAGAGAATCACAGGGCCACAGGAGGGCTGAGGGAGCAAAATCAATTTGGCAGGGCTGGCACAGAGCGTCTGTTTGGGTATTTATGGGGTGGGTGGAAGGGCCTGAGGTTGGGAGGCGGTTGTAATAGTCTAGGCAGGGCTGGAGGATTCCTGGGTGACAGTGAGGAGGGAGGAGCGTGGAGGGCTGGAGGGGGTATTTGTGGGGAGGCCCTTGAGACGAACTGGAGATTGGTTGGGTGCGGCGGGCCCGGAGAAGGAAGAGGCAGGGCTGGTTTCCAGGCTTCTGTAGAGTTGGGGTGGTGGTGCTGCTCCCACAGAGTTGGGGAATGTGGGAAGAGGATCATGTTTGTTTGTTTGTTTTTCGTTATGCTCCATGCCCAGCAGGGAGCCCCCTGCAGGGCTTGAACTCACAACCCTGAGATCAAGACACGAGCTGAGATCAAGAGTCAGATGCTCAACTGACTGAGCCATTTGGATACCCAGAAGAGGACCCCATTTTGAGGGCATTCTGAGTTCCCCTTTGAGATGCCTCACGGATGTCCGCGTGGCCCAGCCTGGCTGGCATGGAGATCTTCAGACCTAGGGCCTGGGGCACAGATCTGCCTCCGGATGGAGATTTGGGACTCTGTCACATCTCAGGGGTGTAGCGCAGTCATGGAGTGTGATGAGCTTCCCCCATGGGCTCATGTAGACTGTGGTCAGAGGCCCGGTGGGCTCTGGGTGGGGACAGCGGCTTTGGAAATACTGTGGAAGTTTGTAGAAATGTAAGAACTTGCAGGGTTATTTCAGCAAATGTATATTAAGCAAGAGCTTGTGCAAAGCACTGTGGCATGTGTGCTGTAGGGGGTCCTCAGTCAGATGAGAGCAGGTCTGGCATCGTGTGGGGTGGTGATGGTGGTCAGAGGCTGTCTGTAAGTGCCCACAGTGTAGAAGGGTCAATGCTAAAGGCTGGGGGCAAGGTAGAAAAAGGGCAGTAAGCCATATCGATGGAGAACACACCTCTGTGAGAGGGACTGGGAGGACTTCCTGGAGAAGGTGACCCCCCCCACCAAACCTGGAATTGTGACCTCAATACATGATTTTACTTTCATACTCTGGCCTTTCATGCACCGGACATGAATAATATGACAGTTCTTCTTTTTTATTTTTCAAATTTTAATTTTTTAAAAAAAGATTTTTAACATTTTTATTTCCTTGAGAGAGAGAGAGAGAGAGAGAGAAAGAGAACGTGAGACAGAGCACGAGAGAGGAGATAGCCAGAGGGAGAAGCAGACTCCCTGCCAAGCATGGAGCCTGATGCGGGACTTGATCCTGGGACTCCAGGATCATGACCTGAGCCAAAGGCAGTTGCTTAACCCACTGAGCCACCGAGGCGCCCGTTACGACAGTTCTCTCTTCCCATGCAACACAACCTAAGAAGGTGATTTTTGTAGCCGTATTTTTTTTTAAAATTTATTTGACAAAGGGAGATCACAAGTAGGCAGAGAGGCAGGCAGAGAGAGAGGAGGAAGCAGGCTGTCTGCTCAGCAGGCAGCCCAATGTGGGGCTCCATCCCAGGACCCTGAGACCATGACCTGAGCCGAAGGCAGAGGCTTTAACCCACTGAGCCACCCAAGCACCCCTGGTAGCCATATTTAAGAAGATTATTTGTCTGATGGAACTGGAGTTTCAGAATGGAGCAGAAGGATGGGGGACAGATTGGCAAGAAGGCAGCAAGAGGAGGGGACGGCTGGGAGGAGAGAAAGTGTGAGGGATATTGTCAGGGAGTTAGTTCTTTGCCATGGCAGGAATCAAGGCGGCTGAAAGATCTTTGTGGGAGATCATAATGGAAAATATAGCAGCACCCCACCCCTTATCCACAGGAGACACATTCTAAGACCCTTCGTGGATGCTTGAAGTGGGACTAGTACTGAATGCGGTATATGCTCTATTTTTCCCTATACGTTCATAGCTATGATAAGGTTTAATCTACAAATCGGGAACAGTAAGCGATTAACAATAGCGTGATAAAGTGGAACAACTCTAACCATCTACTGTAATAAAGGGTGAATGGGGTCTCTCTCTCTCTCCCAAAATACCTTCCTCTACGGGACTCAGCCTTCTTGTGCTGATGTGAAATGATAAAAGGCCCAGGGGACCGGATGAAGGGAGGATAATGACGTAGGCGCCGTGACACAGCCCTCGGGTGCTAACGTCGGAAGGAGGATCATCTGCTTGTGAACCCAGGTTGAGCACGGGCAACAGAAGCCGGGCAGAGTGAAACCGAGGATAAGGGGGCTACCGTAGCGGGCAGAGTTTGGGGTGTGCTGTGGAAGCCCAGGCGAGTTCTTGAACGATCTGTGGCCAGAAGATCGTGGCTCCTAGTGTGAACTTTTGAACCAGACAGACATTGAACTCTGCTGCTTTCTAGCTGTGTGGTCTGGGGAAGATCATTTACCTCTCTGAGCATCAGCATCTTTCTCTGTTAAATAGGAATGAGGTGCCTCGTACGTGGCTGTGAGAAATGGAGTTAGACAAGGTATGGAGAGCACTCAGCAGGGACGCCTGGGTGGCTCATTCGGTTGGGCGTCTGCCTTCGGCTGAGGTCATGATCCCAGGGTCCTGGGATGGAGCCCTGCGTCAGGCTTCCTGCTCAGCTGTGAGTCTGTTTCTGTCTCTCCCTTTGCCCCTCTGCCTGCTCATGCTCTTTCTCTTTTTGTGTCAAAGAAATAAATAAAATCTTAAAAAAATAAAAAAGACACTCAGCAGTGGCTAGAGTACAGAAATCCCTTAATACATGTTAACATAATAATAACACTTGATACACAATCAGACCCACAAAAGCACAGAGACGGTTGTGTTACCTTTGCAACTTGTTCCTTTTTGTACCCTCAGGGCTTGGGATAGCACCTGGCATATAGTAAGTAGAGGCTCAGTAAAATCTAATTCTCCTCCTCCTCCTCCTTAAGATTTTGTTTATTTGACAGAAAGCAGGAGAGAGAGAGAGAGAGAGAGAGCAAGTGCACAAGCACAGGCAAGAGGAGCAGCAGAGGGAGAGGGAGAAGCAGACTCCCCACTGAGTAGGGAGCCCAATGAGGGGCCCGATCCTGGGACCCTGAGATCATGACCTGAACCGAAGGCAGATAAATGACTGAGCCACCCATGTACCCTCTGTATATCTGTCTTGGCTAAAAAGTGTCTGTGCCAGTTTCATTTTGGAAGGAGCCTCTTTTTATGTGGAAAAGTGCTTTGATAACTTTGATAGGACCTAGAGGAGAAGGTGAGATTCCTTTTCTTCTGTGGCTTGGGTCTCCAAGAAAAGAGGCTGATCTTCTGCAAAATAGGAGAAGGTTTTTGGGGTTCCTGAGATCATCTGGGAGGGAGGCAGTGAGGACCAGAGAACCTACAAAGGGGTAGGAGACACTGTTCTGTGACCCGTGACCTCCCAACCCCTCACCGTCATGAAGTTCCTAAACATCTTCTGTAACATTTTACATCTGTGATGCTTCCGTCCATCGTCTGCTGTGGTCAGAGTGGGATTCGTAGAGATCCTTGTGACTGTCAGAAGCCCTAGTAATTCTCCTTCCTTGGGAAAGCAGCTGTCTCCCAGCCAGCTGGTGTCTTCTGGATGTAGGAAGCTTTCATCTGGGGGAGGATAGCAGTTTGAGAAAAGATGGCGGGAAGTGTGTGCAGGAATAGCGATGGGCCAGTCTTTCGAATCCCCCAGAGCAGCTCTACTCTGTGTGGGAGGGCAGGTGCTCAAGGTGGATTGTGTTTCCCCACTGGAATTTATGGAGTTGCTCTTCTGAAGAGCGTTTCAACAGCTTGTGTGCAGATTCGAGGAAAGCAGCTCAATTTGCTTTTCGGCGTGCGTCTTTCTAGATTTCCTCCTTGTAACTTGTTGTTGCTGTTCTGTCTCCAAACGGAAACAGGGAGTACTTATCATGGACCTCATGATTTTGTTAGGAATCAATACATGCAAAGCTCTTAGTGTAGTTTGTGACACATAGAAAACATTTAGTGTTATTATCGTTCTTGGCTAGCCCTGGGTTCATTTAATTCTTACAACAACATTGAGTGGTAGGTACTATCATGTGACAACATGAGAGATGCACCTTGACAATATTATAGTCACATCTCATGACTATGAGTAGATATCTGGTCACACTAGAAGGAATTGGAAGCTCACAGAGGTTGATGACTTGTCCAGGATCACTCAGAAATCCAGTGGCAGAGCTGATTGCCATGGTAACCATTTCCAAGCATCAGTGTCCAAGGATGGACTTGATGATTCCCTCTTTGCCATTGGCTGGTCTCCCAGTACACTGGGAGTGTCCGATCAGGGCAGTATAGGAAGTCATTGATTCCTCAATAGTGCCCACCATGTCTCGGGGTCAGTGAAGACGTCCCCAAAGACCTTAGTGTCAACTGTCACCTCACAGGCCAAGATCTTTCACCTCCTTTGATGCTCCCAGCAGCCCCAGGAACTAACCAAGGGGGAGTCATCTTCATCAGCTACTAGAAGGATGCCATGATGGTCTCAAGGTTCTGGAGCTGATGGTGGAGCAAAGACCAAAATTCAATTTCTGTGTCTCCAAATTGGTTCTCTTCTTTCCGTAGACCACAGGGCCTCCAGACGAGACAGATGGCAGACAGCTACAGGAGTTTAAAATAGACTGAGCTCACTTCTGAGGTAGACATGTGCGTGGAGACTGAGCTGGAAGACAGGGACCCCTGTGTGGGAAAGCATTTTGGCAAAGAGGAGCCCAGAGGGGAGTGTGGAATGCGAGGGTGAGTGTAGTTAGGTGGGTGTGAGGGTGTGAGCAGGGACCTGAGCAGGAGCCAACCTGAGGCGCAGCAGGAAGGAGGGAAGAAAGAGGGTAGCTGCCAGGCAGGATGTGGTGTGAATCACCATGGCTTCCTCCCTCCTCTCCAGCTGTACTCTGCCAGTGGTGTCCCCGAGAGATAGGAGGGTCCGGCAGTCAACAGGGATGACTGCTGTTTTGTCATTCCCATCCTGCTGGCCCGTTGGGTCTTAGAGGCTGATGTCCCAGAACAGTAAAGAACCTACAAAGACAGCTCAGATAGACCCTTTTGGGGTGACTTTGAGGCCTATTCATTCCCTACTTTTGGGCAAACAGATCCCAAGGAGTGGTCTGTAGCAGCCATGTTTGAACTGTAGGACCTGCCCATTGATGATGGACCAGGTCCATCATTTGTGTTGAGAGATGCCAGCAGACTAAAAGGGTGTGGCGTGTCGCAGGGGCTGTGCCGTGCACACCAAGAGGCAGGGAAAGCTTAGCTGTAGAGTCGCAGAAGTGAGAGGCAGCCTCAGGGATCATGTGGGCCAGAGAGATGGAACTGGCTGCCTTGGTTCTTGATGGGCCTGCGTTGAAGCCAAACAACAACTACTGCCCCTGGTTTCTCTTGAGGTCCTTTGTTGCCTTGTATCAAACTTCTTTCTTCGCTTGTGCTGATTTTCTGTCGCTTACCATCCTGAGTGCCCTGAATAGGAGGGGGAGGAGATGAAGGCACAAAACTTGGCTGTAAAGGGAGTTAGGTTATTGGAATCCCTTAAAGGCACATTATGGGAATTATTAGGGTGTGGTTTTGATTGGAGGGGGCCTTGTAGATATGTGGGGATTCAGAAGTGGGAAGAGCTGCTGTGGCAGGTGATGTGGACCCATGTCTTAGCCATTCTTCCTTCGTTCCTTGCTGTGTTTAGTGGCAGTGTGCCCAAGGGACAAAATGTGAGTGATCCATAATTCTTTTGTTTTCTTTAAGATTTATTTATTTATTTTAGAGAGACAGAGAGAGAAAGCACAAGTGCAGTGGGGATGGGAAGAGGGAGAGAATCTCCAGCAGACTCCCTGCTGAGCATGGAGCCTGATGTGGGGCTTGAGCCCATGGCACTGAGATGGTGACCGGAGCTGATATCAAGAGTCAGATGCCTAACCAACTGAGCCACTCAGGCACCCCTGTGATAATTCTATTCCTTGTATCAGTGGTTGGTCTAGGGGTGAGGATGGGACACAATTTTGGCCAACATTAGAGAAGAGAACACTTATTTTTTTTTCACTCTACCCCTTCTTCCTGCCTTGGAAGTTGTCAGTTGTGAAAATGAGGACTGGGGCTATGGCCACCATTTTGTGACTCTAACTAGGTTATCAGAACTGCATTGACACTGACCTAGAGCACTGACATCCTTGAGTCAGTCCTACAGTCCCGGAGACCTCCTGCTTCAAACTCTTGTGTGTGTGAGATTTATTAATAAGCCCCATTTGTGTAAATGACACATAGTTGGCTGTTCTGTCAGTGAAGCCCAAAGCATTGAAACTGATACAGTTAGCCTTCATGATTTGGAGATTTTGGAGGAAAACAAGGTGACAGCATGTACAGTGGGGTAAAATAATCTTTTTAAGGAGAAAAGCAATACTTGCTCACATAATGACTTTCAGTTCTGATAGGATAGCCTAGTTTTATAGAGCCCTGACTTTGAGAGTTGTGTGAACTGGTATCTACCCACCTAGCTATCTATCCATCATCCATTCACCCACTCATCTGCACCCACCCCCCACCCACTGTGGCTTCCTTTCATTTATCCATCCATCCATCGATCCATCCACCCATCTACCTGTTTACCCACCCATCCACCCGTCTACCTATCCATTCATCCATCCATCCATCCCCCAACCCATCCACCCATCCACCCATCTACTCACCCATCTACTCACCTGTCCATCCATCCATCCATCCATCCATCCATCCATCCATCCATCCATCCTTCCTTCTTTCCTTCCTTCCTTCCTTCCTTCCTTCCTTCCTTCCATCCATCCATCCACCTATCTACCCATCCACCCATTCACACATCTACCCATCTACCCACCCATCCACCCATCCATCCATTCATCCATCCATTCATCCATCCCCCATTTGACATTCTTTTTATGGAACTCTGTCTCTGAGCTATGGTGGATTTCCTCCCTGGCCTTGATTGATTCTGTCTGTCATCATTTCAGTATAAATGCTTTTCTTTTTCCAGTTAGGTCACATATGGAGAAGCAGGATTAGGTGGTCATCGTGGGTGTGAAGGAGATTCTGCCACAGCTTCTCTCTAGGGACGGCTGGCATTCTGTAGTGTCTAGCATTTCTAAGTAAAGTGTTGATTTTTAGACCTTGGGGAAAAAAGTGTTTCTTCAGTTTTTAGGACATTAAAAGCTCCCATTTCCCTTTATTTTCCTCCCTGGAGCTTCCTTAAACATATTCAAGTGCTGTCAAGTAAGGCTTGACTTTGTTGCCTGGAAAGGGTCCCGGTATGTCCGCAGAGATATCTTACAGAATTGCATCAAGAGCATTTCCTTCGGGGAATCATGACTTATTTGAATAGTAATTTTTTAAGAGAAAGATATTCTTTATTTTTTCGATTCTTAGGAACCGTGCTCTCTCATCATTGGTCTTTGTTACAACAACCACTTCTATAAAATATTTTCAGTTTATTAAATTTTTACCCACTATGGACCGTGATCTGCTTCAGGTTAGGAATGGAGCATGTCTGCATGTGTGTGTTCTCCCGCTTGTTCTATTTGCTACTGGGTGGGATGTGAGCACTGGTAGATTTCTGATAGGTCCTTGGGGTTGTGCATGGGGAGGAAAGAGAAGAAGGAAGATGGTGGGAGTGTGAGGCACAGTCTCAGAAATAACCATATTTGATTTCGTTTAGGAAATGGAGTTCTTCTATCTTGAGCAAAAGTTGTTTTTTCTTCTCTGAACCTCACCTGGTCAATTGCTTGAGTCCTTGCCTGAGTGTAGTGATGGTTGGGGATGAGGAAGGGTCGATGGGGGATGGGTGGTAGACACATCTGGAGCCGCTGGTCCCAAACCTGGCCAAACACAGAGTCACCTGGAGGGCATGTTTCTACGTACGGATTTGGAATCTCCCCTCAGATCTGCCAAATGGAGAGGTTGTCACTAGTCTCTGCCTGTTAGATTGACCTAGGGGAGCTTTTAAAGGTCCCAGTGCTCTGGCCCTACCTCAAACCAATTAAATCAGAATATCTAGGGTGGGAGGGGCAAGAGCAGGAGCATTTATTAAAGACTCCCCAGGTGGTTATAATGAGCAGCCAGGTTTGAGAGCCACTGGTGTACTTTTTTTTTTTTTTTAAATTTATTTGACAGAGATCACAAGTAGGCAGAGAGGCAGGCAGAGAGAGAGGGGGAAGCAGGCTCCCCGCTGAGCAGAGAGCCGGATGTGGGGCTCCATCCCAGGACGCCGGGATCACGACCCAAGCCGAAGGCAGAGGCTTTAACCCACTGAGCCACCCAGGTGCCCCTGGCATACTTTTTTATAAAGCCTGGTTCAGCCCGTCTTTTGAACATCCCTGATTGGACCATCACCACTTACCAGTAGAGACAAAGCAAGCTCACTCCACCTTCATTCCTGGGCAAACTGCTTGCTAATGGGCACATCTGAGAATACCAAGCCACAGGGACCCAAAAGGAATATAAAATTTAAAGTAAATCACACCAGCCTGGGGCATCCGTTTCCCTTTTCCACGTCAAAGATCTCATTAAAAAAAAAGAAAATCCAGAGTGTTTTAAAATATAATTTTGGGGGAGATAATATATTCATATGGCTGAAGGAATACAAGAAAGTATGAAGTTTTAAAGTCTGTTTATTTATGTCGTCTGTTTATCCCCTTCTTACTCTTTCTTTTTTAGTCTCCTTCTAGACGTTTTTTCTTCCACTCCCGTCATTTTCACAGGAAAACTTGGCATACATACTACAACCCACATTCTCTACTGTGTTTTCTGCTAATGTGTGGTCAGGAGTGTCCGGTGTGTTTGTTCTCATTTGTTGGGTATCTTGACCGACCGGCAGGGCCTTATGCCGTGTCAGTCTTTACATCTTTGAATTACTACCCCTAATAATCCCACTCTGCATTTTGGGGATCTGTCTATATCAGTAACAAAAAGAGCTTCCTTACACTTTAAAAAAAATAGATGCAGAGGATCCCATTGTGTGGATGATTCATCATTTATTAAACGAGCCCTTCAGTGGTGAACTTTAGATGATTTCCAATTTGGGGCTATTGCAGACAATGCCGTCAAGAATCATGTGGTGAGGGACGCCTGGGTGGCTCAGTTGGTTAAGCAGCTGCCTTCGGCTCAGGTCATGATCCCGGTGTCCTGGGATCGAGTCCCACATCGGGCTCCTTGCTCGGCAGGGAACCTGCTTCTCCCTCTGCCTCTGCCTGCCATTCTGTCTGCCTGTGCTCGCTCTCTCTCCCTCTCTCTCTCTCTGATGAATAAATAAAATCTTTAAAAAAAAAAAAAAGAATCATGTGGTGAATGTATCATTTCAGATGTGTAGAAGTCCATCTGCAGAGTTCCCATTAAGTGCTATCTCTTTTGGTGACAAGGCATTGGCTGGAGTCTAACGAGCAATGAACAATTTTGAGGAGGTATCGCATGATCTCCCTTGCAGCAACTGTAGTGGGTGCAGAATTATATTTACTGCTTTCCATTAGTGACCTGGAGGAACTCTCAGATGGGGTAGCCAGCAAGTTCATGTCTGGTGCTTTTAGAGGAGGAGCTTCTGGTGCTATAGTTCTCCAAGGGCTGTTTTTGGACCCCCTGTGTGCCTCCGTGGGGTTTGTTAGAGATGTAGGCCCTGGACTCCATTGAAATCTCTGGGGTGGAGCCTGATCAACTTTTTAAAAAAATATTTTATTTATTTGAGGGACAGAGTATGAACATGAGCAGGATGAGGGGCCAAGGGAGAAGCAGGCTCTCCACTGAGCCGGGAGCCAGACATGGGGCTTGATTCCAGGACCCTGGGATCATAACCTGAGCTGAAGGCAGACGCTCAACCGACTGAGCCACCCAGGTGCCCCTAATCCGTTTTTAATAAGCTCCCCAAGTGATGCTTCTGTACACCGAACTTGGAGAACCACTGTTCTAGGGGATTTGTTGTAGAGCGATGCCCTGGGAGGGAACCCTTCTATATGGTTACCACAGCAGGACCACACTGGCTCCTGCAGGACAGGCTCTGCCACCACCATGAACACTGAAAGCTCTGTAACCCCAAGTAAAGACTTAGTCTTGGCATAGGTTGAAGATTACAGTTGGTCTCTGCCTGTCTGTCTGGTACTGTCTCTAAGGCAGCCTTTCCAAGTTGGCCCTCTAATGGTGAGGATAACATAGAACAGGAGGAACACTGTTGACCGTTCCAGATAACCAGCTGTTGGAATCTCAGTGAAATCTCTGTAAACTGGAAGGCACATGGGGCTGGATTGGGTTCGCTCACTCCAGGCATCACCTCTGGAGGCAAAGATGATGTGAAACAGTAGAAAGACCCTTTGTGTCTCTTCTGTAGTAGGAACAGGACTACAGTTTGTACCAAGTAAGTTTGCATAGTTTGTACCAAGGTTGTACCAAGTGAGAAGTCAGCCCTCTTTGGCTCAGGAGCCACTTTTTGAAATGACCAGAGGCTTCTTACAGCCTGTCAGAGAACTCAGGAAGTTGAGGGAGGCAGTTTATTTGTGCCTTGGTTTGTGTAGGGAACTGTTGGTGGTGAACTGAGCCTTGAGTGGCATAGCTTGCATTGGGGAGGTGCTGAGGAGAGACCATTGGGACCGTGGTGTGATTGCATCCTGGAATCAGAGAGCCTGGTAGTGGAGGAGAAGGAAGAGTCTGTTTCAGGATAACAAAGCAGCAATGGATGGGTGCTTGCTAGAGACCTGGCACTGTACACATTATCCAGACCTCCAGCCTTGGCTCAAGAAGTAGATTTGATCATCACCACAGTGGGCAGAGAGAAGGACCACACATCTTTTGGCAAATCCAGGGTCTGGATATATATTTGCAGTGAGTAATAGGGGACTTAAGACAATGCAGCTGCATCAACAGAGGTTTGAGGGGAAATATTATAATCTGCATATTTGATTCTCAAACTGTCATTAATGTGTGAAAGCAACAGAAAGACATAAAAAGGCAATGGAAATATACCACGGATGAAAGAGTTATTTGAAGATGTTCCCATCTGACTGAGAGAGGATCTAATATTAGAAATGTAACAATGAAGAAGTTATGGTATAGAGAAACTGGAATGAACACGTCAAGTAATTAAACATAATATTAAGTCCAATTAATCACTATAAATCTTGTATTAAAATAGATGGCAGATTGTTCATCATTTGTAACAAATGTAGTATTCTGGTATGGGATGGGGTGATAATAAGGGATGCTATGCTCCTATGGGGGCAGAGCTTTATGGGGAATCTCTCTGCCTTCCCCTCAGTTTTACTGTGAACCTTAAACTGATTTACAAAATAAAGTCTTGGGGCGCCTGGGTGGCTCAGTCGTTACACATCAGCTCAGGTCATAATCCCAGGGTCCTGGGATCGAGCCCTGTGTCAGGCTCCCCACTCTGTGGGAAGCTGTTTCTCCTCTCCCACTCCCCCTGCTTATGTTCTCTCTCTTGCGGTCTTTCTCTGTGTCAGATAAATAAATAAAATCTTTAAAAAAAAGTCTTAATAATTAAATAGATGGCAGATGTCAAAAATATTTGTGAATGAAAGGCCATATGGTATAAAAATAACTTCATAATCTATTTGAGCTTAAAATCCCAGTTTATGTTAATGAGGACTGCAAAGTAGATAGTAGGGGAGTGATGATAAGGGAAATTTACTTGATTTACTGTCTTTTATATGGAATACTTAATCAGAATATATGCCTTCAACTTTCTCTGATTGAAATGAAATAAAACTAGAAGTTATTAACAAAGGTTATAAAACTCTAGGGCTTAAAAATGAAACACTTTCCTTAATTCTGGGACATATTCAACATAGTGCTGGGTGTTCTAGCCAGTTCTAAGCAATGTAGTAAGACAAGAAAAGTTTTAAGAAAAGCATACAGGTGAGAAAAGGAAGGAATAGAACTGTCCTTACTTGCAGATGACCTGAATGTTAATGCAGAAAATCCCAGGGATTAAAAAAAGAAAAGAAAAGAAAAGAAAAAGAAAAAAAGAAAACCTAACACACACACAAAATCAAATCATATTACAACTAAAAAATGACTTTGGCAAGGTTGCAGGATACAGGATAAACACACAAAAAACAATTATACTACTGTATACTAGCAATGAAAGACTCAACATAATAAAGATATCTGTTCTCCCTAGATTGATACACAGGTTTGATGTGGTTCTTATAGAAATCCCAACAAAATTATTTTGTAGATGCAAACAAGATAATTCAGTAATTTATCTGAAAAGGCAACAGAGCTGGAAAGGCTTAAGCAGTTTTGAAAAAAAAAAAAAAGAATAAAGTGGGAAGAATCATTTTTTTTCCTGTAGCTATGGTAATTAAGACTCTGTGGAGTCTGTAGAGAGGTAGATCCATAGATCGATGGGATGGAATAGAGAACACAGAAATAGACTCACATGAATATGTCTAATTGATTTTTGACAAAGGCACAAAAGCAGTTCAATGGAGGAAATGAATTTTCAACAAGTGATATGAGGCAGTTGTATACCCATGGGCCAAAAAATGAATCTTGGCCCAAGTCTCATGTTTTATTTTATTTTTTATTTTTTAAAAGATTTTATTTATTTATTTGAGGGAGAGAGACAGAGAGAGTGAGAGAGAGAGAACATGAGTAAGGGGAGGGGCAGAGGGAGAAGCGGATTCCCCACTGAGCAGGGAGCCTGATACAGGGGTCGATCCTGGGATTCCAGGATCATGACCTGAGCTGAAGGCAGACTCTTAACCAAATGAGCCAACCAAGTGTCCCCCAAGTCTCATGCTTTATACAAAAACTCACTCAAAACAGATCATGGACCTAAAAGAAATACCTAAAATTATAAAATTTTTAAATGAATGCATCAGAGAAAATCTTTGGAATCTAGAGCCAGGCAGAGTTCTTAGACTCGATACCAAAAGCATGAACATAAAAAGAAAATCTGAAAAATTGGACCTTATCAAAATTTAAAACTATTGCCCTGTGCAAGACTACATTAAGAGAAAGAAAAGACAAACTACAGACTGGGACCAAATATTTAGGAACCGCATATCTACAAAGGACTACTATCTAGCATATATAAAGAGCACTCAAAAGAAACAATCCAATCAGAAAATGGGCAAAAGATATAAACAGACATTTCACTGAAAAGAAAGATACAGATGACAAATAAACACAGAAAAATTTAATGTCATACACACAGACACAGGTACACACACAAACACACACACTCCACAATGACATATCTGTGCACACTTACCCGAATGGCTAAAAGAGAGAATAATGACAATACCAAAGGCTGACAAGGGTGCAGAGCAACTGGATCACTTGTATTGTTTTTGGTGGGAATGTTAAGTGGGACAGTCAGTCTGGAAAACAGCTTTGCAGTTTCTTAAAAAGCTAAAAGTGCAACTGTGCTGTGTGACCCAGGAATTGTACTCTTGGGTATTGATCCCCGAGAAATAAAGTCTTGGATTCTCACACAAAGACCTTTATGCAGATGTTTATGGCAGCTTTATTCGTAACAGCCCAAAGCTGGAAAAACCCAAGTGTCCTTCAGGAGGGAAATGGCTAATCAAACTGTGATATTTCCACATCATATAATAATACCAGTCGGGAATAAGAAGGAGTGAATTATTGACACAACCTGGATGAATCAGCAGAGAATTATGCCAAGTGAAAAAAGCCAATTCCTAAAGGTTATATACTGTATGATTATAATTATGTAACATTCTTGAAATGTCAAAATTATAGAAATGGTGAACAGATTAGTGATTGCCAAGAGGGAGGAGAGGGCGGAGGCAGACAGAAGTGCGTGTGGCTGCAAAAGGGTGCTGTGAGGGATCCTGTGAAATGTTCTGTATCTTGGCTGCATTAGTGTCACAGATCTTGGTTATGTTATGATGTGATTAAGTTTTGCAGGATGTTACCTTTGGGAGAGACTGGGTAAAGAATCCATGAGATCATTCCGTTATTTTTTGTAACTGCGTGGAACTTGATGGTTCTCTCAAAATGAAAAGTTTAATTAAAAAACAAAAAAATTCGGGGCACCTGGGTGGCTCAGTGGGTTAAAGTCTCTGCCTTTGGTTGGGGTCATGATCTCAGGGTCCTGGGATCGAGCTCCCGCCTCGGGCTCTCTGCTCAGCAGGGAGCCTGCTTCCCCCTCTCTCTGCCTGCTTCTCTGCCTACTTGTGATCTCTGTCTGTCAAATAAATAAATAAAATCTTTAAAAAAAACCACAAAAAAATTCATTTTAGGCTATTTAGTCTCGTTGATGATAAACTATTACAGATCCCCAAGTAGGAATGTCAGACCAGTATCCCAAGTGTACGGTTTTAAATGCTTTTCAAAATAGTAACCAATCAGGAGTGCCTGGCTGGCTCAGTCAGTAGAGCATGCCACCCTTGGTCTCAGGGTTGTGAGTTCAAACCCCATGTTGGTTGTAGAGTGTAGTTAAAATAAAAATTAAAAAAAAATTTAATAAAACTGTAATATAAATTATAAATTTAAAATATTAAATATTTTATTTAAGTCTATATTATATATAAATATAATATTAATATATAAATATTATATATTATATAAAAAATCAATACTAATATTAATATAAATTAATATTAAATTAATATTAAAATATAAAACTATAAATTAACTAAGTATTTCTACTTCAGAGGTAAGGTTTCTCCTGGGGAGAAAACTAAGGAAAGGAGGAGTAAGAATGGAGAACTAGAATATAACACTAGAATAAATAAAATTTTACCCTCTGATATAATTAATATAGCATTGGAATATATAAAAAAGCATTGTGTGGATAACTCTAAAAATTAGGTCTGGAAAGCAAGACAAAGCCAAGCAAACAAAAAGCCAGTAAAACTGATGTCTTAATCGTTCATATATCAATCTTTATATATACATAAAATGAATATATAAAAGTGCATCTATAATACATGTAGTGAATCTATATCTCTATCATATGCAAATTTGGAATGAGAAAGGACCTAAGTACAGAGATAGGAAAAAATGGTAAGATAGCAAGATGTGATACACCGTGGTTTTTAGCATAGGCACGTGGGATTTCTATCACAGCTTTTCCACTCGCCTCTCCTGATCTTGGGCAAGTTATTTACTCTCCTCTGCTGTGGCAAATATACGTGTAAAGAGCTCAGCCCTCTGCTGGGCATTTTGTAGTACTCAGATGGTAGCTGTTGTTAACGTTCAGAATTCAATTTGAAAGCCTAAGAAAACAGAAATGCCCAAACTGTTTACCATAAGAGAGAGCCTGTCTCCATGAGACGTCGGGAAAGTTTTCTTCATGAAGGACCAGAAAGGAACTATTTTAGGTGGCCAGGGCATCCCCTAGCACTTCTGTAACTCTGCCATTGTGGCCTGAAAGCAGCCATAGATGATTTGTAAAGCAGTGGGCATGACTGTTCCAATAACATTTTATTTATTAAAGCAGGTGGCGGGCCTTCGAGCTACAGTTTATCTGCCCTTGGTCTAGATTGAGAGCAGAGAAGGACACGATGGAAGTTTTCAAACCCATCAGTAAAACCTCCAGGACTAGTGATCCTTTTGGTTTTTAAAAAATTTCTTTAAACTGTAGAAAAAGAAGAAAACAATCTGCTTTTCCATGTATCCAGCATGATACAGATGCAGAATTTGGACAAAATTCACACACACAAATAAGGGCATATTCTGATCTCACTTATAAACACCGAGAAAAATGATCCTAAATAAAACTTAGGCAGATTGAATCTTGGGGATATTAAAAGAACAATGCATCATGGTCAAGGAAGATTCATTCTGGAAATACATTGTGGCTTATTACTAGGAAGTCTGTTAACAAACCCCATCACTATGTCAAAGGAAAAAAATATGATCATCTTCAGAGATGCCAAAAAAGTATTTGTTAAAATCTCAATGTTCATTCTTGGTGAAAACTCAGAGAAAGAGCTAAGAATAAAAATACACTTTCTCAGCCTGATAAAGACTATCTGTGGCCAATCGATAGCCAAAAATATGCTTAATTTTGTGATACTGGAGGCATCCCCCATTGCAGCGAAGAGTAAATGAAGGATGGTTGCTGTCGACGCTATTCTCTGTTGTTGTTTTGGCTGTTCTAGTCAATGAAACACAAAAAAGGAACGTATACATCTATGTATAGTAATGGAGAAAGGATGCCAGGTTAGTATTATTCACGAATTACATGCTTATTTATTTTAGAGACTCTAAAGGGATCTCTTGGGAAGCCTTTATTCCGAGTACAACAGTTCGTTAAGGGGGCTGATGACAAAACCTCAACCAAGAGCCACAAACCGATAACTTTCTTAGAGAGCAGCCCCAACTAGTCGGATGACACAGGGAGAAAATAATCTCTTCCAGTCTCTAGCTGCCACCTCCCTGCCCACCAGCTCCTCTCCCTCCTCTGCATTCGTGGCAGAAAGCCAGAGAAGAGAGAGCCGGAGCCCTCTACGACAAAAGGAAATGTGGGAACCTTGAATATTAACCACGGATTGGCAACGCCACCACTGCCATGCGTCTACAGGAATGTGGTGATTTTAAAAAGAAAAGAAAAGAAAAGAAAAGAAAAGTCACACTTGGCACGGCAGGATGCCGTGTCGTCAGGGCATACGAAATCGATGGACAGGCTGTGGGCGTCGTATGTCAGGGGAGATATTTGGCATTTGTGTCAAATTGGGTCCTCGCCGGTGGCATGTTCCTTCCACAAGTGCATGACCCTGGAGTTTGGAGAGTTGGGAATTTGAGAAGTGCTTTGAGGAAGGCAGCAGGACGCCCTGAGAAGAATCTGGACCGCAGCTGGATGCAAATTTCATTTTTGTCCTTTTTTCTGATTTTGTGTTCTTCAACCATTAACTCAACCTCCTTGAGCCTCCATTGCATTGCCTGCATAATGGAGATGATCCAGGCTCACTGTTGCATTAAAGATGATTTTTTTAGCAGGGGGGTGGGGGTGAGGGGGTTAATGAAAGCCCCTCCACAACCACTCATTGAAAGTTAATTTTCCAGCCCCCGCCAACACCTTGACTGCAAGCTCAGTGGTGGGGAAGAAAGTTAATTTCCTCTCTGCTACCTTCCTAGGATTGGCTAATTCCGTTGGCCTTTGATTTATTATTATTATGATGATTTTTAAAATATTTTATTTATTTATTTGACAGAGATCACAAGTAGGCAGAGAGGCAGGCAGAGAGAGCGGGAGGAGGAAGCAGGCTCCCTGCTGAGCAGAGAACCCGATGTGGGGCTCTATCCCAGGATCCTGGGATCACGACCCGAGCCGGAGGCAGAAGCTTTAATCCACTGAGCCACCCAGGTGCCCCAACCTTGATTTATTATTTTAAATAGCTTTTTAAACAAGATTTTAGTTATTTATTTGTCAGAGAGAGAGAGCACAAGCAGGCGGAGTAGCAGGCAGAGGCAGAGGGAGAAGCAGACTCCCTGCTGAGCAAGGAGCCCGATGCAGGGCGCAGGACTCGAGCCCAGGGTCCTGGGATCATGAC
Organism: Mustela nivalis; assembly: GCF_964662115.1. Classification (NCBI taxonomy): domain Eukaryota; kingdom Metazoa; phylum Chordata; class Mammalia; order Carnivora; family Mustelidae; genus Mustela; species Mustela nivalis. Next base: position 22,030,701 of record NC_139038.1, read on the forward strand.
AAGAGCAGAAGGCAGACGCTTAAGTGACTGAGCCACCCAGGAGCCCCTCCCTTGGCCCTTTCAAAACACCAAGAAGCCTGGCCTTTCGCTCCTTTTTGGAAACCAAACGCTGATCCTAGGTTTTGAGGCGTCTTAACTTCTGCTCCCGGTCTGGTCGATCTCACACCTGCTTCTGAATTTTGCTCTGATTCCAGGAAACGAGAAGGAGAAGGAAAGGAGAAGAAAGAAATTATTCACAATTCTCATTTCTTGGGGGCGCTGGCTAACTTTCCCACCTTCTTCTTGTATCCTCTGGAGCCCCTAGGGCAATTCTGGGGATAGGAATGTGGCGAGAGAGTCAGGCAGAGAGGGACAGGAGAAATGGAGAAGTTCCAGTTAAGGAGGAGCAACCGTGGACTCCAGTCCCTGCTGTGGCATCCACCAGGGACTCGTGGGAAACTCCATTCACTGTTCTGACGCTTCAGAGTGTTCTCAGCTGTAAAATGAGATAAATGAGGTTACCTACCTTTGGGTGTTGTTGTAAAGCCTCAATGTGTGCGCATGTGTCTAATTTTAAAAATATATTATGCCCACATGTTGTGTATCTGTGGCTTGTATGACCTACAGACCTTGTGCCTTTAAAAATGTGAAGGTTTCTGAGATGCATAAGACATCTCCGACCTAGGAGATGCCTTTTTATAGGAAAAGTTATCGAGTGGAGTGATTTCTGTTTTTTTCCCCATCTTGCTGCACACCACTCGCATGAAATAGCGAGGGGCACTTGGCAGAGCAGGTCTTTCTCCTGCTCTGTAGTTTTCGATGTCTTCTGCACCCTCATCCTCTCGTGAACGCCATCACACTTTACATTTATGTGTCACCTTGCCAATGAATTAACTCATTTTCCCCTCACCACACAAAGGGAAAGAGATCCCATGGGGAAGGCGCCGGGACCCCCGAGTTTTGCCCCTGGTCACTGCTGTCATTTTTCCGAGAGGGAACAGCTTGGCTCCATATAGATCAATCAACTGATGATAGGTTTGGTCTGGACTCTACTCTCATCTTTATAGATGCTCTTAGCAATAGTCTTCTCTCAGGAGAGAAATTCTGGTGAACAGTAAAACCAAAGAGCTCACATCTCGCTTGACGTCTCAGAAGGGTGCTTTTATTTTCCCTTTTCCCCATAATCTATGAGAAGGATTTTTAGTATGTCCAGAAGATGGGGTACCCACGTAGTGTTGGCATATTGTGAGAAAATTCTAACTGCATCCAGAAGGATTGCCTGACTCTATTGCCTCAAAGTCTATATAATTAGAATTTCATGATGTCATCCTTGTGCTTTAATATAGCTTAAAATTATCCTTCTGTAGGTTGTGTTTCTTTCTGAAACATTTTAAATTTAGAAAATTAACTTGTTAAACTTTTTTTTTTTTTTTTTTTGAAGTTAAATCTTTAGATTTTTTTTTTTTTTTTTTTTTAAATTCGCCCTGCTGTGGGGGAGTTGGAATGACAAATGCTTGAATCATCAAAGTCAAGTGTTAGGGCACTTCGGCCCTCCTGGGGAAGCCAAGGTTCCCCCGTGTTTCTGAAATGGTTCTCTGCTTTGCCTGCATTTCCTCTTGGTGGGCCGTGGAGTGCAGGCCTTACTCAAGCCAGAACCCCTTCCTGCTGACATCTGTCACTGGATGGTTGAAGGAAGGGCCCCAGAGGGTGACAGTGGCAGGGTCAGAGACAGGTCTTGATGGGGGCCAGATTCTGGGAGTTGAGTAATATCTCTCTACCACCTGCTCATAAACGATTGTGGGGTTTGAGGTTTTGGTGCTGCTCTAGGTCTATCTTCCAAAAGCCGGTTTGCCGAAACTAACGTGAATTGGCTGGTTTCCTATTAGCGTTTTAAGGAATGTCCGATGTGTCTCCACCCCTATGTCCCGTCGTTACCAGCGGAGAAGAAATGGGAGGACAGAATCAGGGACAGAGAGAGGTGGGGGCTGAGGGGCCCAGGAGGAGTTACTGATGAGCAAAAAGAGACAAGGTACCCGCGGGGCAGAGGGGGGGGTGAGGGGACAGCGTGCGGACCAAGGAGCGTGGATTGATTGAGGGGAGACACTGGGGTTCTGCACGGGACAGCAGCTCCCTTGTTTCATGACCAAAATTCCAAGCTTTCTGGCCTTCCAGGTACCTGAGGGGCACCCTGACAATTCTGGCTGTGAGAGCATGGAAGACTGGGTCTTTCTTTGTTTCACTCAGTTCTTGCTCGTGTGGAGAGTGTGGGCGAGCCTGGAGGATGGGTATCCTGTTGTCGGGAGGTGATTTACCATGGATGGAGGATGATGATTCGGAAGTGATGTATGTGATCCTTCCCCTGCCCCCTCTGGGACTTCTTATTAATTTCCTTCTCCCACTTGTCACAGCTGTGAATGACAGATGGCAGGGTTCCTCCAATCCTTGCCGGGGGTGGTGGGCTGTGTATGCGCGTAATAGGTGTCCAGTCATTATCAAGTTGCATGAGTAAATGAGTCTACTGTGGAGTTTCTCTGGGGGAGACACTGAGGGGCCTCTTGGTGTTCTGGAAGTCACAGACCAGGAGCTGTAGCACCTTCGTGTTGCGGGGTCCTACCGAGCTGTGCATTGGGGAAGGATAGAAAAAGCAGTGATGTGCTAATAAATGTTTAATAATTTGCTCTCTGGGGGCGTCTGGGTGGCTCAGTGGGTTAAGCTTCTGCCTTCAGCTCGGGTCATGATCCCAGGGTCCTGGGATCGAGCCCCACATTGGGCTCTCTGCTTGGCGGGGAGCCTGCTTCCCCCGGCTCTTTCTACCTGCCTCTGCCTACTTGTGACCTCTGTCAAACAAATAAAATCTTAAAAAAATAATAATAATTTGCTCTCTGGTAAAGAAACAAAAAGACAGCCCTGGTCCGTTTCACGTGACATGCTGGGACGCAGAGTTGGGAAGGGGTGCAGGCAGCTAGCTGGCCCACGAGCTGGCCCTGGCACCGGAGGGAGCGTGAATGGGCCAACAAGGACTAGGACCAAGAAGCCCGCAATGCTTCGTCCTCACCACGACTTGGTGTGCGGGGACATCCACCCTCTCATTTGACCCTCGTAGCGACTCTGGAACCCAGAATTTATTTCCCTCTGTTACAGGTGGGGCTGCCGGGGAATCCCTTAACTGAGGGGTTAAGCAGTGTATCTAGCAAAGTGCATTCTAGGACGCTTACTGTCTCCACTCACTTCCCTGAGCGGTCAGAGGTCAGAGGATGAGTTTACTAAGGCACCTTTCATCACCAGAGAATAACAGGGCTGGCTAATTCTGCCAGGACAGCGTTGGAGAGAGGCTTCATTCAGGGACCTAAGAGGCCCTCCAAAGAATGAGCCGAGGTGGGTTACCGGGTGGACACAGTGGTGAAGCGATACGTTACATCTTCTGTCTAATCTGTGGCTCGCTCATCTGTAAAAGGGGACTCTCAAAGTCTACTTCAAAGGATTGCTCAAAGGATTAAGAGAGAGAAGCATATAAAGCACTTAGCGCCCTGCCTGACACATTATTATGTTGGGTTTTTACTGATAATACACATTTTTCTCCCCCAAGGAGTGGTAATAGGGACCATTGTTCTAGTGACAGTGATTGAAGTGGAAACGTGTGGTTCTGTGTTTGCACTTTTAGGACCACCGATCAACATCAGAATGTTTGCACTCTGTGGGAGTCTAATGGTGGGTGCTGGGGAAAGAGAATGAGATGCCTACTCAAAGGAAAAAGAAACAGCTGTCATCTGGGGCCTCCTTAGAAAAGGAAGAGAGGGCACCTGGGCGGCTCCTTTGAGCGACTGCCTTCGGCTCAGGTCGTGATCCTGGGGTCCTGGGATCGAGTCCCGCTTCGGGCTCCCAGCTCCATGGGGAGTCTGCTTCTCCCTCTGACCTCCCCTCTCACGCTCTTTCACTCTGTCTGTCTCTCTCTCAAATAAATAAGTAAAATCTTAAAAAAAAAAAAAAATGAAAGAAAAGGAAGGGAAAGGTTATGTTGGCTCAAGCCCAGGGACTGTTCAGAGAGAGAGAACGTAGCCATCACTTACTGATCAGCAGTACTTGGTCCCATGAACTGCAAGAAAGTAATTAATATTGTTCTGGGTAGAATGCCCGAGGACACAGATGGACTAACTGGTCGACCTCAGCTGCTTCGCGTGCCAGGGGAACCTTCCTGGGGGTCTGACTTCCTCGCTTCCTCACCCTCTTCCTCCTTACCTGCTTTCATGCCTTCTTACCCATTTTTCTTTCTCCCCCAGCAAATATATTTGAGCACCTAGTATATTCCGATTCAACCAATATTTATGGAGTGCCTCCTGTGTGCCACACGTGGTTCTGGGTTCGGGAGATGCAGCGGAGAGTGTCTCACGGCGTTTCCAGTTTAGCGGCAGAGCTGGGAGGCCCGGTGGGCTCAAAGCCAGGGAGGTATCAGCTGACTTAAGGAGTGGTATCTCCATCCTTGTCCCCAGTCCTAACCCCATTTCCTCTAGACTCTTCCATGCTTACCCCATGTCACAGAGGAGAAACTGAGTCAACTGCCTGAGGGTCTCCTGGTTAGGCCCCGGTCTCTGTGAGCTTTAGGGACCGCAGAGTCGCATGAATCCGGCTAGACCTGACTCTGAATCCGGTCTCAGCCTGGATGGGACCCAGACCCTCTCGTTCCTTCTTCCCCTGGGCGGGGGGACCAGACTTCTTCGCTCTCCCCACCACCCCTGGGACCCCAGGGAGCCCTGCTGCGGGGCGGATGTGGCCCACCCAGCTGGCCACTTCCTCCCTACTGCTGTCTAGAGCAGCACGGGCTCTTCTGATTTGAAGTTTTGTTGTTGTGTTGTGTGTTTTTTTTTTTTTTTTTTTCCCTCTGTCGATCCTTCTAGGGGAAACAGATATGGGTGGGGAGGATGGTAGGACACATCTACCCTCACCGAGGCCCGGAAGTAACCCAGGTTCCTCCCAGACTCTTTGTGCCCCGAATGGTAATAGTGCCTCCCTTCCTAGATGTTGGGTCCACTGGACTCTTCCCCACCCCCGCCCAATTGTGCTCCTGCTTTTTCCCTCTTGGAGGATGAACCCTGTTCTGGTCCTGTCCCATTCATGGGCAGGACTTCCTCCCTAAGAGCTGACTTCCTAGCTCCGGGGCCTGCTAAAAGTCAAGTCATGTGGTTAAGAGCGGGGGCGTTTCGGAGGCAGACAGATTTACTTTCAAATCTCAGTGCTGCCATCGCCAAGCTGTGTGGCCTCACAGAAGTGAGATAACCTCTCTGAGGTCCTTTGCAATATAGGCACCTATGGCAGAGGGCTGTAGAGATAAGGTACCTGAAGGTCTTAGGTCAGTGTCTGGCACACAGTAAGCAGTAAGTGTTGGCTGTTTCCACTAATGGGCTGAACAGAAGGGGCCTCCTAGTGTCCGTGGGTCCCACGAGCCTGGTGCCCCGTTCTCCGAGGCTTGGCTCTGCCTTTGAGGGCGGTGCCTCCCTCCCCTTTGAGCTGAGCGAAGGGACCTCTTTGCTCTATACTCTGCCTCTCGTCCCTTGATCTGTTTCCTTCCTCTTCTCTAGGGGGAACGATCACATACAAACATCTCTTATCTCTGCACCCCATTTCTGCCTGTGGGCAAGAGGAATGTCTGAGCACTCCCAGTTTGCCTCTGGTGAGGACAGAAGGAGTGGCCATCCTCCAAGCAGCACTCTGGTCCCTGGGTATCAAGCCCCGCTCTTGCCTTGTCCCCGGCTTCTGTGCCCAGACCCATTGGCTTACTTGCAATCATCCGCCGAATCCCAGAAGAGCCGTAGGGAAGGGTTTGGCTAATAAAAAGCTCTGAAGCTCAGCCGTGTGGCTATACGTCCCCTGTTGAACACTGTCCTACAGGGGGTTACTGAGGGTCTGTCATGTGAGGAGCACATGGGAGAAGGGAGACAGGGGTAGGGAATAACAGAATGCTCACTCCCTCCCCTGTCAGAGCCTTTACCCTACAGCAGACCCCAAATGACATGACTTCGAATGACCATGAGGGTCCACTTATATGTGGATACCCCCCGCCCCCCGCCGCCAAGAAATACAGCCCAGCACTGAAAATTTGTATTCTCTTCCTTGTGATTTTCTTTTTAATAAAGATTTCATGTATTTATTTGACAGACAGAGATCACAAGTAGGCAGAGAGGCAGGCAGAGAGAGAAGGGGAAGCAGGCTCCCCCACCGAGCAGGGAGCCCAATGCGGGGCTCGATCCCAGGACCCCAGGATCATGACCTGAGCCGAAGGCAAAGGCTTAACCCACTGAGCCACCCAGGCGCCCCTCCTCCTTATGATTTTCTTAATGACATTTCCTTTCTTCTAGCTTGCTTTATTCTAAGAATATAGTACAGAATATGTATATAACGTGTGTGTCCGTCGACGGTTTATGTTCTTGGTAAGGCTTCCAGTCATCAGTAGGGCATAAGTAGTTATGTTTTGGGGAGTCAGAGGTTAACAAGCAGATTTTTGACTGCGCAGGCGTCCCTGCCCCCCTGACCCCCACATCGCTCAAGGGTCACCTCCACGTTCTTTCACTCACTCATTCAGCCCCCATGGTTGCCAGCCCTGGGCATGGTCGACCTTTTCAGGGTTTCTTGTTTGTTTGTTTGTCTTGGCCAGTCTAACGCATGAAAAGGTATCTTGTGTTCAATTATTATTTCCCCGATATTTGGGAAACTGGAGATATACCTTCCTATGCTCGTTGCCCATTTCTATTTCTTTCTCTGGAAATTTCCACCGCATATGACTTGGTCCCTTTTCCTGGAGGGCTTCTTCTTATTGATTGCTAGGAGCTGTCTTTATATATTATGGATATGAAGCCCTTATCTGTGGTATATGTGGAACCTGTGTCTGTCCTGTGTCTTTCTTTTTGGCTTGTGAATTCTTTCATCATGGAAACATTTCATACTTTCAGAGTCAGCTTCTGGCCGCTGCTTCTCGGCGGTAACACTTATTATACTGATTGCTGGTGAGCCGTTCACCTCCCCAGCCCTCACGCTGTGCAAACCTTGAGGGCAGGAACTGCATTTTATTATTCTTTGTCTTTTCAGGGACGGGTGCAAGGCTGGGGGTGCAAGGCTGGGCACACACAGGGTTTCCTGCCTGAATGAGTTTCTTCTTCTTCTTCTTTTTTCCTCCCTTCGTTGTCGTCTTTTTTTTTTTTTTTTTTTTCTGAAAACAGGTTTCCTGCCTGAATGAGGGAGTGAATGGATATGCTGTGTGCTGCATTCACTGCAGAGAAGGGGGTGAGTCAGGGAGTGAATCACAAGCTCTTTCCCTGCTCAGCTGACATTTCAGAAGCCCTCAGCAGAGAAGCACCTCCCCTTTCCAGGCGATGCTCCCTCTTCCGGAGCAGGCACAATGGGGTTCCGCTGGTGATCAAACTCTGTGTGTGTGTGTGTGTGTGTGTGTGTGTCCGTGTGTGTATATGTGCACATGTAGAGAGTTTATCATTTCGAGCTCTGAGGGGTATCATGTTCTGGGAATGTGTGAACAAGGCTTTAAAAATCTCCGAGAGGCCCTGTGTATGTGTGCGGGTGTTGGGGGCTGAGGAGAGAGCGAGAGAGTGAGAGAGGGATGAGGGGGTGTTAAGAATCTTTGCAGTGTATTGCTTTTGCTCCTGGGAGGCTGGGCTGGCTGGAGGGGGGGAGTTAAACAGCTCTGGGGACATCCTTGGGAGCAAGCCTTTCTGGTGTCCCTTGAGCTGCGGCCATGTGAGGCTCTGGCTCGTCGTGTGGGTGGCCTGTGTCCCCTGTTGCAGAAGGCACTTCCGTTCAGGTCCCTAAAGGATTGGCTTCTCCATTGTCTTTTTTTTCTGAAGCTGTGGGGAGAGCCATTTAGGTTGTGAGACTCCAATAATCTGAAATGTGTGAAAAAAAAATAGTAAATATTTACTGTACCTTTTGCAGAGCAGGCACTCGGGTCTGCGTGGTGGAGGGAAGCAGGCCCAGGAGCTAGGGGAGTCTTGGGGTGCGATGCCACCCGACCTGGCAGATATGGGAGTGGGTGTGGTGGGTTTAGAATGGCCGCGCAATCGGCTGAGTCTGCAAACCTGCGTCCCCCAGGCAGCCTGGATGCAGAGAGCCGGTGTTTCTCACTTAGCACGTGCAGGGGACGGCGCCGGCGCCGAGCATTCTTACAGGTTAACTACACCTCGTCTTCCCGCCAGCCCTCTGTAACGCCCCATCCTCCGGACTCCCTGAGGCACAGAGGGTGCAGAGCTTCCTCGAAGGCATTCAGCCAGTGAACGGAGGAGCCCCGTGACTGTGGTTCTGCCCAGTCGCTAAGCCGTCTCTCTCACCACGATTTACTCCAGACAAAGCTAGCTTGGCCATCCGCAGCGGTTTTATTTTTCAATATTGAATTTGGTGCCGACATTTCAAAACCATGGACAGTTTCCAGCCTCTTGTGCAAATGTGGATGAGCTGGCTACTGACTGGAGGCCCGCCCGTCCCCAGCGGCCGCCCCTCCCTGGAGGCTGCCCTGCTCTAGCGGCGGCTCCCCAGTGGCCCCCTGTTCAGCAGGGGGCATCGGCACTCCAGCTGGTACTGGGCAAGCCCCCACCACAGCTGGGAGAAAGCACTGGGCATCACACTCAGGGGCTGTATTAATTAATTGAGAATTGTCGGCGGAGAGCTCCTCATCCCGTTAGAAAGGATGTTTAATTTTAGCTGTTGTTTTCATTTGCCGATTTAGAGCATTTGAGAGTATTTGATTTTCTTCCTGTGGTCCCAAGAGCTTGTGGGTGGTTGACCGAAGATCTTCATGGCGGGAAAGGAAGGCTGCAGGAAGGAAGTGTGATGTGTTTGTGCATTCATTCATTCACTTGTTCATTCATTCATTCAGCGTGGTCATTGAGTGTTTGGTGCTGGAGTTACAACAATGAATGATATTTGGTCTTCCCTTGAAGGAGCTGATGATCTAAATGGGAGACTGCGGTGCAAATAGGCATTGCACAGCAGAGTAAGCTGCCATGATTGGGGACACCCAGGCAACTCCGAAAGTACAGAAGAAGACATCTGGGGGCGCCTGGGTGGCTCAGCGGGTTAAGCCTCTGCCTTCGACTCAGGTCATGATCCCAGGGTCCTGGGATCAAGCCCCACTTCGGGCTCTCTGCTCGGCCGGGAGCCTGCTTCCTCCTCTCTCTCTCCGCCTGCCTCTCTGCCTACTTGTGATCTCTGTCAGATAAATAAATAAAATCTTTAAAAAAAAAGGAAGAAGACATCTGTTCAAATCTTGGGGCTAGGTGAGGGAGACCTTCCAAGAAGAGGTGGTGCCTGCTGAGACTTGAGGATGGATGGATACAGTTAGCCAGGCAAAAAGTAACTGGGGGAAGGATGCGTCAGGCCAAGGGAATGGCACGGACTAAGGGTGGGCGAGGAAAGTACGGTGCACTGGGGAATGCCTGAGAGTTCGGGATAGGTGGAGCAGAGAGTGTGTGTGTGTGTGTGTGTATGTGTTTGGGGTATTGCAAGTCTTGGGGTTGGAGAGTGTAGTAGGAACAAGTCAATCTGTCAGGAATATCATGCAATTGTGCATACATGGGAATCCTTTTATAGCCAAGGCTAGCTTTATTGTGTTTGGCTTGGTAGATCACCTCCCTCCTCGTGCGCTTAGAGGACTTTTGGAAAGACTTCGCTGCTTGTCGCCCCAGTGCTTGCAGTTCTGCTTCTTAGAGCTATTCCTTTGGTCTTCAGCTTGATCTGAGGTTAGAATGCAGTGACATGTCCCTGAGCGCTAGCTGGATTTTTCAGGGTGCAGAGGAAGGCTTTAGATGGAGTGAGGGTTGACTGCAAGTGTGTATGGGGAAATGGGATGGAGCGGAAAGTGATCTCATCAGCCACGTGGTTATTCCAAGACTGGGTACTGTGTCAGCTCTCTGAGTGAGCTAAGACTGGATATCTATCCATGCACATTCTAGCTCACCGAAGCTATCTGCTGGCATTTCTTATCTCTCCACCCAAGAGAGACCCTGGATGGTTTAATTGGACACTGTCTGGTATGGAAAATTGAAGCCAAGTCACTTCACCCAGACATCCAACCACTCGGCCATCCAGCCCCCCATCCGTCCGTCCATCATGCAACCACCCAACCGTCCAACTGTCCATCCATTCAGCCATGCATCACCCATCCAGCCTCTCATCCAAGTCCATAACAGATGTTAATCGAACACCCACTCCCATACCAGGCACTGTGCTGGATTCTAGGAGTAAAACTGAAGAAGACAGATACAGTCCCTGCTCTCAGAGTGACTCCGAGTGACTCTGACTATAGAGTCAGAGAACAGTCAGACATAGAATGTGAGGAACGCTACAAAAGGACTAAGGGCATACAAATACCTAAGACTTACCAAGTCATAACATCTGTTATGGACTTGGACGAGAGGCTGGATGGGTGATGCATGGCTGAATGGATGGACGGTTGGGTGGTTGCATGATGGACGGACGGATGGGGGGCTGGATATGGGTAGGTGGGCAGAAGGAGTGTCAGGGAAGTCCTCCTAGGCTAACTTTGGTGGCCACGGAAACTGTTAGTTTCATATGGTGGGAGCCTCAGGGACTCTTGCAGAAACACTGTTCCAGGGGGGGAATTCCTCAGACGCGGTGCTGGGCTCCACGGGCTGTGTGCACTTCCTGGTCTGTTCAGTACCCCTGGGCGGTGTCTTATATCAAGACCCACGGCTGGACATTTTCTCCCATGGGAGCAAGCTTACTAGCTCCATTCGTGAGAGTCGGTGTAGATGGGGGGAGGAAAGAGGAACGAATGAATGAGTTTGGAGCTTGTCAGTGGTGAGCACACATATTTGGAGTTGACAACAGAGCAGGGATGCTAGAACCAGAGCACCTTGGTTCAACTCAGGCCCACTGCCAAGTACAATATTGGATTGGTTTCATGCCTCGGTTTCCTCATCTGTCAATTGGAAATAAAATATTGTATCATAGGACTATTGTGAAGATTCAATGAGTTGCTTAGAAACAAGGCACAGGATAAATGTAGGCACTTAATAAATGCTAACCGAGAGCACGAGTAGCACGATTCTTATATGGTATCAGCCAGTCTTACTTGAGGCATAATTTTCTGACAGCTCTTTCTTTGATGGACTGTAACTGTGCCCTTTCATACCATATTTATGGTATCCAGCATTCTAATCTGACTACGCATTGTTGCTGTTCCCAGATACGTTCTTCGGTGGCTCACGGGCCCCATTCTTGCCCCCGTCCCCAACACAGAGTGGTGTCTTAGCGTGGCCTGGAGTTCTGTATCTGGGGATGTGTGTTCAGTAGGGTGGGTAGAAGTGCTCTCTGGAGAGTTACAGCTCCAGAAGTTAAGACTGTCTCTAACATCACAAAAGCACATGGAAAGATACGGTCCTTTTAAAATTTATTTATTTATTTATTTAATTTTTATTCACTTATTTGACAGACAGAGAGCACAAGTAGGCAGAGAGGCAGGCAGAGAGATAAGAGGGGAAGCAGGTTCCCTGCTGAGCAGAAAGCCTAATGTGGGGCTCGTTCCCAGGACCCCAGGATCATGACCTGAGCTAAAGGCAGAGGCTTTAGCCCACTAAGCCACCCAGGCACCCTGGAAGGATAAGGTCTTTGGCTCTCCAGGACTGGGTGAAGAGAGGTCCTGGTCCCACTCTCTGCTCACCTGCATTATGTGCTGCTGGGAGCCTTCAGCCGGAGCCAATGAAGCATTCACGTCTCTCACCATGGCCACGACCTTGGAAGTGTCACCTTATCCCTTCCTTTGTCACTCTGCCCTGAGTTGTCCATGAATGATGAGAGGTTTCCAGTGGAGGAGAACGTGGTAGATGTGGGATGACCAAGGCCAAGAAGCAGGGGCCAGGCCAGGTCATGATCTCAGGGTCCTGGGATCGAGCCCCGCATCGGGCTCTCTGCTCAGCAGGGAGCCTGCTTCCTCCTCTCTCTCTGCCTGCCTCTCTGCCTACTTGTGATCTCTGTCTGTCAAATAAATAAGTAAAATCTTAAAAAAAAAAAAAGGGAGCATTTCATACTTACTTACCTGTAGGCTGATATCTACATTTTTTTTTTAATTTTTTAATCACTAAGTATCTTTGTATTTTTTGCCACTTAAGGAACACTTATTATGAAAGAAGATATAACTATATATGTGTAATCTAGACAGGAATTCTCTACCTTATAGAAACTACAAACTTGATATTTGGGCATATTGTGTGCAATAGGCGTATTGTGTGAAATTTTTTGTTTGTAAATATAAGCAGATATAACTAATGAACAAGAATGAAATTATATCTTATGTGCATTTTATAGGTCACCTTTTTTTTGTGCCTGTTATCTTAGGTTTTTTTTTTTTCCTATATCAATACCTTATTTAGATCTACATTATTTTTTAATGGCTACATGGGATTCTATAGTATGGTGGCCACCATATTTTATTATTTGTTACTAGATCAATACCTTATTGATGTGCGTTTTTTTTTTTTTCCTGTTATGAGCAATGCAACTGTAAACATTCTTGGGCACTTCGGTGATGATTTTTGCAGCATATTCTTCGAAGTAGGGTTTTCAGTGCAGAGGATGTGAGCATTTTCAGTTGTACGAGAGATTGCTAAATTGCTCTCCAAAAGGTTAGGCCAATTTATGCACCCTCCAACAGTGCATGAAAGTGCCTCTTAGAAATGTCTTTTAAAAGATAAAATACCTACTGTTAAGCCATGAAACACGTTTCAAATAATTGCTGAAATTCTTCCAGCTGTGGCATAAGAAATGAAGTCCCAAGGAAGACTGAAAGGTCTTGGGAAATGTGGGAATTCAGCGTATCAAAAGCTGACATTTTGGATCAGTGGGGAAAAGAATAGTTTATTTAAGAAATGGTACAGGCATAATTGGGTGGCCATGTGGAAGGACGCCAAGTTTGATTCTTAACACATCTCAGACAAAAGGAAATTAAAGATGGAGTAAAGGAGTAAAGATTTTTAAAGTGAAAATAAGAAAGGAAAAGATTAGACATGTTTTCATTTTGTAAAAATAATGTCGCCTTTGGAAAGGAGAGTATTCACGAACGACTTATTTAACTAAATACTATGGAGGGGTGCCTGCCTGACGCAGTTGGTTAAACGTCCGCCTCTTGATTTCAGCTCAGGCCTTAATCTCAGGGTCGTGAGTTCAAGCCCCGTGTCAGGTTCCATGTAGAGCCAGCTTTAAAAAAATAAAATAAAATAAAATAAAATAAAATAAAATAAAATAAAATAAAAGTAGACTCAGTAGACACTGTACAGTGGTGTCCAACAGGAGTGGAGTAGAAGTTAATAAAGAAAACAGTTTTAGGACGCACACATGTCTGGGGGTCTACGATCGAGGCCAGGGATTCTGTAAGTTCTACAGAATGAATGATAGACTAGTAAACGTGTGACCCCTAAGCTTGGCAAGGCTCTGGGAGAGCCAAGAAAAGGGAAGGAAATGTTTTCTGTTTCTTTTTTTATTGTCTTGAGAAAGTTCAGTACCCACCCAAAGCCTCAGGTGTCCCGGGAGGGAGGCCATAAATACACACCATCAAAGCCAAAGCTGCAGCCCCAAGTTCTAGCCCTCAGCGGGGCACTGCACGCGTTCCCTCCATGCCTCCTCCTCCTGCCTGCAGCATTTTATCCTCTTCCCTGTGCCCTTGAAGTCCCAGCCTCTTGGGCTGTCCTGGAAGTTTTGGGTCAAGCTCCATCCCCTGCCCTTCCCCTCAGTATTTGTACCACCCCTTGAATCAACCTCAACGACACCCCTTTGTACGTTCCCCTTTTCCTGAGCCGTCACCAGGGTCCTGTGGTCAATGAAATGGAGTGGACAACCCCACTGCCCTGAAATTCAAAGCTCGATTATTCTGCCCCTGCAGAGATCACGGCCCTTAAATTTAGTAGTAAAGGCTCCGGAGTCTGGTGGGCCTGGCTTCAAACACTAGCTCTCCCGCTTTCTAGCTGAATAACCTCACACAAGCTGTAATTCTCAATTTTCTCATCTATAAAATGGTGATAAAATGGTACTACCTCCCAGCACTCTTCTGAGGATTGCTGTGATCATTAATCTTACTGCTCAGTATAGCACTTGGCATTTGGAAAATGCTCTGTGTCTGCTATTATTGGCCACTGTTAATGTCTCACGTTTCCTTTTCTTCCTACTTGTACCCCTTCCTCCTACCCCTCCTTCTTTGCTATTTTAAGTGCCTCCTTACCAATGCCTGTAGAAATAGATTGATCTAGTGTCAGGGTTTAGGAGAGCTCAAGTTCACTCATCGCCGTAGAGGGAAGCAGAGCGGGAGTTCAGAGCCCGACACTGGACCCAGATGTGTTCATTCACGTCCTGGCTTTGCCACTTCCCACTGTGTGCACCATAGGCAAGTTACTGAACGCCGCTGTGCCTTATTTTCTTCATGGGTAAAATGAGAGTAAAATAATGGAACCTATCTCACACAGTTGTCATGAAGGTTAAATGTATCAGTATTTGTAAAACCTATAAGGAGTGTCTGGCCCATTGCAGGTGCTGCATAAACCTGTGTTAAAATAGTTACAAACATAATGGTCTCAGATACATCACTTATCCTCTGTGGATCATGTCCAGGATGAAGGAAACAGAGTGCTGAAACGCTGCTGTGCTGTGTGCAGATGAGAAGTATTTTGTGAATTCTTTGGGATTTGCCTTGGCCACTTTTCATTTTGCTTTCAGAAGCAACTGGCCGATTTGGAGGGCGGAGCTGTGATCATTGAGAAGCTGACACCGTGGAGGCGGTTTCTGAGTTTCTCTTTCTCTTTCAATTTGATCTCTCCAAATCTTTCACTAGTGCAACTTCAGGATAGGACCGAAGAATTGGTGGTGAGGGTAGGGGGTGGGGAGGGGGATATACTGTTTTGTTTTTAACAGTGGGCATAACGGAGGTTTTCCAAAGGGATGGGTGAAAAGGCAGTGCCTTTTGCACACAAATAGACACGAGCTTGCTTGCTGTTTAAACAGAATATTAGCAATGATCATTTCTGCAGCCAGACTGTCCTGCCCTTGGTCCTGTCTCAGATGAGCAGTGTGCAATTTCTGCTGCCACTTCCTCATCTGTCCTGCTGTCCCTAACTCTGTATACAGACAGTGCTCTTCCAAGGTCACCCAGAGTAAAGATACAGGCAGACCTCAGAGATAGCCCGGGTTTGGTTCCAGATCACCGCAACAAAGCTAGTATCGCAATAAAGAGAGGTCAGTGACTTTTTTGGCTTCCTAAGGCCCATGAAAGTTATGTTCATATTATACTGTAGTCTGCTAAGTATACAGTAACAGTATGTCCATCAAAACAATGCACATGCCTTTTATTTATTTATTTTTTAAAAAATATTTTATTTATTTATTTGACAGAGAGAGATCACAAGTAGATGGAGAGGCAGGCAGAGAGAGAGAGAGAGAGAGAGGGAAGCAGGCTCCCTGCTGAGCAGAGAGCCTGATGCGGGACTCGATCCCAGGACCCTGAGATCATGACCTGAGCCGAAGGCAGCGGCTTAACCCACTGAGCCACCCAGGCGCCCTGCATATGCCTTTTAAAGGTATTATGTACGTATTTATTTAGAGAGATCGTGGGTGGGGCAGGGGCAGAGGAAGAGCCAGAGAGAGAATCTCAAGCTGACCCTGCGCTGAGTGCAGAGCGTGGAGCCTGACGCGGGGCTTGATCTCATGACCCTGAGCTCATGACCTGGACTGAAATGAATAGTCGGACCCTTAAATGACCGAGTCACCCAGGCGCCCCAAAGCCATGTATGTACCTTATTAAAAACAAGATGCTAATAACCATCCTCTGAGCTTTCAGGGTGTTTGTAAGCAGTGATCACAAGATCACCATAATACAGGAATAAAAAAAAAACCTTCGAAATATCATGAGAATTACCAAAATGGGACGCAGAGATGCAAAGTTGCCATAGACCTTCCATTTGTTTTTAAAAAAACAAAAAACCAAAACCAAACCAAACCAAACCAAAACAACAACAAAAAAAAAACCGCAGAAACAAAAACTCACCAAACTCCAAAGCGTCTGTAGGGCACAGTAAAGAGAAGAGCAATAAAATGAGGCACGCCTGTGTCGTCAGGGGTTAAGAGCACTGTCTCCCAGGTGGCAGGCTCAGCACAGGCTTGTATTTATCTGCATTTAACCTTAATAGCATTCTAGGTGATATCCCCCCCCCCCCCATTTTACAGATGCGGACACTGAGGTGCAGAGAATCGTGCTGTGGCAGACCCGTTGGTGCTCATGGCTTTTCACTGCCTTCTGCCCTGGCCCCTGCTAGGAAGCACCTGCATCTGTTTTCCCGAGGGCTCACTCTGGCCTCTGGCTCATTCTGTCCAGAGCATGCTAGGCTGGAAGGGAAGCCCCCTCCCCAACCCAGGAGCTCCCCGTAACCAGTAAGAGATGGGAATTGGCCTAGAAGTGCACCCTTGGCTTCTTTCCCCTCCCTGTCTTACTTCTCGGCTCCCTATTGGCATCCTCTGGGCTCACCTCTCGAACAAACTGCTTGTACTTCAGCCAGCATCTTAAGATTGGCTTCTGGGATAATTCCAAACAATTGCCCAAGATCCCAGCTAAATTTAATAGCCTTTTATGTCTTCATCCTCCTTGTGGCCTTGGACACTACTGATGGTCGTCAAATCTTCAAACTTCCCCTTTTTGGTTTCTGTGATGCCTGGTGTGATTCTCTGTCTTCTGGCAGCAACTTTTCTGTCTCATGCACAGGCTCTTCCCCTTTCCTTTGGTCACCTGATTTTAGATACCTACAGCATCGTAGTGTTTCAGTTGCCAATGATGGTTTTGCAACTCGAGAAACAAATTATTCGGTCACGTAATTGGGAATCTTGGGGACACCAGCTTCAGGGACGGTGTGATCCAGGAATTCAGGTGATGAGCAACCATTGGAGTCTGTCCACATCACAACTCTGCTTACTTATATATTGTTTCATTCTCCGGCATGTTCTTCCCTAACGAGGCAGTGGCAATTGGTGGGTCCTCATCTTCCATCAACTTAGTTGCATCAAGGGAATGGGAGTACCTCTCACCTGAGAGTCTCTGTAGAAGTTTTCAGTATCATTTTCATTGGCTTCGTGGTTTAAAACAGAGAGATCAGGCAGAGGAACCAGGTGGTGGGTGGCCATGGTTGGAGCCTGTTGAGTTTCGGGTCTGAGTGGCACCATCTGAGTGGCACCACCAAATGGAAATGCCTAATTTAAGAGAGTGAGGAAAGCCAAAGGTTATCCCTCAGAAGTAAAGTTGGGACTGGAGATAAGAGTTCAGAGTCGGCAAAAGCAGAAATAAGGAGATGGTCCACACAGAGACCCAGAAGAGCAGCGTGCGGGGCCCGGGGGCTTGGTAGAGGGACATCCATTCTTTCTGCCCAGCCAGCATCCGTTCAGTCATGAAACTGCACTTGGCTTTTCTTTGGGAAGCCACCTGTTCCCATCCGGGTCCTTGTGGTTGAGGCGTAGCTAACTCTTGGCTCTCAGGGTGATTGTGTAGCCTAGCCTGGCCAAGGAGGATACCACATCCTCCTGGCCACTGGGATTGGTGTAGGGATGTATACATCTCTGGCTTTTTGCATATGTTTTTCTTATTCTGGACCCCTCTCTGGCATATTCTTTGGTGAGCTGCCTGCCGTTTGGAGCTTCGCTTCCACGGGACTTCTAGCCTGATGACCTTTCTCTGCCAAGTCTGGCTTAGATTCCCTTGCCTGTGCTCCCCTGGGCTTTAGATCCTCTACCCCTGTGCTTCTGACTCACACTCGAACGACCCGTTCCGTTGTCTGTCTTTCGCATCAGGGCAGGGCCACCTCTGTCTTGTCTGCCATTATATCCTCGGCAGTCCAGACCTAGGATGACAGAGCTAGTGTCAGACAAACCAGAGCTGGAATCTAGTCTGTACCCCTTCTGAGCTGTGAGGGCCCAGGTGTGCTCCCCCTGCCCTCCGCGGCTCAGTTTTCTCATCTCTAAAATGGACACAATGGCGGTGCTTGGGTGGCTCAGTTGGCTAAACCTCCAACTCCTGATTTCGGCTCAGGTGATCTCAGGGTCATGAGATCGAGCCCTGCATCAGGCTCCGTGCTGGTTGTGGATCCTGCCTCCCACCCACCTCTCCCCCTCCCCCAGCATGTGGTGTGTCTCTCTCTTTCTCAAAATAAAAGAAAACAAATTAAAACAAAACAAAACGGAGAGAATGATTCCTCACTGAGGCTCCGCGAGGAATATGCGGCGATCTCACAGAAGTACGAGTGCTAAGCATCGACTCGGGGCAACCTATGATTATTTCTACATAACTACGAATATTTATTGTACCTTCTCCAGTGTCTAGCACATACAAACGCTCAACAAATGGTAGCCCTTATTAGTAGCCTAGAGCAGAACCGGAAGCAGGGTGGGGTTCATTGGATAGTTGAAACGTTCATTTTGAAAATTGAAAGAAACAAACCAAAGGAGCCTCTGATGCTTCTTCCTTTGTCGCCCATCAGTTAGGAGTGGCAAGCTTGTTATTTCCCTCGAGGTGGGGAGGGCAGTTTCAGCTGGGGCCTGGAGGCCATCCCCCTCGTGCAGGGAGGTGGTCTCTTCTGATGTCACTGGGGGGGCCCAGAGAGGGGGAGTGTCGCCAGCACTCCTCTGCCTGTGTGATCTAAGGGGGGTGGCTTGGCCTCTCCTGGGGAAGAGCCTCATTAAGGTTAGCGAGGGGTGTGTTTCCGAGGACTTCCAAGGGCTTCCTGGGGCTGCCACAAAAGGCCTTCGGTTTCCTCATTTTGTCTCAAGCAGCTGTTGGTGATGTCTACATGATGTAGGGGGATGGGTCCTCCCAGGGCGGCGCTCATCAGAGCTGCTCGACCGTCACCATCACCAGAAACCAGAGCAGCACCTTCCCTCTGGTTCGTCACGCACCTGCGAGTGACAGCGTGCTTGCACTTTGTGTGCGTTGGGGCCATGCTGAGGAATGAAGGGGTTACGGGGCCTCTGTACCCGTCCGGCGAGATACGGTAGCCACAGGCCCCTTGCACTGCTCCAGCTTCACGCTTCAGCAGAATTAAATCAAATGACCAAATTCAGATTCTCAGTCACACCAGCTGCTGTTTCGGTGGACGACGCCGTTCTGGAAGGTTTCTGTCCTTGCCCCAGATTCTCCTGGACGGTGCGGGTCTAGGGTGGGGTGGGGCACCGTGGCTCATGGCTCCATGGACTGAATTTGCAAACACAGTTTTGTGGGAACACAGCGGTGCCTGTTTGCGTGGGATCTGCGGCCGCGCCTGCGCTACAGGGACAGAACGGCATCTTTTCTCGACAGCAACCGTGTGGTCTCTCGGGGTGGAACGGAATCACTCTTTCATCCTCGAAGAAGTCTGCCGACCTCTGGTTTAGAGCATTGCCTGGCGCTTGGTAAGCGTTTAAGGAAACGATCACTATTTTTTAATTTATATAAAATCGAGTAACTTCTCTAAGTAACCTTTCAACGTGTAGGTCTTGTTTTCTCCATTCTACACGAGAGAACCGGGACTGGAGTTTTAACGGGAAGTTTCGGGAGGGCCAGGACCTCAGCAATCTCGTTTATCATTTACCCTGATATCTGGGCAGGGTGGCGGGGGCACCGCCTGGCACCTGACCGACATTCAGTACACGCGTGGTGTGCAGGGAATGAATGAATAAATAAACAAATGGCTTCCTGAACAAATAGAAAAATCCGATCGGCTCCACTGTACCGATGAGGAAACCGAGACCCGTTAGAGAGGAGCTGCCTCGTCGGAGGGCGCTGTAGCCGGTGCGGAGTGTAGAGCTGAGACTCCGGCTGAAGCTGGCTGCTGTGGTCTAACCCTTCTGCTCTCCTGCTCCGCTCCCTCTGGAAGCTGCCCCTACGGAGAGCGTCCGCCCGCCGCGCCGCAGCCAGACTTGTGTTTAGCGTGGGCTTGTCCTCCTCCAGCTGCCGACTTCAGTCCTTGGACTTGAAGCTCCCTCTCAGATGCCGTTGGCACCGCAAAGCCGTGCGGCGGAGGCACTGGGTCTGAGCAGATCGGCCGAGCAGGAGAGATCCCTCTTTCGGTCTCTGAAGCCCAGATGTCCGCGTTGACGCCCTCTGGGACTTGCCGTATTACTTACCAGCCAGACTGAGGGGCCCGTGGGGGCATCATTAGCCACTAAGCAGAGGCTCAGGGGTACACAACGTTTGAAGCACCTTCTCAGATGGCTTCTGGACAGTCTGCTCCACGTGGCTCCCGCTAACCGAAGCTGAAGGTGCAGCAAATGAACCCGGTCCGTCACCGCTTCTGGCCACCAAGTCATGAATTCTATCTCTTGCGCTGGGAGCGTTTTCTTTAGGGCTCTGAAGACTAGAGCTGTGAGATCTCTGTTATCGGGCTTTCTTATCTGGTATTTATTTTTTTTTAAAAAAGATTTTATTTATTATTTATTTGAACAGACAGAGATCACATGTAGCAGAGAGGCAGGCAGAGAGAGAGGAGGAAGCAGGCTCCCTGCCAAGCAGAGAGCCCGATGTGGGGCTCCATCCCAGGACCCCGGGATCATGACCTGAGCCCAAGGCAGAGGCTTTAACCCACTGAGCTACCCAGGTGCCCCTCTGGTGTTTATTTTTATGTGCTGTGGGGCTGGACCGCCTGGGTTTGAATCCTGCCTCCCCCGCCTGCTGCTGCGGAATCTTGGATAAGTTCCCTCCTCTTCCTGTGCCCCGCCTTCCTCTTCTGCTCGGGGAGGATGGCAGCGGGACCTACCACAGGGCCGTCAGGAGGATTCAAGGAACCAATATGCGTAGAACATCTCGAAGATGCTTGGCTCGTGGTGCTCTCTCCAAAAAGGATGATGACGACGACAGTGGTGATTCCCTCTGCTGATCTTTCATTTCCGAGGAGGAGGGGGACTGTGTCCTGCCTGCCTTTAAATCTCTCACTAGATGTTGGGGGTCTCAATCTTGACCTTCGGCAGGGGCCTGGAAAGGAACTTAATGAGGGAGCGAAGCCGGGTGGGGATTCTGTGAAATGGAGAATACAAGTTTGTCTCAAAAGGAAGCTATTACTCATTCACTCTGAGTGTGTTCATTGAGCATCGCGCACGTGCCCACTCCTGTTCTGGACGTGGGGATACAGCACTGAACAAACCCGACGAAATCCCCTGCCCTCTTGGACTTCACATATTAGCGGATCATGTCCAACTGCTCCATCACTGTAGGAGAATATGGACCCATTGTTGCTCTAACTTCTAATTTTTGGAAAGAAAAGCCAGCAACTTGGATTTTTAAAAATCATAAACTCTCCTACTGTGCTATTGGCCATGGTTCCCATGCAGGGAGAATCCAGGAGCCCAAAGGCCACTGGTTTGCAGCCCCTGCTGTGATATAGTCCTCCAGGGGCAGTGAGGGGTTGGGTGCCTCTGCTCTGCACAGCGGCAGCTGGCCGGACCTCATTCAAGGTCATTGGCACAGAGTGACTCCTTCCTCTCCCACATACAAATCCTTGTGGCTTTTTCTGCCCACAGTGCAGATGATGCGCCACGCTGCAGACTGTGGGCAGCCGATCCGAATATTCCTTCTCTCGTCCTTCCCTTGGACGACAGCTGTGGCTGGGTTCCCAGCCCCCAAAGAGCAGATGACAAGGGCACAGAAGCAGCTTCTTTGTCCTCACCTGCAGGGAGTGGTGTATGGGGGCGGGGCATAGGGTGGTGGGGGCGATCTGGAGAAAATGCAGTGGGTCGGTGAAGCAGCCTTTGGAGGCAGAGAATTAATTATCTTTGTTGCCTGACTCTATTAGAAGTGGAGAATCGATCTGAAAGCCTGTGTGGGCAGGGCTCGTAATAGGACTGAGGAGCATGGAACTTTAGGGAGCAGTCAGGAACAATTTCTAGCAGCAGGAGGTTTCTGGAGAGTGAGCAGCGCGATTTCCGGAAGAATGTAAGAAATAGTCATAGAGCTCCTTTTTGTTTGGTGTTGTGCACAGTGGTTGAAGTGCTAGCCTTTCCACATGGTTACCTGTAAGTGGATTGTGTGCTCTCCGGTTTGCCTTAGTCCCCACCACTCCCTATTGTACTTTACCTACTTGCTTGATTCCTTGATGTTACTGACCTTGCCTTCAGAGGACTTGGGACTGGTGCCTCCTGTTTTGCGGAAGGCTGCTTGACAGAGTGCATGAGTCCATGGACTCCAAGCTCAGACCCACCTGTCAGATCTGGCTTTTCCCAGGGGTGTGACTCTGGACAAGTTGCTCCATTTCTGTGACTGTACCTCTCAGGATCCCAGCAGGAAGCAGAAACCACTGGGGTGGCTTTCATGAAGAAAGCTTAATGATGGGATTGTTTAACACCTGTTGGGAGGAAGAAGCAAGTGGAGGAGGGCCCTGTAGAGCTACGGATTAAGGGACCACCCGCAGGAACGGTGGTCCTGGAGGGAGGCAACTGCTTCCCAAAGGCAGCATCAAGGCAAGGAGCAAAGGGAAGAAATACTGCAGCCTCTCTTCTCTCCAGTCACCTGTTGGTCCCACCCATTGGCTGAGCCCAGGTGGAAAATGGGTTAATTTTGCAGGGGTCAGCCTCGCTGGGCTCAGATGACAGCAGAGTCCGGTGAAGGATGGATCTAGGAGGGAGAATGAGGGGAAAGCAGCACACTGATGCTCAGTTTCCTGATTTTGAAAGGGGAGAACAATACGGCCGCCTAGCGCGAAAAGTTATTGGGAGAGTGAAAGTCCTCACTCAGGGACGTGCCTGGTAAATAGGAAGTGCTTAATAAATGCTGAGGCTCATTATGGCTCTTAAGCTGGTTCTAGGGAATAAGGGTCCAGAGGAAGGAGTTCTTCACCCTCCTTTCCCTGCGGTGGTGACCTGGGATGAGTGGTTCTTTGCGGTGGGTGGGGGGTAAGTATAAGGCGGAGAGGCAGTGGGTAAGAACAAAGCGTCTGCCATCTGGTGGCCTCGGTTTTGGCCCAATAGTCACCGACTGAGAGGTTACTTGACTTCTCATGCCTCATTTTCCTCATCTGTAAAATGGGACTTTTAGTAATATTTCCTGTGTCATCGACTGATGGGGGTTAAATGAGTTCATCTACGTAAAGAGCTTTGGACCACGCTTGGCACATAGTAGACAGTGTATCCATTTTCTTAGTTATTCTTCTATTGTTGCCTTCTCTCTCTTCTTCCTCCTCTTTCCCCATCTTCTTCTCCTTCATCATCATCATCATCATCATCATCATCATCATCATCATTTATCACCACCCTGGGTTAACTCCAAGCCGAACTGACCTGTTGTCAGTAGAAAAATTTGCCACTGGATGGCGTCCATCCCGCCCGTCCCCTCGGAGCTTCATTGATCATCCCATTATCTTCTCATCCTCCCACAGAGATGATATTTCAGGGAGTGATTGACAGACGTGTGAGTGTGTACGTGGGGAAGGGAGGGCTTGTGCCTGACTCTGGGGACACAGCGCTTTGTTATGCAGAAGAGTTTGCCTGTCATCCCACTACGGTCCCCTTCCTTGAAAAGTTCCAGGCTATTTTTGAAGCCCTCACGGCTCACATGTTCCCTTCTGCATCGTGTCAATGCCAGGAGAGAAAAATTGGAACCTTTTGGCAGAGGATAAAGCAGAAGAGATTTCAGAGTGCATGGAAGGATGAGTGTAGCTCCCATGACAGGGTGTTCAGACGTGACGGGAATGCTGAGTTTCGAGACTGCGGGAAGCTTTCCTATTGGTGTTTAGCCCTTGTCGGGTTTCTGGGGAAATCAGTCGAGGTGCCAAAGGTTAATGGCATCTCTGAGAAGGCACCAAGCGGTGGAAACACCTCTTGGCCCCTCACGCGTATACATTCTGGGAGATCAGCAAAGGACGCTGGGAGTGGAGAGGGTAGCTGCCCCACGTCCTGGGCTCTGGGGCACAGGGTTCTGAAGAGAGAAGTGCCTGGCGATGGAGGGAAACACATCAGGGCCGGGTGCCTGGGAGCTTCGACGCTGTGCTCGGAACGCGAAACCACATCCTGGGGCCCAGCTGCGCGTGTGCCGGAAGGCGGGTCTGAAAAGTGAAGGCGCCACACCCACACCTTTGGCACATTCATTGCTCCCTCCTCTCCTTCCTGCAAGGGCAGACTATGACTTTGGAGACCGGTAGACCTGAGGTCTCGTCCCTCTTCTGCCTCTTACTAGATCTTTACTCATGGGCGAGTGGCTTTAAGATTCGGGAATCCTTAGGAATCCCCATTTCCTTATTTGGAAGGATCATTGCAGCCCTCACGAGGTTAGAGGCCAAGGTGGCCTGGGACCCCCGGGGCTCAAAAACATGTTTGCCGAACTGCCCCTGTTGCGTTAAATGCTCCCAGCGGTCCCGATGGGGAGGATAGAAAGACCTTCTCTTCACAGAGGAGGAGACTGAGACACAGAGTGGCTTGTCCACTGCACAACGGGGTAAGTAGTGGTTAGGGCTCAGCCAATCCTCTGGAGTCCCGAGAGCAGGTCTGAGTGTTCTCTCAAATGTAAAATAGGGGGATAATAACTGACTTCCTTTCTTCTCTGGTACTTTTGAAGGTTACTTGGGATGGCCCAATAAACTCCAGATGGGCTTGGGGTACAGTAAGCGCTCAGGAACGTACCCGCTGCTCTGGTTCTTAGCAGGAGTAGTGAGAGTCGGGTAGTCATTCTAGCTGTGGTGGGGATGGTGATAGTAGGGTTCCACCCCCTGGGACCCCCGTGGCTTTGTGAGTGCCGACGTCTCAGAGAATCGCCAATCTGATCTTCGTTCTTTTCCTCTGCTCCTCCGAGGACAGACACTGTCTAGTTATTCTCTGATGCTTTTTCCAGGACCGCCATCCTCCGCCCTTCTCTGCCCTGTCCGGGGTCCTGGGACGTAGACTTCTGTGCACCGCCTCTCCTGGGCTCCTTTGCTGGGCTGACTTTTGTGTGAGTGAGGCCAGTGGGAGAGGGCAAGCAGAGCCTGGGGCTGGGGAGGAGGGAGAGCTTGAGGTATTGTCCCCCTCCATGTCCTCCCTCTGTCTCTGGGCTCCCGCCGCCATGACAGCTCCTGGCAGGTGGCCCCTCTTCTTTGGTCCCAGTGCTCACTGGGTTCTTGTTACCCCGTTTCATTAGATTATAGCCATAGGTGTGGTGACAGCTTTCCACAGTTGCTAGTGTCTTTAATTGAACATCTAGGGTGAATTCCATTTCCTGCTGAGACCCCCGACAGGCAGATTAAAAAAAAAAAAAAGCCATGTATTGGATTGTTTCCATTCTAAGAAATAAAGCGGTACACAGCTTCGGAAGCCAAGTGGCTGTCTTACAAAGTTAAACAGAGTTCCTGTATGACACAGCGGCTCCATTAACCAAAGTAAATTGTGTATCCACCCGAAGACATATAAATGAACGTTTGCAGCAGTTTTATTCAGAAGAGCCAGAAACTGGGGGCAAAAAAAATAAAAATAAAAATAAAATAAAATAAATAAAAAAATAAAAAACTCCCCAAACATCAATTAACAAACAAATGAACAGATAAAGAAATGTTGGAGGAACAGTATCACGAGATACTACTTAGCAGTAAAAATGAACTAATTACTGATACCGACAACTGCATTATTAATCATTACTAATCAAGATGTTATTCTTGATTGAGAGCAGACACAAAATAGTCCATATTGTATGATTCCATTAATCGGCACTAGGAGAGAGCTGCTCTGTGGATGTCGGGGGTGGGGAGTGGGGTGAGGGCCTTAACTGGAAAAGGGCACAGGCGCATTTTTGGGGTGGTGTGAGCGTTCTGTATCCTGATCATGGTGCCAACTACACGGGTATAACTCATCTGTCAAAAACTCATCAAACTATACATCTAGAATGGTATATTTTCTCTTGTATTAGATGAAACCTCATGAAATTGATTAAAATTTATGTTTACTTTTATTATCTTAAAATACGAAGGAAATACAGAGTTATTAAAAGAACAAAACCTGCAAGTCCTTATAACCAGAGATCACCGCCGCTGTTAACACTTCATGTTTCCTTCTAGGTGTGGTGTTTTTTTTTTTTTTTTTCCTGCTTTTCTGTGTGTAGATCTTCCACCGTGAGCTTGTCTCATTCAAGTAAAACAGAAAGCAAGTGGAAAGTATCATGAGTACATTTTTGCTATGACTTTACTGGGCGTCAGGGCACCTGGGATGATGGTGAGAAGGTCTTGTCCTGTAGACACGAATATTTGGAGAGGAAGGGGGCGTACAGGGGAAGCAGGTGTGTGTGTGGGGGGGCATGGTCATTGGCTTCAAATCTCTACCAGTCAGTCAAATCATTGAGCTCCTTTATGTACCAATACTAGGATATGATAGTGAAAAAAAGCACGTGGTTTTTGTTTTGTTTTGTTTTGTTTTGTTTTTAAAGATTTTGTTTATTTATTTGAGAGACAGCGAAAGAAAGCAGGCACGAACAGGGGTAGAGGCAGAGGCAAAGGGAGAAGCAGATTCTCCACTGAGCAGAGAGCACGACACGGGGCTCGATCCCAGGACCCCGGGATCATGACCTGAGCCGAAGGTAGACACTTAAGCGACTGAGCCACCCAGGTGCCCCCTTCCTGTGCAGTTTTAAGAACTTCAGAATAGTAGAGTTGTCTGTAGGAGGTGGAGAACTTTTTGTCCTGGAGGTGTGCAAGGAAAGCTTGGGACCGTCTCTTGGGGATGTCATAGGAAGGATTCTTGCATCAGGATGGGGTGAGATCAGATGTCTTTGAAGTGACTAGGGTTGTTTGGTTCTTTGTAAGTGACAGAAATGGACTCTAGTTGTCTTAAAAAAAAAAAAACAAACAGCTGAAGCATCAGGGGTACCACATTCGCACAATACCAGGCCTTAGAAAGTATAGGGTTCAGGGCCACTCTCAGGTCTAGATGGCAGGAACTGAGCAACCTTTGCCAGGCGATACTATTGATTCAAGAATCAGATTCCTAGGAGAAAGAGTGTGATTGGCTGGTGTTGGGTCACGTGGCCAAGCCCTTGGCCCCGGGGAGAGCTGCAGCCTTGACTGATAGATACATCAGGACTACGTACAATGGAGAAGGGCTGGTTTCCCAAAGGAAAATCAATATGCCAGTTCCCAGAAGAAGGGGCAGTGCGTGCTGGGCAGGCAAAACCAACAGATACTCTGTATAACATCCATGGCCCTGTTTTTGATTTGGTGATTTTTACAAATACTCACATAGAAGCCCCCCCACCCCTCCACCCCCACCCCCAGCCAAACTGCTGGCAGAGTTGTAAGCTAGAGAATTCAGCTTTCTGTTTGCTTTTAAATAGAGTGACTTGGGGGACTGAGATTGATAGGAATTGATTTATTTCTGGGTTTCAAGTCACCCAGCTCCCAAGACACAATTTGGTGGATGTGACTCATTGTCATGTCAAGAAAGGCTTTGGCCTTAGGGCTCTGTGGTCACCCCTTCACATGCAGGGGTAGGAGCTAGAAGTAGGCAGATGGTGTAAATCACAGTTGCATCAGCGAGGAGTTTGTGCCCATCCCACCAGCACTTACAGAAAAGAAACCCAAGCAACAGGTGTCTGTGGATAAAGGAGACTTGTCAATTGGTGTATCTCCTTACAGAGCAAACTCTTAGGTGTACTCCCCTAATTCTAGGGCTGCGCTATTTATAGGAATTAAGGGAAGAGTGAGGCACTATATCCCCACCTGTCCTCGATTCCCCCAAATAGACTGATTGAATTGAGTGCTCTTAATACCAGACCCCTAATTAAAAAAAGGAAAGAGTTTATGTATAGGAATACATGGAAAACGGGAGAGAATAGGGGACCTCACCAGCCAGTCTCCAGCTTCTCACCTTTTGGTTTATTAGTCAGAAGTCCCTTGGTCTGAAGGAACAGAAACCCAATTCAAGTTGGTTTAGGCAACAAGGGAGTTTAAGACTTACGTAGAAATGTTGAGGGGTGGGGATTCAGGCCTGGGTGGATCCAGGTGCTCATATGCGGCCATCAGCGATCTCTTAGCCCTGCTTTTCTCTTTGTTGGACTCACTCTCAGAACAGATAATAAAGGTGGCAGATGTGGACACAGTCCCTACCAGCTTAGCAATACTTCCGGAAAGAACATCCTCTTTCCTAATAATTCCAGCAAAAGTCCTGAAACTGATTCTCCCTGGGGAGCTTCGTCTCATGCCCATCCCTACGTCCACCCTCCGGGAGCCAGAAGGTGAAGACCACCTTAGGTGGATCGCCGCAATTGAGGGTCAGAAGGGGACAGTTTTCCAAAGGGGAAGAGACACAAAGGATGGACGCTGGTTAGGCAGAGAAAAGAGACACCCACAATACTTGGTTTCGGGAGCAGCTCTTCTGATCTGCGTGCGCTCCTAGGGCTAGAGATGCCTGGTGAATGAAGGGATGTTGATATTTTCACTTAGGCCATGCCATTATGTCCTGCTGCCCCCACCTTTGGGGCCTGATCAAAAGGGGAGAGGCCAAGGGGTCAAGAACAGCCTCCACGTGTCATCCGAACCAGCCGGATGCTCCCAGCTGCTGTCCTGCCCTGGGGTTTGTAGAAGGGTTGGGGGGGGTGGTTTTCTTCTCATGGGTTTACTGACTTCTGAGGCCCGTTATTTCCTTCTTGTTGGTTCCACTGGTTTATCTTGCTTAGTTAAATAAGTCTGGTAACGCTCTAAAGGAAAACATTCCTTTCCTGCCACTGTTGACTGGGTAGCGTGGTTGGCGCTTCTGCTTTTGTGTTCTGAACCCCCAACCTCTGTAGGGCTTGGCTCTTGATAAACAAAGTTTGCTCTTGCTTTTCCCCCTCTTGCGGGAGGAAATCACCATCCTCAGAGCTTTAGGAATTCCCTGTGAGACCGGGTAAAGAAACAGAATAAAATGCAGTTGCAGGACCAGAACAGTCCGGAACAGGCCTGCAGATGTGTCAGTTTGGGGGGAAGCCTCAGTAGGGGTGCAGATCAACATACTTCTCAGCATTGGAATCACCTGGGGGGCTTTTTAAATGTACCCGTTCTCCAACTGCCCCCCTACCCCGTCCCTGCCCCCTGCACCTTTTCGCACTTAATCAGAATCTCTGGCGGTGGGTCCTGGGCCCTGATATGTTCTTAAAAATTTCAGGGGACTCAGTGTCTCCAGGGCTGAGAACCTGTGGTATAGAGTTGAATCACGTGGGGAAAACAAAAGGGACAGAGATTTAGGGGGAAAAAAAAAAACCAACAACCAAAAACCCAAAAAGGAAATATAGAATGTCTCACTCCACATATAGGTATCACGTGGGCTCACACATATGCAAGGAATATTTCTAGAAGGACACACAAGAAACTGGAGAGAACAGTTCCCTCCAATGATGGAGTAAAGTAGTGATTCTCAACTGTGTGCGCCTCTGCAGTGTTTGCGTTTGAAACCGTAAGCATGGCATTCCGTTTTCAAAAGAAATTCTCACCGCGCACTGTTTATCCTTTGGCCAGCGCCGTCCAACGCGACTTTCTGCGATGAGCGTCCAAGATGGTACTTGCTCACCACATGTGACTCTTAAGCACTTGAAATGTGGTTAGTGTGAACGAGGAACTCAATTTTGAATTTTACCTGATTAATTTAAATTGGCATAGCCCCATGGGACCAGTTGGACAATGCCGCTTCCGGCAGCGGGGCAGCCAGGGAATGTGTCGGAGAAGGGAAGTAATATAAAGAGTGCATTTTCAGAGCATGAATAATTCTCAGAGGGCATAGGCTCACTGGGGTAGAGGACAGCAGGTAGGAATCTCACCGACAATACTTAGTATCTGTTTGGCACTTGTTGTGTCCATACACTATGCTTAGATTTATTCATTCAATCCTTGTAACAACTCTGTGAGGAAAGTACTGTTGATATTTCTATCTTCTAGGCTAGGAGACGGAGACAGAGCAAGGTCAATGGACTCATTCAAGGTCATAGAACTGATAAATACAGCCTGGTGTCGAATCCTGGCAGGTTGGCTGCCGGGCTTATCTGGCGAACCCCTCTAACCTCGAAGGAAATAAATGAACCTTCGTTGAGCACTTACTTTGTGTCCTGCTTCTGTGCATTTTTTTAAAATGAAGATTTTATTTATTTATTTGAGAGAGCGAGAGAGCACGAGAGTGGGGAGGGTCAGGGGGAGAAGCAGACTCCCCGCTGAGCAGGGAGCCTGAGGCGGGGCTTGATTTTGACCCCGAAATCACGACCTGTGCCAAAGGCAGATGCTTAACCAGCTGAGCCACCCAGGTGCCTCACTTCTGTGCATTTGTACATGACGTCTCATTCAGATTTCACAGCGGCACGGGTAACCTCGTCTCCTTTGGAAGAGGCTGTGGAAAACTTCGGCGCCTAGGGGTGAGCTGTCGAGGTGGACTCCTTTGTTTCTGGGGAGCCCAGTTAAGGCTCGGTGACAGGAGTGCCTGTCTGAGTCACGAGGGACAGTTAGGGTGGCATCAGCGGGGAACGCACGGGAAGATATGGCACAAAAGATGTTGCGAAGGAAGATTCAGTAGGATTTAGCAACTGACTGGATGGCGGGGGTGAGGAAAGCGGGGGAGGATTTCTTCTGGAACAGTGAGGGAGATGACAAACAGAAATGCAGCGACACCGTGTTAAGTGGCGTGTGGGCTCCAGAGGAAGACAGACCCGGTTTCAAACACAGACGATGCCATGGACACGCTGGGTGCCCTCGGGCATCAGCCGCCCTGTCGATACCAACGCAGGTCAGCACGTGGTCCTCACAGGGCTGTGGCATGGTTCAGGTGACAGCCTGGGTGTGACGGCCCTTCGTGACCTCAAGTGGCATGACCGCGTTGGGTCAGTCTTCTGAAAGCCAGGGAGCCAGGGGTTGGGTGGAAAAGAGGCCTTGGATGGCAGAGACGGTTCGGGACAACCTCTGGGGGAGCGCCACCTCATCCTGGGCGCGAGGCCGAGTTCCATGCCTGTGGATCAGCTTCGACTCCACAGGAAAAAGAGATCCTCTCCAGTCTTTGCAAAGCGAGATTTGCCCGCTGGTGGCTCCGACCCGAATGACCCTTTCCACTGCGCTCGTTGTGTTTGTCGTCTCATTAGAGCTTCTGCAATCGCCCTTCTGAGAGTAGATGCTTATTCCCATTTTGGAGAAGACAGACAGAGGCTCCGCGAGGCGGGGTGAAGAGCTTCAGCTTCTCGCTGGGAAATGTGGGTTCACACCTACGTCCAGTGGATCCCACGGGCCTGGCCTGGAACTCTTGGCAGAAGACAGGATTTTCTCCCTCGAAAGCTGGTTGTTTTGGAGGTCTCCTGAGACAGATGGGAGTTGAGAAAAGGCCCGAGGCCCCATCTCTTTCTTTTCTCACCACAGATACCTGCAGCCAGGGCTGCAAGATTTCTGTCCCAGGGGCATGCGGATTCAGGGACAAAGGCTGCTTGGAGGAATGTCCGCTTTCCATTGGAGACCCCAGTGAGAATAAGGTAGTAGGGAAGAATCAACTCCAAAGAGAAAAAAAAAGAAAAAGAAATTTTGATGACTTGATTCAGTCCTTTTGGGATGCAATGAATAAATTACAGTGGCTAGAACTGGGACTTGGGGGGTGGGGTGCGGTGCGAAACGAAGCTGGCGTCCCAAGGCGTTCTTGCGGCAGATGCTCTGGAGAAGTTTCCTGGGTCTTCTGCTTCTGGGATCAACTGGGACATTGTTTTCCTGTGGCTGCTGTAGCCAGTTAGTGCCAACACGGTGGCTTATGATGACACAGATTTATAATCTTATCATTCTGGAGGTCAGAAGTCTGAAAATGGGTCTTATGGGGCTAAAATCAAGGTGTGGGCAGGGCTACCTTTCTTCTGGATGCCCCAGGGGACAATCTGTTCCTTGCCTTCTCTAGCTGCTGGAGGCCACCCACACTCCCTGGCCTGTGTTCCTTTCCAGCAAAGGCGTCATCACTCGAAACCTCTGCTTCTGTTGTCACATCTCCTCCTCTGACCCTCCTGGCCCCATCTGGTAAGGACCCTTGTGATGACATTGGTCCATCAGTATAATCCAGAATAATTTTCCATCTCAAGATCCTTAATTTAATCCCACCTGCAAAGTCCATTTTTAAAAAAAATATTTTATTTATTTATTTGACAGGCAGAGAACACAAGTAGGCAGAGAGGCAGGCAGAGAGAGAGGGGGAAGCAGGCTCCCTGCTGAGCAGAGAGACCAATGTGGGGCTCTATCCCAGGACCCTGGGATCATGACCCAAGTTGAAGGCAGAGGCTTTAACCCACTGAGCCACCCAGGCGCCCCCGCAAAGTCCATTCTTCCCATGCAAGGTAACATCTCTACATTCCAGGGATTTGGATGTGGATATGTTTGATGAGGGTTGAGGGGAAGGCATTCTTCCATGTACAAAGCTGGCCAGGGACCTTCCCGACCTAACACGGAATAAGGGAGGGGTGGAGGTGGACAGAGCTGGAGCTTTATCTCGTTGTCTTCTGGATTTGAGTGGCAGTTCCCCCTTTTAGACAGGTCCTGCCTGCATTCTCAGACATTGTCATTGCTCACCTGGCCTCTGGCATTTGAGTTGGTGACTCTGTTGTGTCATCCTAATAAAGCATGGCTACAGGCTGGCTTCCAAAGGCTGTAGGCTGCAGGCTTTTAACTTCTGCAGAGCAAAGAGCTGTTGAATAAACCATGAAGCCTCGAGGAATTCTTGGCTCCTACCAGGTACCTGTTTGAAAGTAGGACCTGGTGCGACTTTCATCAGCTCAGTAAGTGTTGTCTCTTATTTAAGCAAAACTGGTTTTACCCTGAATTTGCCAAACAGAAATGAGGGGGTGTTTATTTGTATCACAAAAGGATTTAGTTTGTTTCTTTAAATAGCCAGCCCTACTACTTTTCTTTATAGTGTTTTAGTTAATGGGGAATTGGATTTGCACAACTTTGATAAACACAGTGTAGACAGGAAGTTCATCCACCAGAAGCTCATCAGCTTTCCAGTATGTTCCCAGCTTCTCCATAGGGTATGTGCCCTACAGGATAATCAAATCACTTGGCACTTTGATTCTGCCTTGCTGAGGATGGATTATTTATTTTCGTGGCTCACTGGATGGCTGCGTTCAAGAGACCTTGACAGTGGCTAGTACCACTACCCCCGTCCGTGTCCGTGGTGGTGGTCATTGCAAGGCCAGCTGGGAGCTACGTGCACCACGAGGTTGACCGGGCTTTCTTCTTTTTCTATGGCTGATGGTAATCCATTCTTTTGTTTATTCACTCACAAAGTACTGGTTTACTAAATACCACTTATATATTGGAATTGGAGCAGATGCCAGGAAAGTAGAGCGGATTCCCCTCTCCATCAAAGGGACTGAGGATGTTGAAGACCTTAATGGATGGTTTAGATGTTTGGAAGAAAGACTGACAAGATGACTGGTAAATGGTGGTGGTGGGAAACAGCTTCTCTAAACAGTCCCGGGGGCGAGAAAGAAATGAGAACCATGATGGGCAAACTGACTACAAGACTCTAAAGAAAAGTAGCAGGGTTGGCTGTTTAAAGCTTAACAGTGGCAACTCTGTATTAAGACACAGGATGCTGGGGCACCTGGGTGGCTCAGTGGATTAAAGCCTCTGCTTTCGGCTCAGGTCATGATCCCAGGGTGCTGGGATCGAGCCCCGCATCTGACTCTCTGCTCCGCAGGGAGCCTACTTCCTCCTCTCTCTCTCTCTCTGCCTACCTGCTCTTTCCCTCTGTCCAATAAATAAATAAAATCTTAAAAAAAAAAAAAAAGACACAGGATGCCACCAATGCTGTACTGGTGAGGGAGGTTTTTAGCCTTAAAATGTTTAATTTAAAAAATTGTTTCTGAAGATTTTATTTATTTGTTTGAGAGAGGGAGTGAGAGAGAGGGCACAAGCTAGGGGGGAGGAAGAGGAGAGGCAGAGGGAGAAGCAGCTCCCCACTGAGCAGAGAGCCCGATGTGGGGCTTGATCCCAGGACCCCGGGATCATGACCTGAACCAAAGGCAGCTGCTTAACCCACTGAGCCACCCGGGTGCCCGTAAGATCTTTAATTTTTCATGAAGAAGGGTGGGAATACGTGAACTGAGCAGTTCATTCAAGGCGCTTGAGAAAGAACAGTAAGTAGCAGCAGGCCTTCGTTGAATACTCAGGACGTGCCAGGCACAGTTCCGAGCCTGGATTAACTCATTTAATTCCGACAACTTCCCTATGATATGGATGCTTTGTTATCACCCTCATTTTCCAGAGAAGAAACTGAGGCACAGGGGAAAAGGGAATGCACCTGAGTATTACGGTTTGCAAATGTTGCAGGATCCAAGCCAGGCCGTCTGACTCCCAAATTCATACTCCTAACCAGGAAGTCATACACGTACAATATGAGTAAATAGTACAATTAAACTAAGCGGGACAAATAAAAGTACAAATAGCAATGAATAATGTAGGGGTAAAAAAAAACTGCAGTTGAACTGAGAAATATATCCATGTATTTAATGGTAGAAAAGGGGATGTCTGGGTGGCTCAAGTCAGCTAAGTTTCTGACTTTTTTTTTTTTTTAAAGATTTTATTGATTTATTGGACAGACAGGCAGGCAGGCAGAGAGAGAGGAAGGGAAGCAGGCTCCCGGCTGAGCAGAGAGCCCGATGCGGGGCTCAATGCGGGGCTGTTCGATCCCAGGACCCTGGGGTCATGACCTGAGCTGAGGGCAGAGGCTGAACCCACTGACCTACCCAGGTGCCCCAAGTTTTTGACTCTTGATCTCAGCTCAGGTCTTGATCTCAGGGCCATGAGTTTAGGCCCTGTGTTGGGCTCCACACTGGCTGTGGAGCCTACTTAAAAAAAAAAAAAGACTATCTAATGGTAGAATAATAGAACAGACGACGAAGGGGACAAGACAAACCTCTGGAAAAAAAAAAAGCGAGACTCCCTAACAATACACGGTGAGGAAGGGATGAGAAGGGATATTTCATCATCCCAGGTGAGCACGCACGGGGTACACATATTGAGAAGAACACCATGGACGGTTTCCAAGGCAAATAACAATGGCAAGAGTTAGTTTGAGAAGAGTGAAGCAGGAGTCAAGCTGCGAAAAGCTCAGAATGGACTTGTTTTGCTCCCTTTTGTTCCACAGTGTTCTGAAAGTTACCGACATGGAAACAGGAGAAGAGGGAAGAAGATGAGGAGAGAAACGAGGCTTATCTATCAGAGAGGGTAAAGGAAAAATATTGTAAATGGAACTAAGGTGATTCTCCACCTGGAAAACTCAAGGAAAGCAATCAGAAGCCCACCAAAACCTATTAAGAAATAAAAAAAAGTGTACAAAATAAGTATATTGCTTCTCTATGTGTCAGCCACCACCAGTTGGAAAACAAAATGGGAGACAAATGTCCAAATCACAATCACCTAAAAAAAGGTTCCCTCCTCTAATACTGAGTGAGATATGTATAGAGAAAATCAAAGACTTGGCCGGGAGACATGAAGTCAGATTTTTAACAAGGGGACACCCTATTCCTCAGAGAAAGACTCGTGGTGAACGTGTCAGCTGTCTGGAATTTAATTTCTAAGTTTGAGACAATTTCAGGCAATGTTCCGGTGAGTGTTTCTTTGTCAGTAAGGCTTGGGCTGGGGGCTTGACTAAACGTAATTCCAATAAGAATTCCACTGGTATTTTTAAAAGCCTTGTAAACCGATTCTAGAGTTCACTTGGAAGAATAAACACGCAGTGATTGCCAAGAAAATGTTGAAAGTAAGGATAATGAGAGAGGACTTGCCCTGCCAAGATATAACATATTCTAAAGCGACTATAATTAAAACCCATATTGCCGTACTCCAAGACAGAGCAGTGGAACAGAACAGAAGGCCCAAAGACAGACCCCAGCGTATATAATTATTTAGGGTATAATAAAGTTGGCATTTGAGATCAGTGGGGAAGGGACTGGTTATTCAATAAAATGTATTGGGACAATTGATTACCTATTTGGGAAAAAAAAAAGTGGCAAAGCAGATTCCCAGTGCACATCAGGTGGCATGAAATTACAGATGGATTAAAGGATTTAAAGTGCAAGTCATGTAGAAAAAGAAAAGAATAATATTTATATGAAATTGGGGCATGTGGGAAGGGCATGTGCTCCCTGCTGAGCAGAGAGCCCGATGAGGGGACCCTGAGATCATGGACCTGAGCCGAAGGCAGAGGCTTAACCCACTGAGCCACCCAGGTGCCCCCTAGGTGCCCTTTTTGTTCTCAATGGTTAACACGCATATTCAAACTTAAAATGCCTTACATGGGGTTTCTCAATATCTAGAACCTCTTGAGGAATGAGACAAGACTCTTAGTGCATCTCCATGCTTTGGACCTTCTCCCACCCCCATTTCTTATGACTTAGTTTCTTCCCCCTCTCCTCTCCCTGTGTGTGTGTGTGTGTGTGTGTGTGTGTGTGTGTGTGCCTGTGTGTATTAAAGTTTTTTAATTTTTAAAGTAATCTCTACACCTAGCATGGGACTCGAACTCACAACCCAGAGATCCAGAATCTGCGCGCTTACCAACTGAGTCAGCCTGGCACCCCTCCCTCTTTGTTTTCTTGTCCTTTCTTTCACCACTTTTGTTTCTACCTCTTTTCATTTGTTTTGGTTATTGTTTTGCGAGGTGTATATACTCGAGCACTTCTTTTGTGGGAAGTAAGTTTTTTAAGTCCTTGTATTTTGGAAATGTCTTTACTCTGGACCTTCTCTGGAATATCAGTTTGGCTTTGTATGAGGTTTTAGGTCAGAATGACTTTTCCTAAACCTTTGAAGATACTGCTTTATCATATTCTAGAATTCAGAACTGCAGAGGAGAAATCTGATGCCAAATTATTTTTGTTCTTATATATACAATGGAAAACTATGCAGCCATCAAAAGGAATGAAATCTTGCCATTTGCAACGACGTGGATGGAGATAGAGGGTATTATGGTGAGTGGAATAAGTCAATCAGAGAGAGACAATTATCATATGATCTCCCTGATATGAGGAATTTGAGAGGAATATGAGGAATTTGTTGGGGATAGGGAAGGAAAGAATGAAACAAGATGGGATTGGGAGGGAGACAAACCATAAGAGACTCTGCATCTCACAAAACAAACTGAGGGTTTCTGGGGGTAGGGAAAGGGTGGTTGGGTTATGGACACTGGGGAGGGTACGGGCCATGGTGAGTGCTGTGAAATGTGTAAGCCTGACAATTCACCAACCTGTACCCCTGGGGCAAATAATACATGATATGTTAATAAAAATAATTAAAAAAAACTATTTTTGTTCGGTTGCTGGTAATCTTCCCTCTGTCCTCTTCCTGCCCCTGCTGGACATGTTGGAATGATCTCAGATACCCTCACCCTCACTCTTTTCTTCCTTCATTCCTATGGATGCTTGATAATTTCATAGAGTTTAATGACTCAAATTCTTCTTCAGCTTCGGGGAGTTTCCTTTTTCTGTTTCCTTTGATTACACCTTCACTCTTCTCTCTTGAATCTCTTTAGATGGGTATTACATTTTTGGCTCTCTTGTACAGGTTTTGCAGCATTTCTTTGATTCCTTCCCACCCGTTTTGGGGAATTCTGGGACAGTCCCTCAATTTAGACTTCCAGTTTGCCAAGTTCTTCTTTAGCCATGCCCATTCGGTTCCCCATCCAACCCCCGAGTTTCCAAACTGGGCAGTAATATTTTTCATCCCCTGACCCGTGTTTACCTTTGACTCTTGATTTTGTTTCAAAATGGGAGTAGGGTTGTTTTAGGTGATTATGTAACTAGTCTATGCTCCTGGTAAACGTTTTGAATGATGTAGAAAAATGTAAGGTCATAAGTGAAAATGATGGGTATTCTGTGAAAGGGAGCTCTATGCAAAATGACCTCCAAAGAACAAGGCCAAGTCCAGTTTGACAAGAAATGATTTAGTCAGGTGACTTAAGGACAGAAGCAAAACAAGTGTGTGGCTGCAAAACAAGTAGATCTCTACCTCGCCTCCACCCCTCCATAGGACTTGTTTTTATGGCCCCAGAAGCTGGGGAGTCCGTGTTGGTATTACATCTTGGAGATGCTCAAGGATAGTTGTGTGTCATAGCCATATCTCCAGAGCACATCAAGGACATTATGTTCCAGTGATGTACTTGAGGTTGTGTTTAGACAAGAAAGAACGAACAAGGCTAGAGATGGTGTTCAAGAAGACTTCAGGTCACAGAGTTGTCATTGTGGCAGATTTGTCCAGATGTCATCGGTCTGGTTCACATGATCGGCAATCCTACTGCCAAGAGATAATCAACACTGGCTTCTGTTGACCACTGTTCATAAATTTCTCTCAAGATTCATAGATCTATAGGAACAGAGGGACACACACACACGGACACACGTTCACGATTTGACAAAAATAATCTTTTTCTTAAAAGGTTTTATTTATTTATTTGACAGATAGAGATCACAAGTAGACAGAGAGGCCAGCAGAGAGAGAGAGAGAGGAGGAAGCAGGCTCCCTGCCGAGCAGAGAGCCCGATGTGGGACTTGATCGCAGGACCCTGAGATCATGACCTGAGCCGAAGGCAGAGGCTTTAACCCACTGAGCCACCCAGGTGCCCCAACACAAATATCTTTTTACAAAGCATATATGACTTATAAAATGCAGTAGCTATTAAAACAGAAAGGGGAGTAAGCAAAGGCAAAAGAAATTGGCCCCTTTGGACCTCTTCTTGGTTTCCAAACATGGGAACTTAAGAATTTTTGTATTGTGGAAAATACCAAACATTTATTAAGGTAGATAGCTTAGCGTAATAATCCTCATGTGTCCATCACTCGGGTTCAAGTAATGATCAGTCATGACTAGTTTTTATTCCAGCTATAATCCTCCCTTTCTCCTTCTTGTCATACTGAATTTTTTTTTTAAGTGGGCTCCATGCCCAGTGTGGAGCCTAATGCAGGGCTTACCCTCACGCCCCTGAGATCAAGACCTGAGCTGAGATCAAGAGTCAGATGCTCAACCACCCAACCAACCAAGCCACATACATGCCTCCCCAAATTATTTTTTTTAAGATTTTACTTATTTATTTAAGAGAGAGAGTGTGCGTGAGCACACGTTTGAGCAGGGAGAGGGGCAACAGAGGAGGGAGCATTGCTGTGTATTAAAAAAAAATTTCTTTTTTTCTGATTGCTTCCCTGTGATGTCATTTAACACATGCCTCTGTCACTTGCATTTTCTGTAAATTGGCAATTGGATCAAAAGGCTTGCACCGATTCGGGTTTGATTACTTCAGCAAGAGTACCTCGTAGGTGGCGGAGTACTTCCTGGTACTTTGATCGGTAGGCAGGTCGAGTCTTCTTGTGATGTTGCCCAGGTCCCTTGTCTCTTGAGACGTCGTCTTGAGCTTTCCGGGCCTGTTTTCATTTGCTGAGAATGTTCTTTGGAAAGATCCTGAGTTGGTTGTGTGGTTCTACAGCATGGGATCCTCTAGGATCCCACCAATTAGATTTAGTGAAAGTAGATTTAATATAGTCTCTGACTGGGGCGCCTGGGTGGCTCAGTAGGTTAGGCCTCTGCCTTCAGCTCAGGTCATGATCTCAGGGTCCTGGGATCGAGCCCCACATCGGATTGGGCTCTCTGCTCAACGGGCAGCCTGCTTCCCCTTCTCTCTCTGCCTGCTGCTCTGCCTACTTGTGATCTCTCTCTCTGTCAAATAAATAAATAAAGCCTTATATATATATATATATATATATATATATATATATATATATATATATATATATATGTATTTATATATATAGTCTCTGACCTCCCCTCCCCCCAAGCGGTAGAATCCCCCACCCCACCCCCCGCCCCCCGCCAGGTGGGGGAGCCATATTCTAGCTGCCTCTAACTCATTGACGTTCAAATATATGTATGGGTGTATTTGGTTGCAAACTACTTGAGTAACAAAGACACACTGCAGGTTTTTCCTCCACTCTTGCAGTCCTTTGGCATTGCTTCTGGGTGAGAGAGGGCCACAGGTCTGCCATGCCTGCTCGCTCTGATTTTCTGCCTGGCCCCTCGTATCATGCATGTCTCTCTGAGCATGATTCTAGTGTTTAAATATATGCACTCCTTGTGCATTCTGGACCTAAACCCAAGCCGGCTACTATTTCATGCCGATCTAAGAAACCACATCCTGTTTCAAAACCAGCACAAGACCTGACAGCTGAAGGGATCTTTGGGGAGGGGGTGGAATTTTGAGCATTTGTGATCTTCTGAACCCGGGTTACCTTTAGAAGTTGAACGGATTTGTAGGATGCCACAGCAGAGTGGTTGCTGCAAAGGGCAAGATGGGGAAGCTGAAGCCATTGTTCATTCTGCTGTAAGACCTTTCTTGTTGTGAAGTCCAGGTGTAATGATTCCCCCCCCCCCCCGTTCCCTCTCTTCCCCACTTGCCCCTGCCCCCCCCCCCCAACTTCCTACCCTTCTTTTCTCTTTTGCAGTCTGCTGTTTCGTCGTGCACAAGCGGTGCCATGAATTCGTCACCTTCTCCTGCCCAGGTGCCGACAAAGGCCCAGCCTCTGATGTAAGTATCGGGTGCTCGTCCCCTCTCTCCAGCCACGGTCAGGGCATCCTTTTGGGTAAAGAAGGCTGTGCTTAGACCCCCACCCCAAAATGGGGGGGCTGTTCATATTCCAAAACATGGGGTGGTCCCTATAGCCTCTGCAACTTTTTTCATTTTAACAGGAAGGACAAAACAAAACATTTTGGGAGCGGGGTTGGACAGTAGGGCAAACCAGCTGCTTCCCCTACCGTGATATTGCTAAATGTCTTCATCTTTACGGCAGGGGCATGGAGAGTGGTGGTGAGATGCTAAATTGGTCCTGCTGTTCTTACAAGGTAGTTAGGGTGGTACCTTAAGATGCACTTTACAGCTCTTTGTTAGCAAATTCTTGATACCAGGGCCCAAGAATTAGGAGGAAAATGGGTTTATCCTGCTGCCATGAATCCCAAAGCCTGGCTACTGTTGGTGGGGCAGGGGATCCTTCTGGGTAAAACAGGCAAATAAATTTTATTTTAATCAGTATGAACTTACTTTAATATGGATTAGAAAATGTATCTAGTAGATTTTCTAGTAGGTTTTGAACTTATGGTAGAGAAAGAAAATTTCCTACCCAAGTAAAAGTCAGGTTAAACAAAAGATAAATTGGTTTAAGGAAACTCTTTTTTTTTTTAAGATTTTATTGATTTATTTGACAGAGAGAGATCACAAATAGGCAGAGAGGCAGGCAGAGGAAGGAAGCCAAGCAGAGAGCCTGATTTGGGACTCGATCCCAGGACCCTGGGATCATGATCTGAACCAAAGGCAGAGGCTTTAACCCACTGAACCACCCAGGTGCCCCGGTTTAAGGAAACTCTTAAGTGAATGACCCCATGGGTTCTATAAGGATATGGCAAAAGCCTTGGTTTAAGTTTGTCCAAAGCTTGTGGTACATTTTTGATTACCTCCTCAATAGCCATTCCTGGCCCTTGCTCTCTTATTTCTGGCAGAGGCCGCCTCTCATGCTAAAAGCTGGAAATGCCTGATACTTGCATCCCAGGCTCCCCTGTAGTTAGTGAATGATCATGTGACCCAGTCCTACTCAGGGGGACCTTGGGGGAAGTCTGCGCAGAGCTTTCAAGAAAGACTTTCCTTTCTGACGAGGGTGGACATCCCTTCCTTTTTCCTGTTGGGTATTTTTTTTTTTCTCTGTTGGGTATTTTTGTGTGAGGATGCAATGGATGGGGTTGTAGCAGCACTTTTGTGTTAATGAGGGAGATGTACTTGCCTCCTGAGCATGGCAGAGTGGAAGAGTCGAAAGAACCCGAGTCATTGATGACATTGGTGAGCTGCTGAGCCCGCTGTGAGTTCTCTTATACCCAGACTGCATATGTGAGATAAGAAGCTCCTCTTGGTAAAGTCTCATTTTTGGGGGGTACTCTTGTCCACGTTGCTGAAACTGCCCTGGTAGACCTTTCCACCATGCACGCTCCTCCCTTGTCTCAGTGATGAGCTGCGTTCAGCAGACTCCATGTGCAGCTCTCACTCCTGGTTCTCTGATTTTGTTCCTGCTTTGGCTCACCTTTCTGGAATTTTCCGCATTGGCATGGTCTTCATTACTGGTCCTGTCCTTACCCACTTAGACATGACAGCGGACAGCTTGCCAGAAGTGAGTGGTGACTGCCTTCTGTCATTGCATTTGTGGACTGTTGTTGTCCTTCTGTAAGTGGTCATCTGCCCTTTCACTGCAAATCAGGGATATAACTGTCATCCTAGCAACACGGACACTCTGGAGC
Organism: Mustela nivalis; assembly: GCF_964662115.1. Taxonomy (NCBI): domain Eukaryota; kingdom Metazoa; phylum Chordata; class Mammalia; order Carnivora; family Mustelidae; genus Mustela; species Mustela nivalis. The sequence continues at coordinate 22,072,928 of NC_139038.1, forward strand.
TTGGACGACAGTCCCTTTGCTTGGAAACTGGTACTTGGGTTTAAGGATCCCATGGAGCATGAATGATGAAAGCCCTTCCAGATTTGTCTGCAGAGATGAAGATGGGGCTGTTCACCGTGTTCTCTGAGACCACGCTTCATGGCCCTTTTAGTGTAATTCTGTCTCTCATCCCCAGGAAAATAGGCAGGGAGGTTTGGGGGGACAGGCTGGCTCCATTATAGAGCTCTGAAGGTTCCTGCAGCCTGAGACTTGAGTCTCATACGGCAGCCAAGAGGACGGTGTTTCCTGTATCTGGTCTAGGTTCATTGGCTTTTTGTGTTACCGGAGATAGAAACTCCACTCAGCCTGGTTTATGAGGAAAGGGAAACTTTTGGTCCCGGAAGCTGAAAAGCCCGAGGGTAGACTGGCCTCAGACACAGTGAATCGAGGTGCTGAACTTACTTCCTCCCTTCCTTGGCTAGGCTTCCTGTCTTGGTTTCAGTTTTAGGAAGGCTTGCTTTGCTCCTAAGGGAGGGTGATGCCTGAGATACCTATGGTCTTCTGTCTCCTCCATGACCAGAGCTAACATATCATCATACTGCGCTTTACCTGGAGCCAGAGGGATGGTTGCTCTGATTGGCCAGGTCTGGTCAGGTGCCTACGCCCTGGCGAGGAAACCCCGCGTGACCACCCCATGATTTTAAGAGTCAGGGAGGCATGGTCCCTCAGAGAACTAGGGAAGCAGAGTGTACTGGCTAAAATCGTGGACTGTGGATGGCGCCAGCTTGCCTAGGTTCTGATATGTGTGACCTTGGGCAAAAGCAAAGTACTTAACTCTCTGTGCCTGAGATCCTTCTGCTGAAAAATGGATAAAATCATCGTTCCCATCTTCTAGCCTTGTTAGGAGGGCCCAGTGGGTTCATGGCAAGAGCCAAGCATTTGAGGATGATGATGGCGGTGATAATGATGAACAGGGAATATATGTTGGGCAGGTGGCAAGGACAGATGGCTACCACGTAAGTCTGAAGAATTAGCAGGCCTTCTGCCTGCCACTTGGCAGGCCTTCTGAGGAGTGCGTAGGCTCCATGAGCGGTAGGAGACCCCTGTCTGTATGAATGGAGCAGCCCTGCCATTCATTGCGTCGAGGCTGGGGAGGGAAGGCAGTACTCCCTGCAGCCAGCATGCATAGGATTTGGCAGCCGACTTGGAATGATTCTAACTCTGGACACAGTTCCAAGAAGGTCAGCTGGCACCAACGATGATGAATTTGTCCAGACTCCTCAACTGGCTTGACTCAGTTCATTGACCTTTTCCTGTCCATGGCTGGTGACGTGATTAAAGATCTGGCCACACCTGCTCACCAACCTGGCCAGGCTCTTGCTTGGCTGCCGGTGAGACTCCTGCAGTCATGGAGGGTTGCCCTCCTCCTGGGTGACCTTGGAGGAACCGGTGTGCGAACGAACTCATGGAGCAGGCAGGCACGGTCTCTATCTATGCAAAGAGAACATGCTAGGCTCCATCTTCTACCCCTCTGCTCTTCAAAGCCCCGTCTGAGCCAGGGAATATTCTGGACATTAGTAGAACTTTGTGTAGTTGGGTGTTTTTCTACAGAGAGGTCCCCATTAGGCGTATCAGGCCACGTGACTTCAGTGACTTCAACTACTGACCCAACCAATCCATGCAAATGAGAATAGACAATACATAGAGGCATTGGGCAAATGGAGGACCTTAAGATATGGCAGAGTTCTTGGGTGTTAACTTCTGGTCATCTGCAGGCATGGTCTTGGTCTTCCCTGGCTGGAAACTCTCAATTCTGCTGTCTCGTGGACCCTGTAGAGAGACCAAGTCTCTGTACCTCCATAGACATGCCATTCTAGTTACCCAGCATTTAAAGTACTACCCACAAACACAGTCTTCCAAGAGATCTTCTCAGAACGCGAAAAGGGGACTTGTGTCTTGGGGCCAGAACTAGAGTGAGTCAAGCGAGATACTTGCCCTGGGCACAAAATTAAGGGGTTCTCGGCTGTGTCTGGGGGATGATCTATGATGGCCCCACTCACATGACTGGCAGTGAGCAGCTTGTCAGCCTGGGCCTTTGATTCTCCTCCACATAACCTGTCATCCTTCTCCTGGCTCACTCTGGCTTGTTCACATGGTGGTTTCAGGGCTCCGAGAAGAGCAAGAGAATGTGTCCCAAACACATACCGTGTTTGATAATGTCCCGCTGGACAAAGTAGTCCAATGGCTAAGCTCAGATTCAAGGGGGAAAGAAATAAGACTCCACTCTTCATGGGGTGATAGGGGAAGAGTCTCTGGTCAGTCTCCTGAGATCCTGTTGACCTGAGTGGTAGAACAGAATTCCTGGGGACCATCCCGCTGGACTTCATAAAAAACCCACAGATGTCAGTTCGGGGTTTCGGGGAGTCCTAGCCAACCTCGCAGGAGGACACATCTCATTTTTCCCCTCCCCCGTGTTCCTGTATGACTTCACCATCTCCAGCTACAAATGGGAAGCTAGGCAATTTCTTGATCATGTCCAAAGACATTGGTGGTTGGGACTGTGGGCTCTATAGTCAGACATAGGTGAAGTCAGGTCCTGACTCTGGAAGTTACTCATGAGGGGACCTCAGGTGGATCATTTTCCTTCTCTGTGTCTCAGTTTCCTTCACTGTAAACTAGGATATTAGCACCAGCCGTATAGGTTTGTTGTAATATATTTTTAAAAAATACTCTTAAAATGAAAAGAGTGAACAACAAACACAACAGCATCAACAGCAAGCAGATGAAAAAGACATTGCGTGAAAGTGCTTAGCCCAGGGCCCGCCACACAGGAAGCCCTTGGTACGAGTAGTTGAGGGCCTTTCGATTACTCTCTCGATCCCCGAATCTTGAATGTGCTGATAATTGTCTACAGTCCTCTGCCCCGAGCATGCCCTCCTGAGGTAATTGCTGTCTCCATTTCCGGGACTTGACACACAACCTCCAAGTCTGAGAGAAGAGCCTGGACTTTGGAGCCAGAAAACCTTGGTGTCAAATTCCATTGCTCTCATTTACTTACTGCTCCAGGGATCTGGGGAAAATAATTCAAGTTTTGTGATCCGTAGTTCATCTCTTTAAAATGGGGGAAATAATACCTACATCATAGTTCTTCTTCTTCTTCTTTTTTTTTCTTTTCTTTCTTCAGTGGATATTCAATGAGAGACTGCTTGAGTCACATCCAGAATAGTGTCTGGGTCCCCCCCCCCAAAAAAAAGGCACTCAGCAAATGATTTCTGAATTATTATTAGTACCTGGATGAGTCTTTCCTACTGAAGAAGAGATGCAGGATATACCTTGTGACCTGCCAAGGAATAATAGCCAATGATAAGAGCTAATTTTTTTGAGCAAGGGCTCTGTGCCAGCAGTACGGAAATTACAAAAGGACTCTTTAGCTGCTTTGTCTAAAGACACTTTCTTCAATGTTTTATGGTTTTAGCAATGATTTCTTATTGTTTATAGTCAAGATGCAGAATAAAGCCCATTTTAGACCCTGTGACCTCCCGATTACGTCACTGGGTCAGGGCAGTTAAAGATGATGCACACTGATGCAGAGGGTATCCTTTTGTGTTTTTATTTGATTTAAAAAAATTTTTTTTAAATTCATTTTTTAATCCCTGCACCCAGTGTGGGGCTTGAACTCATGACCCTGAGATCAAGAGTCACATACTCTTCCAACTGAGCCAGCCAGGCGCCCCTTCTGTTTGTGTTTTTAAATCCAGTCTTACTTTATGAAGAAATATATTAACAATGATAAATCATGAGCTAAATGTTTAAGATTTAATAAAAGGAAAATAGAGGATTTAAAAAGAATGTACATATTAAAAAGAGTACATATATATTTCATATATATATATAATGTATGAATATGTATAAAAATGTGTTTGAAAATCTGGTTGAAATGGATGATTTTCTAGGAAATTCTGACTTGCCAATTTTGTCGCAGGAAGAAATTGGAAACCAGAATAGGCGAGTAACCAAAAAAGAAATGAGAACATTGCCCAAGAAACTTTTCTTCTCCCAAAATTATAGGCTTCGTGGGTAAATGGTCTTAAACTTGAGAGGAATGAAGGATTTCTGTGCATTTTAAACTATATCAGACTACAGAGAAAAAAAGTAAAGCTTCACAATTTTTTTTAATTGAAAGTGAGAGAAGTCCAACTCAAATTAGCAATAGGAAGACAGATTGGCTCATGGGAGGGACATTGGGAATAGAATAAGCTTTAGGGACAAGGGCCTCAGATACCGGAACAGAGGCTGTGAAGCCTGCAAGGTGTGTTCAAATTATCAGCTAGCTTTGCTGGGTAACAAAACATCCCAAAATGTAGTAGCTTGAGGCAATGGTCATTGTGTTTTTTCTCATGATTCTCTGGGCTACTTGGGTGATTCTTCTGATGTGGGTCTATTGGACTGATCTTTGTCAGGGGTCTTGGTCAGCCAGCGACCTCGCTGGTTCTGGATTGCCTAGGATAGACTCACTAGCATGACCAACAGTTGGCAGCCTGTTGGCTTGGGCACTTTGTTTTTCTTCCATGAGGTCCTTTTCCTCCACCAGGCTGGCCTTGGGACATCCACACACTGGCCTGCAGTTCCAAGGACAGCAGGAGAGGGAAATCCCCAAAGCACAGGGGTTCTTCCAGGCTTCAGTGTGTCACGCTGGTTATGGCTAATATCAGATTCAGGGGTGGAGAAATAGGCCTCCCCTCTTGAGAGGAGGCGCGACAAAGTCCTACTACAAAGACTCATTCAGGGCTGGAGGAGGCCATGGCTGTTTTGCACTCTGCCGCCCTGGCCCTCATCAGCTGTGCCAGCGGTCATATTTGCCGTTCTGAATCAGCTGTGTTTTCTCCCTGAGAGGCTGACCTATATGGACTGTGCCATTTGGGGTTCCATGAGCCCCCTGACTTCTGGTTGGGCCTAGCCTAGTAACGAGGGTCTAGTAGGAGACTGGAAGGTGAGGAGAGAGTGGTCTAGGGATTTATCATGGGTCGTCTTGGCTCTACCCTTGGACCAAAGATTGTTGCTCCTCTAAAGACAGTGTTTTCTGCACGGTTCTCTCCTTGGGTTCCAGGAACTACTCTTTTTTTTTTTCTTTAAAGATTTTATTTATTGATTTGACAGAGATAGATCACAAGTAGGCAGAGAGGCAGGCAGAGAGAGAGAGAGAGGGAAGCAGGTTTCCCGCTGAGCAGAGAGCCCAATGTGGGACTTGATCCCAGGACCCCGAGATCATGACCCGAGCCAAAGGCAGCGGCTTAACCCACTGAGCCACCCAGGCGCCCCCAGGAACTACTCTTTGCCCTTGTCCCTTTGCTCTTACTCACCTCCAGTTACTGCACTACCCCCTCTGGCTTCCCAGCACCATGCCTGTGTCTTAACAAGTGGTCCTTTGATGAAACCTCCCTAAACTCTCTCAAGTTGAGTGTGCCATCTCTTTCTTGCTGGGGACCCTGCCTGCTTTGTCCTTGCCTCCTTTGCTTCTACTGTAGATAGGACACCTCTATAAATACGTCTGTCAACTTGGTGATCGTTGACCCCAAAGGAGAATGGAAATCCCAGCGGAGGAAGTGGGCTTTCTTTCTGGATTCATAATCAGGGAAGGGTTCTGATTGGTTGGTCCTTTGTTGTTGGGAGAATGAACTCTTACAGTTTATCAGGCCTGCTTCCTATGACATTCCTGTGGCTCAGAGAGCAGTGTCTGTTGTAAGAAAGAGCGGGGTGGTAAGCTTTGATGGGCTGACAAAATCAATAGCTACCACATCTTGTTATTATAAGCTTAGCTTGATCACAATTACCAGCATAACCTAATAAAGTTGGCATAAAAAGTAAACTATGGCAACCGTACTTCAATTAAAAAAAGTATACTATAGTAAGCAATGAGTCTAGATTAACAAATGCTAAATAAGGCATTTAATACTATTTAATTCTTGGTATAGACATATTGGCTCCAATAAACTTTTTTAAAGTGAAAGAAACAATCTAGGACTTAAAATAACAAAAGCTTTGGTCAGTTTAACAAAATATCAGGACCAAGATGAAAGTAAGGCAGCAAGGAATTATAAACTCTGGGAAGTATAAATTAAGATGGTAGACGTGACAGCGGATAATATCAGTTACCTAACAAATGTGAAGGGATTGAAATTCTCTACTAAAAGTTGAAGACTATCAGATTGGACAAACAACGTATAATTCTAGGCAATGTGTAGGAGAAACTTAAAACACAGGTTAAAAATAAAATGGGCAAAGATATACTGCAAAAACACACATAAATGTAAAACATGGTCTTAGTAATACTATCCAAAGAGATAGGATTCAAGCAGAAAGCATACGCAGGATGTAGAGGAGGAAAAACGCACTCTAATGTATTCCTGGTGAGTGTGAAAATCAGTATAATCCTTCTCGAGGAAAAATTGTCAATATGTATCAAAAGCCTAAATGACATCCTGGACCTAATAATTACTAAACCTAATCCTTTTTGACCCAAGAATTACAATTCTAGCAATTTTTTTTGCTGAGAAATTATTTAAGGCTATGCAAATTTAGTTAGCTAAAGTGATATTCATTGCATCAGTATTCATACCAACAAAAATTTCGAAACTACCTAAATGACTGCCAGTTAGGGTTTATGTAAGTAAAACACATCCATATTTGGGTGCTGCACGGTGATTAAAATGTCACAATATCTGGGCAGCCTGCTAAAACCTGGAGATGTTCTATATCTTGACTGGCATGGTGCCTTTACCGGTGTTCACATTTTTCCCAAAATTCACGAAACTGTATGCTTCAAATCTGTACCTTATTATAGGCAAAGGACACTTCAATAAAAAGCCACAGCAATTAACATGTTATTGACACGGAAATGTAAGTCATGAGATATTGGTGGAAAAAGAAGACAGCAAAGCATTGCCTATGGCGCGCTGTATCAGAAAACATACAAACACACACGTGTCAAAACAAAAGGCTACGTTTTCTCCACATCCTTCGGTGGCCACTTGTCAGTTCTGCTCACTGTCTCATTCCAGACTGTTGCCTGCAGAGCTCTGGAGATGATTTTGCGGTATTCTTTAACTGGTTTCTCCAGTCTTGCCTGTTTCGGGTGCCACTTCACCTCTGGCGTGGACTCCGGCTTCCCACTTAATTCAGTTCAAATCACATGTGCATGATGGCTTGAGTAGAACTGTCAGCAAGTTTCCATTGCTTCTGGATGTGGTTACACCTAAGGTCTCCCACCAGCTGGGAGCCAGCTTATCCACAAATGAGAATCTTCAGATGCTCCTGGTAAGATGCTGGCCCCTGAGAAGCCTGGGCCGATTCACCTCTGGCCCCAGAGAAGGTGGGAAGTGCCAGCTCTGCCCATTTCTCACTTCTGCACTGGGGGCAATAAGACAGCCCCGTTTTAGAGAGAAGGCCTGCCTCCTCCTATGGCATTGGCTGGTCTCCTTGGCTCAGATAAAGCAACACAACCATGTACTGCACTCTTCTTAGAGCCTGGGTTGTTCCGTCTCCCATAATACCAAGGGTGGGGGGGTCACCCTATAGTTCAGCTCCAATGCTCTGAGCCTGACTAGCTCCTTCCAGGTAGTGGAGCAACAGTTTGGGTTCAGCCTCTCTCTTGGCATCATGGTTAAGATCTCACCATCACCTGGCCCAAAGGAGACCCATCTGTATCTCACAAGGATGAATAGCGTCAGGTGTAATTCAGTCTAACAGGACAGGTAGGCAGGCAGTATGTCTGTCTGATCTATCACCTGTCTCAGTGGGAAACCACATCCTTCTGCGGAAGATACATTCATTCTATTTACATTACGTAACATTGCAGTCCCTGATGTCTGCATTCACAACAGAAGTGCTCGGTCATCAGAGCGTGTGTTACCTAATGCCAAAAGAACGCCTTACAGGGGGGCTTGGAGGTGCTCTGAGGGTTGCTCTGTCTAGCTCCGAGGCCATTTAAATATCCAAAGAGCTGTTGTATAGTTTTTTTTTTTTTTTTTAATATAGCTTCAAAGGACAGAATCAGAACAGGGGACCATCTGTTCGGGCTAAAGAAGAGCAGCCCAAACCGATGGGTTGCTGTCCAAGGATATTAACTCCCCATCTCAGTGGAGCAAAGATCAGTTGCCATGGATGCCGTATGGGTGATATCTGGGCGAGATGTGGGTTTCTGCCACATTGGTGTCTCTTTCACTGGTGGTGTTTGGTTGTGTGCAAAGGAAGCCTGCTTTGGTTAACTCAAGTTAGAAAGGAATTTTTTGGAAAAGCTATGATGTACTTTAGAGAATTGGGAGAAAACCAGAATGATCAGGCCAGCTGTATCCGATTCTGGTTCTTGTCTTTCTTTGGTTTTAAATTCACATTCTGGAAGAAAAAAGATTGTTTGGTCAAGTTCACGTCACTGAAGTAGCCCTTGCTCGGGCCTTTACGCTGTTCCCTTCAAGCGTAAACATGGTAAACACAGTTGGGGGGGGTGGTTTTCAAAGGGAAAATGAGGCATTGCTACTAAAAATAAAATTAAAAAAAAAAAAAAAAAAGGAAGCAGAGAGGTTTGGCACATCAAAACAACACACCGCCACTGCGATTTCTAAATGGATGTACTTTGCAGAACAGGGTTTGTACATGGTGCTTTGCAGAATACAGGTCGCTTGAGGGCTTGGTTGAAGTCTGGTTTTAGCAGGCTTCCAGAGTATTTGGGGAACCTGCTAAAACCAGACTTTACCTGAAAAAATGGAGACAAGGGCCAGGAAGTAGGCATTTTAAAGTCCTTCAGGTAATTCTGATGGGGAGCTGATTTCGGAAACCAGTGAAAGGCAGAATTGTGGTGCGTCTGCGAAACCCAAGTGGTTGTGTTTGAAGACCGTGGGTGCCACTGACTTACTGGCTAGATCATCTCGGGCCAGTGACCTGACTTCTGCCTCAGTTTCCTCATCTGTAAAAAGAGGATCAAGGGAAGGTCAAATGAGTGAACCCACGGTAAGGGCTTCGTGCCATGCCTAACACAGAAAACACGCTAATATTCTCACCACCAATCGTCCTCTCCGGTCTTAGAGGGCGAGTTTCCCTTTGGAAACTGGCTTATTGTTGGTATGGTATGCCTCCGTCGTGCTTGCCACGAAACGAAAATACATAGACAGCTCCCATGGGCTGCTTGGAGGGAGAGTCTTATACAAGGATGGCGTGTGATGAAGAGTGCTTCTTCAATCACCGTGGAGCAAGTGCCCCGCACTCCCTCTGCTCCCCTTGGCCGTGGGCCTGCCGAGGCTTGCACCGTGCAGAAGCCACCATGGGGAGGTCCGAAAGAATTGCTTCTCCATACCCCTTTGTGTCTTGCTGTCATAAAGGCACAGTGCTTCCCGCTGTGGAGGAAGAAGCAAATCCATGATGTGCAGCGTCCCAAGAACAGAAACCAACTGTTTCTCCTGTGCAGAAGGGGCGGGGCTGCCGTGATTTGAATGAGTTGCAGATGTCCTGTCTTATGGATTATTTTGGCTTCTTGTGGTGGGGGGCGGACCAACCTCCGAGCCTGATAAAGGCAATGTCCCAGAGATTTAGCCTGTGGAGCCTGCGGGCTTGGGGGAAGCAGAGAAATCAAAAGGCAGATGACCCTGGAGAGAGGCAGCCTGCAGGGATGTGAAAGGCTCTGGTCCCGAGACCTCATTTCTCGTCTCCCTCTGGTCTCTAACTTTTTGCATTCCCAATGGCTCCCCCTACCTCCAGTGGCCTGGAATTCTAGGATGTCTAAATGCAGTATTTTAATTTTAATTTTTTTAAGTTTTATTTTTTATTTTTTTTGTCATCTCTACACCCAACATGAGGCTCGAACTCACGATCGCAAGATCGAGAGTCACACGCTCTTCTGACGGAGCCAGCCAGGCGCCTCTCAATACGGTATATTTAAGATACAGTAACATCCAAGAGCCGGCATTCATAGATCTAATTCTATTTTAAGCTCTTTACACAGAATCACTCTTTATTCTTCCTCACGCTCCCGATAATCCCATTGTTATCACACCCATTTTACAGATGAGGAAACTGGGGTACTCAGAGACTAAGTGGCTTGTCCCAGGTCACATGGCTTGTGAATGGTAGAGCCGGGATTCAAACCCAGGCAGTCTGGCCCCCAGGGCCATGTTCTTACTCAGTACCTCAGACAGCCTCATAACCTCATCTGTGTCCACCTGGACACATCTCCCGAAAGCAGACAACCCTCTTCTCTGAGAACTGCCTTTCCAGATATGCACCCCCTGAAACTCTGGGACCCAACAGCCTTGGCCCTGTTTGTTCCATATGCATGTGGATGTCTGTCCTAAGCTGGACCGATCAGATTCTGTCTGAGCATTTAGAATTTGGAATGAAAGGTGCTGGTTCTAGTCTGCAGGGGTCACAAAGTTTTTGAAAACCATTTATGGTGCATGGAAAATGTCCCACACAGCAAACATTTCTCTGGAACCAGAAGTCCTTCTGAGTTCCCTTCCACGTTCCCCAACCCAACACCTTCCATCAGACCAGCCACCCAGGCCAGCAGGAGTTTGCTGGCTTTTTTTTTTTTCCCTTCTTCCATTGAACTATTTATTGTCATTTTCTTTGATTTCGTTTCATTTCATTATATTTTCAGAAAGAACACGTAACATAAGATCTACCCTCGTAACACACTTTTTAAAATATTTTATTTCTTTATTTGTTTATTTGGAGGGTGAGAGCGTGAGCAGGGGAGGGGGACGCAGAGAGAGAGGGAGAGAGAATCCCAAGCTGACCCCGCACAGGGCGCAGAGCCCGACGCGGGGCTCGATCTCATGACCCTGAGATCACAGCCTGAGCTGAGTGAAGAGCTGGACGCTCAGCTGGCTGCGTCCCTAAGATACCCCCCCGCTTAGCACACTTCTAAGAGCACAAAACAGTACTGCTGACCACAGGCACGGTATTGTGCAGACCTCTAGCGTTTATTCGTATTGTTTAACTGAAACCTGATGCCCATTGATTGGTGACTCCCCCTCCCGCCTCTCTCCCCAGTGTCTGGCAACCATCATTCCCATCTTTGATTCTATGAGTGTGACCGTTTTAGACATCTCATCTGAGTGGAATTAGGCAGTATGTGTCTTTCCGTGTCTGGCTTAGTTCATCACGTCCTCATAGGTCAGCCGCACTCCATATATTAGTATTTCCTTTTTTTTTTTTTGAAAGCCTGAAAAAGATTCCATTGCCTGTATATGCCACACTGTCTTTGTCCATCCGTCTGTTGATGGACACTCAGACTGCGTCTACGTCTCTGCCATTGGAAATAGCGCGGCTGTGAACATGTGGTGCAGATAGCCCTTCGAGATCCTGATTTCATTTCTTTTGGATAAGCATCCAGAAGTAGGACTGCTGGATCAGATGGGAAGCCTTTTTATTTTTTAAATTTTGCGAGGACCCTTCCAACGAGCGAAGGGCCTGAATAGACTTTTCTCCAGAGAAGACCTACAACTGGTCCACAGGTGCATGGAAAAACAAAAACCGCCCAGTGTCACTAATGGTCGGGAAGTGTGAATCAAACCCACAACGAGATGCCACCTCACACCGGGTCAGGGTCACTGTTAGCAAAACAAGCCCAAAAGGCAACACGTGTGGGTGAAGATGTGGAGAAGTCGGAGCCCTCGTGCACCGTTGCTGGGATGTAAAATGGTGCTACGGCTTTGGAAAGCCGCGTGCCTTCTTTTGAAGTCTGCACAAATAGAATTATCCAGTAGACCTTCTCTTTCCTTTCTCCTGGGCTTTCCTCAGTGTTCTGTTTGTGGCTCGCCTGACTTTGGAAGGACGCATTCCCTTTCATGTATTAGGATTTCCAACTTCCAAGCTAGCGGGGGATGGTGGGGGGCTGGCAGATCAGTAAGTGAGTCAGAGTGTCCGCCCGGGGGGTGTGTGCGCCCCTTCTGGGAGGAGAAGCCTCTACCCAACTCCAGTTCGGTTTTTGCTTTTGTTTTTGTTTTAATTCCTGCTTTTTTAAAAGACCAAAGCCCAGATTTTTTCATTTTTCAAGAGAAGTCTGAATCTTCTAAATTTAGATGTTGACAGATAACCTGAGAATGACAACTGTGGTGTATTTCAAGCACATCTTTGGGGACTGGGGTGCTGTGCGCCACAGGTTAAAACCTCTACGTTTGTAGGTGTGAACTGTCTGGAAGGTTTCTCCCACCTTCCTCCTCCTCTTCCTCCTCCTTTTTCTTCTTCTTTTAAGACTTTTTATTTATTTACTTGAGAGAAAGAGAGAGAGACACAGAGAGAGAGAGAGAGAGAGAGAGAGGCCACAGAGGGAGAGGGAGAAGCAGACTCCCCGCCGAGCAGGGAGCCGGATGTGGGGCTCGCGAGATTCTAGGACCCTGGGATCATGCTGAAGGCAGTCGCTTAACAGATTGAGCCCCCCAGTGGCCCCCCCACCCCCGTCCTTCTAAAGGGAGAAGAGAAAATGTAGATTTAGTCAAATGAGCCTTCTCTGGGGAGGACAGAGGGAGCTGCAGTCCACTTCGGGAGAGCCTTAAAAGTATGCAGAGTTCCCTTGACCCTGGCGGTTGGATGGCGCTTGAAACCTGCTGGAGGACTGGCTTGCCCTAGCTCTGGACCCTACCGTGTAGGGAAGTAGGTGCTGCCCCTGCCGTCTGCTGTTCTAGCACTCTCCAAGTCCCGTGTGATGGGCTGTGGCCCTGGCAGCCCCTGGCCTCTCCCGAAAGCTTTAAGAGGGGGTCATTCATCACTCTGATGATTATCAGGTGCCTCTGGCTTTCAGGGGCTGCATAGACATTCAAGGGCTCCCCTTGGCTTCTTGGGTTTGGTCAGCAACCCTCATTATCAGGCTTTGCTCTTCTAATTCTTCTGAATTGGGAGAACCAGGCCTGTTCAAGTCTCACTGTTTCCAGATACTGAAAAACATGTGAAGAGTTTTCAGCATTTACATGGCACCTTCCTCTGGCTTCTGGGCTGAAATGGGTTCTCCTATTTTTAAACAATTTTTTGGGGGGGGGGGTTGCATTTTTAGCGGTGCTTTGGGAATGAGGGCAGAGGGAAATGTTTGGGCTCAGGTTCGTGGTCTTGCATGTTGAGAGTGTGACTCTGGGGCGCCTGGGGGGCTCTGTCAGTTAAGCATCCGACTCTTGCTTTGGCTCAGGTCGAGATCCCAGGGTCCTGGGGTCGAGTCCCTTCTCAGGCTCTTTGCTCAGCAGTGAGTCAGCTTGAGATTCTCTCTCCCTCTCCCTTTGCCCCTCCTGCTCACGCTCTCTCTCTCTCTCTCTCTCTCAAATAAATCAATCTTATAAAGAAAAGAAAGGAGTGTGCTTGGAGCCGGCCTGCCTGGGTTCGAAGCTCAGCTTCGCTACTTATTAGCTGTGTGACTTTAGATAAGGGGCTTACCCTGGCTGAGCCCTCATTCCTACATTTTCAAGATGAGGATGGTCATGTGCCTACTTCCGGTTGTATTAAACAAGTTATGAGTATTCAATAAGGTAATGTATGCAAAAAGCTTAACCCAACGCCTGGCGTATTATGTAAGTGCTTGACTCAGAATCTTGGACCCGCTTTTGCCTTCAGCCCTGCCTTTGCGGTCCAGGCTCTGCTCCTTAAATCTGTCGCTCAGCTCTCCCTCGGGCAACGTTCCGTCTTTTCTCTTCTCCACCCTTCAGCTGGGATTTTCCAGAATCCTGCTGAGCCATGGTCCGCTCTCCCGGGGGCCTCTGCTTCTGTGTTCCTGGACTGCTCCTACCCGCCGGTTCTCTCCATTGTCATCTCCTCGCGCACCTCCTGGCTCGTATTTATAGCTAACGTTTATATAATGCCTATCCCATGCCAGGCACTGTTCTAAGTGATTTATGTGCACGAACTCACTGGAACCTCACCCAGGAGAAAGATCCTCTTTCTGGGCCCATCCTACAGAGACGTTCAGCCGACTCGCCGGGTCACGTGACTAACAAGAAGCTGAGTCTGAGCCGGGACCTCAGCCCTGGCTCCTTCACCCCCCGCCCCCAGACCAGTAGCCTCTGGCTCTGCGTCCCCGCTTCTTCTCTGTCCCACCAGCCTGTCCCCCTCCACACGGCAGGGGAGTCGTCTTTCCCAAAAACCAGATGTGGTCCTGTCATTGTCCTTGCCAGAAACATGTCAGTGGCTTCCAGCTGGTCTTGGGACAAAGCCGATAGTGTGGCGAGGCTGCTAAGCCGGTGGTCACACGTCTCCCTTCCTTTGCCCTGCTGGCCTATCCACAGACCTGCTTGTTCGGTTGCATTGGAATCCCATAGGATTTGTGCCTCTGTTTTTTCTCAGAGTCTCCTTTGGAAGAGCAATCGTAGGGTCACCCTACCAGGAGGCCCTCGATGCTGTGGTCCTCTTCCTCTTGTCCCTCCAGCCCCTCGCTGACCGTACCCCCCTGCCTTGCCTCTGAACTTCCTCTTCGAAACCTCGGGTCCTCCCTGCTCCCCCACACTCGGTGGTTGCATTTGCTGCGCTCTGTGCTGGGCTCCTGTCTCTCTTCTTCCCCCGAGTTCAGTGAGGCTCCATTCTGGTATTGTATCTCATTTGTGTGTGGAGCTGTAGACCCTGGTACTGGTGCCTGGGTTCATCCCAGACTCTCTGATTGATTCAGAGCCTCCCAGTAGACTTTACTGTGCATCCAGGGTTAAGAACCTTGCTCAACTTGAAACTCACTTTCCAGACCACAGCTCAAGCATCACCTCCTCAAGGAAGCCCTCCCTGACCTCCCTGACCAGGTCGAGTTCCTCCCAGTTTTTTTTTTTTTTTCTTTTGAAGTTTTTATTTATTTATTTGACAGTTAGAGATCACAAGTAGGCAGAGAGGCAGGCAGAGAGAGAGGAGGAAGCAGGCTCCCTGCTGAGCAGAGAGCCCGATGTGGGGCTCGATCCCAGGACCCTGGGATTATGACCTGAGCCAAAGTCAGAGGCTTTAACCCACTGAGCCACCCAGGCACCCCCCTCAACCCCAAGTTTTAACTCTAAGAACACCACATTCCTCTCCTTGCTGTCCCAATCACAGAGTGACTTTACATTTACTTACATGGTGGTGACAAAGAGCCCAGATTCGGCATCCAAATCACTAGCTGTGTGACCTTGGGCCAGTGAGTTTATGTCTCTGTGCCTCAGTTTCCTCTTCAGTGAAATAGGGATAATAATAGGCCTATTTTACTTGATCAGTGAGGGCCAGATGTGTTAATTATATGTAAAGTTCTTAGGACAGTGCCTGACACATGTTAGCTGTCACTCTCATACTAATACCTTTGAGCCTTGAACAACATGGGACGGGGCCGGGTGAACACTTAACACATGATTGTTTGCGGTTCAGTACCATAAATGTAGTTTCTCTTCCTTGTGAGTTGTTTTTATAATATCTTCTTTTCTCTAGCTTACTTTATTATAAGAATATAATGTATGATACAGATAACATACAGAATACGGGTTAATCAACTCTGGAGGTTATGCATAAGGCTTTGGTCAGCAGGCTATTTGTAGCCTAACCGACTGTTGGGAGAGTCAGATATCCCATGTGTATTTTCAACTGCTTGGGTGGTTGATGCCCCAACCCCCCGCAGCTGTAATTATTATTCCTCCACTGGAATCTATGAATCCCTGTTGGTGGGGTGGGGGTGGCGTTCAGAATCTGCTGTTTGATCACTGCATGGGATCATGTGTGGGCACGTGGCGGGCACATCGTGGCTTCCATAACTGTGGCGTACAGTGGCGTCCCGGTGATGTTCTTGGTCAAGAATAGCGGACCAGCATGTCTAGAACTCAGCTTCCTAAGTTTGGCTTCCGGTCTCTATGGACCTAATGGTTTAGGATCCTCATTTCTGGTGATAAGGTTCATTAGGGTAAGAATCTCTAGGATCTGGTGGGGCCCAGAGTGCCGGTGCTGATGGTGGCCCGGCAGGCATTGGCTTCAACAGCTTCCCTCACATCCCTCTGCATGAAGGTTCTTTCTGCTCCTCTGAAATGCAGGCTTCGGTACACTGAGGGCTCCTGGGGCAGAGGGAGCTGTCAGGAAGCTGGGCACCATGCTCCACATCCAGAAATCAAACTGACAGCGTCTTTGCAAGTTGAGTGACCCCTGTGTCCTGGTCTTGCTTTTGGGCGACCCTCACTCAGCAGGGAAGAGTGGGTGCTTCTCCCTCTGTGGACTGATGACACCAGTGAGGGAGGAAGTACTGCGAGGGGCAAGGCGGTGTGTGCTCGTGCTGTGGCTGATGGAGGATTTACATACCGTGAGGCTGCGACCTGTGGCCGTGTGGTTGGTTCCTGAGAGACGGGTGTCCGCTCAGAAAAACGAAATCACATGGCGACCTCCCCAGGAAGAGGTGGGCAGACTCTGAAGGGCCTGGACCATGAGGTTGTCAGAACTGAAGGCCCCCTGGGGAATGCCCTATTAGCCCCACTGTTTTCTGAAGGAGGAACTGAGACCAGAACCTGGGGTGACTTGCCCAAGGTCACAGATGGAGTTTTCATTTTAAGTGAACGTTTATGGTTTCATGATACTGTGCTACAGCACAACACATAATCATGACTTCATTAATCCTCACAGACCTAGAAGGCCGGGAACATTCCTTATTCGATTCAACAGACACATAGTCTTCACTGAGCAATCTCTTACACATGTCAACTCCTTAACTTTTCGTGAGCATGCAGAGCTATTGTCATCATTCCCATGTCCGAGGCGAGGACACTGCAGCACAGAGAGGTTAGGTAACCTGCCCAAAGCCACACAGCGGGGAAGTTGTGTTGGGAATCGATGCCAGGCAGGCGGCCTTGCTGTGTAGGGCATACGGGTCTGATGTAGTGTCTCTCCACGTGAAGCTCTTGACTCCATTCTACCGGTGGGAAGAGCAAGGCTCCTATAGCATAAGTAATTGGCTCAAGGCTGACAAGTAACAGAGCTGGGATTGAATTCAGATTTTCTAGCTTTGGAGTCTGACACATGAGCTCTCTACTAAATTCCCTCTCCCCAGAGCTGGGGGTCTGCTGGCTGAGGCATCTGAGCTGGGGACAGGGAATGGAGGCTGAGGCAGAGCTTGAAGTCAGGCAGGTGACTGTGGGGTGGTGTCACCAGCTGTCTACCTGGATTGAAGCGGGACCCCATGCAGTGGGTTGGTGCCCCCTGGGGCTGAGACAGAGTCCCAGCCAGGGGCGTTCTCTCCAGGTTTCGGATCCTAGCTCACACTTCACTTCTCAGGGAAGTCGCCCAGACCTGTCTGCCTGGCTGTGAGCCCCTCACTGAAACTCTGGAAGCAATGAGAGCTTCTCTACTGTCGTCTGAAATGTACTTTTTTTTTTTTTGGTCATTCTTTCTCGTTTCCTCGGAATGAGGCTGGGAGCCCACGGCTGCAGCCCCTATGTCCGATTCTGCTTCTCAAGCACCTGATACACTCAACCAATATCTGGTGAATAAACAGATAAATAAATGAATGGGTTCTTGCTTGAGTAGAAGAAATCAGTGTAGGAAACCCAGATCAAAGTTCAAGAGGTGGGAATGTCTATGGGGTTTATTGGGACAAGTTATAACTCAGTCGACATAGGGATGCCCTGGCCAGCAATAATGAATCATTAATAATAACAGCTGGTATTATTTACTGAGTACCTGCGGTGTGTCACACAACTCTTTTTTTTTTTTTAAGATTTTTATTTATTTATTTGACAGACAGAGATCACAAGTAGGCAGAGAGCAGGCAGAGAGAGAGAGAGGAGGAAGCAGGCTCCCTGCTGAGCAGAGAGCCTGATGCGGGACTCGATCCCAGGATCCTGAGATCATGACCTGAGCCGAAGGCAGCGGCTCAACCCACTGAGCCACCCAGGCGCCCAGGTCACGCAACTCTTTTAAAGGCTTTAGGGAACTTACACCGCATGACCATCCCCGGAAAATAAATATCAGCGTTATCCCGAGTTAACACGAAGTATGGAGCCTTTAAGCAACATGGCCAAGGACACAGACACCTACGAAATCTCCTCTTCATGGAGGATGGACTCCCGCACCTGCTGGAAGGGTTGGGGCTTCTCATGCTCTGCCGACTCAGGTACCAAGTGGGGACCCAGCCTGCCCAATGCACGGTTGAGGTATTGAAGCCACTTAGGGTTGGAGTTGGCTTGTAAGTGCACATAGCCTTCCAGAAGAAGGAAGGTGACTCCTGTTTGCCGTGAGAATGAGGCCACCCTCTTCTACCCGAGGGTGGGTCTCTGTTTCTCTCTGAACCTCAGTGCTTATGTGCACCTGCTGTTTCATATGGTCTCCCGATGTTGGCCCAGTCGGTGTTGGGATCCAGCAGGGGTGACTCCTGGGCCAGCGAGTAGTGAGTGGGGACTGTGGGGACTCGCAGACTCTATGTCCCACTCGAAGGACATGGCTGGGACTCACGTCCAGCCCATGGCTGCCCCCAGGACAGCTGGGCCAGTTTCGCTAGTTCTGAGCTGCTCACTGCGGTTCTGTGGAAATCTAAGCGATGCAACACCTCGCAGAAAATCGTGGCTTCCCACTGCTGTGAGTCTCACCCGGAGGCCTGGAAATACCTCCCTGCGAGAGGTTCACGTGCCTGCTGCGGAGAATGGCCTCATCAGGTTAGGAACCACTGACGTAGCTAATGAATTGAGATTTGTTGAAATAACATGTAAACCGTGGGAAAGAAGACCAGCTTAACATTAGTGGCAATGAAGAAAAGTTTAGAAAAAGCAAGTTTTCTGGAAGGACATAAAGGACTCGAATACTTGTAAATTCTTCCCCGTCCCCTCCGCTCATCTGTCCCCTGCTAACCCTGAATTGACATCACCTACCTCGCCCACCCACTCCCTTTGCTCAGCTCCAGCTCCCAACGCTACACTGTTTCTCCTTCAATTTCTGATTAGCCTGGTTCTTCCTTTATAAACTGCACGCCACTGACCAGACCTTGGTTCACTCAGCATTGGCTGGAAGTCTGAGGTCAGACGCTCTCCTGTCCACTGGGCTGATTGATGATGTACGTAGGCGATTTTCTGGAAGGACAGTAAGTAGGGTTGGCCAAGACCGGCCTTTCCAGGACAAGCTGGAAATCAATGTGGGTGAGAATCACCACGAACATTTTCAAAGCGGACAGTCATGCTGGGAGTAGGAGTGGGTGTGTATAAAGTGCATGTTTTCAGATGCTCAGATACAAAACTAGGACGTATTAAAGTAACAGGGAACCGAGGTGGGGCTAGAGAGACATCAGTGGAACATAAGAGAAAATTTAAAAGTGAACAAAAGATCGATGAGATGATATGATAAAAGAGGCATTTCAAGTCAGCAGGGAGAAGATACATCCCATACGTTACAACTGGTTACACATTAAGAAAAAAAAAAATGAAGGTCTTTCCTCAGAGGCTCCTGCTAAGATGAATTCCAAGGAAGTACGGATTTCAGCGCAGGCAGAAAGTGAAACTGTAAGATGTTGAAGAAAATCCTGGGAAGGACTTTCTAAATATAACAGCAGAGACACAGACTGTAAAGGAAAATGGAAAAATTGGCACTTTAAATACACACACACACACTTGCCGTATTATATGTTGAAAAAAGAACAACAAAATTAAAAGGCAAATGAAGAACTGAGAAAATATTTACTGCCTGTATCTTAGGTGAATGATTCATATGCTTAATCATTATATAGGAAATGCGCTGCGAATCATTTAGAAAGAAGCTTGAATTTAAATACAGACAAAGGGTATGGGCAGAGAATGAATGGGAACGGTGAGCATGTATTAAATGTTTATTTCCAGGGACTACTAGGCAGTTTCCATACATTCATTCACTGAACTCTCATCAACTTAGGAATTAGATATTATTATCCCACTTTCAGACAAAAGGCGAGTGAACACTTAAAAGGGTTCAAGAACTGGCCCCAGCATCAAAAATCTAATCAATTCCAGAGTCTGGGCGTTAGGTTTGAAGGGGACTGTTAATTAACCCCTAATATTGACATGGACTCCAGTGCCCGTCTTAATTCAGGAAATCCTTTTTTTTCCCCCAAATCTTTTAATGCAGGAAATCCTATTCAAAATTCTCCCCAAGTTTACACAACCGAAGCAAGGCCTTCCAATCCATTACTTATTTGCAAAGGGGCGGAGCCTGGAAGAAGGCGTGGCCTATCCAACTCAACCTGGCTCCAACCTTTGCACAGCGTTATCAGCTCGATTGACTTATCAGCTTGATTGACTTCCTTCTCCAGGAACATTATCAGAGATTTATTTATTTATTTTTTAAGATTTAATTTATTTGACAGATCACAAGTAGGCAGAGAGGCAGGCAGAAGAGAGACAGGGAATCAGGCTCCCTGCTGAGCAGACAGCCCGATGGGGGACAGAATCCCAGCACCCTGGGATCATGACCTGAGCCAAAGGCAGAGGCTTTAACCCACTGAGCTACCCAGGCGCTCTCCATATCAGAGATCTTCACCAAATTACAGTTTCAATGGCGGGGCCCACGTGTGTAATTACAGCTTCTCACATGACCCGCTTCACGCTTCCCAAACCTTGGTCCTGGCTTCCCTGCTTCTTTGTCTCTTGGGAAGCTTTGATATTTTGTTTACCCTTTGGGGTATGCCCCGGGCCATCCATTGTGCACGTGGTGGTACCTGCTGTGAGATTTTTTTTCCCCTTGTGGAGAAACCCTGAAATATTCTACTTTCCATCAGAACTATGCAAAGATCTGTGCAGAGAAGTCCTGCTCCCTATTCAACCTGTTTCCTCCTGCCTCCGTCCATAAACACTTCTCTTAGCTTCTCTTACAGTGTATCCATCCAGAGTTCCTCTACGTGGGTATGGGTACTGTAGAATATAGTTACTTTCTAACCCGGAGCCACCTTCTCACACAAAAGAGAACATGCACTATAGACACTTCTGTACCTTGCTGGTGGTGGTGGTTGTTTTTTTCAGTTTGACTTAAAAATATGCCCTTAAGATTTCTCCATATTAGTGCAGAAGACTCGTTCGTCCATATACCTACCTGAGCAGTATGCCACCGCGTAGCTATTCTATGATTTATTTAAGCAGCTTCCTTCCTAGGACACTTGGTTTATTTAACATATTTTGGCTGTTATAAATAGCGCTGCAGTAAGCAACCTGTATGTGTATTTTTTTTCCTGTGTGTGCAGGTTGATCTCCAGGATAAATTCCCAGAGTGGGACAAGTGGGTCACCGGGGAAGAAACATTTGTACTTTTCACAGATAGTGCCAAATAGCGATCGGCCGGCCCACCAGGGAGATGTGTATCTGTGTCTCCCCCAGCTTCTCAACGGAGACGACTGGGGGGGGGGGCTGTTGTAAAATTTTATTTTAGGAGTTGGCTCTTTCACTTTAAGGTGTATTAGAAAAAAACATAATTTGCACATTGATCCCACGAGTTCCCACTCTGACAGGGTTTCATTTTAAAATAGTTTTATTTATGTAAAGGACATGCGAGTTGAAGAAAAATGGCACGTACACATCATAGGTAGTATGTGGGCATGCAGAATTATGACAGCTCAAGACCGAAGTTTGGGAGGTGTCACTCCGATGATTTGTTCTCATGGGAGTAATGAAATAAAGAGCTTGTACTTCTTGTTGTTGGGGGTTGTGCTGGGAGCCAATCCATGAAGCCAGGCCATGAAAGGCACATGGCACCAGCGACTCAGAGAGGTTAAGGCAGTTGCCTGAGGTCACACAGTCAACCCCAGAGCCCCTGTTTCTAACTTCCCTGTGTTCTGACGGTGTTTCCAACTGGGATCTTCCATTTCACCTGGCCCTTCTGCCTCCTGGGAAATGTGCCTTCAGGGGCTTTTGTGGCCTGTAAATTCCAGGGATGACACAGTCCACATTTCCAGGTTGCTTTTATTCCTCCTCTGACTGATGTTGGTGTGCGTTTTTTCGGCCTCCGTGCTTCAATCCAGCTTCCCGATTTCCTGCAGCTTTGCCTCAGCGCAGCCAAATTTCAGCCCACCTGTGAACAAAGCCACACAGCCCATTCAGACCGAGAAAGGCTATTTTGGGCTGTGACTGAGATGTTTAAAGATATTTTTTTCTTGCTTTTGGTTTCTGACCTGTGCTTCCTTCCTCCTCAGCTGCTTGCGCCTGGAGTCAGGTGACAAGGCAGTGGCGCTGAGCAGGGAGCTGCCCATCCTTTGGGCCTGGAGGTTGGGTATTTGGGGTGAAGATTCTGGCTTGGGGGTGGCGGTAGGGATCCCCCCAGCAGCCCGTTCCTAGATGGTGCTGTGCTTGTGTGAGATGAAGGTTGCCATTGTCTGTAGACCCCCCACTCCCCCGTCAGGTGGGAGACCCTGTGGCAAGGCCGATGAGCAGGTAGGCAGCCAGGTGACATGCCGGGGTCCCCACTCAGCTCCCTGGCAGACTTGGATTTCAATCCTGGCTCTCCCATTTTCTTGCTTTGAGACCTTGAATACATTACCTCTCAAGCCTCAGTTGGCTCATCTGAAATACCAGGGTACTAATAACTCTCCCCCCACTCCTTGGCCATGGCAGAGACTCCATGATGTGATACAGGACACTTAACACAATACTTGGGGGACAGTCCATGTTCGATGGTGGCAGTCGCAGTCCGATAGTTCATTATTATTTTGTTCTTGTGATTGAGCAATCTGTGGGAGCAGGATCCGAAGTGGAAGGAAACTTAGAAATCCAGGCTCACCCAGCAGAAGGCATGATGGAACCTTGACTGTGAGAACTACTGGGGAGAGGAATCATGCCAGGATCTTGTGGAAGCCTGATTCCCAGGGTGGAGGAGATGACCCGAGGACTCTGGAAATCAAGGGCTGATCCTGGGGTGGGGACACTGTAGCTTCAGACCTCTTTCTGAATGCATTTGACCCTGAGCCAAATGAACTCATTCAGGAGGTTAGGGGCTGTGTTCACGTGTAAGTTCTCAGCTGGTGGACCAGAGGGAGAGAGGGTTGGGGGTCTGAGCGGGGTCATAAACCCACATTCCTACAGGGACCCGGTGGGGAGGGGAAAAGGAAGCGTGGTGTGAGACAGCAGGGAGTGGCAGGGACTGCAGAAGACAAGTCTTGTCCCTCTCTGCAGGGGGTGACCACTGCTCAGCCCACAGGGACATATGTCCAGTGTTGCTGTAACTTGTGATTTTTCAAAGGAGCCAGAAGTATAAATTTTTATCTGACATTCTGTGATTTTTTTTTTTTTTAAACATAGTGAATTAACTTAAACTTTTAAGAAGCACCATATGGAGCAAATACAGCGTGTTTGCAAAGTTGACAATGGCCCCTGGCCTCCAGATTGCAACCTCTTGAGCATCAAGGAGGACCTAGGCCAGGGATGGGGCTGGGCGATAGACAGACTAGAGGAGACCCAGTCTGTGCGGCCTGGGACGCGGGGGACACTTCCGACTCCGAAGCTTCATGGCTCCCTGGGCTCATCCCAGAGCTGGTCAGTGGCCACAGCCTCCAAGGCTGGGAAGGGGATGTCTTTTGGTTAAAGTCCAGGCTGATATTTAACCTGGATGTACCAACACTGCTGTATCAGTTCTGGTAATACTGAAATACTGGAAATATTGAAAGGCTGATTGATAAATAGCCCCAGGCTTTCTGAACCTCCTCTTTCCACCATTTACCTACTTCTTACCTTGCCAGCTCCTTGCTCCCCACTCCCCTGTTCCGCTCCCCCTCCCCCCTGCCATGATCTGGCAACCACAGAGTTAACTCCCAGCAGAGCTAAACCTGCTGTTCCTTCTGACTGGTCAGGGAGCTGTACCTGAGCCCAAGTGATTAGAAATATCTTGTCTCCCATCCACCGTTGCAGGTACCGATGCCCACTTGGAAGGGCATCAGCTCCAAGGACACAGGGGACACAAAGGGCACAGGAAGAGTCAGTGGATGCCAAGCCCCAGCGGGACTGGAACCAGGAGCTCCGTCCCTCGGGGCGTGTGGCCTGTTGTCTTTGTTCCTCTGTGTTCCTTGGAGCCCACTGTAAAAAAGGGCCACACCAGCCCTGGAGCTGCCTGCTGGTGTCCCATTCACTAAACATGTGAGTCATTTGAGCCAAGCGCCTACCTCTCCAGCAGTCCTCTGTGTCCGGGAGAGCGGGCCGCCTCGAAGCACAAACCCACCCATCTCATAGGCTGGGCACTGGGCATGAGCAGGCGCCCTTTAAGATTCTCCTTGAGGATCCTGGAGTCATGGGGCCCCCTGCTGTGGGACTGTGGCTTTATCCCAAGTTCTCCCAGGTAGCCGGAGGGAGGAGGGTAGAAGTGCAGAGGATGACCTGATTGGTCTGGGGGGTCTGAGGAATGGGTGTGTGTGTGTTGGGGTAGGGGTGCTGGTACAATTTGAACCCTCCTGAAAGCCTGGGCCGGGGTGGTGGGGGGCAAGGTTGGAGGGATCTGCAACAGCTTCTAAATAAACCAGCAGCAAACTTTCCCCTGCAACGTGCTCAGTTGGCCTCCCTTTCTCCTGTCTGGCTCTAATCCGCCTTGCACAGGGCTCTCCAAGTCATTTTCTAGAACAGCACATGCATGGCTCAGGGGCTTTCAGTGGTTAGCAGCAATGACAACAGCCCCCAGCTGCCACCGCAACTCCAACCTCTCCATGCGTGCTAGCCACTGTGCGAACTGCTGGGCTTGCTGAGGCTGGGGAGCTGGGGGCAAGTCCCTGCGGCCCTCGGTCCTCATCTGTGAGATGGGTGTAGTAAAGTACATGCTTCCTAGGGATGTTATAAGGATGAAATGAGTTAATGCCTGCCTGGTAAATCCCTGAGAGATAGTTCCTGTGTGAGTAAATGCTTAATAAATACTAACTCTCGCTCATTTATTGAGCACCTTCTATATGCCAAGTACAGTATATGCCCGGAGCAAAATTCCCTTATGTTGCTTGTAACTGAGCGTCAGAGAGATGAAATTAACACATGTAATCCCAACCCAGTGGTTTAAATGCAACCATGGAGAAGATCTAGGAGGGCAGGATATTGGTGGGGTTTCTTGGTTTGTTTCTCTCTGCCATTAGAATGTGAATTCAGTGAGAGCAAGCCTTCTGGCTCTCCGCGCACACTCGAATCCCCGTGCCTAGAAAGACCCTGGTTCTCAGTAAACATTTGCTGGGTGCAGGAATGAGTGCAGGAAGGAAGGAAGTGCCACTGCAGCTGGGCTGGAACAGAAGCACGTTAATGAAGTTGGGGAGGGAGGAGAGAAGGGAGAGAAGCTTGGTGCGTCCCAGATTCAGAGCCGGGCAGAGCCGGCTGGGAATCCCAGCTTAGCAGTGGGCCAGCTGGGTGACCTGGGGGAAAATCTCTGTTTCTCTAGTCTGGGCCCATTTCACTGTCACTAAGATGGGAACGAATAACACCTTCCAAATGAAAGATCATGAGGACCGGAGAAAGTGCCCGAGAGACACCCAGCATACACTGGGCAGCTCTCAGGAAATGTTTCATTTACCTTCTCTTTCTTTCTTTCTTTCTTTTTTTTTTTTTTTTTTAAGATTATTTATTTATTTATTTGACAGAGATCACAAGTAGGCAGAGAGGCAGGTAGAGAGAGAGGAAGGGAAGCAGGCTCCCTGCTGAGCAGAGAGCCCAATGTGGGGCTCAATCTCAGGACCCTGGGATCATGACCTGAGCCAAAGGCAGCGGCTTTAACCCACTGAGCCACCCAGGCGCCCCTTACCTTCCCATTCTTTGTGCCACCCGGCATCTCCTCTTGTTGAAGAGACAGGATGCGGCAGAGAAGGTTCTTGGTAATATCTAGTCAGAAATGCTCAAATCCTTCTCCCAGAAATATTCCAAGAAAATGTGTATGGGGAAGAAAGGAAACCCAGCAAAGAGGCCATTTATTATTAGTCGGGATTTTGTCCCAAATCTCCAGGTCGCGCTCATGAGTCCCTCGGAGACTCCCTTTTTCTATACTAGGTACGCCTAAGGAAATGTAAACCATAATCAAAACAAATTCTTGGCTATACTCCAGGGTCCACTTATCAGGGAACTAGAAGAGAGCACAAAAGCCAAGGAGAGAAAGAGAAGTGGCCACAGGGTTTGGGGCTGAGGTGACCCAGGCCACTCATCCCAACACATTCAGGGCTGGACCGTGGGATCTGAAGCCAGCAGCCTCCCGGGAGCGAGAGAGCTACCGGAGAGAAAGAGAAATAAGGCAGGTGCGCCTTTACGCACGGGTGCAAGCCGCACCCATTGAGGCGGGGCCAGTCAGTGCCTTGGAATCTGACCAACCAGATCTGCTCTCCTACCTCGCCCTGAACTCCCCCTCCAGGCCAACACCGGTCATAAACAGGTATTTCCTTGGAGGAGGGTTGGAGGCACTCCTCAGCTCTAAGGTGAGCGCCCCCAGAGCCTTCAAGGATGGAAGATTTTTTTTTTTTTTTTTTTTTTTAGCCAGGCTTACACTGAGTTATTGTTTTCATGCAGGGGGAAATTCACCTTTTCTTTTTTTTTTTACATACAGTAAAATTCAGTACAGTTTATATATAGAACATTTCAGGAAAAGACACTCAACACTTTAATAGCACATAACGTAATATCTACTTATTGTGTGTATTTATTTTCACTTGTTTATTTTCTGTTACTAGAACATCAGGTTCAAGTAGACACACGATGAGCTGAACGAAGGAGGGAAGAGGCGGGTAGCACATAGCACAGACCGTTGTGTCAGATCAGCCCTGGGTGGGAATCCCAGGTCCCTGCTCTCCAGGCTCTGCTGCACATTGCTGCACAGAGAAAGCAACTTTCAGGCTGGCTTTGGGACAGGTGGGGATACTCACCACTATACTAATCTGAGGATAAGCCCTTGGGATGGCTTTGGGAAGGAGAGGAAGGAGCTCTGAAGTTAGGCCAGTGATGGAAGAGAAACTCTTGAGCAAGAAAGATAACATGCAGAGCCAGAGGGGCATGTTTGGGGGGCATGAATGAGTCCTGTGTCCTGAGAACAGAGTGTGTGTTGGGGGAGACATAGCTGAGGTTATAAGGGAGGTGTAATAATAATGCAAGAGCTTATACCACTTATGGGCTGCCAGGTGGTTCTATGATCTCTACACAGATGAATCCATTTATTCCCAGTGAGCTAATAAGCTTGTAGCATTGCCATTACCTTTATTTTATTTTATTATCATTTTAAAAGATTTTATTTATTTGTTTGAAAGAGAGAGCATGAAAGAGAATGAGAGCACAAGCAGCAAGGAGGGGTAGAGAGAGAAGCAGACTCCCCACCGAGCAAGGAGCCTGACACGGGGCTCGATCTGAGGACCCTGGGTTCATGACCTGAGCTGAAGGCAGACGCTGAACCACTGAGCCACCCAGCACACCCATTACCTCCATTTTATAGACAAGGACACTGAAGCACAAAGAGATTAAGTAACGTGCCCGAAGTCATACAGCTGAGAAGAACCCAGATTATGCTCCAAAGTCTGTACCTTGAACCTCTGTACTATACTGCCAGGTTATGAAGGGCATGTTTGTTAGGGAACCAGATAAGCTGCTATAACAAATAGCCCCCAGATATAGGGACTGAGGCAATCAGAAAGTAGGTTTTCTCTCAGGTGTCTGCCCAAAGGGATGAAGTCCGAGACTAGTAGTGTAGTTCTGTCCTTTCAGCATAGGTCTCCAGGTTTGGGTCCAAGGCGTTTGGGGCCAGAGAGGCTTGGACACTTTTAAAGGCAAGAACCCTGAAGCACACCCATCCCTTTGGTCAGAGCTTCATCACATGGCCACATCAAACTGCAAGGGAGGCTGGGAAATGTAGTCCCTAACTGGGTGGCCACACTCTTCGCTTAAACTCAAGGGTTCTATTATTAAAGGAAAGAATGGGTTTTGTTGGAAAAACCAGGAAGCTCTGCCACAACCTGCAGACTATTCATTGGACTTTGAACTCCGGTGTGTAGGGGATGAGGTACTAGAAAATGGCCTTTAAGCAGGGAGGTTTTATGCTCAGACTCAGGTTTTAGTTCACTCCAGAGCCCTCCAGAGGCATGCTCAGAGGATAAGGGGGAAAACATAGGAACAAGGGGACCTGTTTAGCGGCTGTCTCTGGAGCTGCAGGCCGGAGTCAGGAGGTTGGGCTCTCAGGTGGAGGACGGGTGGCACAGGGAACTGGCTGGGGTTGCCGTGGGAGCCAGCTGCTGTCAGAGTCATTCGCTCATTCAAGCACTATTTCCCAAATGCATATCTGGTGCCGCGCCCCCCAGTGATGGTCCCAACAGGGGTGAGGAGTGCTGGGGCGGCTTCAGTTCTGGCTGAGTTCTCCAGGGATACTCCAAGCAGAGTGTTACTTGGATACTCCAGCCTTTGACTGGCCATGCTGACACTGGCCTCTTTTGTTTGTTTCTCTTGGTCTTAGGACCCCCGGAGCAAACACAAGTTTAAGATCCACACGTACTCCAGCCCCACGTTTTGTGACCACTGTGGGTCACTGCTGTACGGACTCATCCACCAGGGGATGAAATGTGACAGTAAGTACATTTGCTCAGCGGCGGCCTCTGGTGACCGGGCTGCTTCCTCGTGGTTTGGGGGGTCCAGGTCCACAGCACGTTCTCCCAAGCTCCGGCCGGGCTGGCCTGCGGGTTGTCTGTTGCTGAGTAATGAGCACCCCCGCCCCCACCACCACCATTAAAGGGGGTGCTGCTGGCTTCAGAGCCATTCGGGTAGGCTGGGGGCGGACTCAGGCTGAACCCTGAGGCTTCAGGGAGGACGGACAAAGTCCCACCTCCTCTGTCCGTCCGGGCCTGGGGGTGGGTTGGGGTGGGAAGGGGTGGGAAGAGCCTTTCGAAGGACACCAGGCCGGAGGGGCCCAGCCTGAGCCGTGCCCCTCCCTGCCCTCGCAGCCTGCATGATGAACGTGCACAAACGCTGCGTGATGAACGTCCCCAGCCTGTGCGGCACAGACCACACGGAGCGTCGCGGCCGCATCTACATCCAGGCCCACATCGAGAGGGAAGTCCTCATCGTCGTCGGTAGGTGGCGCTGGGGATCCGGCGCCGACTCCGCGGGTCCGATCTGTGCGTTGGGGGAGGGGAAACTGCTGGAGGGATGGGCAGGGCGGGGCAGGGGGGCGGGGAGGGGACTGCGTGACCCTGCCTCCCAACGCCCCCCTGCCCCATCACAGCCTCTCCTGGCTGCAGGCACCTGCGCCGGCTGGAGCTCAGAAAGGCCCTACTCCACCTCTGCCTCTCCCTTTCCTACTCTTGCTCGGGGTGTGGAGTGTGCAGTTCTATTTCTTTTGTTAAGAAAACCTAGAAGGAATGCTTGGGGCTTCCGCGGACTTTCCCAGTGGGGAGAATAGCCTTGGTGACAAACACCAAATTCCAGATTGTGACCACTTGGGCAGGAAGGGGGGGGGGCGGGGGCGGTGCCTTGTGCATCCCTGGGGGTTTTCTGTTTATTTGAAATAATTTTTTTTCTTAAACCTGACAGTGGCGACGTGGGTCCCTGTTCTATGATTCCCTATACTTTTTGCACTCCTGAAGTGTCTTAATAATAAGAAAGACGGATAATACAGCCAGTGGGAGGGGTACAGGGGGTCTATGGGAAGACAGGAGCAGGGCATGTGTGGCTCTTGGAATGGAGCATTCTAGAACTACTTGGCTCTGGCATGTGAAGCCCCAGCAAAATAGAAACCTGGCTTTGCTGGATTGGTAAATACTCAGCCATAAAAGCTACCGTAAACCCCACACTGAACCAGACAAGAACAGGACTAAAACTTCGGAGGAATTCTCTGCTCAAATGCTTGTGACACCAACTATAGACTTCATAACGAGTCCGTCTAAGCAAGGTTTTATGACTTGGTAACTCAGGAAACTGATCACAAAAGGGATTGATTTTGCAAAACTTGGTCTACTTTTGAGGCCCCGGATTGGTTCGGCATCTCTGATGTGTTCAGCCCTGTGCAGGGAGGGGCTTCACGTACACCGCGTGAAACTCCCAACAATAGCCCTGTAAAATACAACCCTTGTTTCACGTTGGGGTTCGTGATACCCAGTGGGCTCTTGGGAAATGTGCATTCCGTTAAATTGCTTTTCCCCCCCAAAAGAAAGGCAAGGGGCTGACTTCTTCCCATGGGGATGTTTGGGGGTCCTCCAGGGAGAAGCAGGCAGTCACTGGTTCTGGAGAGAAGAGGGTTTTCCTAGGGCTGTCTTAGCTTCCTGGTGCCGGGATGGGACAAAAATGAGACCCTGCTGCCCTCTAGTGTCCTTCTCTGGGAACTGTACTGGCTCAGGTCTGTCGCAGGTGGCCGCAGACATTGAATGGAACTCACCCATCCTATACAGGACCTTACTTAGTATAATGCCATTGAAGTCTATCCGTTGTTCCAATCAATCAATCAATCAATCAATATCATGTGATAAGATAGAGGTGTTGGCTGACGCTGTGCAGGAATCCAATCACAACATAAATGTGCCCAATCAACACGTCGTATGTGAACACGCACAGTCCTATTGCCAATTATAGCTCCGTCGAAAAGCCTTCCATATCATCTCTTTCATCCTCACGACGACCTTGTGAAATGTGTGTTATGCTCGATTTATGAATGGAAATGCTAAGGCCCAGGGAGGTTAGGTTTCTAAGAACTCACACCGTTAGTAACAAAACAATAACAAAGCCGTAGCTAACACCAGAGTTCTTTGAAAATGTGCCCATCACTGTGCAAAGCACTTACGAGCCGTATCTTGGTTAAATTTTTTGAGCAACTTAGCAGGGTGCTAGGTTGTAGCATTATCTTTCTACTTATCAGGAAATAGGCTTGGAAAGCCACACACTTCATCACCTGGGTCTGTTAGACTCCCTGGTATGATATACTAGGTTACTTTTTAGCTTGGTCTCTGCCGCCCCCCCCCCCCACACCTTATTTATTTCCTTTGTGGTTTAGCTAGGTTACCTCTTATGTGCATTTTTTGGGGAGCCTTTTTTTCTGATGTGGTACAACACAGCCTCTCTCTTCAAATTCAAGGTCAGGGTCTTCCCCTTTATGCACAGATCTGCTTGGGCATATCTTGATCTCAAGCAGATGATTCTCTGGCAATCCGCTATGTGCCTATGAACCGGGGGCGTATAATCTCCCAGGCTGAGGTACCGAAATGCCACAAACTGGGCAGCTTGAAACAGCAGGAATTTATTCTGTGACTCTTCCGGAGGCTAGGAGTCGGGCATGAAAGTGTCGGCTGAGTTGGTTTGCTCTGGAATGCTCTGAGAAGTTTCTTCTTCTTTGGTGTTCCTTGGCTTGTGGAGCCTGGTCTCTGCCTTCATCATCACATGGCATTCTTCCCTGTGTGTCTCTGTGTCCAACTTTCGTCTTCTTATAAGGACACCAGTCATTGGATTAGAGCTTCTCTAATCTAGTATGACCTCATCTTAACTTAGTCGCATTCGGAAAGCTCTCATTTCCAAATAAGGTCACACTCCCAGGTACTGGGGTTGGGACATGGCTATATCTTCTCTGGTGGGGGGGGGCACAATTCAGCCCATAACAAGGAGGTGGGTTGGGGCTCCCTTGGCATTAGGGGTCGAATATGTGCACGTCAGAGTTCTGAGAGCATTGATGAATTACCTACCAAGGTTTTCATAGTTGTGGTTTTCCAAGCACTTTGATCCTGGGCCATTCAGTGGAGAGGCAGTGTTGCTGCTGTCCTATGGAGGAGGACAAGATTCAGCGAGGCTGGATAACCTGCCTGGTGTCACATGTGGCACGGGGGGTGAGCACCGGGATCTCACGATGGCAGGTCACGGTGGCCCGCCGTGGCCCCTTCCCCGTGCCCGGTGCAGTCAGTGCTGGGGGTACTCTTGTTGCCTGCCTGACGATTCAGGAACCTGGGGCTCTGACTGCAGTTCTCTAAAAATAGAGCCAAGATGGAGATTTTCATTCAAGTGATTTATTGGGGCTGCTCGTGGGGGAAGAGGAGTCGGGGCAGAACAAAGAAAGCTAAGCGAGAGAACAGTCTTCCTAAAGACAAGCTTCAGCCTGGTCCTCCCTCCTGCAGGGATTGGCCTCGCAGGGTCGGTCAGTGCCCGGGACAGCGCTAGGTCTCTCCCTCCCCACCACCCCAAGCATTCGTGCTTGAAGCTCTAACCCAGTGGGATGGTGTTTGGAGATGGGGCGTTCCTGAGGTCATTAGGGGTTGCTGAAGTCCTGCGGGTGAGGTTCTCTGGTGAGATGAGTGGCTTTATAAGAAGAGGAAGAGAAATAGATTTCCCTCTCTGCACCATATGGGGGCACAGTAGGAAGACGGCTGTCTAGAAGCCAGGAAGAGGGTTCTTGCTGGGAACCCGATATGGGACTTCCCAGCTTCCAGAACTCTGAGACATAAATGCCTGTTGTTGAAGTCACCTAGTCTCTCATGTTTTGTCAGCAGCCTGAGCTTAGTGGACAGTCGGTCTTGGCTGTAGGCTGCTGGGGTGGGAGGTGGGAAGGTGGGGTTACCTCCCAGGCTAGGTGGCTTCCGTGTAGACCAGGGCGACTGTCTGGACACAGGGGCAGCCGTGAGCCCTTGACTGCCAACATTCACAGCAGCTGGGGGGTGGGGGCGTGGGGCCAGTGTGGCGCGCCTGGATGTCCTTCCAGTCTCCCAAGCAGCTTCTGGTGTCGTGGTTGGGACTCCAGGCCCTCCTGCTTGATCCCAGACAGATGGACCGGAGAGGACAGAGCCCTCCCTGGCAATGCTAGGTCAGATCACCTGACTCCCTCCAGACCGTAGATGCACGCTCGGTGTTCGGACTTTCCACTCCCCAGCCCAGGACGCTGTGCCATTTGCTCTGACTGTTCTCTTGCTCTTGGAAGAAGATCCCATCATCTCCAGAAGCAAGTTACAGCTGCTTCTGGAAGATCCGAAGGTTTCCTCATCTCTCTTGGCTCCTGAAATCCAGGCTTTATATCTACTGCCAGGGATCTCGCAAGTCAAGATCGGCATAGAAATCCAGTCAGCTCCCCCTCTTTTAAAAACCCATCAGTGGGTTCTCATTGCCCTCAGAACAGATAAACCTAATGTGGCAACCTCATTCTTGATTCTCTGTCTCTCCCTCCAGATTTTCTTTTAACCCTTCGTCCTGTCCGGGCTGCCCCCCCCACCATTGTGCTGCTGCACCTTTCTGTTCCTTTCCTGTGCAGTGTTTACCTTTGCCCTCTTGTCTTCCTCCCATGGGTCATTCTTCTCCTTGCAGGCTTCAGCTTGCCTTTACCATCAGAGAAGCTTCCCCAAGCGTCCCCCCCTTCTAGACGCTCATGGTATCTGAACTTGAGCTTGTGTCAGTGACGGTCCTAAGCTGGGTGGATTATGTCCCTCTATCCCACTGGACTCGAAGCTCCTTGACAACGACACAGCGTCTGCTTTGGCTCACACTCTGCCCAGCACCTCGTGTGACGGATGTCCCTAAATATGTGTGGCGTCAGTGGATGTATGTTTGAATGATAACACACTAGAGGGTCCTGACGGATACCGGGACTTGCCAGATGACCCCCTAATCAGCGCTTCCTGAAGTGAGGAGTTGGAGTTCAGCAGATAACCCCTTTCACATGCTTATTCTTCTAGGGGAGGAGACCTTAAAAAACTCTTAAGGGCCGAGTCCCAGATAAACAGCAAATATTACGGAGACTGGGACCCACTCTTTGGAGGCGTGACCACAGCAGTTCCCTGGGTGTGCAGAAAAGACCCAGAGCAGCAGGACTTGTAGAGTCATAGGAAACCACACGGACCTCGTGGTGCCGAGCGGTATCGTGGGAGCAGGCCGTGTAAGGTCAGAAGCCCACAGGAAAGCTGTACAGTGCTCCTAGAGTTCATAAAGCCCATGCCCCTACACATATGAACCCCCTTTCAATTCAGTATCTCTCGATTGACCTAACAACTGTTATCCCATTATTTACATTCCCACCTACGTTACGGCCATCTGCAAAGCCTTAACCATGTCTGTATTTGTATCCATAATTGTATCTCACGAAAATCGGGGCTGTTTGGAAAGAAAAGCAGAGAGAACAGTTTGTTTGTTTGTTTAAATCTTGCTCTTCCGTACTCCTGTCCAGTGTTCTCACCATGGTATTGTGCTCTACAGAACCCTTCTTAGACAGAAGCATCTCCCGGAAGACTTAGGTCCTCCCAATATTGTGATATTTTAATCCTTCCCAAGATCTGCCATTCTTACATCAAAAGAAGAAGTGCACCAAATAGGCATCGGTTCTCGACAGGCTGTTGAGAAAAGCTGAGGTCACATCTGCCTGTACCCCAGCTTCTAAAGAGGTTCCGAAAGCACTCTTTGGAGAAAGGAAATGGATGCTGAAGGGTCACAGAAGACTCTCGTCATTTAAAGGACTATTTCCGGGTAGAGTAGGTTTTGCTGTCATGGCGACCCAAACAATGGGAAAAGAGTATAAGGAGAATATAAGGGGGCCCTTCCCCTTGATATTCCACTTGGGTAACTGTCGTCTAAAACCAATATGGCAGGACTTGACCAGAAGAGCAGAGAGTGTGTGCTGTGCACAGAGGGGTGAGGTGGGACGTGTGGGGTTGGGTTGGAGGGATTAGGTGTTTCCAGGGTGATGAGGAAGATAGCATGTTATAGGGCAGAAAGGTGAGAAGGGCTCAGTAGGCATAGGTGTTCATTCATTCATTCATTCATGGAGGGCCTCAGTACCAGTTCGGGTCCAATGACCAATGAGATCTAGTCTCCATCCTCAGGGAGCTCATAGCCTGGTGGGGGAGATAGTCCTAGATCGCTGTGTTGCCAAGTGACAAGAAGTGGCTGGGACGGGGTGTGTAGGAGACCGCTGTTAAGTGTGGCTTCCTTTCCCTGCATCCAGGGTCCAGACTCCTCCAGAATCCATTCACTCCCTCTCCCAGTCATTCACTTGTTCGTTCAACAGCATTTGAGTTTCTCCTTTTTGCCGAGCATATTCTAGAGCCTTGAGTCACAGCAAGAGAGGAGACGGGTCTCTTTGCCTGGATGAACATCACAACCTTGCCAGCGTTCGGAGACCCTTGAGATCTTTCCGCGCCTTTCTTCCTCCTGCTAGCCACAAGGAATCTCATTCTTGTCGGGCTGAAGTCCACTCCCCGTCAAACCTTTTTCAAGACACTCTGTGCTCACAGATCCCCTTTGTGAAGGTGATCTTCTCTTTGAAACCTCTGAGGTTTGGGAATTCGGGACATAGGACAAGAATGACCTGAAGGCTATTTCTGCTTTTTCACTGCTACATACTTCCACTGAGATGGCCGTCTGCTTGGAAGGGAAAGAGAAGGGGGGAGGAAAAGAAAAACGTAAGGAAAGCAAATACAGATAGAATAAAGTCTTGAAATATGACGCTGCCATGCTTCAATGGCAAGGGTAGAACATGATCATAAATCAGACCACTTGGGCCCACTAGGGGGCAGTGTCTGCCTTCAAAGTCATTCCTCCCCGAAGGCTCTCTTTTCCAAAGATGCCCAAGTTTTACAGAATGAAATGAGACCACAGCGTCATCATGGTCCATATGGAAGGCATCACAGAGAAGAGCTCAGCCCCTCTTCCGTACCCCCATGAAACAGCCGAGTCACTGAGGTCCAAGAAAGGAGGTCATTCTCAAAGCCATACATCATGGAACAGGGACAGGACCCGGCTTGTGTAGATTACCCCCTCCCCACATCACCAGTTAGTACTTTTCCCCCAAATGTCCTGTCTTGAGAAATGTCCGACATACCCCAAAGCTGAAGGGATTTTACAGTGAACACTCAAACCTGCCATTAACATTCTACTACACTTGCTTCCTCAGTAAGCGTCCCCCCTGACTCTCCATCCATCAACCCATCTTATTTTTTGACATATTTCAAAGCAAATTGAAGCCATCAATTCAGTTCCCCCTAAACACTTAAGCATGTCCATCATCAACTAGAAACAACACTTATTTACAGGTTTTTTTTTTTTTTTTTAACGTTTGAGGTAAAATTTGCAAAAGAGGGGAATACCTTCAGTGGACAATGGCTGGGTTTTGACAAATGCATTTTACTTTGTCACCTCAACCCCCATCAAGTTAATCCTCTCTCTTGTTGTCAGAGCTCCCATTGGGTAGTAAAAGCTGTGAACACTATCTGTGCTCAGAAGACTGCCCAGTGTGGACAGACAGGCATGTCCCCCTCAGCCCACATGGCTTCCCCCACCAAGGAGATGCGGGAATGGGGCGCCATGACACCTATGATCCCTTAGACCACATCGTACTTAATTGTTGTTGGATTTTTGTTTGTTTGTTTGTTTGGAGAAACTGTAACACAGCAAAATAGGTTCATTGAAAACACATCATTATGTCCTCACTGGAAAGCCAATTCCCTTAAAACAAACTTGGGAAGACACGTCCGTTCTGCTGCTCTGCATTGTTTTGGTCCCGAAGAAGTCGAGTTAAATCATATCCCCGTCTGCGCAGCTCTGTTTTTCTCGGTGCAGCAGAGGTCATGTCCTGGTGAGGTTGGAGGATCCCTGGGCAGCCTTCCTCTGAAGCCTGTGGCTCAAGACGTGGGAGATGGGTGTCCTAGACACCAAGGTGACAGAGGGGACCAGACTTTCTACTCAGTGTTCCTTGTCCTCTTCCCTGAATATTTACTCTCATCAGAATGATCAAGGTCCGAGGCCCCCAAGCCTCAGGAGAGGTGGGGTGCTCAGTTACTTTCCCTGAATGCCTGCTGAATTGTGTCCCAAGGGGAGCATGGCCAGGACCTGCAAGACTGTGACTTGTCACCACTTTCTTGGGAAGTGGTCTGGCAACATCTGTTAAAATGTATGTATCTGCACACTTGGCTTTGCAGATTTCCCATTTCCGTCTTGCTGAAATAAAACAGTGGCACACAGGGCACCTGGGTGGCTCAGTGGGTTAAAGGCTCTGCCTTTGGCTCAGGTCATGATCCCGGGGTTTTGGGATTGAGCCCTGCATCAGGCTCTCTGCTCAGCAGGGAGCCTGCTTTCCCCTCTCTCTCTGCCTGCCTCTCTGCCTACTTGTGGTCTCTGTCTGTCAAAGAAATAAATAAAATCTAAAAAAACAAAAACAAAAAAACCCCAGCAGCACACAAGGAATCAAAGCCCAGAACGAGCATGTGTATCGACACTCTGTCAGTGGGGGCAAAGAATTGGAATCAGCCTAATTAGGGTGCCTCCGTTCTGTGGGCTGTCGTGCAGTTGTTGAAAACAGTGAAGTAAAACGGGTGTGTGGGGCTTCTGCGGAGCTGCTTGAATTCTGGATTTTTGACTTGGGATCTAGTAGCACATATGTTTTCCACAAACTGTACAAATTAATGATTTGCATGCTTTTCTGTAGTATATTATGCTTCATGTTATACTTTTACTTGACATTCTAAATAATTAAAAGTAGATTAATGAATAATTAAAAATAGGTTAGAGCTACAGCTGTTGACCTGGAGCAGGGTTGGCAAACTATAGCCTGGGGGTCAAACCTGGCCCACTGCCTGTTTTTGTAAATAAAGTTTTATTGGAACACAGCCACATCATTCATTTACATATTGACCATGGCCACTTGGGGGATACAAGAGTGAGTTCACTGAGTGGCTGTGGCAGAGCCTGTACGGTCTGCAAAACCTGAAATATTTACTTTCCGACCCATACCAGAAACATTTGCCAACACTTGACCTGGAGCAACATCTCTGATGTCTTATTAAGTGAGAGGATTAAGTTGCATAAAAATTTATTTAGTATGATCTCATTTCGAAGAAATAAGCAGCCGCAACAGACACTTACTATGTGTGAAGTGATGTTTGTGTATTTTTATAAGGGTGGGAAGGAAGATGTAGAGGGATACAAACCACGCTGTAAACATGGGGATCACAGAAGGACTGGGAAGTGGGAACGGAGAGAGAGAGTGAGGCAGGAAAAGGGGCTCTTTCTATGTCTTAGGAACTGTTTCTCCAGTCGCAATAAACGTAGCGCTTTTGGAATTTTTTTCTTTTTGTAATTTTTCAAACACAAAATAAAAACAGAAGAATCTCTGAATAGGAAAAAGGAATTCACGTGAAATTCTCCAGCAACAGTTGCAGTGGAAATTAAGCGGCCGATGCCAGAGGCTTTGGGGAGGACTGCTGGGTGGGGCTCAGTTTGCTCAGAGTGGGGCCCGGGCGTTTGGGGTTTTTTTTCGGTCACTAGCGTGTGTCTTGTGTAGCTTTCACCTTGTGGGCTGGGCCTGATCTCTGACCCTCGTGGGCATCAACCCTTGGACGCCTCCTTTTGGCCCTAGCTAAGAGCATCTCCTTACTCAGGTCCCAGGAAGCGTGTCCTCTCTCTGTTTCTTGCCCAGCAGCCCCCGCCCCCCTGCCTCCAGGTCTGACCGCTCTGACTTCCAAAACTTGTACTTCTCGGGGGCCTTCTGATTCTCCTCCCCATTGTGTGGCCGCCCCAGTCCTCCGAGTTGCCTCTGGGGGTTAATACGTCAGGAATTGCAAGGCACCAGCTGTTCCCAGGTCTGGTCTGTGGACCAGCAGCAGCCCCAGCATCACCTGGGGAGCTGGTTAGAAATGTGGGGTCTCATGTTCCAGCCAGGCCTGAGAATCCGAATCTGCATTTCAGCAAAATCCCAGGTGATCTGCATGCACTTTAAAATTCCATAACCCTTGGGGCGCCCTGGGTGGCTCAGCGGGTTAAGTGTCTGACTCTTGATTTTGTCTCAGGTCATGATCCCGGGGTTGTGAGATTGAGCCCTGCACGGAGCTCCACGTTGGGCATGGAGTCTGCTTAAGATTCTCTCGCCCTCTGCCCTCTCTCTCTCTCTCTCTTTCTCATAAAATAAAATAAAATAAAATAAAATAAAATAAAATAAAATAAAATAAAATAAAATTCCATAAGTCTTGCTCAGTCACAGGGAAACCAAGATGTGGCTTGTCCACTAGATGGCAGGCATTAGCCATACTCGGGTCCTGCCCGGCGGCCACAGGTGGATGTGCCTCGGATGGTTTGTGACATCCAGCCTCACCTTGGGGTGGCAGTTCAGAACTCACGCGGCTTTGGTGTTGGGACGTCAGAGGCTGAAATCCGCATCCATCGGTGACCTGAACCTACCTGCATATCCTGGGATAGACCTCATGAGGCGTGAATGCCTGGCGTGAACTGCTTGTGGAAAATGACCCAGAACCTTCCCTCCCTGCTTTGCCTTTGTCTGGGTGAGGCATCCCCAGCTCTCCAGTCAGCAGCCTCTCGCCTGCTTTTCTCACTGACTTGCTGCAAGTCTGTAGTAATTACGGGCCAGGGTAGTCTGGCTTTGGAGTCAGGCCTGGGTTCGAATCCTAGCTCCCCTACTTCTCCAATAGATACTCATTGGGTATCTCCTGTGTATGGGCACTGTTTACGGTTACGAAGGAGACAGACAAGCCTCTGCTGTCACGGCCCCTGCATTCTTTTCAATGCTTGAAGAGGAACAGTAAAGCCGACAAAATACTTTCAGACAGCAATAAAGACCATAAAGAGAGTAACAATAGCAGAGTGATGTGATTGAGGGTGGCCCGTGGGTCACTGGCGGAGATGATGGCTTCTGGTTGAGACCTGAATGATGAGCAGGAGGGAGCCAGTTCCTAAAATCCAGGGCAAGAGCATCCCAGGTAGGAGGGCGGCACAGGCAAAGGCCCTGGGGGAGGAGGGAGGCAGCTTCTGCATTCCTGGACCAGACGGGAAGTTGACCCCGTGGCAGGATCTGGGCAGAGGCAGGAAATGAAGCTGCAGGGGAGGCCAGGGAGGCTTTGTGAGCCTCTAAGGGTTTGGAGCTTTTTTCTAAATGCAGTGGGACTTAGATCCCAGGAGTATTTGTGGAGTGTCACACAAGGTCACTGTGCTCCGTTCCCACAACACCCCTATGAATGCATTTTATTTTCCTCATTTTTACAAACGCAGAAACAACCTTAAAGAATCTGAGCCTCTGGCCACCCAGTTAGCAGGTGGGGGAGGCAGGATTGCATCTGGGAGCCGTCATTTGGATTCCAGCACATCAGGGCGTCCATTGGAAGGATGTGATTTAAGGCTACAAAGGTGTTAGAACAGAGACACAGACAGCATGTCGGGGGAGAGAGGCAGGAGAGGATTCAATGCTGGCGATTCTTTGAGGGCACAGGGTAGTATCAAGGCCATAGGAAAGATCTGCTCATCTTCTGCCTGTTGTGTTTATGGGGGTCCGAATCTTTCTTGCAATCGTAGTTTCAACAAGGGAGGGAGGAGTGGCTGGAGGCATCCCAGAGGGCCCCCTGGAGGAGGTGGCACTGGTACAGGATAGAGGCTAAGGGAAGAGAGGAAGGTTAACGGTTTACACTTGATGGGTAAGCTCACCACCCAGGTGTTGGGCTGGCTTCCTCAGGGCAAAAAAGGTCATGGGAGATGCTCTTCAAGGTCTTGAGTGGTGTGTCTGTCTGGGGTTCTTTCTTGCTGCTACGACAAGAGCCAGAGACGCAACAACACTTAGGATGATAGGTGCCAGGCCCCGGGCTAAGTAAGCCCTTCCGTCTTCATCTAACATCCATCAATGACCTGTGAAGTAGTTGCTAATATCATCTCCATTTTACAGATGGGGAAACTGAGGCACACCGAGAGAGGTTTAAATAACTTGCCCAAGTTGCACAGCTGGGAAGAGCTGGGGCTCGGACTTGATCCCGTCATTCCTGCCTCTGTCCCATGATAGGGGATAATTAGCAGCGCCTCCGTTTCAGAAACACGCGCTCATGCTGTGAACTCTACCAGGTGATCCCTCTCTGAATCCGACTCACAGCCTCAGCTGTGAGCACAGGTCTTCCGGATCATTCTACGGAAGAGGAAGTGGAGGCGCAGGCGCGGCTTGGGCCTTGTGTTGATGGGGATTTTACTTCATGCAGTTCCGTTTTCCCATCGCGGCTGTTCGCCCGCTTTTCTCCTTGGGGAGTTACGAGAGCCAGTGTTTCCCGGACTGTGAGCCTGGGGATGATGCCACTTCTTCTGGGTGGCCTGTTTTTTCGCAGAGAAGCAGACTTCCGTGGCCAAAGACCTGCCCAAGAGACTGGCAATGTGCCTTGGTCGTGAGAGGTGGCCAGAAGAAGACGGCCTTAGTCCCGAGCCTCCGCAGTGGGAGGGCCCAGGATTGGGGGATTTGAGGCTGGCAGGTAAGGCATGGATAGTTTGGGAGGACAAGTGGAGGTGGTGAGAGCGCCCACCTTCTAGGGTCGTGGACAGAATTCCGCGGGCAGTGTGTGTAAAGTGTTTGGAACACCACCTGGTACATGCTGCTGGTGCCGTATGATATTTGCTGTTATTCTGATTGGCATGGTCTACACAGCCCTTTCTGTGTTTCCTCACTGATCTTTGCTGGATTTACCCAATTTATAGAGTTTCCTGTTTGGTGATGTTTTTGTTTCCTTCCAAAGTGGCCGTGTTAGGACGTGGTTTTCTGGGGGAGAAGTCCACCTTTTCGGAGACCCTGCCTCTAAGAGGCAGGTGGAGAGAGTTTTGGCTAAGTGCAGCCACGATATGCGTCAGTTGTTGTGATTTGTCTTGTTACCTCCCTCTGGGGCACAGGGTAGCCTGGAAAACTCAAAACACCTAAGCCGAATCTTTTACAAGATATTTGCTTCTACCTAAAATGGCCTGAGAGATGGTGTCTGTCCTGCTGAGGTATTTGGGGCACTAGATTTGTAAATCTGCCACCTGAAGACCCACTGTTCCAATCACATATGCAGCCGGCACTTACTGAGTGTTTAACTATACGCCAGGTGTTTTTTGTTTAAGATTTATTTATTTGAGCGAGAGTATGTGTGGGCATGCGTGCACACCTGCGTGTGCAAGCCTGGGAGTGGGGCAGGGGAATGGGGGAGAGAATCTCAACCCGCCCCAAGCCAGGCATGGGGCTCGATCCTAAGACCCTGAGATCATGACCTGAGCTGAAACCAAGGGTCGTCTGCTTAACTAACTGAGCCACCTGGGCGCTCCTTTATGCATGTTTTAAGGGGACCATCTCAAGTCCTGTTCATCTTGAACCTTTGAAGTGTTACCCCCGTTTTTCATGGGGAAGAAGCTGCGGGTGGGAGACGTGCAACTCGCACAGCCGTGAAGGGGCAGATCTCGGGACTGACATCGCGGGCTGTGGGATTCCAGGGCCTGTGCTTCTCTACCGCAGACGACCTCGGTTACCCTTCCGGAGTGCTCTGGGTCGGCTCCAGCGGGCTGCCATTGAGAGCGTCCAGAAGGGGAGAGGGAGAGGGATATAGAATCGAGTTCACAGCAGTGTCTTGAGAAAGCGTTCTCCCTTACAAATAAAGAAGGTGTTCAGGGGGTGCTCAGGGGAACAGGCTACGAGGGGGGGCAGGTCTTCCCGGCCGCTTCCCACCCCGGTGTTTCGGGACTCAGAGAACCAGGCATTTCCCGCGAGGCATCAGATCTCATGCCAACGTGGAGAAGCCCGCGACCGGAAGACCTGCATGACCCGGAGGTCCGGGTCAGATGACCCGAAGTCAGATGACCCCCCAGGCGGATGCGGGGCGGAGCTGGCGGGGGCTCCAGCCAGCTGCCAAAGCGGATAATAAGGAACTTGGTGACGTTTCTCCTTGTTTCATCCCTATTTCTCCGAGACACGTATGCCCACAGCCTGGAACTGGTTTGCACCTGGTTCTCAGGCGCTCCTAGAATCTCTCCGTTCCCGGGGGGGGCAGCTTCTTGGGTTCCCACCGCCGTTCGCTCCGGCTTCACCTAGAACCCACGACCCGGCAGGGATGTCACGTGCCACGTTCCGTTCCGTAGCTGGGCTGTGCGTCGCGCCGCCCACGCAGAGCCGGAGCTCCTCCCCGCCCTGCTCTCCTCCAATCAATCAGAAGCACTTCTGCGGAGCTCCTCCCACACTCCTCTCCTCCAATCAGAAGCGCTTCCTCATGGAGCGCGCCGCCAGGTGCTGCCGGAGGGGGGCAGTGGTGGTCCCCTCCGCTGTTCCAGACCCAGGGCTTTTGAACTTGGCGGACTGCGCCCCACGCTGTGGCTTTCCAGAGCCCAAGCACAGGCACGGGCTCCCAGCCGAAACCAAGCTGTCACGAAATAATACCCCTGCTCATGCCAGCTCAGTACGCTGATGCAGGCTCTTTCCTTCTGCAGCCTTCCAGACTGTTCGCTTCTGTTCTCCGTCCTCTAAGAAATCCTTTTTAAGAAAAATGGCCTCGACTCTCCCCATGGATTTCACTGACCATGGACAAATGTGTCCTGGCCCGTCATTTGAAAATCTCTGTTCTAGACAACATCCTTCTCTTTCCGCATCTTGAGATGACGTTCTTTTGGTGGGGGTTGGGCTAAGGCCAGCCTCTCCGCTCTGCTGATTGATCCTGGGCTCTGCTGATTGATCCCATCAAACCTCTCACGTCTGCACACGAGTTCCCTGTGTCCTTGTGCGGGTTTTTTATTTTTTCCAGACGCAAGGATGGGCCGGATGCATTTCATCTTCTTAGGTGTGGCCCTTTCCTCTAGGGCTGTGTGGAGAGCTTTTGCTCTCCTGTCACGCTTGTGACATCTTGGCTGTCACTTCGTTGACACCGTTCTTTTTGTATTAGGTCTGTGCCATTCCCTCCCCCACCCCCAGCCCCCCATCTTTCTGTTTTGTTTTAAAATGTCGATTTTATTAGTATTCAGGCATAGGGAGGCATACGGGATGGGGGGGTGATTGTCATTAAAAGGGTGGTTTGTTATCCCTCGTTCCCAAGAGGGGGAGGCACAGCGTGTCACCCTACGCAGGGCCACCCAGAGGAGTACCAAGGGGGAGTTGGAGGGCGAGAGATGGGCAGGAGCCTCTCTCTTGGTTTCCATGAGAAGGACAGGTCAGGCAGGGTAAGCAGGCTGACAACTGGCTAGTTTAAGTAATAGCAGGCTCCGGGGTGCAAGGGAGTAGGGGCCTGGAGTATGACGGCTTTGTAAAGGAGGTGACTGGGCTGTGAGCTGAGAATTGGTTGGTTTGCTTCTGGATTGGAAAGCCCTGGGAAGGGTCAGCAAGGCTCCAGATGTCAAAGCATCAGA
The DNA here is from genome assembly GCF_964662115.1 of Mustela nivalis. NCBI lineage: Eukaryota > Metazoa > Chordata > Mammalia > Carnivora > Mustelidae > Mustela > Mustela nivalis. The sequence continues at coordinate 22,116,844 of NC_139038.1, forward strand.
GATGCAGAAAATAAAAAGATATGATTCATACAGTTTATTATTTTTTAAAAAGGCATTTATTTATTTGAAACAGAGAGAGCAGGAGCAAGGAAGGGAGGGGCAGAGGAAGAGGGAGAAGCACACTCCCTGCTGAGCAGGGAGACCGAAGTGGGGCTGGATCCCGCGACTCCAGGATCCGAAGACAGACACTTAACTGAGTAAGGCTCCTGGGCACCCCTGATGAAAACATTTTAAACTAGAGTTTAAAAAATCCCCAGTGTGCGGGGCACCTGGGTGGCTCAGTCGTTGAGTGTCTGCCTTCATCTCAGGTCAATGATCCCTGGGTCCTGGGACCGAGCCCTGAATCAGGTGCCCTGCTTGGCGGGAAGCCTGCTTCTCCCTCTCCCACTTCTCCTGCTTGTGTTCCTTCTCCCACTGTCTCTCTCTCTCAGCAAATACATAAATAAATAAAATCTTAAAAAAAAAAGACAACAAACAAAAAAATTGTGTGCATTGAAGACCTTATGCTGTAAAGCAACATCCCCTGCCCCAAGCCTGGTTCTGCTAGTGAGAGCTGTGTGTCTCAAACTTGAATTTATGTCAGAATCACCTGGACAGTCCCACTGCGGAGTTTCTGAGCCAGTAAGTCTGGGGTATCCCTGAGAATCTGAATTTCTAACACGTTCTCAGGGACTGCTGATGTGTCCTCGTTCTAGGGGACCACATTTGAGAACCACCATTTTTAATTCTTTCTCCTGGTACTTTGTATTCTAAAGACATGCCCTGTTATGGTTTCATTTCACTGCTTCGTGGCTCTGACTTTCTGGGCGGGATTTAGCTCTCGGCACTGCCCCTCTGGTCCCCCTCCCCGCCTTACCTGCAGCACAGGTGTCCTGCCATGTTTAATTGGCCTCATTTAGCAAAAAGACACTGTCATGGGGCATCTTGTAGATGTCAGGCACTGGACCTACTCAGAGGGACTTGCTGGAGAGCAAGACAAAGTTCTGCCCTGACAGGGCTCATATTCGAGTGCAGGGCTCCACAAGCTTGTCCTATCAAGGACCAGATAGACTTTGGAGCCATATGGTCACCATCCCAGCTGGTTGACAGTACGTTAACGAATGGGTGAGGGTGTGGTCTGATAAAACCTTATTTACAAAAGCAGACTGTAGGCCAGATTCAGTCTGCAGGCTGTGCTTTGATTTCTGTGGTAGTGTGTTAGACAGACAATAAAGTAGGCAAGTAAGTAGAATATGCAACATGCCAGAGAGTAAGTGCTAAAGAGAAAAACAAAGCAGAAAAGGAGAATGGGAAGCTTGAGGGAGGGGAATGGGCTTGCAAATTCAGATCTGGTGGCAAGGAAAGAGTCACCGAGATGGGGACATTTGAGTGGAGACTTTTGAAGGAGATGAAGGAAAGCCATGCAGTTGCCTGGCAGAAAAACATTCCAGGTAGAACAACAGCCAGTACAAAGGTCCTGTGGCATGAGGGTGCCATGCTTGGGGAAAGAGTAAAGAGGTTCAAGTGTCTGAGTGAAGTGAGACAAAGGTCAGAGCTAACAGGGAGGCTGCTGCCACAGGCTTTGTAGCCCACTCTAACAAATTTGTCTTTATACTTCGTGCAGTGGGACTCCGTTATTGGGACTCCAGTAATTCTCCTAGCTCCTGTAAGGTATATCTTCACAAATCCAATTCTTGTGTTCTCAACTCCAGGCAGCATCTCTTGACTTTGTGTTTTGTGAGAGACACCAGGCGTTGTATCAGTTACTTTTACGGGCGTGACATCATTTCACTCCTCTAAGATAGACCAATATTGTCCCCATCCCCTAGAGGGAGAGGTTGAAGCTCAGAAAGGTTAAGTGGCTTGGCTAAGGCCACACCGCTAGTCGGTGCTAGAGCTGGGGATTGGAACCCAAGTCTGACTTAACCCAAGAGATCTCAGCACCCATGTTACACGGAGAGACAATGCTATAATCCTCCAGGGATGGGGGCCTCTGTGGTTTTTGGGAGCCCCATAAATAAAATGGAAAGCCGTTGCCAAGGAGGGGGGTGGTGTATCTGCCACACAGAACAGCACCTGTTCTGAGAGAAGGAACAGGTTCTTTTCTGTGGGAACTCTGACCAGGCTGCTGACAGCTCATTTATGTGATGCCGGTGCAGTTGGACTTTCATAGTACAAGACTTGCATGCAATTAGCCTGAGTCGTTCTAACACAGTCTCTTGGAAACATTTGGAATTTTCCCTCCGTCTGGCCTCGCGCATGAGGTAACCATGGCTTTATTTAGTTGGTCATGCATCCCGGAATAGTGCCGTCCACATCTGTCCTCATCACCGTGGTCTGATTGAGGTCTTGTTTTCCTGGAGGGCCCATACCGTTGCGCGGACTGGCTTTGCGGGCTCCCCTCCCGCAGGATCATTTGCACAAACGGGGTGGCAGAGCCTCGCTGTGCGTGAGACCATGATTTCTCTGCACGGAAGCTGGAGTCCTGTGAAGTATGCCATGCAAATGAGATGCAAATGAGGAGCCCGGACGGCGTGGGTCAGGAGGTCAGAGCTCTGGGGCTTCTGTGTGCCCCTCCCCCATCCCTATCCGCTGGCTGATGAACCTGACAGTTCCTGGAACAATCATCTCTTCTGCCCACCAAAGGGCTCTTAATGAGGGCAGAAGCTGACTGCTCCCGCCGCCTCTTCAGACACCTGGTGATTAGAAGCTCGAGAGACAGGGAGGGAGCTTTCCGTAGCTTGTCAGATGCCACTGGCTTATCATCAGCTGCCTGCTGGGCTCTGGGTTATGCTGGGGAAGGAGGGAGCTGCTGGGTAACTGACTGTTATGGTCTGTTCCCCTTCCCCCTACGGAGGTAGCTGGAGATGGCTGGATTGGGGCTCTCACGCCAGTTTCTCTGGTCTTTGCTGGGTGCCTGCCTTGGCTTACAGAATGAGCCTCCACGGGGACGTGGAAAAAGAGCTAAGAGCCTGCCCCCTGAGTTGGAGATCAATGATGCTTTGATTTGATTTCTTCTTCCATTCTGACCCACCATCTTCCCCTGTAGCTTGAGAAATCCCAATCCAAGAAGGCCTTTTGAAGTGAGGAAAGAAAAGTGAACTGCACTGCAGGAGAATATGAAGTGGTTAGGGGAGAAGGACACCGGGGCCTATTCGCAGCTCTAGCAGAGGCAAAGGGTGCTCTGCGGCGTCTGTCTTCTTATTTCTGCTGGTTTTGCAGGGGCCTGGGCATGCACTTCCCTTGCCAGAAATAATTCAGGTCTCTCCCTCTCCATAAATACAAAATGCACAAAAACAGGGCTCTCCTGAATGGCAGGCACATCACTGACTTCTTTACCCGCGTTGAACACCTGTTATCTCCGTTTACAGATGGGGAAACTGAGGCTCAGATAGCTTCCCTGTCTTGTCCAGGGTCTGGCTAATAAGGGGCAGAGCTGAAGTTTGATCCCAGGTCTGTTCGAACCTAAAGCCTAGGCCCTTAGCCACTCAAATTGAGGGTTTAGGAATAGAAACATTGATTTCAACTGAGGGAAGAGTGTGCTTTTCTTCAGCTTTGTAACAGGTGCATCGCTTCCTTCCTTCCTCCACCTGTGGTCCTCCTTGGCCCCAGACTCCTCATCAATGCTTCCCGACATCAGATGGTGTTGCAAGCCCATGTTTCAGCTTGTGCTGGCCCTATCTTCCCTGAGATTTCCGAAGAAGCCCCCAGGCTCATCACTTTCTCTGTCTGTCATTAATTTAAGGCACAGCTCATGGGGCTTGAGCCTACAGGTTCTTCTAGATGGGAATGGTAGGTAAAGGCAAATCCTGAGCTTGAGATGTCTTTGTCCCCAGACTTCTGTGAGTAGGCGTGCCACAGAGGAAGCATCTCCAGGGGAGGGGTTGTTGACTGGAGTTTGGGGTCTGAGAGTGAATTCATAAGGCCTATTTCCATGGCCTAGCTATTGGTGGGTCTTGGGCCAGGGGCACACTGGCAAGGACCATACTCAGCCCTCACCCAGGAGCACGTTTGATGGGGGCTTTCCCATCAATCGTTCATAGCCGATAACATGGGATGATGGTTGTATTGGAGCTTATGGTCCGCACTCAACACATGTTGAAAACAAACATTTAAACAAGACAGAACCTCGCTGACAGGTTATCATTTAGGTGTGGGTCTGAAAGACAGACCCTGTCTTCCCCAGCAGGTAGACTCTTAGGAAGGGGAGGGGACCCTGGTGTTTCTTTTGTCCCCTTAGTTTCCTGAGATAGTTCTGTGAAAAGAAAAAAGCCTATCCCATACCCATTGTTATCCTGACTTTACAAAGAGGAAAATGCGGCAGAGAAGAGGTGATTTACTTGCCCAAAGTCCCCTAGCTGGCGGGCGGCAGGGCTTGAGTTAAAATCCAGATGGGACTGATTCTAAACCAAGGCTCTTAACGCGCAGTGTTCCCAGGGAACACAAAGCTCTTCCCTTTTAGACTTCCTTCCTTCCTTCCTTCCTTCCTTCATTGTTCTTTGAGTCTCTCCCGTGTGGGAGGCCATGTGCCAGACGCCGTGAGGGCTTTATGAGGGAGTGTGACCCTTTACGCACAGCGTGTTTCACAACCTACAACGTGAGGGAGAGGAAGAGAGCTCACTCTAAAAGGGTGTGTGTGTGTGTGTGTGTGTGTGTGTGTGTGTGAAGTGATGACCCAGCTTGAAAGAAAGTGCTAGGGGCAGGGTGCCTGCTGATGAGACAGGAATCCCAAAAGACTTCACAGAATCCAAGGCCAGAGAGTTAGTTCGGGGAGTGGTGGGGCGGAGAACCAACCCCCTGTTAGGGCTCCGCTAGGGGCTTTGTGCGTTTTGGCCTTTGAAAAGATGAATAGAAGCTTTCATGGGCTTTTGCCCTCTGAAATGCACTCTTCATACCCAGCCAGAAAGATCCATTCTCCACGGTGAATGGGGCCCTGCTGCTCCCCTGCTTAAGCTACGGCCAGAGCTGGGGCTTCGAGCTTTTGAGTGGAGTTGGGCCCCTCCCCAGTGCTGAGGGAGCCTGCAGGAGTTGGGTTTTTCCTCTGTCTCTCAGCCTCTCTCTCCAGCCTCACCTTCTCTCCCTTTGCAGAATGTCCTCCTCCCCGTCCTCCGAGGTGATTTTCCTTCCTTCTTGCCCCTGCCCTTCCCTCAGCCCGGACTGTTCTTCCTTGAGCTCTACAATGTGGCTGGACGGTGTCCACTTAAATGTCCTCTTCTCAGAAGGGCCATCTCTGATCCTCTCTATCCTGTTCCCTTGTTGAAATACTTTATACTTATCACCTGTATCTGTCATTCTGTTGCTTCTTTGCTGATTTGCTTCTGCCTTGTTTCCCCTCCACTGGTTGGAGGTCAGGAACTTTTTTTTTTTTTTTTTAATATATTTGATGGACAGAGATCACAAGTAGCAGAGAGGCAGGCAGAGAGAGAGGAGGAAGCAGGCTCCCGGCTTAAGCAGAGAGCCCCATGCGGGGCTTGATCCCAGGACTCTGAGATCATGACCTGAGCCGAAGGCAGAGGCTTTAACCTACTGAGCCACCCAGGTGCCCCAGGAACTTTATTTTTCATGCCACTCTATGCTAGTGCCAACCATGCATTGGACACATCCTGAATAAGCTATTAAATAGGTGGAAGGGGGGGGTGGACTCGGTGGGCTCTCGGGCTGAAGTGACCCCATGAGTGAAGGGACATTGGGTTTCTGGTGCGTTGAGGCTCTAGAACGTGGTTGTGAAGACCTATCAATGAATGCCGGGTCACAGAAGCCCTTGCTCACACATTCTAGGCGTTTGGGACATTATTCAGTACCACGGGCCACTGGAGGTAGTCATGTTCTGATCTAGATACAACTGGTGATGATTAAAAAGAAGGGCCTCCGTAGGATGGATGGTGGTGAGGCATGCTTGAATTAAGGAAGTGAAAAGATATGGACAGATGAGAAGTGTTGATGTGGGGGAGTCGAGAAGAAGATGGAAGGTCAGGGATTAAGGGAGACGGCTGGCTTGGAAAGATGTGTGGCTCGTGGGCATGATAAGCAGTCAGGGGGAGAAGTCAGAGAGGCTCCCTTGAAGGGAAAGGTGGTGACCTTGGTTTTGTAAAGCCCGGGTCTGGGGGTGTCGTGGTGTCTGTGTCTAGTAGGTGGTTGCATCTACATATCCAGAGGCTCAGGTATCAGTAGCGTGAAGCAACGGGAGCCGAAGCCACTGGGCATGTCAGGGGGGTGTTAGGGAGTGGAGAGTTGGAAGAAGGGCATGGTTGGGACCCTGGAAAATAGAGCCACTTCAGGGGTTAGTGGAAGAAGAGGAGCCAGTGAAGGGGAACTTAAAAGTGGTGCTTCTAGAAGAAGAAGGTAGACCAGAAGAGCTGGGGGTGGGGGTCACCAAGGAACCAAGACGGGAGAGCATTTGAGAAGGTGGATAGGGCCAGCCCGTTCGATGCTGCCACCTGCTAATGGTAGAGAGAAGAGACTAAGAATGAAAACAGTCACTGGATGTGGTCACTTAACTTCAGGATTTGGACAGCGCTTGTTCACAGGCACAATGGGAACAAGGGCTGGGCTGCGGGGTGTTAAGGAGAATGAGTGGGGAGAGAAGTGTAGGCAACTCAGAAGAGAATGTGAGTTACAAGAGAGGAGGAGGCAGCTGGAGAGGAGGTCATTTACCGGAGGGTTCGAGCAGGTTTGTTGTGCGAGCGGAAGAAGGCTGGGGGAAGGAAGGGCTCAGGGTGCTGAGGAAAGGAGACCGAGTGTGCAGAAAGGATCATAAGCTTTGTGCTTTGAATCCCAGCTCTGCCACCTGCTCACTGTGGGACTCCAGGCAAGTGCATCAACCCTCTGAGTCTCAGCTTTCTTATCTGCCCAGCGGAGAGAGCTCAAACCTCCAGGGTCATGGCCAGGATGCAAGGAGCAAGTGTAGGAGAAAGTGTATCAGGACGTTCACAGGGCCAAGGACCTAGTGAGTTTCGAGTCAGTGAGCACTTTCCGCACTTCTTTATATATACCGTTTAGAAAAGAGCCCAGGGACACGTGCCAACTTTTAGTCCCTGCTCGGTCCTTCTGCTCTGAACTCAGAAGTCACAACACAGAACACATTTGTGGTGATTCCTTGTGTCGTGGACACTGGGGTGCGTTACCATGGCTTTCTTTCAGGGCTGAGGTGCTTCTGCTTCGAGCTGTGGGGAGCATTGGCTGCGGACTGCTCACAGCTAGGTCCTTCTCCAGGAATTGTCCCAAAGAGAGTCGCATTGTTCAAGGTTACGCTCCCTTGTGGAGGCAGCCCAATGACTGGATACTGTGGGGAGGCCCCTCCCCTACCTCCATAAGGGATGTGTCTGAAGGGCAGTCCCAGCCACAGAGGCGGGAAGACATGGGGGGAATCTCCGTTGCATCCGCATTGCCTCACTAACCCCTCTCTATTTTACTCTGCTTCCCGCATTCCTGACTGGGGCTCTTCCCAAGGGCACTCCCTCAGTAAGCCCCCTGCCCCCCATTCTCCATGTCAGGGTCTTGTTTACAGGGACCCCAACTTAAGACACCTTGTTTAACGTCTGTATCTTTCCCCTAAACTATAAGCCCTTTGAAGGCACCAACTCTGTCCTGTTCATTGTTCACCCACAGGTCTGGACACATTATAGATACTCATTAATTATATACCAAATCAATGAACGGATAGGTTTCCCAGACACACACAGGACGTGGGCCCTGATACAAATGGTTTTCTAGAGTTGCAAATTACAGAACAGGTTACGGAGAAGTGCCTTTCTGCGGGTGTGTGAAACCGTCCCCAACCATGGCTCCGTGTCTTCTAAGAGCGATTTCCAGGTTTCCATCAGCTAACAGTGGTCACAATTTATAAAACGTTCACACAAGAACATTTGGGCTGCATTCTACATCATTTTAGTAGAGAGGGGTTGTTCCTTGGGGCCTTTAATTTTCTAGCTTTCATTATTGGAAGAGTAAAATGTATCACTTGCATTCCAAAATTGATTTTTATTTCCCGAAAGAAGCCCATAAAAATAAATAACTTCCCGGGAGGGGAAAAAAAAGAAAAAGAACTCTTTACACTGGGCAATTTGTTTAAAAAAAAAAAGGAAAGGAAAGAAGAGGGTGCCTGGAGAGGCAAAGCAGTGTAAACATTTAGATTGTGTCTTTTTTTTTTTTTTTTTTTAAACTTGAGGCTAACTGGACTTCGAGAACACCCACGCTATTGAGAGAGCTCGCTTTAATGTTTACGCGGGACAGGTGACTGGCGCATTTTCTGGCGCAGTGCCCCACGATTTGCACCTCTGGTACCCTAACCCACCACTTTGTTGCTATCCGTGAAGGGACGGATGGCCAGCATCTCATTAGCAGTTGTAACAGTAAGCTTTACCGCATAACAAATCCCTCCAAATGTAGTGGGCTTAAAACAACAAACCTTGTCAGTTTTGTGGGTCTGCTGGGAAGTTCTTCTGATCGGAGTTGGCTTGTCTAGGGGTGAGTGACGTAGGATGGCCTCACTCTCCTGTCTGGTGTTTGACGCGGTGTAAGCTGGAATGACTGGGGTGACTTGGGCGTGTGTTTCCCACCAGCCAGTGGGCCAGTCCTAACTTGTTCTCGTGGTTGTAGTCATAGGAGTCTTGAGAGCACTAAGTAAGAGCAGTTCAATTAAAGCCTCAATGTACAGCAGTTTTAAAAAAAGCTCTTACTTCCTTATTTATGGCTGTGGGGAAGAGAGGGACAAGCAGGCTCTGTGCAGAACCTGATGCAGGACGTGATCCCAGGACCCTGAGATCATGACCTGAGCTGAAATCAAGAGTCCAAGGCTTAGCCGACTGGGCCACCCAGGTGCCCCTGTACAGCACTTTTGAGGACTCTGCACCACATTGGCCTGCCGCCTTAGCTAAAGCAAGTTGCATGACCAAGCCCAGATAGATCCAGGGAATGGAGAAATAGACTTTCATTGGCATTTCACTTTCTCAACCATGAAAAGGAGTATGTATGAACACAGAGGAAGATACCAAGTCGTCTTTTTTTATAGCTAATACACTGAAAATCAGAGAGGGTGAGCCGCTGGGCTGAGGTCACACAGCCAGCCAAGAACCCTCTGTGTAACCCACTGTAGGTGAGCTCACCCTGTGCTGAGCTCCCTTCCTTCAATCCCTCGACCTCTCTGGCTTCTGGGAGGCCAGCTCCCTGGGGGGGGACCATCAGCATGGTTGGCCCTTCGCTCAGCCTTGGAATAACCACAGTTCTTTCATCAATTAGTCCTCACCCTTGCCTGCTCCGCTGGTGGTTCTCTGCTTGCCTCCCACAGTCCCATCCACTCTGCTCTTCTTTGCGCCCAGGGAGGCCCACCCCTGCATCACTCGGGTCCTTTTGCGCAGTAGCTCCTGGTTCGGTTCACACAGAAGAAGCACCCGCAGGCAAATGGAGGGTCGTAGGAGAGAGATGAAGCGTCTCTTTCCCAGTCCTTCTGCTCTGGGCTGTGTGTCTTGGCCATATACCTCCGCAGCTCCAGGTCTCACTGGGCTCTGCTAACTCTGTCTCTTCCCTTCACCCCCAGGTCTATGAGAGGGCAGTGTGTTCCCGCTGCTGGTCCCTGGTGACTCGCCATCCGTTCTTGACCCTTTTAACCCTTATATTCGTGAATCGCTGGATTGGAGTGTCCTGCCCCATCCAGACTGGGTTCTCTTTCCTGCTTGGGCATACGAAGATAAACTTTTATTAGGTTCTATTTCCTCAGGAGGGGAGAAAGAAATGGAGTTTGCAGGATGCAGTTGGGGAAAGCGAGCCTCATGCGGGGCTTGCCCGCGGAGAGGAGTGTGTGGCCTCCAAAAGTGCTGTTGTGGCCAGAAGAGCAAGAACCCAAATGCCAGAGTGTGAGAATTCCCATCGTCCAGGAATTCTCAGGACTCTGGGATGGACATGGAAGGATATTTCTGGCCTCACTGTTTATGGTGGCAAAAGGCTAACCACCTCCCGAGCGCCTGTTGATGGAAGAACGAATGGCTGAATAGTCTGTGGTCTGTCCGTGTGCTGGTACACTAGGCAGCTGAAAGAGAATAAGTTCGTCCCAAACCGACTGATACGGAGAAATTGGCAAGATGTCTGGTTAAGGAGAAAACGCATTTTGCTGAGCAATGTGTACAGTGTGATTCTGTTTTCGGAGACCAACCCTCAGTCCATTTGTTTCCAAGTGATAGTCTCAGCAGGGGATATGGTGTGGAAAGGTAGACACCTGGTTGCCACTTGGTTGGTTATCTGGGGGTGAGGGAGCAGGAGAAAGTAGGGCCGCAGGGGTTGGGGGAGAGGAACTTGGGGGGGAAAACTAGAAAAAATGAGGAAGGAAGCATGGATTTAATTTGCTCTTTTTTTTTTTTTAAGATTTTTATTTATTTATTTGACAGAGATCACAAGTAGGCAGAGCAGCAGGCAGAGAGAGGGGGGACGGAGGCTGCCCGCCGAGCAGAGAGCCCGATGCGGGGCTCGATCCCAGGACCCTGAGACCATGACCTGAGCCGAAGGCAGAGGCTCAACCCACTGAGCCACCCAGGCGCCCCTAATTTGCTCTTCTTTTTCTCTTTTTGAGATAAACACTCAGATTATTGTTTTCCAGATAAACATCTTTTCCTTGAAGCGCAGCTTTAGGGACTCACCCAAATTTTGGAAAATTTTGAATTTTCATGATTTCTTCCTTTTCCTGTGGGTTACTTCAAAATGTATGTTTAGGGGTGCTTGGGTGGCTCAGTGGGTTAAAGCCTCTGCCTCCAGCTTGGGTCATGATACCAGGTCCTGGGATCGAGCCCCGCATCGGGCTCTCTGCTCGGCAGGGAGCCTGCTTCTTCCTCCACCACCCTCTCTGCCTGCCCCTCTGCCTACTTGTGATCTCTCTGTCAAATAAATAAATAAAATCTTTTTTAAAAGGTGTATGTTTAATTTCCAAACATTTATAGGTATTCTTGTCTTGTTGCTACAAATTTCTAGTTTGTTTGTGGTCAGAGAACATGCATCACTTCATTCCTTTGGCATTTTGGTAAATATTCTACCTGCCCTCGTAAAGATTATATAAATTTCCTGCTGCTGCACGCTGCGTCGGTATGTTTAAGTTAGGTTACATTTGTTCACTATGTGATTCACATATTTTTCCATCTTGGCTGAGTTTTATCTTGGGCCGACTTGTTCTGTTACTGAAAGAATTGTGTTCGAGTCTCCTGTTAATGATTGTGGGTTTTCTCCTGGTTAGTGCTCCCAGTTTTTGCTTTATATATTTTGAAGCAGTGTTGTTATCATTATAAATTATAATTGTTACATCTCCTTGGTGGGTTGATATTTTATGCCACTTAAAAATGTATCTTTTTATGTCAACTTCTTGCCTTAAAGCCTCTTGCCTCATATAAAGATATAAGTTTCCTTTGGTTAATGTACAATCATGTTTATTATATTGGCACATGTCATTTCAACTATACATTATATATATATTTTTTTAAGATGTTATTTGTTTATTTGACAGAGAGAGAGAGAGAGAGAACAAGCAGGGGGTAGTGACAGGGAAAGGGAGAAGCAGGCTCTTGCTGAGTGTAGAGTCCGGCATGGGGCTCGATCTTGGGACCCTGGGATCGTGACCTGAGCCGAAGGCAAGACCCTTAACCACCTGAGCCACCCAGGCGCCCCTCAACTGTACATTATTATCATTTTGTACAATCCATGTTCATTTAGATTTACTAATACATTTACCCATTTTGTTCTTTTTCACTCCTTACACAGTCACAATTTCATCTGCAATTATTATCTTTCTAAAGAACCCCTTTAACATTTAGTTTAGGTTAGCTGGAAGTAAATTTAGAAATACCTTTATTTCACATTCACATCTGAAGAATGTTTTCACTGGGTATAGTGTTCAAAATTTTTGTTCGGCGTCTTCAAGATATTGTCCCATTGTTCTTCCTCCGTTTTTCTTAGTCTTGTTGTTCCTTTCAAGGTAATGTCTCCCCCCACCCACCCTCAGTCTGGCTTCTTTTCGGATTTTTCTTTATCCGATTTTCAACAGTCAGACCATGCTTTTCCTAGGGATGAGGGCAAACATGTACGGATTTATCATGTTTGGTGTTGGTATGCCTCTTGAATTTTTTGCTTGATGTCTTGATCAGTACTGAAGATTTGTGGCCATTTTGGGCCCCATTCTTTCTCTCCTTTTCACCTACGGTGTTGATTACACATATGTTAGACCTTTTCTCTCTGTCCTTCTGTCTCGGACAGTGTCCTCAATACCTGACATCCTTTACGCTCTCTGCTTTAGTCTGATTGTTCTCACTGAGCTGTTTTCCAGGTCCCTAATATGCCCCTCCAACGGCTTCTAATCTATCGCTAACCCCTTATTTTGAGTTCTTGATTTTAGTGATTATATTTAAAAATAAACTTTAAATTTTAGAATGCTTTTAGATTGACAGAAAAGTTGCAAAGAGAGGACAGTTTCCTTATATCCTACATCCAGTTTCTGCTGTTGGGAACATCCTGCATTATCATGGTTCATTTGTCAAAACTAAGAAATTTACATTAATTAGTGCATTACTACTAAGTATACTGTTTCCAGTGTCAGTGGTTTTCTTTTTTCCCTTATGTTTTCCAAGATCCCACCCAAGATAGCGAATCACATTTATTTATCAGGTGTCCTTAGGCTTCTGTGGTTCCTGACAATTTGTCCCCTTTTTCCTCCCCCCCTTTTTTTTTCTTTTTTGTGATCTTCTTGCTTTTGAGGGATACTGTTGTAGAATATTCCTCAATCTAGGAATTACTGTGTTTTTATTTCTAAGGTTTACCTTTTTTATGGGTTATAGTTCTCTGGGTAAAATTTCTCATATTGTTGGCCCCCACCCCCTTTTTAAAACATCTTAATTCTGGTTACTTCATTCATTCATTCATTCATTCATAATGAAGGTTACTTTAAAGCCCAGTGTCTGGGTCAACTGTTGATCCCGGTCCAGTCATTTTGTTTGTCAAATTACAGAGCAATGCATGAGGTTCTCTTCCTCCTTGGGTTTGTCCCCCTCCTTACATGGAGTCTGCTCAAGGTTTCCAGCCTGGAGGCTGACCACTCCCTAGGGCCCTCCTCCTTACTGGGTCCTGACCTCTAATTTTTGTTTCTCTAGCCCCATGCAGGAGGCTTCCAGAAGCTCTCCGTGGCTATCTCCTTTGTGTCCCAACCTTTGCACTCAAATTGGCAAAGCTTCCAGGGAAAACCAATCCCTGGTGTCAGATTGGCTTCTTTGCTTGGGAGCTGGGCCCCTGAGGTCCTGCTTTTGCTGGCAACGCTCAGCCCAGGCTCATCACCCCAGACTTCTCTGCTTCTTTGCCCCTGCCCTCTGTGCCACTTTCCAGCCTCTTGCCCTATGCTCAGGCCTCAATGCAAAAGTGCCACATAGAATATCAGGCTCATTTCATTTCTAGTTCCTTCCACAGTCCAATTCTTTGGGGAAAAAAAATTTTTTTTTTTTCATTTATTTATCTATCTGGCTTTTATAGTTGTTCTCAGTGGGAAAGTTGAGCTTCTAGAAGCTACGCCATCATGGCCCCAAGTGGTAAGGCATTAGGTGAAAATGTAAAATATAAAATAGACTTATGGTTCTATAATTATGAAAAATTGAATGTTAATATGGGTAAAGATCCAAAGATGATTGTACAAATTAAAGCTTTTATTTAAGTTCACGTAGGATCAAAGGCAACATTCGTTTTGGATTCTGTCATGTATGTGATTCAGATAAAGAATTTTTCTTAAAGAGGAGGTCTTTTTTTTTTTAAAAGAGGAGCTTCAGGGACAGAATGAAAGTGCTTGTTTCCTCCAGGTCCTGGTGGGATTGGGGTGGGGGGTGGGGCGGCCTGGAGAGCTCTGGGGAATGAAAGCATTACAGTGAAGGTCACTGAGTATATTACACAAGAGCTGATACAGAATTATAACCAACAATAGCAACGTAACATAAACTGAACATTAACTGTGTATCCGCCATTGTACTAATTTGTTTAATTGTGACAACATCCTTACAAAACTACATCTTTACCATTCACCCCATTCCTTAGACAAGGAGACTGAGTCACTGAGAAGTTGGGTTGTATTTCAGACACACAACTGCTGACTGGCAGAGCTTATATTAAAACTCAGGAACTCTGGCTCTGCGCCCGCGCTGTTCACCACCGCACTAGACTCATTTGCTGAAGAAAGAGGCTTTTAGATCAGATAAGAGCCCTTGACACGCAGGAGGTGCCTGGCTGGAGGAAGAGTTCCATTCCCAGATCCTGGGGCAAATGAAGCAGATGGTCTCAGAACAGTCTGTTCTTAGATCATTCCAGACCCTTGCCTTTCTGAACGGGCTGGATTCCTGCCTCTCAGAGAGCGGCAGTAAAGTGTGGCAGGGACACGCTTGGTCACAGGAGGACCGGCAGCTCAGCATCTGGCACATAGTAAACACTGGCATTCCTGCCATCATCACTGGCCAGAAAAACGCACATCACAAGACCTGTCGACTCTCTCTGCTCTTGAGACCTCGGGATATTGTTTGGGTTCTTGGCCCTTCGTTCTTTCCTTTGGCCTGTGCCTCATGCTGTGTTGGGCTATGGAGTCACTACTGTCTATAAGACAAGTGAATGGAGAAGCATAGTAAAGTGTGTTTCTAGTACAAGGTGGTCTACAAACCTGAGGACAGGCATCCCCCCAGGCAGGTCTTGGAGCTTGGCAGTGGTTTAGGGTATGCAACAAAGGGAATATCTGATTTACCTATTCATCAGTTCATTCCTTAAATGTTTATTGACCACCTACTACGTGCTAGATGCTGTTAGCACTGGGAACACAAAAGTGACAACATAGAAACAGACCTTACCATCACAAGACTTTAACCCTGCAGGAAATCAGTGAATTAATGACACTTAATAATCATATATTGAGCACCTAGGAAATACCTGGCCCAGTCCTAGGCACTGAAGAGGAGAGAATGACAGTAAGATTAGGAGTTGTTGAGTAAGTAACAGGTTGGCATGCATGATAGCTCTGAAGACCATCTCAGTCTAGCGAGGTAGCAGTCACTCACTCTTCTTGGAGAACTTTCCATGGGCACACACTTTGGCTTTACTTTAACTGAATTCCAGGTCTGTCAGAGGCCAGGCTCTTAGCCACTGGGCAGTGCTCCTTCCCCAAATAGTAGAAAGTCACGGTCCCTTAAGGCGCTTGTTCAAGGAGCGTCTGGGTGGCTCAGTCTTTGGGCGGCTGCCTTCAGTTTGGGTCATGATCCCAGGATCCTGGGACGGAGATCGTCAGGCTGCTGCTCAGCAGGAAACCTGCTTCTCCCTTCCCCACTCCGCCAGCTTGTGTTCCCTCTCTCGCTGTCTCTCTGTGTCAAATAAATAAAATCTTAAAAAGAAAAACAAAAACTTGTTCAATGTAATAGAACACGTAGGCAAGTAAACACTGAATATAAGGAAGGAGTGAATCCTGTTGCAGGGCTTGATGAAGTCAGGAAAGGCTTCAGGAAAGAGGAAGCACTAGAGATGGAACTGAATAGGGAGGTGGCTTTGAGCCAAGGACCAAGGGAGGGAACCCAACCGGTGAAGCGCAGTGCACATTCTGACCTCTAGGGGGAGCTGAAATGCTCTCCGCTCGAGGGCGGGTGTGAGGATATGGTCGAAGGGCTAAGGACTAGGATGATGCTATTGATTCTTGAGCCTTAGCTAGAGGGGTGGGCGGAGCTTGCAGGCAGAAGAGGAGTTTAACGACCTAAACCCGACACACCCTTCAGTAGGCTCTGTTTGGGTTTCTCTTTGAGGCTTCCTCTGTCTTCAGACTGCTTAGCGCTCCATATGACTTGCACAGTAAGAGGGGCCCGAGCTCTCTGGTGTGGGACACACTTCTCTCTCCAAGTTGCCCTGAAAACAAACAGGATTAGAGGAAAGCAAGCAAAAGGAGCCCTTCCAATTTCTGCTGATTCTCCCTCTTTTTTTTTTTTAAAGATTTTATTGATTTATTTGAGAGAGAGAGAGAGAGAGAGAGATCACAAGTAGGCAGAGAGGTAGGCAGAGAGAGAGGGGGAAGCAGGCTCCCTGCTGAGCAGAGAGCCAGATGTAGGGCTCGATCCCAGGACCCTGGGATCATGACCCCAGCTGAATGAAGGCAGAGGCTTTAACCCACTGAGCCACCCTGGCACCCCAATTTCTGCTGATTCTAATGTGTCCCCAGAGTTGAAAGTTCTGGTCCAGCCCAACTCACCAGGGCTCCTACTTGCAATTAGGGCAAAGATCCAGTAAAGAGAGGGGATATCGCCTGGCCTGGCAGCTCTTTCCACAAGTCCCGTGGGAAGCTGCCGGAGGACACAGTCCCGGGCACCCCATCCTGTCCATCTCTTCCCACGGGAGGAGGGAGCAACAAGCTGTCAGGGGTGACTGGAATTTGGGATGCATGCAAGGGAGAAGTGGCAGGAAGGCTGGAAAGTGATGGTGGGGACAGGAGCCAGGTATCACAATGGACACATTCTGGAGGGACCTAGACTTCTTCGGGCCCTATGCCAGGGTCCCGGCTATGGTATTACCATTATGGAGGTGTGGAGGTGCCCAGTTCAGCTTGCTCCTCCCTTCTGGGCTTTAGTAGTCTAAAGTACGGTATTTTCCCCAACATTTTTATTTTTATTATTATTATTTTTTTTACACCTTGATGAATGATGTGCTGACTTTACGAAAATGTGCCAAAGGCAACTTCTGAGATGGAAGGATGCTATTCTGGGGAGAAATAGGTCTGAGATATCTGAAGATGGCTTTTGCTTGTTCACTACAGGAGAGAGTGATGTGTTAAAGGCAGACTGCTGCTACAGAACATAGGACCATAGTTACGGATTAAACAAGAGGCACACTTGGGGGGGAAGGTCTGACCTTTGTGGGTTTTCACAGGCAGTGTGATGTCATGGTGAAGGATTCAATCTTGAAGCCACACAGCCTGAGCTCAGAACCAAGCCATACTGATACCATCTCTGTGACCTTGATCGAGTCATTTAAACCTCCTCTGCTCAGTTTCCGCATAGGCAAAATGGGGGAATGGTAATATCCGCGTCCTAAGACTTTGGGCGGTATTACATGAGACAACATGTGTACTGAGGACAGTGCTCGGCTCATAGCAAGAGCTCACTTGTGACCAGTTTG
This sequence comes from Mustela nivalis, assembly GCF_964662115.1. NCBI lineage: Eukaryota > Metazoa > Chordata > Mammalia > Carnivora > Mustelidae > Mustela > Mustela nivalis. The sequence goes on from NC_139038.1 coordinate 22,133,965, forward strand.
TTATTATTTAATCTTTATTTCTATCCTATTTGGGAATAAATTATTTTTTAGCTTCCTAAAAAAGAACAAAAAGAACATGGACTGGAAATCAGTAGGCAATGGTGAGTCACTGAGGATTTTTTTTTTTTTTTTTTTTTTTTTGAGAGTAGGAATGACTTGATAAGATCTGTGCTTCAGGAAGATTAATTTGTCTGCAGCTCATAAGCTGACCTCGAAGGCCAGAGTGAAGGCAGCGGCGTCTGTCAGGAGGCTGACGCCGTGGTCCAAGCTGCGCCGTGCAACATGGTAGCCACTGGCTACAGGTGACTCTTTCCAGTTGAATTCATGAACATTGGATAAGCTGAAGAACTGTTCTTGGGACACATGATCCTGTCTCGAGTACTCAGTAGCCACATAATAGTCCACTTTTGACCATGGACATTTCCTTCCTCTGAGGAAGTCCCACGGGGCGCGCGGGTTGAAAACAGCAGGTCTCGTACCTGAATGTGCGTCAAAAGAACCTAGGAGGTGTGTGAAAATACAAATGGCTGGACTCCACCCCCTGACTTTCTGCTTCAGGAGGCTTGGGGTGAGGCCTGGGAATCTGCATGCCTACCAAGTTCCCAGGAGATGCTGATGCTTCTGGTTAGGGACAGCCCCACCCCCAGCCCCACTTGGAGAGCCTTCTTCCTGGAACGGCACTTTTCAGGTCATGGCGTGAGGGAAAGGGGAGCTGGTTTGAGCTTGTTGGAAATCACATGTGCCTTTTTAACACATCCCGGCTAAGCCCATTTGGGATTTGGACTCCCATCTCTTCCCAGAATAATCGGGCTGGGGATGTTCCTGGGAGTCTGTGTCATGAGGGGATAAGTCTAGGAACTTTGGCTTTTCTGGCTGAAGGAGAAATGTGGGGTTACTTCAGAGTCTGGAGAAAAGAGAGACAAAAAGGGACGGGAAAGAGTGATCTCTGCTGCTGTCTGTATTCTCCCTAATGTTCTGGAGCTCTGCTTTCAAAGGAGGTCTCAGGGTTAGGAAGGTAGAGGCAGAAGCTTCTAGAACTGAAAAGCCAAGAATTTGCTGCTTTTGTCTCGCAGTCATACCTTGACAACCTTTTCCCTGAGGCACGAAGGACTCATGTCTAGCTGCATGGTGGCGGATGGTGGGGAAGGGCGTCCAGGTAGAGCGACAGAAGTCCGCGCAATGCAAAATGGAAGAAACACATCCCTAAAGCCTCAACGTATTACCCAGCCATGGGTGTGCCTCAGATTAGCTGTCTGACCCGCAGAGACAAACATCACAGGGCTCACTTGTCCTCAGGGAGTCAGGGTCCCCAGAAGGTTTACCTTGGTCTGAGCTGAGCTTGGACTATCAGAAAGGGGCATAGGGTGAGGCTGTGATAGACCAGAAGCAATAAAACCCTCCCACCCCAGCTGGGCACGCTTTTATAAATGGTTATCAGATGTACATGAGTGTCTGCGTGCAGCGAGGACAGACGTTCTTCCAGAATACCCCAGCAACATTCTCCATCAGCAGGCAGATGGCTGGGATCTACCCAAGATGACCCTCCTCACTGCCTCAGCTCTTCTCGGAGCCTCCCTGAACCTCCTCCAGCCTACAGCAGCTAAAGTTACCACCTGCACAAGCCAGGGGCCTCCAAGACCCTGTGGCAGTGCTGAGGATGGCATTAGTATTAGTTCCCCGGCACCTGGATTATGCCATTTTGGAAGTATTTTGAATATAACGTGTGTGGTGTGTGTGCATGCATGTGCGTGTGTGTGTGTTTGAAGAGTGGGAAGGTGGTGAAGATTCAGTATGTGCTGCAATGGCCTTGGGTTGTGAGTAGTTTGGCAAAATTATAATAAAAATAAAACGAGAAGGATGGCAGTCTCTGTCAGCTTGATTAAAACCCATTGCTTTAGTCATCCGTCCATCTATCTGTCCGTACGTCCGTCCACTGCTCCAGCCAATCCTCTATCTGTCCATTCATCCGCCTACCCATCTGTCCAACCCTTCCATCTGTCCATTTAGGAGAAGCGAATCCAGCAGGAAAATCTCCTTCTTTTAGTGCTTCTGTGCCATTGAGGATGTTTGACAGCACCTAAGCGGGGGGAATATTCTCCTGTTGGGACTCCTCCTAACAGATGTTTTCTTCCCCCATCGCCCCTGGATGACGGTTGAAGAAACAGAAAACTTATCTTCGAATGACAGCCCTTTCCTCTGACGGCCCCAGGGAACATGGCATGGGAATATGGCTTTGAGGTCTTAAAAAAATGCATCGGATTCCATGATTCAGTGATGTGGTTAATGTAGATAGGGCTCTTCCACCAAAGCCGGGAGCCCACCGCAGAAATGAGAAAATCTGTACTGTTCCTCCACAGAAGGGAGGTAAGCCCGCCTTCCTTGAGCTGCGTAGGCTTTTGTCCCAAGCGTCTGGAAATTCAACCCATCGCTTAGAGAGCAGATTGCGGGGCTTCTGGCCCTGGCTGCTTGGGATGTGTAAAGCTGCCGACGGACAGTTTTGATTGAATGTCCAAATTAAGCTGCCAAGTAGCGACTCTGCAGCTCCAGGGGCCCCATGTTAGTATTTATGTCCCATCTTTAGAAATAATCACATCGTGGAGCAGTGCCCAAAGCCATGTCAGCAGCCGCTGCCGCCGAGGTTTTGAATGGCGCCCGCCTGGTGCTTCTGCAGCATTTACTCAGCATGAGGGCCCCGGGCTGGGGCGGGGGTGGGGGGCGCCCAGGTGCACCATCGTGCTTCCCGTCCTGAGGATGAGGGTGAAGGAGCTGTAGGCCTCGGCTGTCCCTGTCGTCTCTGAACTTGGGGTGTGCAGTGGTCTCCGAACAAGAGACAGAACTAGCGGGGCGCCTGGGTGGCTCCATGGGTTAAAGCCTCTGCCTTCCACTCAGGTCATGTTCCCGGGGTCCTGGGATCGAGCCTCACATTGGGCTCTCTGCTCAGCGGGGAGCCTGCTTCCCCCCCCACCCGCCTGCCTCTCTGCCTACTTGTGATCTCTGTCAAATAAGTAAATAAAATCTTAAAAAAAAAAAAAAAAAAGAAAAGAACAGAACTAGCTTATTGGATGCCTTACAACCATCTGTCCTGGGCATCCGCAGAGACCCCCAGGGCCAGCCTGAGGGGAACAGATGTTCACGGGGGCAGGGTTTCTTCTTGTTTTTGCAAGCTGGTCTGAAGAGCACCTCTTCTGTCTGCATCGGGTCCTGCCGCCCCGGAGGGACCTGGCGGTGATACTGCCCACCCCTTTGGGGGTGTTCAGAGACTGGGCTTGTGAAACCTCAAGGGGGATTCAATCAGAGCCTCCCTGGGAAGGCGGGTGGTCTCTGGACTTCAGGGGTGAGACTATATAGAGTCAGGGACTGTAGAACAGCCCTGGGAGTTGCAGGACCCTGGGTCACCAGAGAAATCTTTGTAGGGAACAGATGATACTGAATTGGTCTCAGGGGCTTAGAACTGCCTGGTTTTTAGGTTTTTGGTTCCAAGGAGAACGAGCTTACAGAGCACAAAAGTTGCATGGTTTTGACCTGCATACTCAGAACCTGGGGGAAAGCAGCTGACTGAACCTTGGAGCCTCTAAGTAGTACCCAAGCCAGGTAATTAAGAATAATATGTACAGGGGCGCTGGGTGGCTCAGTCGGTTAAGTGTGTGCCTTTGACTCAGGTCATGATCCCAGGGTCCTGGGTTCGAGCCCCACATGGGGCTCCCTGCTCTGCGGGAAGCCTGCTTCTCCTTCTCCCTCTGCCTGCTGCTCCCCCTGCTTGTGCGCTCTCCGTCTCTCTCTCTCTCTCATTCTCTGTCAAATAAATAAATAAATCTTTAAAAGTGAAAAGAATAATGTGCACAAGACTGGCCTTCCATTAAGCAACGAGTCCTTTCAGATTTAGAGTAACATTTTTTTTCCTAATTAAAAAAGTAATTCTTGTTCAACTGAGACCATATATTTAACTTCTCCTTCATCCAAATCCCTGCTGAATGACTAAGAGATTAAAAATGGGAAAAATTTATGAGGTTTGCAAACTAGAAAGAGAGTGTCAGTCAGAGACCAGGACCACTGAGGAATTTCTGTAGGCTACAGTTCAGACAATACTGCCTAATTTTGTCTTTTCTTTTCCAATGTCTGAGCCTCTTAATACCTTCCTATTATGTAATTGTATTCGTTGGTACTCCCAGAGCGATGTTAAATTATAGTGGTGGGCGTTCTTAATTTGATTGTGGTCTTAGTAGAAATGGAGATGCCTCTAGCATTGTACCAGTATGTGTGATGAAGGCCTTTGACGTATATATCCTACCAAGAAAAGCTTCCATCTTTTTCCATTTTTCTAAGGGTTAAAAGAAAGAAGGATTACTGAATTTTGCCGCTTTCCTTTTGTAATTTTTATAATTTTCTGGAGTAATGATATGTTTTCCCCCTTTGACCTAGTTTTATAGTGAATAATAATAGATTTCTTAAACTCTGAAGGGTTTGGTTTAGAGAGTATGTGTTCAGACTTGAGATTTTAGAAGATCACTTTGGGGTAGGGCATAGAGGAAGGGCAGCCTGGGGCAAGACTGTCGTCAAGAAGGTAACTGGAAGGATCTTAGTTACCAGGAAAGAAATAAAAAAATGAATGCCCAAACTATAGCTAAGTGAGTGACTGCTGTTTGCTAACCACTTATCATTGTTAAGGACAATAGTAGGCACTTTCCAGGCTTCAAATATACCTGAATAATAACAGTAATCCTGTGACACAATTATTGCTGTTAAGGTGGTTTTTGTATGGATAATAAGAAAGGCTGGCGGGGGGGTGGGTGTGCCTGGGTGGCTCAGTCAGTTAAGTGTCTGCCTTTGGCTCAGGTCTTGATTTCAGGGTCCCGGGACCGAGCCCCGCCTTGGGCTCCCTGCTAGGGCTGGGAGTCTGCCTCTCCCTGCTCTTGGTCTATCTCTCTTTCTCAAATCAATAAATAGAATCTTAAAAAAAAAAAAAAAGAAAGTCTCAGGTACATGAAATGATAAAGAGGTAGCATGGGCAGTACGTAGTCCTAGGTGAGGTTGCGCCAAAAAGAGGAGACCAGGGTGGTTTCCAGATTACTCGCTTGGACAGTCAGGTGGATGGTTGAGCACTCATCAATAATGGCACTGAAAGAGGGGGAGCAGGCATGGTCATGGGAGAGAACATGGAGATAATGAGTATTATTGGACATTTTGAGTTAAGGTACTTATGAGACATCCAGCACTAAATATACATTAGACAGTTGTGTATAATGTCCTAGAGCTCAGTAAAGTGCATTTAGGTAGAAATTAAAATCATGGGAAAAGAGGCCCATGGGAAAATATGGAAATTAAAAAAAACAAACTTCTATATAATCCATGGTTCAAAGATGGAATCTCAAGGGAAGTTAGAAAGTATTTTGAACCAATGAAAAGAAAATTAAAATGTAACACGTTCAAAATTTATAGCATCCAGATAAAGAAATGCTTGAAATGAAATTTGTATTGTGGAATTCTACCAAACATTTAAAGAAGAAATAGGACTTTTTCTTCTAGAAAAGAGAAGAGGAGGAACACTTCCTAATTTATTTTATGAAGCTAGCATTACCCCGATACCAAAACCAGACAAAAGCAGTACAAGAAAAATACAGAGAAATATTTCTTACGAACATAAATACAAAAATCTTCAAAATAAATCAAATCCAGAATTACATAAAAAAAAAAATACACCCCAACCAGGTGACTTTTATTCTAGGAATGCAAGGCTGTTTCAATAATAAACAATGTAATCCATCATATTAATAATCTAAAGAAAGAGCACACAAACGTATCTGTTGATGCATAAAAATATTTGACAAAACTTAATATCCACTTATGATGAAAGTTCTCGGTGTCATGGAAATAGAAGGGAGCTTCCTTGACCTGATAATGGACATCTACAGAATATCTACGACATGCTTCATAATGAAAGACTGCATGCCTTCCCCATGAGCTCTGGAACAGGGCAAGGATGTCCACCACTCTAGTCCATATCATACTGGAAGATCTAGCCAGTGCAATAAGACAATAAAAAGAAATTGAAACATTGTAAATGCAGATGGAGAAACACAGATTAGAAAGGAAAACAGAAAACTGGCTGTATACACAGAAAATGTGATTGTCTATGTAGAGAATCCAGAAGAGTCTACCAAAAAACCTTCCAGAACAAATAGGTTTAAATAGGCTGAAGGACACAAGGTCAGCACACAAATTGTATTTCCATATATCAACAGTAAACAATGAGAAACCCAAACTGGAAAAAAAAAAAACTATTTATGGTAGCTCCAAAATAAATGAGATATTTAGATATAAACCTAGCAAAATATGTCTTGGCTCTGTATGCTGAAAAGGACAAAACACTGAAATAATATCTGAATAAATAGAAAGACATTATGTTCAAGGATTGGAAGACTCAGCATGTCAGTTCTTGCTGATTGTACTATAGACTTATTATCTGTTTTAAAATGAAGAATGAAATTGGAAGAACCACAATCCTCAGTCTTCAGGCTTTATTATATAAAGCTTCAGCAATGGAGCAGTGTGGCTTGGCCAGAGGATAGATCTATGTGACTGGAACAGAGTAGAGGGTTCATATATATCCACACAAATATGGCCCATTGATTTTTTTTTTTTAAGGTAGAAAGAAAAACCAAAATGCAGTGAAATAGAGGAAAAAGAGTAGTCTTTCAACAAGTGATGTAGAAAAGATTGGCCATCCATATGCATACAAAATAAACCTTTACCTTCACTTCATACTTTATATTAACTGAAAATATGGGGTGCTTGGGTGGCTCAGTTGGTTAAGTGTTGGCCTTTGGCTCAGGTCATGATCCTATGGTCCCAGGATCGGGCCCTACATTGGGCTCTCTGTTTGGTGGGGAGCCTGCTTTTCCCACTGGTACCCTCTCCCTGCTTGTGTGTAAGCTCACTCACTCGCTCTCTCTGTGTCTGAAATAAAATCTTTTTTTTTTTTTTTAAAGAAAGAATTAACTGAAAATAGACCATAGCTCTAAATGTAAAGTGTAGAGATATACAACTTCAGAGAGCAAAGGAAAAAATGTTTATGACCTGGAGTTATACAGAGGTCTACTTGACACTAAAAACATGACTCAGACAAAAATGATGAAGTGGACTTCATTCAAGTTGAAAAAAAAAAAAAAAGAAATTTCTGCCCTGCAAAATACACTGCTGCGGAATGAAAAGGCAAGCTGGAAGTTGGAAGAAAATATTTGCGAATCACATCTCTGACAGAGAACTTGTATCTAGAGTAAAGAATTCTCAGACTCAGAAGTAGGAAAACAACAGCCTCACTACAAACAAACCAAGGACTTGAACAAACATACCACCAAAGATGACGTGAGGACGGCAGATTCATTCATGAGAAGATACTTCCTATCCTTGGGCATTAAGGAAAGGCAAGTTGAAGCCACAATGAGATACCACTACACCTCTATTAGAATGGCTAAAATAATAGCGATAATAGATATTCTGAATGCAATGGGCTAGCAGGTGTGCAGAGCAAGAGGGACTCTCGTTCATCGCTGGTGGGAGTGCAAAATGCTGCAGTCCCCCTAGAAAACTTTTTGGGGGGTTTTAGATACATTTACCATATGGCTTAATGATCCCACTCTTAGCAGTTTGCCCTTGAGAAGTGAAAACATGATGTTCGCACAAAAACCTGTGAATATTGAGAGTAGCTTTCTTCATAATCACCACTCAAATGTCCTTCAGTGAGTGAACAGATAAACAGTGGTGCATCCATACAGTGCGATGACTCATCGATAGTAAGAAGTTAACTACTCATACATGACATTTGGATGACTCTCAGTGGCTTTATGCTAAGAGAAGCCAATCTCAGAAGGTTGCATACTGTTCTTAAGATAAAACCATCGTGATGGGACAAGACTATATACCAAAAGAAGTCTTTTCACTGTATGCTAATTTGAGAAATTAAATCAATGCTGTAGACAGGAAGTAAATGCATAGAAGATGGATGGAAGGCGGGGAGAGAAAAATAAAGGAAAGAAAGGTAGGAAGGAGGAAATCAGTCAGAAGACTGAAATGAAATAGAGCGCGCCAAGAAGGCTTGAGCAAGAAGAATATCCATGCTATGATACCAGGTAATTTGTCCGTTTTTAAAAGATTTATTTATTTGGGGGAGAGAGAGAGATCACATGTGTGTGGGGGGTGGGAGCCAGAGGGAGAGGAAGAGAGAAACCTGAGCAGACTCCCCACTGAGCACAGAGCCTGACGTGGGAGTTCGATCTCATGACCCTGCGATCATGACCTGAGCCGAAACCAAGAGTCAGACACTTAACCAACTGCACCACCTGGGCAGTTGATACCAGGTAACTTAAAACAGTAAATTAAAATACATAGAAACAGCGGCGCCTGGGTGGCTCAGTGGGTTAAAGCTTCTGCCTTCGGCTCAGGTCATGATCCCAGGGTCCTGGGATCGAGCCCCGCATCGGGCTCTCTGCTCAGCAGGGAGACTGTTTCCCTTCCTCTCTCTCTGCCTGCCTCTCTGCCTACTTGTAATCCCTGTCTGTCAAATAAATAAATAAAATCCTTTCAAAATAAATAAATAAAATTCATAGAAACAGTGAATGCAGGAATGCCTACTGGATAAAATATAATCAGTAATATGGAAACAAATTTAAGGGGTGCTCCCAGATGGTGGAGGAAGGAGACCAAGAAATGAATACAGTCATGAAAAAATGATAGATGTAGACGACGAACAATATTTATCCAGGGGTAAACGGGTAGCAGATGTTCCTGGAGAAAAGACAAGGGCAAATGGAAAAGCACCTGTATCCAGAGTAGAGTTCAGGACAAATAATGAACTGTACAGAAAGAATATTTTAATTGTGAAAGGTATGCTCTAAGACTGAAAAGGGGACATGAATCTCAAATAACACAGGGTCAAAGTACATAAAGCAGAAGCTAGTTGCAATGAAAGAAGTATACAGAAATACCATAGCAGGAGGGTCTTGAAACATGCTTTGTTAGTCTTTGACAGATAAAACAGGTAAAATGAAAAAAAAAAAAAAGCAACAACATAGATATAGATGACTTAGATAATTTAATTAGAGAAATTCTTAATTACCTCTATTTTTTAAAAAAGATTTTGTTTATTTATTTGACAGAGATTACAAGTAGGCAGAGAGGCAGGCAGAGAGAGAGAGGAGGAAGCAGGCTCCCCGCCAAGCAGAGAGCCCAATGCGGGGCTTGATCCCAGGACCCTGGGACCATGACCTGAGCTGAAGGCAGAGGCCTTAACCCACTGAGCCACCCAGGCACCCCACCTCTATCTTAATGAGACAATCCCCTTCTTTTCTTTGCACAAAATTGGTGATGCATGAGCTTGCAAGGGAATGCCCTCAAATTACTCGGCCCACATTTCCATTAAGAACTAAAAATCCACGACACAAACATATGAGACAGAAGATCACAGGGCTAATAAGAAGGAATAGGAATCTATGAGAGCCTTAAGAACGGGCGCTCCTGATGGTGCTTCTGCAGAGAATGGGACGGGCAGCTGATTAGGGATGCCAGGGCACACAGGAGGTGAGAAGGGCCAAGCTGTGGTTGGAGACCAGGAGTGTTATGTAGTGGCCCCAGGCCCCCACGTATGATGGTTTTCTGCAGGGACAGTCTCTGTGCCATGTGTCTCTGGTGGTCAGAGGTACCTACAGAGGATGCTGTTGAAAAGGCAAGAGGGTCAAGGTGTGGAAGTCCCTGGCCAGAATGGCTCCATATGGGCAGGTGCGGGAGAGAATTCATACCACAGCAGTGCACAGATGCGCCAGAGCTAAGGAAAGACTTGAGGGGCTCCGAGGATTCAAGGAGATCAACAGAACTGGGGTAAAGGGAGTAGGAACCGAAGAGGCTCAAAGGTGATCGGCGAGGTTGGAGGAAGTGAGGCTCCAGGTGCCTGGTTCGGGATGGAGAGGTGGTCCTAACGGAAGAGGGAGAGGGGTCCCATTTGGTTTCAGATGATCTATCATGCTCTTAGTACCTCCTCCAGATTGATTTGTGTGAAGGCCACATTGGAGGAATGCTCTTTTAGCCTGGAGATGTCTCTGGATTGTTACATAATTTGATTTGAATTCTCCCTAAGGAGAAAGGGAATCCGCATTTGTTGAGCCTCTGCCATGTGCTTTGGATTCCCCTCTAACGCTCTGTCCTCTTTAATTAGGGTCACCATAAAATCTACCGTCCAAGGCAGAACTCCTTTGAGAGTTAAGGGACAACAGGGACAGACTGAGGCTGTCTGTCCTAGCTACCATCCACCATCCCGCTGAGTTGTCTGTGGTTTTACCTGCCTTCTGGAGACGGGGAGAACCAAGGGGTCAGAGAAGTCATTTAACCAAGATCACCCAGTTAAGTGAGAGTTAACGCAGAGGTGGGACTCAAACCGGGGTCTGTCTGACTCTGAAGTCTGCATGTTGCTGACTTAGTTCCCGATTTCCTCCGCACTAACGCACCACCCTTGTTTCACTTGCCGTGACTTGACAGGCTGTCTTCTAGACAGACACTGTGACGGTCCCAGCTGGAAGTCTGTCTCCACACAGATAATTAGATGTGTGATAACTGTACCACCGCCAGCAGCGACAGGAAGCCAGCTGTTGCAGGAGCCCTTGGCCACAACGTGCTAGGGGTGACCTCGATGCCGTGTGTGGGTACCCAGAGACCCCGGGTTGGCTCGCTTTGGGTTTAGAACCTATCAGATGAGGCCACAGGGGATGGCCAGTTAGAATCCCCCTTTGATGATCTGAGGCTCACCAAAGCCAGAGCATCAGAGAGTTTTGGGGTTCGAGGAAGTAACAATGAATAGGAATTGAAGGGACACAGATCCAGGGGTAGACTTTGGAGTGAAGGGCCGCAGGAGCTTGAAACTTGAGAGGGTGTGGCGGGCAGTGGGAGGGATTGGGGGTTAGCCAGAGACCCAGGTAAGCTGTCGGCCACTGGCGGGGGTCGGCGGGGGGCATCGGAATAGGAGAGGAGTAGGGCAGGATAGCAAAAATAGGTTGATGGCTCTCTCTCTCTCTCTTTTTTTTTTTTTTTAACATGTTGAGTCTCTGCTTGCATCCCTGCTGTGATCTCAGGGTAGGTGCTGAGGGTGTCCACTAATCTCAGGGAGGGAACCCCCATCTCTGTGTTGTTCACGAAAGGTCCTATGATCCAAATCATGAGTTTTGGGGCCTCATTCTGCAGACCTAATTGTTCTATGGTCTTTGGAGAACAGGATGAGGGTCCCTGAAGGCCAAGGGCAATGGGTTCTTAGAGGCCAGAGATACACAACTGAGTTGTTTTTTTAAAAATTTAGTTTAAGCAATGCCATTCATACAAAAATGCTTTCTCTTTGTAATAAATTCCCAACGTGACAGATAAGACTAAAGTCTATTTTTCCCACAACCCCCAAACCAAGTTTCTTTAACTCTTCCTCAGATATAATCATTACAGTAAGTCAATTTGGGCCATATTCTTCCAGGTTCTTTTCTATATATTTAAAAATCACATGTGACATTGTAGAAAAATGTATTGTTGCTGTTTTATTTGTTTAAGTTTTTTATTTTAATTCTAGTTAGTTCACATAAAGCCTAACGTTAGATTCTGGTGTACCATATTGTGATCCCCCACTTCAAACAGCTCCTGGTGGTCGTCCCAAAGTTTATTGTACTTTTGTCTTGAAGGTTTGGAGGGCCCTGGTTTTCAAATCCCTTTATTTTGACATAACCTCAAAATTACAGAAAGGTGCATGGCTAGGAACAACCACATCTTCTTTACCTGATTTACCAAATGGTCATATTTTGCCCCATTTTTTAAAATCATTTCCTTTATGAAATATTTTTATAAACGTATGTTATTTTTCTCCGAGCCGTCTGACAATAAGTTGGAGTCTATGGTTCCCCTTTGCCCTAAACACTTGAGTGTGTATTTCCTAGGAATGAGAACATCCTCTCACACGGGCATGGTACAGTGATCCGAATGTATCAGGAAATGTACATTGATCCAATGCTGTGATTTATTCATAGCGGGGAATCTGCGTTGCCACAGTTGAACCACTGGTGGGCACATTTTTCTTAAAAAAAAAAAATTTGTATTGTCACCATCTGTCTTCACCTGCCATTTTGTTCACCATGTACATGCCTATAGAAGGTCCCTGTGGTTAACATGGGATAGTGTTTCTCAGTGTGGCGATGCACGGATTAGTCCCCTTCCGCTGTCGGGAGGGGAGGCACGCAGTATTTCCTACACTTGGCTGTTGCAGACATCCTCAGGCATAACTGCTTGTTAGCGGACATTGCTCTGAAGAGCTGTTGTGTGGCCACGGTGGGGAGGACAAGTGAGGACTCATGATACTGGAAGAAGTGCCTTTTAAAGGAGTTGGTTATCTCCCACAATGTGTGAGATAAAAGCTTTTAAGCAGCACCACTATTCAGATTTTTCTAATAAAGAGTTGTGTTTTGGGTGGTTGCTGGGGGGGTGGTGAGTGGGTCAGGGGAAAGAGTAGGAGAGTTCATGAAGAACAATTCTTAGGAGAAGAGTTCACAGTAGTGCTGCCTTTTTATGGGCTCAGCACTGTCCTAGGTAACTTTCAGCTGCGTGCAGAAGGCCTCTTTTGCTCCGAGGACCCTTTGATGGAAACAGCCAGCCCTCACCCCCCGCCTGTATCACATCCAAGGCGAGCAGTGTTCTCTGGCCAGGGCACTTTTCTTCTGTACATTGAGCACACTTCCACCAGGGGGGGAAGGTTGCTATTTCTGCTTTGTGTGAAGCATTTTGTACCATCTGGGCTGGCTGGATTTCAACAAAGATAGTAAAGAAACATTTATCAAGAAAAATCAAAGTCAGTCTCGCCAAGTGTGGTCTAGAGAGATTTGCTTCCTCAGTACGTTGTGGCTGGGAAACAGGACTCTACTTTGAAAAGCTTCAGGAGGGACAGGCCTCTGGGTCTTAGCCGGCAGCTGCTGTCCTCTGCTCACGACGTGTTGGTTTCGGGGACGAGAGCTCTTGAGATGCGAACACCAGCAGGTTCAGAATCCATTTCACTCCATTCCTCTCCGCATTCCCATCCTCTTCAGTAATAGACCCAAAAGTACCAAAGAGGAAGAAAAGATCTATAAGGGCTGGGGAAGAGATGGAGTCCTACCTTGGTCTCGAATATTGGGTTCAGGAGAAGCAGAGGCCCAAGGAGAGGTCATTCTCAAAGCATTCATTGTAAAGATTGGCTCAAACTAACACACACTTGTCCCATCAAGAGCCCTCGGAAGGAGCTTGTAAATTTACAGTGGAAGAAAGTTCTGGTGATGGTGCTGTGGTGTCAGCTCATAGCACGGGGAGTAAGGTGGGAGGGGGTGTGGATCTTGACAGAAGAGATGTGAGCCGTTCCCACTTGCACATGTGTTGCCAATCACCCAGACAGACAAGTTCCTGGCACGTCAGCGCGCCTCAGATCATGTTTTTATGCAGCTTACTCCGTGATAGATGTGTCATTACAAGATCCCAACCTAGAAACAGGCACATGCTATTTTCCCTGGAAGGCTCAAGGAATGGGAGAAAGTAACAGTTGGAGATTGTAGTCTATGGGAAAGATGCATAGGGCTCTTAAATTATATCATCCGGAAACTCTTTGCTTAATGTCTGCTGTATGGACCAGCTGCAGCAGCATCACCTGGGAACATGTTAGAAAAACAAGTCAGTAGCTCTCCCTCCAGAGTCACTGAATCAGAGAATCCATCTGTAGGAGTGGGTCCCAGGGATATGGACCTCACAAGCCCTGTGGGTGACTCTTAGACACACTAAGTTTTGAGGGAAGCCCTAAAAGCGTTCAAGTGGGAAGGTCAGACGCATAGTTCTCAAAGAAGACCCAGATATCCATTTGGAAGTGGTTAGCTCTTCTTAATAAAAGGGACAAATGAGAGGGGACACTGAATATGTGTAATAATAATAACAAAATAGCGAAAGTAGAGCTGGCATTTATTGACTATTCCGTGGGAGCCAGGTTCTGAGCTGAACATGTTATGTTCGCATCCGATTATGCTCTTACAACAACCCAACGAAGTATGTATGTCTCCATCTCCTGGGTCAAGAAATGGAGGTCCCAAAATGTGAAGTAACTGCTAGACACGATGCAAAACCGGACCTCTCGCAGCCTTGTATCCACTACACTACGCAACCTGGCTATGGACTCATTAGCCGTCAACCATGCTTTGAATAAATTTGGGTTTCTGTATTCCTGGGGGACAGGAGCAGCATCTCATCTTATCCCCATGTCCCCAGTGCCTAACAGAATGCCTAATGCCTCACAGGGACCTGCTTATTGAACTTAACTGAGTCAAAGTCAAAGAAGAAAAGTTCTTGCTTTTGGTGCAAGAATGAGGTATAACCTGAACGAGAATGGCATGGACCGAGATAAATGGGCTGTGGATAAATGGAAGGAAAGGCCATAAGCTGGAGTACAGAAACACCTGGTACAGAATAAGTGACAACTGACCCCCTGGGGCTTCTTGTCACTCTCCTGGCAGTCCGCCCAGCCCTTTTTCCATCTCCTGTATTCAGTCCCAACCCCTTCCTAGTGATAGGGTCTTAGACAAGTCAGCAAAGGCTGACTTACCCCCGCCCCCAACAGCAATGGTGAGCTGATTGGGTATAGGAAAATAAAGAGAAGATCTTTGAATTTAACTAGGGCTGCGTTCCCCCACCCACCCACCCAGATAAATAAAATGGAAAGAAAGAGGAACAAGAGAGTTGAGGGGGTTTCCAAGCGAGTGATTATAATGCATTATGAACTCTAGGCTGGGAGTGAAGTAAAGTCAAGAGAGAATAGGGAGAAGAGTCAATAAAGATTGGCTCAGCAGACTGACTGTTGGTGTAAGACTGGTCACAATGGGGTACTAGGGTTAATGAACTGGAAAAATAGGGAGGGGCATTGGCTTGTAGGGTTCGCGAAGTGGAGATTGAGAAAGTGGTGTAATTTCTGGGATGATAAACTCCCGTTATCATGAGCTGTGATAGCATGAAGTGAAGGTTATAGGAAGTGAGGGGATGCTTTATCCCCTACTTTCTAATATTCTGTTTCTATTGTATTATTGCACTTATAGAACACTCAGAAAAAAATGTTGAACTATAGCTGGGGTCATGGATGTCTATCGTCTTCCTGCCTTTAAGGGGATTGCATTTATCCTCAACTATGGATCTGTTATTTCAGATAGCTTTTATCCTGGGAGGACAATTTCCTGCTGTTTGTAGCTAATTGCAATGATCCAATAGTTTTCTCTTTTGACCTATACATATAATGAATGTTTTAATAATAGATTTTCTATGATTGAACCGTCTTTGCATTCCTGGTAAGAGTCATACATATAATGAATGTTTTAATAATAGATTTTCTATGATTGAACCGTCTTTGCATTCCTGGTAAGAGTCATTCTATATTGGCCTTCTGGCAGATCGCTTGATTCAATCTGCTAATGCAATACTTTGGATTTTTCTATCATAAGTGAGGTGGTTGGCACCGTATACTTATGACCCATACAACTCCCATTTTCCCATCTCCTTCTCATGGCTGCCTATGTAACTTCTTGTTTCCCTAGGCTGGTGTTGTGTCTACGCTACTGACCCTCTGCTTCCTTTCTTCTTTAAGCCAGTCTTTATTTTTTTTCCCCCCCAGGAATTTTTTTTTTTTTAGATTTTTAAAATTTATTTATTTTACAGAAAGAGAAAGTGATCACAAGTAGGCAGAAAGGCAGGCAGAGAGGGGGGGGGCAGGCTCCCTGCTGAGCAAGAGAGCCTGATGCAGGGCTTGATCCCAGGACTCTGAAATCATGACCTGAGCTGTAGATAGAGGCTTTAACCCACTGAGCCACGCAGGGGCCCCTTTTCAGGAAATATTTTAAAAGATATTTATCTATTAGAGAGTGAGAGAGCAAGAGAGGAAATATAAGCAGGGAGAGTGGGAGAGGGAAAAGCAGGCTTTCCACCAAGCAGGGAGCCTGATGCAGGGCTGAGGGCTGGAGCCTGATGCGGGGCTCGATCCCAGGACCCTGGGTTCATGACTTGAGCCAAAGGCAGATGCTTAACAACAGAGCCACCCAGACGCCCCTTCTATAAGCCAATCGTACAGCCTCCTTTACTGTGTTCCTCGTTGAGGGTGGAGCTCACCTGTCGTGCTACGGTACTTTTCCAGCCTTCTGTTTGGGTGGAGGTCATGAGAGCAACTCTTTCTCTTTCAGCTTTTGCTTTTTGAATTGAGGTAAAATTCACAGAACACAAAATTAACCATTAACCATCTTAAAATGTACCATTCACGGGCGCTTAGTATATTCATGGGGTTGTGCAACCATCACCCGTATCTAGGTCCAAAAGATGTTATCACCAGAAAAGGAAACCCCTTACCTGTTTCATAGTCACTCCCCATTTCCCCCTCCCTGGCCCCCAGCTCCTGGCCACCACCGGTCTGTGTGTCCGTGAATTTCCCTGTTCTGGGTGTTTCCTATCAGTGGAATCCTACAACACGTGACCTTCTGCGTCGGAGTGCACAGGTGTTCACAGCAGCACTATTTGCATGATCCAAAGTGTGGAAACAGCCTCAATGGCCACCTGATGAATGGATAAATGGGGTTTGCTGTGTCCATACAAGGGGACAATATTCAGCCATAAACGTAGCGCTGATCCATGCCACAACATGGAAGAACCCTGAAAATATGTTCGGTGAAAGAAGCCAGTCTTTCTTGTTGGCTTTGTGGAACACAAGCTTTGAGAGCATGTAGCTAATCTTGGGGGCCCAGCGGGAAGAGCAGTGGGGAAATCAGAAGTCGGCGTCGAACTCATACCGGTTAAGAGGTTGACTCCATCTGACCGGTGCATCTTGCTTTGCGTGCTTCTTAGCTGTGGATGACCCTAAGTCCCATCTCCTATGAGACCAGCGTGATGCCGAGGACTCATCCCCAGGGTCTCCGACCCTCGCTGGTTGATGCTTAAACACAACAGGACTATTAATGCTGAAATTGCTTTTTCTTTTTTCAGTAAGAGATGCTAAAAACCTTGTACCCATGGACCCCAACGGCTTGTCAGACCCTTACGTGAAACTGAAACTGATTCCCGACCCCAAGAGCGAGAGCAAGCAGAAGACCAAAACCATCAAATGCTCCCTCAACCCCGAGTGGAATGAGACATTCAGATTGTAAGTTAGAATGGCCGCCGCCCGGCGTGGGCCGTGGGGTTGGCCGTGGGGGCCACCAACCTTGGGGAGGGCCCCTCCAGCTTCCCTTTCATTCCTCCCCTCCGTCCCTCGCCCCCTCCCTTCCCTTACTCCCCATCCATCTGCATTTTTGCACTGCAAGCCAAGTAAAAATTGGAACTTATTTTTTTAATAGAGTTGAGAATGTCTGTGGTGTGCGGAGTGGGTGGGGTAGAAGGTAGTGCGATGTGTTGCTAGGTGAAGGCAAGTTGTGGGAGACGTTCTGGTCTAAGAGAACAGTGGGACGTAACCCATAGGGTGTGGTGATAACCCTTGTGGGGCTGAGTCTGGGGGTATGGATGTGCTGGGGCCACAGCCCGTCGAGAGTTCTCTGCTAGCTTCCACAGCCAATCTTCCCGGGCCAGTGCTCCAAGGACCTGGGGTCACTTTTTCAGGCATCTGGGCCCACAAGGGTTAGTGACGTCAGCCAGTGTTTATGGAGCATATCGTGGTTGTAAAAGGCACTCTAGTGAATGATCTGGGTTCATTGGCCATTTCATCCCTATTTAACCAATGGGGCTTGACAACGTTAAGGAATGTGCCCAGAGTCCCCCAGCCAATGTGGGGTCATTCTGTACGGAGATTCTGAAGTCTGACACCAGAGGCTGTGGGCCAAAAGCATGATTCCTTGTGGGAGCCCCATCCCCCTGTTCCCTCTCTCAGGGGGAAAGTGGGGGCACACCTCAGCCTCAATCAGAACAGCTTCCGCCGACCAGCGCCGGCAGGACTGCTTCCTCCACGTGTGTCTCATGCCAACTCACGGGTGTGCAAGCACTCATGCAATTATGTCATCGATACCCAGAGTTCTTGTTGACACTTTGTCATTAGGGTTTCCCGAACATCCCGAACCCTATTAAGATGTAAGGAAGCGGCTAGCACTGTTTGTGGTGGCGCTGGTGCAGGTCCTTCACCCGGGCGAGCCATGGGTTTCGGGACTTGAGCAGCCCTGCCTCCCTGGGGAGCTTGCCTGGGGTGGAAACAGAGTATGCAGCTGGCAAGAGCTTGTAATCTTTTAAAAATTTCCACCTTCAGGCCTTTTCCTCTTAAACATTTCGTCTGCTTGAGAAATCACGGTAAGCTCCTCTGACTTCTCTCTTCTTGCTCTTGGCAGCCAACTGAAGGAATCGGACAAAGACAGAAGACTGTCCGTAGAGATTTGGGACTGGGATCTGACCAGCAGGAATGACTTCATGGGATCTTTGTCTTTTGGAATTTCTGAACTGCAGAAAGCTGGTGTTGATGGCTGGTAAGCAGGATTTTGCTTTGAAAGCTGCCATATAGCTTGGTCCATCGAATGTGGGAAGAAGGATGTTTTCCTTTTTGTCTTAAAAGTGAAATACGAAAACGGAGTCACAGAGTGATGGCTGGTACATTGGATCTGCCTCACGGATATGTTTTATTTGGTCCTTGTACTTAAAAAAAATCAGTTCCTAGTATTTTCAAAATCTGGACATTTTCTATAAAAATCTGGACTTCTGGGGGTGCCTGGGTGGCTCAGTCGCTTAAGCATCCAACTTTTTTTAAAAAGATTTTTATTTATTTATTTGAGAGAGAGAGAGAGCGCGCGCGCACATGAGCAGGAGGAGAGGCAGAGGCATAGGGAGAAGCAGGGAGCCCGATGCAGGGCTCGATCGCAGGACCCGGAGATCATTAACTGACTGAGCCCCCCAGGTGCCCCCAAGTGTCCTACTCTTGATCTTAGCTCAGGTCTTGACCTCAGAGTCACAAGTTCAAGACCTGCATTGGGCTCCATGCTGGGTATGGAGCCTACTTAAAAAAAAAAAATCTGGACTTCTGGCTTGCAAAACCAGAAATATCTGGATGCCCAGAGCCTAGAAGGCAGTAACTGAGAACAGGCGAGTAGTTCATGCCCTCTTCAGACAGGACATGGATTTTCTGTTTGCCCTAGTCTTCACCATTCCCTATTGCCTTACATCCGTCTAACTTTACACAGTTTCGTGTCTTGACTGGCCCCATGGGCACTAAAATGGCTCTTACAATGTACCCTAAAAATACACCCAATCTTCTGTCAGATTGCAGCTCTATAGGAAAATACTCCCTCGTTGGGACCACTTACCAAGCCTGGCCACAGGGGTGCTGGGAGGTTGCGTCATGGTCAGCTGCAGTGTCTCCTTTGTTCCGCAGTTTTTGTTCCATTCCCTTCTCCTGGCAAAAAATCCTTGCTCAGTATTTCCCAGCAAAGAGGCCGCGTGAGCTCCCTTGGCAACGGTTGGTTTCACCATCATCTGAGTAAAAGGAGTCAGAATACACAGTCCAACCTGGCACCGTAGCTTTGGGCAAAAACGGGCAGTATTGGCTGCTCTTCTCTCTTTAAGAGAAATTGTCTTCCTTATGACTTCATTCAGGACTTTTTCAGTTACAAGTGATAGAAAATAAAAAAGCAGACCCATTTAGCAAGAAAGAGAATGCATCACGAGGACACACATCCACCCCATTGCTCACCATACAACCTCCTTGTCTCTTGTCCCTGTTCGTTATAGACTTTGTGGTTGTTTTCTAAAGATTTATTTATTTATTTAAAAGAGAAAGGATGCAGGCAGGAGGCGGCAGGGAGGGCAGAGGGAGAGAGGGAATCCCAAGCAGACTTCCCACTGAACGTGGAGCCCAACACGGGCTTCGATCTCCCCACCCTGAGTGAGATGAGACCGAGAGTTGGACGTTCAACCGACTGAGCCCCCCAGACTCTCCTGTATTTATCCCAGACTTTTATTCAAATAGATTCTGAGTCTCTCTCTAGTCTCTAGAGAGACTCGTCTCTCTAGGCTCTCTCTAGTCTCTAGTCACTAGAGATCCATCAGGTATAAGACAGCCATGCCCTCATGGCGCTGAACTTCTGGAGCGAGAAGAAATGACCCCAATAACTACTCAATGACAACATGCGGACAGATGGGGAGGAGGATGAAAGCCATGTGGGTACAAAGTTAACAGTAGTGATAAGGTCTCTTAAAGCACAGACCACAAACAGTTAACAGCAGAATTCTCAGGAAAAAAAAAAAAAAAAAAAGGTTAAGGAGCCTCTGTCACCGTTTTCCTTAGCTCACGAATGGGGAGACCAGAAACATGAATGGCTGATTCCACAGGTTTCAGAAGCTAAGATTGGTAGACCAGGAGACGCAGGAACGCTGAAGTCCCTTTGTAAGTGAGAGGTACAGCCATCTGCCAAATCACAGCCTTGGAGGCGATCTGTCTCCCAACTAGAAGACCTGCTTTTCTTCTTCTGCTTTTTCCTTTATTTTATTTTATTTAAGATTTTATTTATTCATTTGGGAAAGAGAGAGACAAAGATAGCAACAGAGCTCAAGCGGGGAGAAGGAGAAATTTCTGGCTGAACAGGGAGCCGGACGTGGGGCTCGATCCCAGGACTCTGGGATCATGACCTGAGCTGAAGGCAGACGCTGAACTGCCTGAGCCACCCAGGTGCCCCTTTCTTCTTCTTTTTTAAAGCTTTTATTTTTAAGAACCTCTACACCTAACGTAGGGGTTGAACTCACAACCCAGAGCTCAAGAGTTGCACGCTTCTCTGACTAAAGCCAGCCAGGGGCCCCAGACTGGCAGAACTTATAAAAGTTAACGATTGTCTTTGCAGAGCTGGGAGGCCATGTGGGCCTTACTGGCTTGTGGATTGTAAGTAACAGTTCTGAGTGATAGACTAATCCGTCATAGCGGGGAAGGAGATAACTATTTAGAAAATGTCCTTGCGTGACAGTCAGGGGTCGCACTGCTCTCTTTTTACTGTTTTTCCCATTTCACACAGGCACAGAAATCCTCCACCAAATACTAGCAAACCAAATCCAATAACACATTAAAAAAAAAAAAATCGTTCTCCATGACCAAGTGGGATTTATCCCAGGGATGCAAGGGTGGTTCAATCAGCAGGATTGATCACATCGACAGGAGAAAGGATAAAAACCATACGATCGTCTTGATAGAGGCAAATAAATAAGTAAATAAAAATTAAAAAGGCATTTGACAAAGCACGACATCGATTCATGATAAAAAAAAAAAAAACTTGGGTAATTTTTCTTAGCCTATGGGTGATCTGACTTTGCACGCTGCCATTCGCACTAGTGACAGACTGCGAATTCCTTCCTCTTGAAGTCAGGCAGAAGGAGGTTAAGGAGAAAGAATGTATGATTCCCCCCAGGGGGTCTGAGCGAGATGGGATGGGAGAGTGAACATGATAATAATAATTACTAGAGCAATAGCTACCACTTAGTGACTCTTAGCTGGATGCCAGGCTCTGGGCTGATCACTTCCCAGGTGTCCCGGAGTCACACATTGATACTTCTTTATTTTCTGTAATGTACCCAGACTTTCTTAGGCAGTTTTGTGACCTCCTGATGGTGAGAAGGGGACCCTCTTGCCTGTGGTATGCCTTCTGGGCTTGACGGCTGCAGCGTGGCTGATCCTGCCTGGTTCCTGAACCTGTCCGTGCCCATGAGGCTGGACGGGTCCCCCCTGTCCTCCACCCCGCTTCTCCCCCCAAGTTTGGAACATCATTTCTGGCCTCCTGCTGGAGTCCCAGGTCCTGGCTTGTTGCTTCTAGTTGTGAGGTCCTTCTGCATAGTGTCTTCTTTGTCCCACTCCCCAGGCCACCTGTGTGAGCCCCCGTTTCTCAGCCTCCTGCATGCGGGCCAGGAGTGCTGTCCGAGTGATCCCTGCATCTCTGGCCCATGTGACCCTGCACGTAGGTCTTCACCCACAACAGAGAAGGACAGGCCAGGCCCCTCTGCTTGTGCCCTCACCTTGCTCACTTCTCGTGGTTCCTCAGGCCCAAATGGGCAGGGCTGTCTCCCACAGGGGCCACCCCTTCCTGCTTCTCTGCTCCCTGGAAACGGCAGAGGGCAGGGGGAGCAAAAGGATTGAGTCCAAAAATATCCCTGCACGTACACACGATCATCCCTCAATTCTCCCACCAGTTCTGGGCAGAACCTTGTTCCTGGGATCAGAGCATTCACGCACTGTATGAAAGGACACACAGCTCATATGTGATGGTGCTTGAGTTTGGGTCCAGGTCTCTGGAATGCTAGGGCTGAAGCACGTGTCCTCTCGTTCTGTCTCCTGATGCAGGGGTTTGGCAGAGGCCTTGAGGGTAGATGGGAGGGCTTTGACCTTGGCTGTCCTAAGGGGATGGATGCTTTGTGACTTCAGGTGAATCCCTTCACCTCTCTGTGCTCCAGCCTTGTCAGCCAGCCGTTATGATTCCATTAGTCAGGCCTCATTGTAGCATCCCCCACCCCCCTCCTAGGCGAGCTGTGAAATTGTGTTATAGGAGGGAACTTCTGCTAAATAAAAGCCCTCTTTGGGTTTTGCAGTTAAAAGTCCCCCCCCCCCCCAAAAAGATTCAGGGCCAAGACATCTGTGAACCTGTCTTGAACGTAAACGGAACAAATTCTAGACATTTGGATTCTTATCCTTCTGGGCTCCTGAGTGAGCTCCATGCCATCTCCGAGACTCAGTTTCCCCATCTGGCAGGGGATGCACGCTCCCAGCTCTTCTGCTGTGTTGTAATTGAAGACCACGCAGCAGAAAGGGGCAGCTGTGCAAGCTCCCAGATGTGGCGCGCCAGCCTCAGGCCCCTCATCTGCCGCTTTGCCACCAGCCCCGCGTCTGTCGTCAGATGCACTCCTTTGTTTCTAATTTTATTTGTTTTTGCTGTCTCCTTTCCTTTCCCCCTTGTTTTCCAGGGGTTCATCCTTTTTGCTGTGGTTTATTTTTCTGCACAGAATGAGTTCTAGGGTTCACGTATCCACTCTGTGTTTGGCTCTTCTTCTCTGTGGGTTTGTTGGGTGGTTGCATGTGAATTTCAGCTGAACATTTTGCTGATTTATTTTCCTTCTCTTAACGGGCTCTGCTCTTCAAGAAAAAAGAACGAGCATCGGAGGGAATAAAGATTTCCTCCGAGCTGTGAGATGCCGCGTTCTAGTTTTTGCTGCTTTTGCTGAAGGTCTGCACTTGTGTTTTTAATTTCCTTTAAGCGTGCTCTTATTTGGGCATTTTGGAAATCACTGGTGTTACTTTTTGTTTCGTTTTTCATTATTAATGTCAAATGGCAGTGTTAGTACTTTATGGTCAGAAAATATGTCTTCTCTCTTTTTTCCTTTTTTCACTTTCTTTCTCAATTTAGCGTAGTTTGGTATTACTGAATGTTCTGTGGACACATCCAGAAAAAGATTCCATTTATTACTCGTAGGTCCTGCCCTAGGTCCTGCATTTCAAGTGTTGATTAATTCCATCTTACTATCCAGATCTTTGTGCCTTCCTATTTTTTAAATTTTTTTTCATCTGACCAAAATGCGCAGAGCTCATTGAGTTTCTCCCAGTAACATTTTTCTGAATATCTTCTTTCATTTCTAATTTTTTTTTTACTTTATATGTGGCATCATTCTTGATTATATAACTCTCCAAGACTTATTTTATTTTTATTTTTTTAAGATTTTATTTATTTATTGGACAGACAGAGATCACAAGGAGGCAGAGAGGCAGGCAGAGAGAGAGAGAGAGAGAGAGAGAGAGGAGGAAGCAGGCTCTCCTCTTGAGCAGAGAGCCTGATGTGGGGCTCAATCCCAGGACCCTGGGATCATGACCTGAGCCGAAGGCAGAGGCTTTAACCCACTGAGCCACCCAGGAACCCCTCTCCAAGACTTATTTTTTTAAAAATGACTTCTATCAACACAAAATTATATCTGTTGCACTTAATACTCATTGTCCGTGATTTGGGCTTATTGCTGATATTTCTTCAGTGGATATACATGGCAAGTACCTAGATGCTGAATGCTTGGGTTCATGGAGGTTTCTTTATATTTGGAGAATAATACACAAAGTTAAAAAGAAAATGAGTAATAAAAAATAGCATGTTTGAAGCTGATAAATGCTACAGAGAGGGGCGTTGGGTGGCTCAGTCAGTTAAGCATCCAACTCTTTTTTTTTTTTTTTTTGGAATTTTTTTAAATTAATTTTTTATTTTTTCAGCGTAACAGTATTCATTATTTTCGCACCACACCCAGTGCTCCATGCAATCCGTGCCCTCTCCAATACCCACCACCTGGTTTCCCCGACCTCCCACCCCCCGCCCCTTCAAAACCCTCAGATTGTTTTTCAGAGTCCAGAGTCTCTGATGGTTCACCTCCCCTTCCAGTTTCCCTCAACTCCCTTCTCCTCCCCATCTCCCCTTGTCCTCCAAAGCATCCAACTCTTGATCTCAGCTCAGGTCTTGATCTCAGGGTCATGAGTTCAAGCCCCTCGTTGGGCTCCACACTGGGCATGGAGCCTACTTTAAAAAAAATTAAAGATCAATGTTATAGAGGAAAGTAAATGAGAAACAGGGGTAGGGAATGCAGGGAGTGGGAGGAGGGGGTACTCCAACTTGTGTGATGAAATTCCCAGGAAAGGACTCATTGAAAAGGTGACACATAGCAAAGAGCTAAAGGGAGCTGAGGGAGTGAACTTGTGGAAGTCTAGGGAGAGATTGTCCCAGATGGCGAGAGCAGCAAGTGCAAAGGCCCTGAGGCAGGAGTGCATCTATTAGGTCTGAGGGTCAGTGAAGTGGCTTTTGTGGCTAGAGCTGGTTCTCCCAAGGGGTATCAGTGGGGAGCAAGGATGAGGGGTGCTCGGCAGATCCCATGGGGGCCTTTTAGGAACTTCATCTTCTTCCCAGAGTAAGTGGAGGAGCCAAAGGATTGAGGACATCTGATTGACCTTTCAACCTGTCTCCTTTGGTTGCAGAGTGGTAAATACTTCTTGCCTGGTGGATCCTGCCCATTTTTTTATGTTTAATCTCAGTCCTTTTCTTTGGTAGAACATGTGGCATGTTACTCGATTGAAAAGCAGCAACAACAAACAATAGACCTAAATTCAAAATTCTTTCTTTTTTTCCGTAGGGAAATGTTTTAATGCTTATGGTCATAATTGCTGCATTTCCAACGAGGTGTTTCTGATTCTGAGGGGTTTTTTCCTTTTCCATTTTATTCTTTTCTTCTTGTTGTGAAAAGACAACTATTAATATCATTGTTACCTTAAATTTATGTTTCTTTAAGCTTTGTGATTACTAATAGTGTCGTTTTGGTTTTATTACAAATTCCATCCCTCTGCTGGAAAAAAACCCAAAAAAGCAAAACACTATCCAGAATCCCATTGTCCAGGGATAACCACTGTTGACATTATTAAGAGGGTTTTTTGTGTGTGTGTGTCTGTATTGCTTATGTGTGCATGTATGTGTCTGTGCTCATGTGTGTGTATCTGAAACAAAAAATAAAAACTTACTGTCCATACTGTGTCACAGCCCTCATACTTCATTTAAAAATGCATTATAAACACTTTTCCTTATAATTCAGTAATCTTGGGCAACGTCATTTTCATGTGGCCCGTTCTATAGATCTGCCTCAACTTACAGAATCATGTTCTTTTTTTTTTTTTTTCCTTTTTGAGGGACAGAGAGAGCATGAGAGGAGAGAGGTCAGTGGGAGAAGCAGAGTCCCTGCAGAGCAGGGAGCCTGATATGGGAGTCATTCCCAGGACTCCAGGATCATGACCTGAGACAAAAGCAGTGGCTTAACCAACTTAGCCACCCAGTCGCTCCCAGAATCATATTTTTACTGTAAGATGTGTAGTGTTTACCTAGAAAAATAGTTCTACAGCAGACATACTTGCAGCCAAACCTTTGTGCATAGCTTTAATTATTTCCTAAGAAATTCCTAATCCTGGAATTGATGGCTTTGAGAACATGTGTATTGTTAAAGTGTTTGCCAAGCCCTTCTGCAATTTTTTTCAGTTTACATTCTCACTCTCAGTGCTGCGTGGTACTTTTCATTTTACCCACATTTGTCAACATCTGGTATTGTAAATTTCAAAGATATAATGCAAAGATTATACATATTTTTTACTAATTATACAGATTTACAGAATTCCATTATCATATGTATTTTGTTACTAATTTCATTGAATATTTTAATTTAAACATTGCCCACTTGTTTGTATTTATAAATGACTATGTCCTGATTTTTGCCCATCATTTTCTTATTGAATAGTAAGAACTTTTTACATAAGGTGGATCATAAAATGTCTTTCCTGATACATATATTGCTATATTCCCTCCTTTCATGTTGTATATTATTTTTGGTAATATACATTTTTCTTAAGCGTATACATAAGGCATTCAGTTCAACTCTGATCAATATAATATCAGGTTCAACTGCCAAAAGAATTTCTCAGGGTTCCCTAATTGTTATCTGAATTATCCATCTTAGTGTTCATGGTCTCGAGTGGATTTTTAAATCTCGTAATTACATTTTCCATCTGAGAGTAGCCTTTTTAAATCTCAGATTGTTCCCTTTTCAAAGTTGCATTAGCTTCTTGAATCTCGTTGAAAGTATGAACTAGATATTTTTTAGAATTTTCTCTCTTTTGGCAGTAGTTGTATTTCATGGGAGGTACTTATCTGATTTCTCATTGTTTCTCTTTATTTGACTGAGTTTTTCATATATCCTGTTACTTTTCTGTATCCGCCCTTCCATAAAGACGGATGAGCTCAAGAATGATGAGTGTCCCAGTTGTAATTTTTCAAAATCAGATGAAGGGAGAAAGGAGTCTTTGTATTTTTTGGAATTTTTCTTTGTCAGAACAGGAATCCTGTTCCCTAGAGCCGTTTTGGAGAGATCCACGGCTGGAAACAGCTACGTATCAAACAGTCAGCCCCACTGCCCTATAAGGAGGCATTTTCCCCATGTTGGTTTTTCCCAGTTGGACCATGTTGGTCCAACTCAAAGTTGGAAGGGGTCCCTGCTTCTCTTTTCTAACAGACAGGAGTCCTTATGCAGGGCCACAGAGACAGTATACTGGCTCCAACAGACATAGCGAGGGCACCATGACATGTCCCATCCTTCCTGAATATAAATCAGAGTGGGTGGCTGTCATCTAGTCCCTGGTGGTCTGGCCCAGGGTTGTTAGTGGGGTTCTGTTGGGGGTCCCGTTGACTAGTCACCTCTGGTTAGTACCCGCTTGATCAGTAGTTTCCAAAGCGGCTTAGACTGTACATGGTTTCAATAGCACATGGTTGGGGCATTAGTAATACTGAACTGTACCCTGGCCAAGCTTTTCTTTGGCCAATGCTTCTTCCAACCTTCAGATTATCATAAAGAGAAAGTCTCAATTGGTGTTGCCATACCTTCAATGTTCTTTCACTCGCGCCGCTGTCAGAGCTCCCATTTTAACAAGGAGGGGCAGGCATAAGTCTCAGAGCCTTTGGTAAGCAGTGCCATCTACTTGGACTTGGGTAACTTGATTTGCATACGTTTATTTATTTATTGTTTTTACAGTTACTTTCTACTTGTAACCTGTTGGCTTCCTTTTCAAAGGGAATATGCTATTTAAAAAGGAGACGATATAATGAAAACCACGAAGTGGATCATAATATCCAGATTTAGCAAAATCCACAAAGGCAAATAATGTTCGCCAACCACCGCTCCGTGTTCTCTTACTTATTACTTTAATTTGTACGAGTTCCTAGACACTACTGTGTGGATAGCACCGTTCTTCATTGCCAAGAAAAATACAGATGTTCTCTTATTTTTGTATTTCTTTTGGAAAATGGGCAGAGGATAATTTAAGTTTTTTTTTTTTTTTAAGATTTATTGACTTATTTATTTATTTGAGAGGTAGGGAGGAGCAGAGGGAGAAGCAGGCTCCCCGCTAAGCAGGGAGCCCAATGCGGGGCTCCATCCCAGGACCCCAGGATCATGACCTGAGCCGAAGGCCGATGCTTAACCAACTGAGCCACCCAGGTGCCCCGAGGACAATCAAATATTAAATGTGGATGCATAGCAACGCCAGTTATCACCCCTGCTTTGAATCTCTTCTCCTATTTTTAGGAGCTGTTGAGGAAGTTTTGTGAATGGAGGAAAAAAATCATTATGAAATTTGTAGATTTGAGTTAGGAAGTCTTTCTTGGGGAGTGAGGAGCTCCGTGATGTTCTTCGCTCTAGTGATTTGGATGTCTTTGGAATGTCCTTTCCTTTCCTCTCTCTCATGTTTCCCTCTGAGGAGATGGAAACATCTTTGCGGTCAAAAACACACTGAAAGCCATCTTGTTTATTCAGATAATGTTGATATCTGTAATGATGATGATGATGATTTATCATTTGCTAAATGCCAGACACTGTGCTTATCATTTTGCATGAGTCACCATATCTTAGCTCCACAGTAAGTCTATGAAAAAGACTTTTTTCTTTTTAATAATCTCTGTGCCTAACCTGGGGCTCAAACTCAGCGACCCTGAGATTGAGAATTGCATGCTCTATTGACTGAGTCAGCCCGGCGCCCTTGAAAAAAAAAAAAAAAAACTCCTGTTCCGATTTATAGATGAGAAAAATTGAGCCTCAGAGAGCCTAGCTAGCTTGTCCAGGGACCCACGGAGGCAAGGGCAGAGGGGAGATTTGAACCCAAGCAGAGTTTGACTCTGGGGCTTGTGTACGTACTTGCGAAGGGATGCTATTTCTCAAGGGGGTCATACTGGGCACTTGGGGGAAGGCATCTGTAGAGAAAACAGCATCATGGAGACAAGGTGGTAGTCATCCAAATGTTGCTGAGAGCCAGGATGCTGGGAGACTGTGTTAAGAATCCACTGACCATGGGAGACCGTCATATCATTCTTTCAGAATAAGAAAGCACATAGCAGACAGAAGATAGGTAAAAACATACAGCACTGAGTGACTGAATGAGAGAACTAAGAAAAGTGTGTGTGTGTAAGATGAGAAACAGAGCCAGAGCCAGAACATTGCATAAACACAGAATATTCATTTTTTTCTGAAAACCGTAGAATAGTTACAAAAAACACATAGCATACCTGGCTGCGAACATGTACATGCACACCTCCCCCACCAAAAGACCCCTCAACACATTTTTTTAAGGTAAATCTGTCTATAGTCTTCCTTTTCTTATTGTAACCAATGAAATAATATCAAGTCAGGTCATGGACTTTGTCGTGTCTCCCTGTCTCCCTTCAGGTTCAAGTTGCTGAGCCAGGAGGAAGGCGAGTACTTCAATGTGCCTGTGCCGCCAGAAGGAAGCGAGGGCAATGAAGAGCTGAGGCAGAAATTCGAGGTGAGCTGTGGTTCTTTCTATGCTAGTGGGAACTGCTGAGTGTCTCATATGCCTCGTATGCTGTGTCTCCAGTTATGAAAGGCCTTCTACCAAGGCCTTTCATGACTCTGTGCCTTTGCAGTGTTTTTCTGGCTCCAAGAAAACTCCTATGCATCCTGCAAAACCCCAACCAAGTGTGTCCCGCTTCATGAAGGCATTCCTTCCTCCTTGTCCTCACTTAGATTTAGACTTTTCCTCGAAAGTGCTCCTTCACTTCTCCGGTCATTTTTTTTTTTTTTAAAGATTTTATTTATTTATTTTAGAGATAGAAAGGGGGAGCAGAGGGACAGGGACAAGCAGACTCCACACTGAGCACAGAGCCTGATGTGGGGCCCAAGACCACGATCTTGAGATCATGACCCAAACCAAAATTAAGAGCCGGATGCTTAACTGACTGAGCCACATAGGTGCGCCCATTCTCAGGTCATTTTGATGATAGCTTGGCTTGGGATGGTAATAATGGTGAATGAAAGAAATAGATAGAAGTGGGCTCTATTTTGGAGGCTGAGTTAAACTTGCTGAGGGATAGAATCTGGAGTTGGAGCTATTGGCGGGATGGTGCTGTACTGTTAACAAATAGAATTGTTTGTGCTGGTGACTTATGAAATACCCATGGGTCTACCTTCCAAAAATGAAGAGTCCTTGACCCTGAATCTTGGGCTACACTCTGGCTCTACCTCAGCTAAGCCCTTTCTGTTCATGGGGGGTGGGGCAAGATACCCTGTTTTCAGCTGTGTGAGAGTTGGAGACACATCCTAGTTTTACAATGAAAATGTTTTGGGGAAAATGAGTTTGAGGTCTTTCATTATATGTGTATTGAGTGATTTTAAAGTAGTTTCATAAGGGAAAACACATTATTTTGTTTGTACCAACTCAATATACTGAGTCTGATGGGAAAACATCAATTCTAGATAAATAGTAATGGCCTGCTAACTCTGGAAAAAAAAATTGTATAAAACAGCTAAAATGAAATTATTGTCATTTTTATTCAGCAAATAATCATACAGGCAGATAAAAAACTTGTGACCAGGTAAAGTTCTATGAAAGAGAGGTCCATGTTAACTCTGAGAACATATGGGGTAGGGGGGGAGACAGGAGGACAAGGAAGGTGTCATTAAGGCAACAACAGTGCGAATTAACTGAGTAGAGAGAGGAAAAGAAAATTCCATTCAGCGAGGATGGCATGTACAAAGGCCCTGTGGTAGGGAGTTCTGTAGCAACTATGTGAAACTTAAAGAAGACCAGTGTGGGTAGAGGAGAGAGAGCAAAGGGTGAGTTCAGGGTAATACTGGGGAAGTAGCTGGTCATCATAGTAGAAGGGCTGTGCTGGCCTTGGCAAGGATTTTGGCATTTATCCCAAGATCCATGTTAGTCTGCCCCTCAGCTTGACAGAAATAGCACTTGAGTATTGACTCTTGTTGTGCCCTCCACACAAGTTAGTGTTGATGGGTCGACCCAGGGGGCTATCCCTTCCCGGAAACAAGTGGGATGAACACATTGGTCTTGGGCTTACCAGTCATTTCTCCAGTGAACTTGGCAAGGGAAGGTCATTCCCGTGGAGCCGGCTCAAGTCCAGATGGGCTGGTAAAAGGACATCCCACTCAGTAGAGCCAAGAACTAGACACAGTTGATTAGTCCTTCCAGAGAACACCTTCCAGCTCTTTCCCTCAACTTTTTGATGAAGCTGTGCCCATTTGCTGCTGCATTAAAAATGTATCATCCCGGGTATTAAAACAAAACACCCCAAGTCCACTGTTTTCTTGTATAAAATGGTGTCTCAGTTTGCAAAATGATTTCTCTCCGCTCGGGTAGCCGGAGTGACATTTCAGGACATCAAAGAAACAGTTCCTATGTGAACATAGTGTTTGTCCAGGCCAGTTACTGGCATGGAGTAAAGGACTGTTTTATCTGTGAGCAACAAAATGCATCCGTTTATTCCTAGCGAGAGCCCACAAACGCTTGTTTATGCCTGAATTATAATTGCTCTGTACCGTAGTTGTTGATTAAAAAAAAAAAAAAAAGTTTCCAACCAACCGAGAATTATTCTCAGACACACAGGGAAATTTCAGTTGACCTTGAACGTGAGAAATGTAATCCCTGTGCAATAACCAATTAGCACTCGGAATGACTCAGAAATTACTTTCAAGCCTCTTATGTGGAGAAATTCTGAGTGACGGTAAAATCGAGCTGCTGGCATTGGGGTAATAGAATTTCACGGCAGGGGGAGCTTGGTGCAGTGGCTGCCCGTGGTGAATTTCAGAACGTCTTGAGTTGGCTCGGTCTGGGGTGGACCAGGGGCTTGTTTTCTGATCACGGGCTTGTCTCTGGGTCAGCAAAGGGAAAACTCCACTTCAGATGGTTCACAGTGGGTTTTCTGACGGTCTTAGAATTTTCTTAAATCATACAGTGCTTCCTCTGGGCCCTTTATTGTTTTAAGTGCTCCGGAAATATGAGCGTATTTAACTCTCGCAGAACCCCTGAATGGTAGGTGCTATCATCCTCACTGGTTTTTTGTTGTTATTGTTGTTTTTTGGGTGTGTTTGTTCGTTTGTTTTGGTCTTATGGAGAGGAAGCAGAGTCCCAGCGAGGTTAAGCAACTCTCTGCCATCCTAGAGCTAGCCGCTCCTTACCCTGCATTGAGTTTCCCTACAACAGACCACAAGGATTCAAGTGCAAGTGGTTTCTTGGGGAGGTGATCACAGGAAGCTTCACTGCGGAGAGGGGAAGGGAGGGGGGCGTTTCATGGAGCACATCAGCCCGCTGGGGTTTAAGCACACGGGAGAACTCTGGGAGTTGAATATGTGCCTTAGGGGTGGTAATGGGGGGGGGGTGTCCCAACCCGGGGTGGGGCAGGAAACTGCAGTATCGTCCACCAGCTCAGCTTCTGTTGCTGCGTGCTGGCCGCTCTCTGGGGGA
This sequence comes from Mustela nivalis, assembly GCF_964662115.1. Lineage (NCBI taxonomy): Eukaryota > Metazoa > Chordata > Mammalia > Carnivora > Mustelidae > Mustela > Mustela nivalis. The sequence continues at coordinate 22,166,288 of NC_139038.1, forward strand.
GTTCCCTGGCCAGCCCTCTTGGACTCTGCTGCTCCAGCAGCCAGGCTGCGAGTGCCCAGGTGGTCACAGGCGGAGAGACAAGAGTGTCAGGGGGTCTTGGTGGGACACCTGGGCCTCATCGGTGCAGTGAAGCCCTGTCCTATACAGGTGGTTCAAGCGTCAGGCTGCCTAGATTGGAGTCGGGCTCTGCCACTCGCTTGCTGAGTGACGCTAGGCAACTTACTTTCTCTCTCTGAGCCTTCGGTTCCCCATCTGTAAAATGAGGGAAGCAAAATGCTTCTCAGCTTCTAAGGTTATGTGAGGACCGAACGAGAGAATGCATTTAGGACAGCATCTGGTGCGTCATAGTTTCCCGATGTCAGGCCACTGTTGTCATTACCAGCTTCACCCTTGGAATAAATGAAGCTCGGAACATATTCCTTTTGGGATTTGGAAGGGCCGGTTGGAGATTGGGAGGGATCTATAGGGGCTCCAAGCCTCCTGAGGCCTTGCCTCTGCTGCTGGGCCCTGGGATGCCTGTAGAAGCCCCTCTTAATTGCAGAGGAGTCTGGAGCTGAAGCCAGGGCAGGCACTAATCGTCTGAAAAGTGGCCGGGGAGACTGGCTCTCCAGGTGTCTCTGCCGCCATCCCGTGCCGTCTGGAAGGACGCAGTTCTCCTGGCTCAGAACTCTATTTGTTTTCTCTTTGAGCACTGAATTCTAGGGCTCCACACTGCGACGTAAAAAGGCAACCATCAGAGTATTCCTGTTTCCGAAGACCTATCCATCCCAGCAAGATAGAGGATCACTTTAATTTGGGCCTCAATTTTGAAGATGTTTGCTCTTTGACAGAACATCTGCTGGACCTGAGGCCCCAGGGAAACAGGGGGCTTCCAGAGGGACAAAGACAGGCTTCTTGTCTCCCAAAGGTTCACCATGGAGGGGTCCTAAGCCCAAATGTTTTCAGGAGCCAGACAGATAAAAAGGAGGGGGAAAACTTGGTGTCAGACAGTAGGGTGTGGTGGGGATGGTGGTACACTTGGGAAATCCAAGATCAAAGCCACAGCCTGGTCACGTTCTGGTGGGAGCCCCTTCCTGGTTCCTAGATGGCTGACTTCTCACTGTGGGGTTTCTGGTCCTGAATTCAGAGGAGAGAAGGTTGCTCACAGGACGGGGGTATGGGGGAGGGGGCAGGGGCGGTGAAGCTGGTGGCCGCTTGCTGCTCCTTTTGAAGGACAAAAAGAAAACATTTCCACGAAGCAAGGTCAAATGGAGAATGGGGGAAGTTGGAGCCCCTTACTCATGGTTCACCAGCAGGGTGTCCTGGGGGCCCTGGGGTGTCCCCCTGAGGGCGAGGATGGGGGCTGGGGACCAGGGGACGGGTCAGGATTCAGATCCACACAGGTTGAAGAAGGCAGGGTGTGGGTCAGGTGGGTCCTGAGTCAGATTCAAGGAAGGTGGGAGGTGTGGCCCTGGAGCAGGGAAAGGCAGGAGGGCGGGGAGAAAGGAGGGGACGTGTTTAGCAGCCTGGGCAAGACTCGAGGGCTGGGACATGAGGCTTTGGGATGATGGAAAGATATGGCCCAGAAAAGACAGTACAACTTCTGTCTTAGGCACTTGGCTTCTTTACGACCTACCCGATGAGCTCATGTTGGAACCACCAGCTCTATGTCTGTGACCCCCAGACCTCTGTCTGCAGCTCAGATACCATTTCTCAGTCTCAAACCCTCCAGAGGCCATTGCTTTCTGGATATGGATCCTTGGTTCTCCCAGAGACACTTGAATCTCCGCAGATCTCAGGGCAAAACAGTATGACCGGGTGTGTCCGCAGCAGCTCTGTTAATAGCCCCACAGTGGAAGGGACACAAATGCCCATGAAGAGGAGAACGGCTCAACGCAGACAAGTCAGCAGGACAGCGGGGCAGACTTCCAGCCTGACAGTTTCATGGGTGAATTTCATAAACATGATCATGAGCGAAAGCAGCCAGATGCAAAAGACCACTTCTCCCATAGAGGGAAGCCTGTCAGACTTCCACAGATCTTCACCAAATGTGTGGGTTTCCAGAAATTCTCCAGTCCTCTGTGGACACCAACTGGGCGTCCTACAATTTAATTCACAGACAATACCTGGAGTTAAAGGAGACATCACAGGTTAAGGCCTCTGTCCAGACTCGGGTCACACATGGTGGGTTCCCAGGTCACCCACTCTTCTGTCTGACTTGATACCAATCCGGGGTTCCCACTACCCCACCCTCCTCTGATTCTCTAATTGGCTAGAACAGCTCACAGAACTGAAGGACACACTTCCTTATATAAACTGGTTTACTGAACATAAAGGATATGATAAAGACTACAGATGAACAGCCAGACGAGCAGACACATAGGGTAGGGTCTGAAAGGAGCGCCGGAGCTTCTGTCCTCCGCGGGGTCAGGATTCATCATTCTGCAAGCTCTTCAAACACCACAGTTTAGGGGTTTTTACGAAGACTTCGTCATGGAGACGCAATCGATTATTAACTCAGTCTCCAGCCCTGAAATGGGGCTGAAAGTAACAAGCTTCTCCTCATGGTTTGGTCTGTCAGGTGACCATCCCCCATCCAGGAACCCAACAAGAGTTTCCTCGTTAGAATAAAAGATGCTCCTATCAGAAAATTACAAGAGATTTAGGAGCGTTGCGTCGGGAACCAAGAGCAGAGACCAAATATATATTCCTTACTATGTCACACACTCTGATTCTATTTAATGAAGTTCAAGGACAAACAAAACTGACCTAAAGGAATAGAAATCAGAACAGGGATTGTGTTCGTGGGAGGCAGGATTGGCTGGGAAGGGGCACGGAGAACTTTCTGAGGGTGATGGAAATTGGGGTTTGGGTTTATGGATATATACATTTGTCCAAATTCATAGAACTATCTGCTTGATATTTTGTGCATTTCAGCGTATCTAATGTAATTTTTAGGTTTTTAAAAAAAAATTTTAAATATTGATTTATCTTTTGGTAAAGATGGAGTGGGGGAGGGGCAGAGGGAGAGAGAAGCCCAGGGAGACTCTGCGCTGAGCACGGAGCCCGACATGGGGCTTGATCTCACGATCCTGAGATCAGGACCCGAGCTGAAGTCAAGAGTCAGGCGCTTACCTGACTGAGCCTGCCCAGGCGCCCCTCCATTGTAAGTTGTAAAACATTAATCACAAGAAGAAGGAAAATGGTGGATGCTTTGTCAGCTGCCCAGATGGGTTGACAACAGTGGACAGGCACATCCCGAGGGAGAGATAAGCTTTGCAGGGACGGCCACTGGGGACGGGAGTCTCTGCTTGCCTGAAGTCAGGCTCTTCCCGTCCTCTTGCTCACACCTCCACATCTGCCTTTCCTCCGCTCCTCTCCTGAGTGGAAGGTGCCACCATCCTGTCTTCCCGTGCATCCAACACAGAAGCCAAGGCCTTGCCCTTCATCCCTCATCCTCTGTCCCAGGCGGCACCAGCTCTGATGAGTCTGCCTCCAAATCCATCCACTTTGTTCCATCCACACCGCAGACACCCCCGAGGTCGGGTCCTGCCATCTTGCACCTTGATGACTGTGGTCATTTCCTTCTAGTGGTTCTCAAAGTCACCTTCAAATGGGTCTCTTCGCTGGACCCAGGGTGGTCTTCTAAATGGAATATGATCATACCTTGGCCTCCTTAAAGCTCCCCCCCCCTTTTTTAAAGATTTATTTATTTGAGGAGGGGGTGACAGAGAGAATCTCAAGCTGACCCCTCTCTGAGCTCAGAGCCCAACACAGGGCTCCATGTCACAAGCCTGAGACCATGATCTGTGCTGAAACCAAGAGTCAGAGCTTCACCAACTTTGCCATCCAGGGACGAGCCTTTCATGCTCAGAATCAGCTCCGAGTCCTTAAGAGGGTTTACCTGGTCCGGCTTATCTTTGGGCTGCTACCCGAGCCACACCTGCCTTGCACTGTGTCTGCTTCTTCGAGTGTGTCTTGCTTTCTGCTCCATTAATTCTATTTCTGCTGCTGACCTCAAGTTGTTTGCCTGGAAAGCCCTCCTGCTTATCCTTTAGACCCAGGGTGTCTGGGACCTAGTCCCTGAGGCGGGGCGGATTCTCTGAACACCCACAGTCGTCTTTCTCCCTGATTGACCCTCAGCATCTGGAGTACCCCCAGCGTGCCGCAGGAACTCCATGAGTTTCTTCTGAATACATGACGCTTTCTCTCGGTCTTTAAAAGTCAGTTGAATAGGGGCGCTTGGGTGGCTCAGTCAGCAGAGTGTCCGGTTCTTGGTTCCAGTCTGGGTCATGACCTCGGGGTCCTGAAAGAGAGCCCCGTGTCGGGCTCCATCCTCAACGTGGAGTCTGCTTCTCCCTCTTCCTCTGTTCCTCCCCTTACCTTTCTCTCTCTCTGGAATAAATAAATAAAATCCTTAAAAAAAAAAAAAAAGACAACTGAATAATAGGACAGTTATAATAGCTGCCATTTGTTGAGTACCTGCCACATGCTAGAAATGGTGCTAAGGACCCTGCGCGACATTCTGTCCTGTCCCGATCTCCACTGGCTTGAAAGGGTTTAGCAAGGTTCATTCACCAAGGACAAGTCAGTGCTTACTCTGCTGGGTGCTGTTTGGGTCACCAGGGAGAGGGGAACGAGAGACAAAAATCCTTGACCTCTTGGAGGTTGTGTTCTAGCGGGAGGATGAAGAGGAGAAATTAAGAAACGAGTAAAACTGGGTTTATGGGATCGTGATAAGGGATATGGAGAAAAATAAGTAAGGGTTTGAATAAAGATGGCAGAGAGCTTCTGCATGTCGGTGTTGGCAAAGGCTGTGGTTTTTTTTCCCCCAAGATTTTACTTATTTGAGAGTGAGTGGGGAGAGGGACAAGCAGACTCTGCGCGGAGCGTGGAGCCTGAAGCCCGACGCGGGGCGCGATCCCACGACGCTGGGATCGTGACCTGAGCTGGAAGCAGTCTGACGCTTGAGCAACGGAGCCATCCCGAGGCCCCAGGAAAGGCCGTCTTATCTGACGTGAGGACACTCTGGGAAAGAAGTCAGAGGCGCAGGGGGGCAGCAAGTGCAGAGGCGCAGGGGCAAGGGCATCTTTGGTGCTTTCAGAGAACAGCAGCGAGGCCCCAAATCAGAGAACGTGCAGAGGGGCAGGGACATCTCTGGCCTTTGGCCTTTTCTCTTGAGAGAGATGCTGAAGTTCGGGAAGTCTCAGTGGAGAGTGTCCTGAGCTCGTGGCTCCCTCCGGATTACATCCCTTATCCGTGCCCGAGTCAGGAATCTAGCCCTAGCGGCGACTCCAGAAACAAAGTCCTGGCGTCTGCAAGACCTCACTCCTGACCTCCTGTCCTCTCATCGCAGGGACTCTGCTGCCCTTCTGAGTCACCGTTCTGCTGCTCGCAGCGGCGAGACCCTCCCCCACTGCCCTGAGGACCAACATGGGTCTCACCCATCTGCTCATCCGCAGAGCAGGAGACTGTGTCGGTTGTTAGGGAAGTTGTGGAGGTAGAGTCTGTGCCTTCACAGAGCTTCCAGGGTGTTGGTGGAAGCCAGTGAAGAGTTACCATCCAGTGTAAATGGGAAGTGAAATGGATGAAAGCAGGAAAGAGGGACACTTAATCCAGACAGACAATCAAGGAAGGCTTCCCTAGGGAAGGGAACGTGGGAAGCAGGGGGAGCTCAGTTGGCAAAGAGGAGACAGTAGCCACCCTCAAAGCAGCAAGAGCATGTGCAAAGGCCCTGAGTGGGATGTGGAAGGGGCATGGAGCTGGATTACAGGGAAGGGTCCAAGAAGCGAGGAGATTGGAGAACCTGATCATACTGGGCCATGTAGACCCGTGAAAGCACTGGGGCCTTTATCTTAAACCTAAGGAGCCAGAACGGAAGCATTTTAAGCAGCTGGTGACCTGGTTGGGTACGGAGAAGCGAAAGCTCACTCTGGTTGCCTGAAAAGCCCAGTGAGGCGGGAACCGAGGTGGGGTCTCCAGGTGCCCCATGTTGGCAGGTCGTGGCGAAAATGGAAAGCAGGTCAGTTCTGGAGACAGTGAGGACTTTTCCCTGTGGTGGCTGGGGCAGGACGGACAAACGAGAAACAGGGGTGTCAAGGGTGGGCCCCAGCTTTCGGGCTGCTTTTCGTGGAGATGCAGACTGGGGGACGGGGCGAGCTCCAGGAAGCAGAGCTCACGGCAGCTACCTGTGACTTCCTCCAGGGACGTCCTCAAACCCTAATGATGTTTTCTGTGTGCTTCCTCCCTCAGAGAGCCAAGATCAGTCAGGGGACCAAGGCTCCGGAAGAAAAGACGACCAACACCATATCCAAACTTGACAACAACGGGAACAGAGACCGAATGAAACTGACTGATTTTAACTTCCTGATGGTGCTCGGGAAAGGAAGCTTTGGCAAGGTATGCTGTGGCGTGGGGGTGGCTCCCACTCCAGGAGGATAGGTAACAAGGCAGGGACTTTTACTGTTTATATGGGGCCTACATTCCAGCGACGGAGAGAGTAGAAAGGAAATAGACACAACACTACAGTTTGTAATGAAAACCGTGACGAAAAGGGATAGTGTGCTATGGGCCCCCCAAAAATCAAGAGGGGACCCACTTAGACCATCAGAGAAGGTGAACCCTGAGCTAGCTATCCATTCCAGGAGCTAGGAATTGAATGTTGCCAGCAGAGAGAATAGCAAGTGCAAAGGTCCTGGGGTAGAGAAGGGTTTGGTATCTTCTAGGGACCATCAGAGGGTATTGGGGCCAAAATGTCATGAGCATGGCAAGGTAGCAGGATGTGAGATTGCAGAGACGGGCAGGAGCCTGATCCTGCAAAGCCTTGTGAGCTGTGATGAAAAGTTTGGATTTTATCCACAGTGCAGTGGGGAGCCATTGAAAGATTTTAAGCAGTGAAGTGACACGATCCGATGTGCCTTTTGGAAAAGATCCCTTTTGCAGCCAAGAATGAAACCATTCCTTTCAGACAGCAAGGGAGTTGAAGGATGGCCCGGGGACTCGTAGAGTGGTTCTGGATGCTTTTATAGATACTAGGAGACACTGTTTTACTGAAGTTGAGATTGTGGTGTAAGTATTCCTGAGTTGTTTAGTGTTGTTTCGAGTCTTTTAATCCCTTGGCGTGCCACAAATATGTCTCATATAAATCTCATACCGTGAACTCAAGTGTGCAGAAAAATATAAATTTCTTCTCCATCTCTGTAGTCCACGCCCCCAGTCTGGGACTTTACCTGGAGTTGTTCTTACCTGGCCCCTCTCCCCGCCAGTCGTGTGAAACCCATTCATGAATCCTAACAGATCCTTTACCGAAGCAGGCCACGCGTTCACTGACTTCCCTCCATCATCACAAATGCGGCCCTAATCTAGGCTCCCCCACGTACCCCCTGACCCCCCGCGGAATTTCCTAACTGGCTTCCCTGCTTTCGGTCTTGTACCTGTAATCAGTCCACTTCCCATGTAGCAGCAACGAGTTATTTTGTCAGAGTTCCATTAGGTCAAGGCACTCCCCTGATTAAAACTCCCCAGCGACTTTCCATCCCATCAGAGTAAGTGTCATACTACGTTCTTGGCTTACATGGTTCTTGATAATCTTATCAGGTTCTCTGCCTGGCGACTTCTTTTTCTTGTCCCTGTCACCCATAGTGTTCTGGCCACAGTGGTCCTTGGGTTTTTGAAACATACAAATCTCCTTGCTCTCTTAGAGCTTCTGTGATGCCATTCCTTTTATTCTTTGCACGTTGGGGTCCTCCTTGTACTTCCCCTCACAACCTAGATGACACCTCTTCCGAGAAGCCTTCCCTAACCACCTTCTCTGCCTTGCTTTCATTTCCCATTCTATTCTGCTCTCTCTTGGCAGCTGTCATCAGAAGGTATCCTTTTTTTTTTTTTTTTATTGCTTTGTCTCTCTTCTAAGAACTGAGCATCGCAAGAGGAGGACCTCTGTCCTGTTCACTACTGTCCTTCCGGTGCCTGTGGGTTGAATCCATTCAGGGCCTGGACAGAAGGCACGATTTTCTCTGTGGGTCACAGGGTCATTTGCTGAGATGGAATAAGGATCTGAATGGTGGTCCAGCATGTTCAGGGCTTGGGCACGAAATGGGAATGACAGTAGGAAAACACAGCAAGATTACTGAGGAGCTTTCTAAAGCCAGTGATGGAAGTGGTCCGTGCCTCTGTGTGATTTTTGCCAGCACCTCTGAGCAGCTGGGTGTGGACATGGAGAAGTGGGTGGCATGTTTGAGCTACGGGAGAGATTAGCAGGATCAGCGAGCCAGAAGATTAAGAGGGAGTCAAGGATTCTGGGAAGAGAGATGCCTGTTGCAGATCCAGTGGAATCTTTCAGTGGGTGACCAGTAAAAGCATATTGGGTAAATGAATTAAAATGGCAGGTGGTCAGTAAAAGCATATTGGGTAAATGAATTAAAATGGCAACTAGACCAGGCTGGAAAGGAAGTCAGAGCAGGAAGAGAGGCATAACCCCAGGTGGAAAAGAAGGGGATGAAAAAAAACCCAAACAGGTGAGGTCAAGAGATTTAAAGGGTTAGGAACACCAGGGGCATTTAGATGTCAAAGATGAGGGACGTGCTTTGATGATAAGGACAGATGTGGCCTAAAGGAAGAAGTGGTTCTAATTATATGGCCTGTAGGGAAGTTTGTAGAAATTAAGTTATATTTTTAATAAGCAATATCTACTTGTGGTTCATAATTAAAATTATATTGAAAGGATAAGCATGGAGATGTCTGCTCCCACCCAAGTCCACATCTTCTGTGCCCCCGCACTGCTGCTGCCCTCCAGAGGCAAATATTCTGTTCATCTAATTTGAATATTTCTGGTTCCCATGTGCTACATGAACACGTATAAATACACGTCTTTATTCTTGTCCTTGGTACTGCAAGGGCTCGCGTCCTCTACACAGAGCTCTGCTCCTTTCTGGTCACTTAACAATACAGGTTGGAGAGTTTTTGCTTGAGGAGTGGAAGTGCCAGAGGCCTTACGGAAAGGATCAGGATTGGGTGGTGTGGGGGAGGGGTGGAGAAATGGGAGAATGGGTCATCCGGGAACAGTGAGGAAATGAGAGCAAATAGATCATATGTTTCCATGGAAACCGTTACAATAATTGGGATTTCTATTCCAGGCTGGGGATGGAGTCTCACGCAGATCACAGTGGAGAACAACAGTATGTCAGGGGAGCCAGACAGAATCCCCAAAAAACCTCGATGGTCCTTTAAAACAGAGCGTAATCCTTGGCAACTCCAGTGTGGATCCGATCTGGCCCCAAAACATGTGCCCTTGAGCATGGTCCTCATTTGTGGGGTGGCTAGGGAGTGACACGTGCCTTTTGCTAAGACCTGTGGGAATAAAACAAGGCAACGCAGGTGTGAAGGCTGTGGAGTTCCCAGCAAGTAAGCCCCATTTCAAAAACTCTGAAACCAAGGACAGTCTCGAGAGTTTACTTGCCTGGAGAGGTGGAGGCGTTTACCTGGAAGGGTTATCTTGCTAGAGCAGGGCTTCTTGGCATGTCTGCCTTACGGAGATTTCCATGATATACTCAAAGGAATGACGTCTGTCTTATCTCTGTCTGTCTGCCTGTCTGCTATCACGGAACGATGACTATGACACGTCATCAGTTAAAACAGAAGCAAGTCCTAGAGCCTTATGATGAATAATATAAAATATAATGTACATAGAATAATTATTTTCATGTAATATACTCATGGTCCCTATTCTCATTGAATTTTCTCCCAATATTTTATCGTAAAAAAAAGTTTTAAATATAAAAAAGTTGAAAGAATTATAGAGTGAGCATCCATAATACCACTGCCTAGATTCGACAATCAGAATTTGACTGGTTCTGTTCTATCACGTATCTATCCATCTATCCCTCTGTCTCTCTGTCAACCCACTTTTTTGAAAGATTTAATTAATTAATTAGGGAGAGAGAGAACACAAGCATGAGCTAGGGGAGGGGCAGAAAGAGGAGGAGGAGCAGACTCCCAGCTGAGTGGGGAGCCTGACGAGAGGTTCCATCCCAGGACCCTGACATCACGGGCTGAAGTCAGATTCTTTTTTTTTTTAAGATTTTATTTATTTATTTGACAGAGGGAGATCACAAGTAGGCAGAGAGGCAGGCAGAGAGAGAGAGAGGGAAGCGGGCTCCCCGCTGAGCAGAGAGCTTAATGCAGGTCTCGATCCCGGGACCCTGAGATCATGACCTGAGCTGAAGGCAGAGGCTTAACCCACTGAGCCGTCCAGGTGCCCCTGAAGTCAGACTCTTAACTGAGCCCCTCAGGTCCGCCACTGTCAGCCCATCTTTTTTTTAAGATTTCATTTATTTATTTGATGGACAGCAAGAGCAAGAACATAAGCAGGGGGAGTGGGAGAGGGAGAAGCAGGCTTCTTGCTGAACAGGGAGCTTGGCACAGGGCTCGATCCCAGGACCCTGGGATCATGACCTGAGCCGAAGCCAGATGCTTAACAACTGAGCCACCCAGGCACCCCTCAACCCATTTTTAATACATTTCAAAGCAAGGTGCAGATACTGCTACCCTTTACCCCAAAATGCTTCCGCATACATATCATTGAACTAGAATTCAGTATTTGTTTTTGGTAATTTTTAGGGTAAAATTTACACGCAATAAGACGTAGAAAGCAGTGTACTATTCTGTGAGGTTTTGAAAACTGCATCCTTTAAAATGCAGTGGGGCTCCAAACATTAGTCAGGAAATCACACTAACGGATAAAACAGCGCACCCGTGGTGCTTGATGTGTTCTGTGAGGGCCTGCGGGGTGGGTTTGGCCCTGTCTGGACGTCAGTGAGGGCTTCCAGGAGAAAGTGGCTCCTGGGCTCTATTAAGGATGAGTCAAGTTAGCTTCGCAAAGTGGAGGTGAGGGAGTCAACGAAAATCTCAGAAGGTCTCTTCCTGACCCCTTCCTCGAGCCAGGCTTCGTTGATCTGGGTGGTGGCCAGGGTGCCCACGCTCCTGTAATAGAGTAGAATCCCCTGCTGTGCAAAAGTAGATCCCCAGAAGTACACTCGGTCGGACACCATGGACGCTTCATTTTCATTCATGTGATAGTCTGAGATGGGTGTTCCTGACCTCACCCACTCTCTCCATATGGTGGCTAAGGAACCCAGGTCCCTTCCATCTTCTATGACTCCATTAATCTCTACTGCCTTGTTTTGTCTACATTCCGAAGGCGGAGGGGGCGAAGTATGGAGGAGGTACAAGCTGCTTCTTAAAAGTCTTACTTTGGAAGTGACACCCATCACTTCAGCCTACACTCTATTAGAATTTAATCACGTGGCCATGCCTCCGTGCAAGGGAGGCTCGGAGAACAATTCTGGTGGAAAAGTTAGTAGCATTGACCACACTCCCTACTTTTCGGCTCTGGATGGAATTTTTCTTGGGGACACGAAAGAGCCCTCCGAACTTCCAGGTGATCATGCTCCATAAAGAAAACACTTCAGACTCCTCTTTCTTGGTGACATTTCCTTGTGTTCAAATCATGGAACATGCCAGGTGTTAGTGCTGCTTTTCCTGAAGCCTAGCAGAAGCCAGGAATAAATCAAGTAGGAAGAAGTCAGCAGCTTATGAAATTAAAAGGAAAAAAGTAGAAAGTCCTTGGAAACTGGGTACCCAGTTTCTTCAGAAAGTCCCATTCAGGCCTGTTGATCTGTATGCGTCTAAGAAGGTTTAAAATAAAAAACGGAGAGGTGAGACACCGTTCAGTCTCCTGTCCAAGTGCTTGGCTTTCCTGGAATAAGGTCCAGGAGGCTGGTGACATTAGTGCCTGAGTATTACTAGTAGGAGGCTACTTGACAGTTAGGAAGTAGCCCCTTCCAATAAGGTAACCTTAGGGACTTAGAACATTGGTGGCACTGTCCAAGGTGCTGATGCCAATCCCGTTAGCTCAACATTCAGACTGCACAACAGCGTTGAAAATAGCCTTGGCCAAGTTTCCCAAATACTCGTTTATTCATGCACATGTTTATTTTTTTTTTTGTTATGTACACACCCCCTTGCTATCTTACATATTTTTCTTTAAATGGATTTAACTTCCTTTTCTGCTCTTAGCATTGCCCTATAAAAGGATATATATATATATATAAAATCACACGCTTGATCTACCACTTGTGTATTTATTTTAATATGTTTTAGGAGAATTTATTAAAAGAAGATTGCTTTTGTCTTTGTACTGCTGATGGTACAAGTGTCCCGTTTTGTGAAAAACTGTCTTCAAGACCTTATGTTCACAAAAGACTTTGGCGCTTCCATTACTATTGTTATTTTTTTAGAACACGAGGTCTTTTGCTTCTTTTTTCTGTGCATATCTGGAAGGTACAGAACGTGTCTGATCTTCCGTGTCCTCCACATCCTTTATTTTTTTTTTATTTTTTTTTTTAAAGATTTTATTTATTTATTTGACAGAGAGAAATCACAAGTAGGTAGAGAGGCAGGCAGAGAGAGAGAGGAGGAAGCAGGCTCCCTGCCAAGCAGAGAGCCCGATGCGGGACTCGATCCCAGGACCCTGAGATCATGACCTGAGCCGAAGGCAGCGGCTTAACCACTGAGCCACCCAGGCGCCCCTCCACATCCTTTAGATGAGAAGCATGCTCAACATTTCCTGTATCCTTAAAAATCTTCCCTGGGGTCGCGACCCTCCCCTCCATACTTTCCTCACTGAATACATCCAGGGACTGAAACTACCCTTTTGAGATTTGCTGCCTCCACTTCCTCCTCACCCACGCCCTATCCTCTTGCACTGGGACTTCTACCCTCAACAGATTCTGAAACACGCGTCTCCCAGTTTTTATCCATGATCTCCAGGCCTCTTCCTCTCCAGATCGGAGCACAAGGCACCGTGACTGCTTATGACAGCGGAGGGCAGACATGAGGGCAAGGAACTGGGACTGAGATTGGAACCCATGCCCCACCCCCCAGGAGAAGGCCTCACTTTTATAAACTGCCCACCGACAGGCATAACTAAGGATTCGTTCAGCTGGACAGGGATTTGTTGAGCAGCTACTATGTGCCAGGCACTCTTCTAGGTGCAGAGGAAATAGCTGTGAACAAAACAGAAGTATCTACCTTCATGGGACATCTGTTCTATGGTAGTGATGATGGTGACAATACCACCTAACGTTTGTGTCCTTAATAGTAATAGGCACCATTGTAAGAGCTTCTCTGTATTGGCTCACACTCCCGCTCTAGCGTGGCTGCCGTTATCCGCATTTTACAGATGAGGATATGAGAAACAGGACATTAAAATAACTTGCTAAAGTCACACAGCTAGTCAGTGGCATTTAACAGACTGGGTTTGGTTTAGATACATGTGATTTTGTTTGCTTGATACTTAACCCCTGCATCCCTGGTCCCAACAGTGGTCACCTCGCCGTGTCATGGACATATCCTAGGAGGTTAACAGTGTTTCCTCTTATTTTCTCATCCCCCGCCTCCTTTTCTTCCCCTCTGAGTGTAAGCAGAGTTTGCGTGCCTTGGTTGTACTCTGAGCCCCTGCTGTTAGACAAAGGGCATGCCTAAAATGACGGACGGCTCCAGATTGCTGGCGCTCCCCCATCACTGTGCCTGAAAATCTCCTGTCCTATGCCGATGTTCACGGGTCCGGTGAGCCTTGGGAATCCTGTGAGGTTTCCTGAGAAGGCTCCTGAAATGGACTTCCTCTTCCAGCCCTGCCCCTCCCCCTCCTCTCTGGACCTTGGCTGGTAGGATCTTCCAAGCCAGAGGAGGCATCTCTAGCATGTGCAGTTAACTCCTCAGCTGGTTCCTTATCAGCCCTTGACCTCCAGGTCTCCAGACCTACACCCACCTCCTTCTCTAATTCCACACACCCTTTCCCCTTTGTCTCCAGT